>NC_141264.1:21922500-22522500 GCF_054856545.1 Hippocampus guttulatus | reverse complement strand
AAGTCTGTCTTTGGGTTTTGAACAAGGGTTAGGTTTTCAGATGTGTATCGATTACGTAGATAGATAAGTGAAATTCACCGTTCCAGTAGTCTCCACAATGAAAACAGATTCAACTGAACACAGAACACAGTCATGTAGTCGACAGAATTTTTCTCTTTTTTAAATAATCAATGAAATCTTTCACAGTGTTCTGGACTCTTGTTTCCCGTGCAAGTAGTGCGGTCCATTTTTGCCTCCATTGCTTGAAGATGCTCTTTACTCCACAGATTCAATTCCACACAGTCAACAGAATCGCTACGACTACTTGAATCGATTATTAAACGTGTGAAGGCAGGCTTTTGGGGGAACTTTAGTCATGCATTATGGATTGTCTTGTTTTTTAAATCAAATAACAGCAAAAAAATAAATAAATACAATATGTATGCAATCCCTCATTTTGTGGATGATAAAAACTACACATTTCCATGTGACACACTGAAATGGATTTGCACTGTCCCTGCTCTTGTTATCTGTTTTTTGGAATCAGAATCATCTTCATTGGCCAAGTATGTAGAAAACACAAGGAATTTTACTCCGGTAGTACAGGCTACACTAGTATTGCAATAAAAAAGCAACTACGATAAACAAGGACATGACATGAAGTATCGAAAGGCTTTGCGTAATGTAAGGCTACCATTGTACAGTAGTGGCACCCAATGACAGCTGTGCGACAAAGTGCAGAGTCTTCGAGCAGAGTTCAAGTGATCACTGGTGCAATACCACACTATGACGGCTGTGCAGTTGGTGCAGATAATCTTTGCACTATTTTTCAAGTGACCAGTAGCAGTAACTGTAGTACAACTTTAGGTGTGTGATGATACAGAAAGTCTTTGGCCGCTTCAAAGTGTCTGGTGCTGTGGAATATTGATCGACGACATTTGTTCATGTCTGTAGAGAGCTGGAGCTACAATGATCAGTGCGCTAATACTGTTCTACAGGGGTGTGCAAAAATGCAAAGAGCCACTATCGACTTGGGTTACTGTTTAGGGAGTTAACGGCGAGAAGGAAGAAGCTGTTTGAATTTCTGTTGGTTTTGGGGCGCATGGTTCAGGAGCGCTTGCCAGGAGGGAGCCATTTTAAAGGCTCTTTTCAAACTTCCTATAGCACCGTGACTCACTAAAGTGCCTGGCGTGTATAAGTGCAAAGATTAAACACATACGCTGGCACAATTACAATGATCAACTCAAGTTCCTGGAAGACCTTTACTGGAGACAATTATAAATGTTTAGCGGACACGCAAGCTACGGTATGCCTTTACAAACAAGTGGGCCGCGGACATAAAGGAGACATTGTGGACATTGTGGACCCCCCCCCCCCCCCACCCCAGCCCTCATAATTTCAAAGTGCTCCCACATGCCTTCATAACATGCTCTGTTGTCTTCTTCAAAACACCTCAAGGATTAAGAATTATTGTACTATACACACGATACACTGCTGGACAAATGGCAAGTCCGGCTTTCATTACCATTAATGCTCTGGGTAAAGTTTGGAGTGGCTGCACCATGACCATCGACTCTTAAAAATGCAGCTGCAGACTGCACAACACGTGCAAGCCCCGACAAAGACCGCAGGCATTCTAGTTTCCCTTGAGGAAGCAACACTTCACCCAGCGGTTGAATTACACGTGTCAATCAAGGTGGGGAAACAGGCCTTTTCTGTGCAACACTCGACCACAGATGGCAAAGGAAAGAGTTGTCTCAGGAGATTAGACAGGAAATTACAAAGGTGAAAAAGGTAAAGGCTACTTTTACGGTTACTCAACCAGTTCTTTGACAGCATCTTGTGGCATATTAGTGCATTACTTAAAGAGCATAACAATCAGCAAATGGACCAAAAAAAAAAAAAAAAACCCGCTGTTTTTTGGGGGGGGGGGGGGGGGGTTTAAAAACATTGTACATAACATTCCAATTTCACTGGAATTTGGTTTGCGTGAATATGTGAATCACTCGTAGGAGTTCTCCAGAGTATCCATCCGGGTCTGCTCCAATTGGGAATTGCCCGGGAATTTGTTTTTTGTTTTGACCAAGCCGGGCAATGGATGAAAACATCGTGGCATCATGGTGTTGAGTGAGTTTTTGCAATGTACACATACGGATAAAGGGCCTCTTAAATAACATACCATCGATTTTTGAATAAAGCCAATGATTGAAGAGAGAAAGGTTTTCGTCACAGTCGCATATCCCGCCCCCAAACACATTTTTGCTTTGTGATTGGTGTGGCTCTGCATAAATCAGCGATGGATTCACGTTTTATTTTTGATGAGTGAAGGGTATAAAATCAATTTAACTTAAAAATTCAATTTTTTTTTTTAATTGGGGATTTTATTTTAAAGTGGTATCGCCCAGCCTGAGTACAAGCAAGTCTAGTTTGTAGAGTGAGGACACATTTGATCGGTCACTACTTTTCTATGACATAAGCACAGCAAACAGGATAGTCGAGCCTCTGGAGTGACAAGGCAAACTTTTGACAAAATCCAGAACCAGTTGCACAAGGTCACACATAAGGAACTCACTTAGCCTGAAACATGACGCAGGGAGTCTGGAAAATATCGGGATGGCTTGAGTAGGGATGATTTAGATGACAACTACTAAAGTAGTGACTACTTGCTGCTGGCAAAGGCTCACATTTTGGCATGCATCTTACTTTATTCATAATTACTTAATAAGAAAGCAAGCCTGTCTGGGACCGGTCACGTGTATCGGAGCCCAGTGTTCGATACTTGCGGCACAGGGCTCCTTTGAGGAATTTCCCACGGACGAGAGTGCGATAACAGAACACAGCATTTTTCTTATGATGATTTCACTCAGTTAACAAAAAACAGGGCCTTTCGCATGAACAGAATCTGATTTTGTGAAGGAAAAACCACAACAAATCATATAAATGTTCCAAAAAACATTTATAATCTCAAAGGATTTCCACTGAAGCTGAAAGACGTTTTATATGCCAGAACAAAAGCATGATTTTGCTTCTTATAATGACAAGGAAAGTCCGGCAAGTGATTGAACATTTCACAGCGCGTCAGCAGATCCTCAACTCTCATGTTGTGTGGCAGGTCAAATTGACCGGTTTAAAAAAAGTTGAATTTTATTCATTTCATTTTTTAAGAATCATTTATATTAAATATGCAGCAGATCAGTTATAACAACCAATAACATTTCTGGTATATCAAAGAAACAAGCGTGGTCAAAAAAAAAGTCTAAATCAGGGGTGGGAAAAGTATGGCCCGTAGGGCACATACGGCCCACTTTATTCTATAGTCAGGCTCACCCAGCATTTATTAAAATATGCATTTCTTTTACTTTTCTTAATTTGTCTTAGATTATTGATTATGGGATTTGTTGTAAACAATAACATCTGTGAAAAATGTATGGTTTACATTATAGTTTAGTTACAATTGCTTAATTGATAAGATAAGATATCCTTTACCAGTGTGGGACTAATAAAGGATATCTTATCTTATCTTATCAATTATATTTAAATGAATTATAATTCAGTTAAAAATGAGAACAACCGATTAAGCATAAAAACAAATCATTTTCATATTTTAAATTGTGTACATTCATGTTCCCCCCCAACCTCACCTGCGAATGCTGGGCTCAACATAGCACCTGAAATGCTCGCAAATGCCCCCGTTTTTTTCAATGTGTGCTGGTAAAAAAAATGTGTCCGATGGCACAGAGCAAGTCTGTGTTTTAATGCTCCGACCCGTACATACAGTGAGGGTGCTCCAACTCTGTGTCCGTCTGTCAGACAGCACATAGAAGCCAGAACGCACGGCATGTTAGACCCTTCCCATATAAACATAAATCAAGAAATATCCACGTCTGGATGTGTGCAGCCCTGAAATGATGTGGCCCATCTGTCGGTTTTAAAAACAAACTTGAGAAAAAAAGATTACAATCCCCTGGTCTGAATTAAATGGGATATTCAATAACACACACCCTTCATTTTCCTGAAAAATTGACAATCCTGAAATCCACTTTTTGCAGGTCAGTGGGGCTTGCCAACTGTCAGCGTGTCATCGGTGCTAGGCATGATGGCGGGTGTTTTGGCATCCACCATGGAGTCGATTGGTGACTACTACGCCTGTGCCCGGCTGTCGGGCGCACCGCCACCGCCGACCCATGCCATCAACCGCGGCATCGCCGTTGAAGGCATCGGCTGTATCTTGGCTGGTTTATGGGGGACGGGCAATGGGACCACCTCCTACAGCCAGAACATCGCTGCACTTGGCATCACCAAGGTACTGTGAAACCCTGCCCATATGCGGTTAGCTATTCATGAATTCAACCTAGTTTTTAGGGAGATGGGAACAACATATAGTGAAAAACTGCAAGAAATTGCCCCTCCTAAATAAATAAATAAACAGTGCCCATAGTAATAGTTTGAACCTAAAACATAACCCAAAAACTGATCCCAGAGCAGGTGATTTCAAAAACTTTCAACCCAATGCTTAAAAATAAATGACTAACAGATGAGTTAATTTTGGGAAAAAAATAAGTGAAAATAAAAATGGCATACCAATTTGGTACATGGCAGAGAAGAGTGTTGCGAACAAGCCTGCCAAATGTGAATGAATGCAATCAATAAATATTTAATGTGTGACATAAAAATATACCAGCTAGCTTAGCGCGAGTTAGCATCTTGTACAGGTGGATGGATTGATGACTCCACAAGGATAAGTGCTTCAGAAAAGGAATGGCATCTTCAAAACAAGAGTTAATACATTTTTTAAACAAATCACTTGACAATGAACAACTGCTTTGGGATCATTGCGTTATATTGATCGTTTTAACTGTGAAAATGGGCAATTTCAAAAAAGTTATTGCTCTTAACGAAGGGTGTTGTGTCACTGTGCGAAGGAAATAAACATGTATGCGACTCTTTATCACTTTAAATACTTGCCGCTGCTCCTCTCCAATTTCTCCTTGTAAGAACTAGAGTTTCGAACAACGCCGTTTACTGTCAACCACTCAAGCAGGGTGTTGAGAGATTCGCAAGGGACACAGCAGGGTTGCTATTTGTATTATCTCGAAAGATCACGAAGTTGCAGGAAGCAGCTTCAATTGTCGGCTTGTCAGCGGCAGCGTTTGCCAATAAACGTCCATCTAATATCAGAAATGCACTGGCGTGACATTTGAGATGCTGCCTAAGTGCTACAAAAGTGCACGAATGATACCCTAACCCTGACTTTCGACTTGGCTTTGAAACCTTGACTCTTGTTTCAAGGTTCAACACTGGATTGAAACTTAACCGTAAAACCCTAAATCTTGTTTTAAATTCTTGCAAATAGACAAACAAATAAATAAACAAACATTCCAACCCTTTTTTGAAACTCTGACTCTGATTTGAAACCGTAATCTCACTTGAGGCCAAAGTTGCAACCCAGTAAACCAGGTATGAAACTTTGCTTTGTAATCCCTACTATATCTAGAAAACCCTGACTGCAACTCCAGTAGGTTTAAAACTCTACTTCTACGATTTTAGCTAGGATTAAAACCCCTTATTCAAAACCCGACTCTCTAACCCTGACCCAGATTTTTATTGCAATTTTAGACTTTGACCCTGACTTGAACCCTACATTTTATACCTGATTTAGTCCTGAAATCCTAACTCAGGGTTACAACACAAATGTGACGCCCGATCTTGAAACTCTCAAGTTGCCAGTACAAGGCATCTGTCTGTGCTGAGAGCTATCGTAAATTACAACAGCAAAGGCCATAAAAGTCACTGAACTGCATTTCATGAGTTTTTATGATTTAAGAGATGCCCAGTCTCAAAATAAAGAGTACAAACAGGATGTTTTCTACAACTAATAAATACCCGTATTAATAATATGCACGCGGCTGCGGCCGCTAAATAAAAGTACAGTGCGGTGTTGCAAACGTCTTTTGTTCACTGTTCCCGGACTGAAGGTGAGATGTGGTTTTCATTGGACAGCAATAAGAGGACATGTCAGTCCTTTGATTGACAGATGATCATCCAGGGGCCGTACCCTGCTATATCAAAATCAACAGCAGCATGTATCAATGCACCGAAAAAAGCTGAACGCAGCACATCTGAGGTGTTCATTACTTTTCCAATTTTTGCCTGATATGACAGCGCTCTTGACAGGATACTTCTTAACACGGAGGCAAAACACTTGCCTCTGCAGCAGCTCATGTTGCTCCTCTCTACTTTCTCCTTGGAAAAATAATTCCTGGCGTTAAGTGCCAGCTTAGTCAAGTCAAGTGATGACTCAAGTGATCTTTCCAAGGGACACGTCTGGATCACGTTGTACTATGGGCAACATATTGTGAAATGGACCGGTGAGGATAGAGAAGGCTTGCCACAGATTGCCTGCAATTCAGGTTCGACGTTAGGGTAGAGGGCGAAGGGGTTCATACTGGTTAGGAGTTAGGGAGCTAAATTTGGTACGGAATTTGATTGTGGCTTTGGGTGGTTTTAGTGACTGTTAGTGTAGTCCAGTGGTTAGCACGTCGGCTTCACAGTGCAGAGGTACCGGGTTCGATTCCAGCTCCGGCCTCCCTGTGTGGAGTTTGCATGTTCTCCCCGGGCCTGCGTGGGTTTTCTCCGGGTACTCCGGTTTCCTCCCACATTCCAAAAACATGCATGGCAGGCTGATTGGACGCTCTAAAATTGTCCCTAGGTGTGAGTGTGGGCGTGGATGGTTGTTCGTCTCTGTGTGCCCTGCGATTGGCTGGCAACTGATTCAGGGTGTCCCCCGCCTACTGCCCGAAGACGGCTGGGATAGGCTCCAGCACCCCCCGCGACCCTAGTGAGGATCAAGCGGTTCGGAAAATGGATGGATGGATAGTTAGGGTCAAGAGTTAAGGAGTTATAATTAAATTTTTTGTGGGGTAATGGTTTGCATTAGGAAATGAAGGGTTGGGGCTGGGTGGAGTTCGGATTGGTTTGGTTTTAGAGTCTGAGGGATTGGGTAGTTAAGATTATTTCAAGCCTTGTCAGGTCCTGAAAACATCCAGTACCTATGCTCAATTGCCAATTTAAGGATTTGATGATCATGGGAAATGGTTCTAATCCAAGGTAGCTGTGGTCAAAGCCTCATCCCTCCACTATCTGAGCCGGTTATCCTCACGAGGGTCGCGGGCGTGCTTTGGCCCTTCCCAGATGGAACTCTGTGGACCTCTGTAATGTGAGTCTGACAAGCTAACCTGTCGATCAACATGCCGCTGGTCAAAGCCTTCTAGTCATAGCTGGTCAAAGCCTTCTAGTCATATTTTACTGATCCTCTTCCAACTTGGATCCACACTATGAACGCAATTTATTTTGGGCAGACTGCAAATGCATTAGAATAATATTCTAAAAAGTGCTAAGAAATTAAAATGTTGACTATACATTTGATGCACTCAACATGTCTGCTATCTGAAGCCAAGTCCGCGGCACACTGCCCGAGACCAACTTAAAGGAAGCTCTCCAAAGGCTTTGTACTTTTGGCATGGTTCTCTGATGCTAGTTTTGCCTATGATGAAAGACTCTGTTCTATCACTAACACCCTTCTCCTAACTAACCTCACCCTTGTGCTGTGCACCCTAGGTTGGCAGCAGACTGGTACTCCAGACGACTGGAATTCTCATGATTGTCCTGGGAATCTTTGGGAAGTTTGGAGCTGTTTTTATTACCATCCCAGATCCAGTTATCGGGGGCATGTTTCTCATTATGTTTGGAATGATCGCCGCCGTAGGCATATCAAATCTGCAGGTAGGCGTGCGTCTTCACAGTACAAAAAAAAAAAGGTTGCCATTGATTTACACACTGTCTGCATACCTGAAAGTCAGCTGGGTGATTTTATTCAGGGAGAGGCCTTCATTTTTGGGGGAATTATATGAGAAATTTTTGTGGTATATGGTACGTTAGATTCTAATTTTCCTCAAGTACAATTTTATCCTGGCATCCCATTGGCTAAGAGGGATTTCCACAGTATATGTCAATGTGTGTGGATAGACACGTCGATCTATGCAGCGTCCTCCTCATGCACCCCTCGGGCCATGAGGTGTTCCGATAGTTTTACGTAAATGTGAATCACCCAGAAAAAGTGTTCAGCAGTCGGGTGATCGCTCACTCTGCTGATGTTTGCCTTGGACATTTTCATAGGATTGTTAAATGCCGACAAAAACAAACATCCTTGGATCAGTTCTTGACAAAACGCCAGGCAAAAACCACTTCTGAGAGAGAATATGAACTAAAGAGGGCAAAAAACGAGGAGGATGCAGTCAAAAGTTAAAAGACCATTTTTATTCTTTACATTACTCTATTCTTTGTTTTTTACATTATGCACAACTCTCATTTATTGTGCAATAATCGAATTGTAAGAATTATTTGGTACATATTTTGCTGCATTTTTATGCTTCAGAAAACATTACTGTCTGAATTTAAGTGGGGCTTGGAACGGATTAGGGCATTTACATGGAAAACGCATCTCTACTTACAAAATTTTCTCGTTAAGGAATTTCTTCCAGAGGCAATTAATTTCGTAAGTAGAGGTACCACTGTAATTATTTCACAGTATTGACCCATGTAAAGTAGATAAATACACAAACAAATGCATAAATTAATACATTTTTGCTCCACACTATCATCTGTATCTGAACCGTTTTTTTTGTTTTTTTTTAACCTGATGGTACTGATCATTCCTCGGCATAAGCTACCAGAATGTGCTGGCCAGGTACATTCAGCCAATCACAGATGCAACCAGAAGACAAGCAGGTTGTTTAAATTAACACAGAAATAGCTCCATTGTTAACAAGACACACTGAATTTTGCTCAGTTAAATGGTACTCCGGTCACACACGTATTGTCTGTCAGAGATGACGTGACCTTTGCATTTATCACTTCAAGGGGAAGAAATTATTTGCAGGCATTTGGTAAGTAATTATGGGCAAGCATAGACTATTAAGCAATAAATACCGCACCCTCCCCACATCATGTTTAAATTATTTTGAAAACAAAAAGAGAAACGACAAACAAGCTCACGAAAGACAGACATGTGACTTAAAAGAACGTACTCAACCATTTGGTTGTTTTCATGTTTCACAGCAGTATTCGGCATTCGTGTCCCGGTTCCCAGAATTCTTAGCAAGGGAGAATCGGTTTGCTTCTTCCATCAGGGAAAACCGACACAAACATCAAGAAATCTTTCCCACGTTGTACTTTCCCCAGTCTATACCGAGCCGCAAAGCAGCATTCTGTAGGAAGCACAGAAACATATTGCTAAATGGCTCTCTTGACATGCGGGTATTGAAAGAAGAAAACGAAGAAGAGATTCCTGCAGACAGCACCACTTGAAGAATAGATAAAAACAAGGACAAAAATGTGTTTTAGAACGATACTTACTGTTGATTTGTCATTCACTTGGTTAAAACCACAAAAGCTTGTGTGGGCAAAAAGTAGCGAGCATTATGTACCGCATCGGGTATTTTCGATTTGATTCCAGTTATTGTTTTTGTTCATGTTCACTTCCTCTTTGAACTTTTTTTTTTTGGGGCGATTTTTCAGTTCAAGTTGGGTTCAAACGCATCACGCAGCATGCGGGAGGCCTTGCGTTCTTGAAAAACAATTCCATTTAGTTCTATTTATTCCTTGATGTTGTTCATTGCAAAAAACTTGTTTCTCTTATGTATACTTTAATTGTAAAATGTTGTGCTTTTTATCTTTATTCTATCCTCGGAACATGAAAATCTAGAGAAATATCAGGGACTGAAGGGAGAACTGCAGAAAATGTGGAGGGGAAAGGCAACAGGATGGCTGTGGCAGATGTCAGGAACAACATCCGACAATGCTGTGTAGAAGAGTGCAATACTGGGAACAGCTGCGATCCCTTTACTCACCAAAATGTCTCTATTTCTTTTTAAGATTTGACTTTTTTTCCTCCATGAAAGAATCCAAATTCATCTTGAGAAAAACTACTTTAAGCTCTTTTTTTTTTCTCGAAAAGAAAAAAATACAACTTCATCTGAGCAGGGCAGGCTGAAGAAATACAAACACGGAAAACAATATTCCCAAATGGAAGAAAATTGGAATCAGTGTACACACAGTAAATCTCGACAAACATGCCACATATCACAGCATGACGCTAAATGGATTTCATCTGGGAAACTTTAAAAAGCAACGTATAATAGTTTGCATCTGCCAATAAAATTGATATCCTGTAGCTCCTCTCTTTTTATGTCTTCAGTATGTGGACCTCAACTCGTCTCGTAACCTGCTCATCCTTGGCTTCTCCACGTTCAGCGGTCTTGTGTTGCCCACATGGTTTCACTCCAACCCCGGAATCATCGACACAGGTGATACAAAATACAAGTTCACAGCTCATCTTATAAAACCAGCCATGACGTGGGTCTTAAAGTCCCCCCCCCCCACCGCAACACATACATTTACACTCAGTCACTTCCTTACACTACTGCGGGGGGCGAGGGGGGGGGGCTCACAGTGCCAAGGTACAGGGTTCGATTCCGGCCTCCCTGTGTGGACTTTGCGTGTTCTCTCCGTGCCTTTTCGCCGAGTACTCTGGTTTCCTCCCACATTCCAAAAGCATGCGTGGCAGGTTCATGGAACACTCGAAATTGTCCCAAGGTGTGAGTGTGAGTGCGGTTGGTTGTTTGTCTATGTGTGCCCTGCAATTGGCTGGCAAACAGTTCAGGGTGTACTCCGCCCACTGCCTGAAGATAGCTGGGATGGGCTCCAGCACACCTACGAACCTCGTGAGGATAAAGCGGTTCAGAAAAGGGATGGATAGATAGATCATACATCACACATGCATGCATGCGCACGCGCACACACACACGGGATTGTCTGGCATCTAAACAGGCATAAATTTCAGTCATTGGCAATAAATGAGCTCTTTTCTTTTTTTTTTTTAACATTTTAATTTTTGTCTTGATGGGTTTTAAATCGTCAAATTGTATTGTTCATTTGCAACTTTCACAAAAAACATGCAGGGCAGTCGCGACATTAATATTTTAAATATTTAAAATGCATGTTTGATGAATGGGAGTGTGGGCTGGCAGATTACGTACCGCCGCAGGATAGCAGCGGTCATGCCACTCCTTAATCTCCCATAAAACCCAAAAGGCCTTCCTAAATCCCACGGGGCCCAGATGGCAATGGCTGCTCACTCACCCTTTGAGTCCCCTGGCCCAGATTTCACGTGCCTAATTGCCTTAACGTCTGCTTTTGCCCGCTTGTTTGTTTGGGCTGAAGTAAGGATTTCAAGGAATGGATATTTGTAACTCGCTTTGTCAGCTCTGAACTGCGCAGCTCCACCTTTAGGAGACGCCGATGGCAAGCTGTTAGGGTACTGATTCCCTATCCCTCATGTCCAAATGAAGCTGGATATCAGGGATATTGAATACATGTTCGAACTACCATTCAGTCAATTTGCAATGCGAACTACCATTCAGTCCATTTGCAATGTAGGGGTAGAATAAGTACTTTTTTTCAGTGTCCCACCAATACTATTCATCCATGTCATACTACTACTCCCTGCTATACTTCTTCAACTACAACTTCCCATGACCACAACATTTTGTTGTTCTACTACTAGTATAGCAATCATCTTTTCCAGCCATCCATCCATTTTCCGATCCGCTTATCCTCACAGGGTCGCGGGGGGTACTGGAGCCTATCCCAGCCGTCTTCGTGCAGTAGGCGGGGGGACACCCCGAACCGGTAGCCAGCCAATTGTATGGCATAGAGATGAACAACCATCCACGCTCACACTGTCACCTCGGGACAATTTAGAGTGTTCAAACAGCCTGCCATGCATGTTTTTGGAATGTGGGAGGAAACCGGAGTACCCGGAGAAAACCCACGCAAGCCCCGGGAGAACATGCAAACTCCACACAGGGAGGCCAGAGCTGGAATTGAAGTGTGGGGTCGACGCACTAACCACTGGGCCGCCGAAATCATCTTTTTTTTCCTGAAAATTTCTTCAAATATTAATTGTCTGTTCTGTACATAGGTGCGAGGACAACACATTGTGTAGAAACGTGCACATTTCCACCACGTCTGATGACTTAAATTTGCTCATAGCTCGCAGGTCCGGTCCAGAAAATGGACCGTGGCTCATGGTTCGAGGACCGGTGGGTGGGGACCCTTGTGTATTTGAGCACCTGACACAGAGGCAAAGCCTTAAACGTGCAATCTTTCAATGTGACACCAAGTTCACCTTTGGCGAGGCATGACAAACGTGAACGGGAAGCCGCAAATGAAAGGGGCACTAACCCTAAGATGGTGATCTCGGTATCTTCTGAGGAAAGTGCTTATCTGTGGTGGGGCTGGTCTGCCGCTCTCAGGTGTAGGCCGCTTAGCATCCCAATCCTCTTGGCGCTCCCGCCCCCCTGTAATCTGCCTGTCTCAGATAAGCAATGCTTGCCGGAGGAGAGCCCTGTGGCTCGCTCCGTTGCCCCGACCGCCTGCCAGACATGTTGAGACAAGGTCCTGAACTTTTGACCGGTGTTGTGAACTTGAAGGGATGCTTCATGAGGCGCTCACATATTCACCGTGACAGGTGAACAGTACATTCTAAGAAGTCCAATGTTCTGTTCATTTACTTTTTCGATAATTCTGGGTTTCATCGCTTATTCCCCATTGAAATGAAGTATCTGTGCTATCACGAAAACTGCTACTTACTTCAACTAGACAATCTTTTTTTTTTTTTTTACTCCTGTTACAACTACTATTTATAACACTTGCTTCTAATCCGACTTTTACAACCACTATTAAAAATACACACGACCAGGATTCTTCTTTTACTGATATCTTTACCAATACCAATTAAAATAATAAACTGAACCGTGGGTGCTGAGGCTTTTCATCATCGAGCCTACTTGGGCTTGTGTTCTCCTGTAATCCATTCATTCGAGAAGAGAGAGAGTTTTCCCTCGAATGCCCTCATAATCCTCACACCAATTAAAATAACTACCACATGTACCCCTAAGCGCCATAGGAATGAAATGTTTTTTGGGAAACAAAGTTGTAAAATGGCAATACATTTCTCGGAATGAGAATAAAGTCATAATCTTGTCAAGAACCAAACTGTAACATTCTCGTCATGTCAAATTAACGAGGGAAGAAAGTTCAACTTATTCTACCCTCGTTCAAGAACCACTGCTCTGATCGGCACCACTTCACTCTGACCTCTGGGCCCTCTGTGGATGTCCATAATTTAAATCGGTTACATTCCATCTTTACAAGCGTTAAAGCATGTGTGTGTGTGTGTGTGTGTGTGTGTGTGTGTGTGTGCTGTCTTTTGAAGGAATCAAGGAACTAGACCAGATCATTGTGGTGCTCTTCACGACACACATGTTCATTGGCGGCTTCTTTGGTTTCATTCTGGACAACACCATTCCAGGTAAGATCAATGTGCCCTGTTCTCTGTCGACATAAGACTGGGTAATATGATTGTGTGCTTTTTGTTTTTGCCGCTTCTGGGAACAGCGAACCTCTATTCATTTGCGATTCGCTCAACGTGACGTCAAATTTTTTGGGGTGGACCCTATCCCCAGATACTTAAAAAAAAGTCACCTATCTATGAAATCTAAACATATATTTGTGCACAGCATTATTCTAGACCAAGTTTATCTCCCAACATGAATCTTTAATATTTGAATAATTACTCCTAAGCTCCTCTTTACAGAAACCAGGATGTCGGTAACATCGTAAACCGAGGACCTGCTGTCATCATCTTTTCCTTCCGGCTTCTCCTGTCAGGAGTTGCCAGAGCAAGTCATCATTTTCCTTTCATACACCAACTGTCCTCGTGTATTTTCTTACTACAACTATCAACGTTCTCTGAGGTTTTACTCTCGCTCTCTTTCTCAGCAGTTCCATACTCACCACCCTTCTACCAATATACTTTCTCTTCTCTGGACCCGTCTTAACATCTAAGTTGACTTTTTCCTCTGCCTAGCAGTGAATGAGTTAAAGCTGCTCATTGCTTTAAAAAAAAAAAAACAGTTGGTAGAGGGTTCTGAAAAAGCCATGTGAGTGTACGTGGCTTATATCAGCAAGGGGGGGGGGGCACATTTATTCACAAAAGATATCCTCAAAAGTATCAATTAAGCAGCCCGCGGTGTTCCTCTTCCTCCCCTAGGCAACGCCGAGGAGCGAGGCCTTCGCAAGTGGCAGCAGCACACGGCAAACCAGGGAAGCCAGACCACGTGCGACGAGTCGTGCTATGACATTCCCTTCTGCAACGTCATCTGGCAGCGCTTTCGCTTCTTCCGCTACTTACCTTTTCTACCGTCATACAAGAGCAGCCAGCGGGGGACGCCGGAGGCCTCACCGTGATGGCCTCCTTTCTGTTCTCCCCATATTTGACACTCAACATGAACACAACAGTTTACAAACAGCGCAACAAAATGGATGTTACTACGTTTCAGTAATACCAGAGGAGAAAGTAAGTGGCGTATTTCCGCAAAAAGTGGCAAAGGTTCCTGTTTTCATTTTTACTCAACCGCAGGCGCGGAAATTGTCTTATTAGTGGGTCACCGGTACCGTATACTGTAGTGTCGTTTATGTCAAGGGAAGGTGGAATCTAAAACTCAATCTAAATGAGTATTTTTGGAGATATGCAAAGAAATCACAAGAAAGCAGGCATAAGCACGGCTGGCCTACACACAATGCTGTGGAGTGAGCAGATAACAGA
The DNA here is from genome assembly GCF_054856545.1 of Hippocampus guttulatus. NCBI lineage: Eukaryota > Metazoa > Chordata > Actinopteri > Syngnathiformes > Syngnathidae > Hippocampus > Hippocampus guttulatus. The sequence goes on along the minus strand of NC_141264.1, from coordinate 22,507,793 downwards.
GTCTAGTGGACCACTCACTAATTGTCGTGAAAGAAATGGTCACCGCATTACACGAGATCCATCATTCATACTGCAGACCGGGTATCATAAATACTGGAAGTGAAAACTTCGCAGAAAACAGAAACACACAACCACAACTGTGGAGTAGAGTCCACTGCAACACATACGGATTATTAAAGTTTAAACCTTGATGGTTGCTAAAGACGGCTCAAAAGGTGGTGTTGGCAGGTAGCCATTGCCGATTCGATCATTGAATTCATCTGAGAGATTTTGTGTCTCGTTAAATGTTGCTGTTTTGGTTAGCAACAGAGCTATTTTCAATGTGCTGCTTAGAAGCAAGATTCCTTACACTTAGTACTTATTTGTTTCTCCTTGCGGGAAGATGGAGGTGTCTACTATGAGGAAGAGGACCACTATTTGAGGAAATATGGTAAAGCACAATTTATTGTTTAACAATTTAGGATAGCGTGAAAATGTCCTGAGAATGTTTGTATTTTATTTTTTTAATAAAGAGATTATTAGTTCATGTTCTTCTTAAAAGTGATCGCTTTATACTAACAACTGCATTAAATGTAGCGAAAAGTCAGCGAGTCCACACGTTTAGTAGCGATCTAAATATATTCTCTTAAGTCTCTGTATAGATTTGCTAAATGTTCTTTTCCATTTCTCTATGCTGATGTAAACTCTATGAAACTGGCAATAAATGCTTTTGAAAAGATGGCATCATTTCACACTGGGAGGGCGGCTAGCAAGAACAAAACACGGCCAACAAACAACAAGACCGCTTCACCTTGAAATACCAACTTGATACTTTTACCCTGAAACCATACCCCAGATTTGAAAGAAGAAATACAGCCCCTGGTTGAAAACCCGTTCCCTAGTCTCAAACCCTAATTTGAAACCATAACCTTAGATGAAACCCAAATTAGAAACCGAATCCCTGTCTTGAAAACCAAATAACACCAAAAATCCTTGCATGACACTATAACCCAATCTTAAAACCATACTTTAAAAGTAAAACCATATTTTACTTGAATCTTTTGCTTCCTTTTGGATTAGTTGTGACATTTCTTGGCTCATTTGTTTAATAGGAAGCATACTTTTGTTGAAGGAAATACGATGACATCCGCCAGATGTCTGCTTTGCCTTGATCAAATTCCCCAAAATCACATTGGACTACCTGCACCAATAGTTAAGACGCAGTGTCAGCAAAATGTAGGCTACTTTCCACTGCCAAACTGTCAGGTGCACTCAGCTGGTGTCAAAGAAGAATGCTCTCAATCCACGAGAGGCTTCTGCCAAATTTGCAAAGGCAATAAGTGAGGCTTGCACTTGCATGGAAATCAATTTAAAAATGTCAAGCCGTCCATTGTTTGTCTCTATGTAACCTGACAATGACCACTTAAGGCTGCACCTGTGCCTCTTTCACAAATCAAGCTTGGACAGGCTCCAGAGCACAAGAAGTGCTGGAGAAAATTGATTGATGAAGTACTTACAGTATGTGCTTAGATTTAATTTAAAACAATAATTTTCTAACTGGGCAGTACAATGGTCGATTCATGAGCACGTCCGCCTCGCAGTGCAGAGGTTCAGGGTTTGATTCCAGCACCGGCCATCCTGTGTGGAGTTTGCATGTTCTCCCCGTCCGTGCCTCTGCGGGTTTTCTCCAGGTACTCCGGTTTCCTCCCACGTTCCAAAAACTTGCACTGTAGTTTTATGGAACACTCTAAATCAGTGTTTCCCAACTTTGATATAGCCAAGGAACATATTTCCCTTCGGAAAATATGTTATGGCACACCACTTAGATAAATGAGTCACAAAAAGTGGATACACAGGTTAATTGTGTAACTTCTATCATCTAGTGGAAGATCATTCTGTTCTGCCTGTTACTATAGGTGGTTGCCAAGATAAATTAACAAAATCATTTTTTAAAATAGAAAATACATCGTTTTTATCCGGCCAACTGACACAGGATAACGCGGCACACTGGTTCGGAATCTCTGCTCTAAATTGTACCTCGGTGTGATTGTGAGCGTAAATGTTTGTTTGTCTGTGTGCGCCCTGCGAATGGCTGGCAACCAGTACCCTGCCTACTGCCTGAGGACAGCTGGGATAGGCTCCAGCATGCGATAACAAATTCACAAGTGCAAGTAATAACAACGCATAATGTTACTGAGTAATTTTCATCACTTTAGGGGAGGAGGGAATATTAAGAGCACAAGTCATTGAAAATGTGGTCCCAGCAAAAGTGTGACTCACAAAAAGCTAATGGAAGACTATATGAACAGACACCACTGCACTGACACAAGCTGACATGTGCCATCTATGATCTACCGCCCACTCCGGTACAATTAGCATGATTGTTTTTAACCCACTTAACTAATGTCACTTTTCCCTCTGTGTGTGGTCAAGTGGTCAAACCCCTTGAAAGGAGATTAACGTAATCTGACCCAAATTGTGCAGATGCTAGGGCATCATTAAGGAAAGACGCAGACTATAGAAGACCAAAAGTGTCCAAATTAAATGAATAGAAACATTTTGAAATGATCTCACTTCCTGTGTTAATTCGCAGGTTGATGCTGTTCTAAAGAAAAAGCAAAACGGGGTGCACAGAGTTCATCCTTTGATGCTCATGGTGATTCGAAACCTTCGCATTTGTGGGATGACGCTAACTTGGATACAATTGTGTAATCAACGGCAAACATGTAGAGGCTATATTAATGAGCTGCGGGTGTGTTGTTTTTGTATCAATGATTAACGCCTCAAGCCATGAATACCATCAAAGAGTTAGCGTGTGATAGCACGTCCATGCAAACATTCTCATCCCATTTCTACATGCATGCTCCAAGGACGCAATGTAAGAAACATTTAGTTTCTAGAACAACAAGATCATGTTAGTGTGTAGTAGCTCCACAATGCTCTGTGCAAACAGTGAGTGACAGTATATAATAGGCTGGTTGTCTTCTGTTCTTTCTTCATCAGGACAGAGTATGCCTTTTTGTGCTGAAGCTGTTTTTTCTGTATAATTCTGTGATTGGAAAATGAAGCTTCATGAACCACTTGTGATACTATTATGTATTCGGAAGATGACGCGCTTGGTTGGTGCAAAGGAAATTTTAAAAAAAGTCCACTTCATCTTTAAACCAAGAGAACATCTAGGAGTCAACCAACTGGCCAATACAACCCGCTACCACCAAAACCCCACCGCCCCCATGAGAGCAAGAGACCCTTCACCAAGCCACTATCCATGAGCCAGGGCAAAAGCGTTGAGCTGGTGACCCGCACCAACTGGGAAATAAAACAGGTCGGGGTGCCTGAGAGGGGACCGAAGTTAGAGGCCATAGCCACATGGACCACGACATGAGCCGAATGACGGCCCACCTCCCACCCTATTATCACGAGGTCCATGGTTGGCAATCACAATCCCTGCACGGTGTCAATTCCATTTTCTCGTTTCAAAGACATCTTTACTGACAATGAACATTGTAGTCACTCCAAAATGCTGTGTCCATGTCCATATTTGTTTCTAGGACCTACGAGTGTGGTTCAAAAAAGGTGGAAAATGGACCTAAAATCCACAGGGAGTCATACAAAACAATTTAAAAAGGAGGGCATTTGAACAGATTTCTTTTTAAGTAGTAACTTATTTCATGAAAGTACGAAGTCTTTCATCAAAGGACAAACATGGATGCAAATTAAATATTACGCATCCAAACAGTTTATCTTACATTTTAGAACGATTCACACACGTAGTTGCTCCACAATGTTGAGTGGGTCCCTGTTCATGTTCTGGGCAGCAAGGCCATTGTTAAGTTCTACCCTGTCTGCAGTTTTAAAGAGGTTATATTATGTGGAAACGGCACGTAGAATTTGAGACACCCCACATCGTAGTGTAAAAACAAATAAAAAGCATGCGAGCTTGCTCCCGTTACAAATTTCCTTATAGATGTGGGAGCAGTTCCTACCTTGACACCATTCTAACATCTTTATTTGGTATGCTCATGCCAACCATTTGCACATTCAGCATTTACAGGTCAGCCTTCTCTTAATTGGAATGCAAGTAGCAACATAACAAGCTGTAACGACGGCAACAAACCACCAAGTGATCTCTCACCGCCTGCCGCCTAAGCAGATTAGCATTAATGCTAAAGCTGCCAGGAAGGGTGGGGCAGGTGCTGGTTGTCTGCTTTCCCAGCAGAGGTCGTGAACTCCTCCTACCTAATCCCTTTAAATGTAGAGGCCACCCGGGTTAAGTTCAAGCACCTTCTTACACTTGCTTGCCCTCAGCCTGTTGAGTCAGCAACAAAGTGCGAGCCTGGAAAGAGGATGTTAGCTTCCCTTTGTCAAGGGGGCTAGAATTGGATTGGATACAACTTTATTGTCAAATGTGCTGTACGTGCAACATGAAATATTTATTTATTTATTTATTTTCAAGATGGCGCCCGAGTAGGCAGCCTTCGGCAAGTGCTCATCAAGAGCCTTGCTTTTTTGTTGTTTTTGTCTTTTGTTTTATCACATGTTGTTTGTCGTTTCATCGTGTGGATTCAGCGTTTTTTTGGCCATGACATTCGTCAAAGGAGAAGTATCTGTGCTTGGTGGTTGCGCCTTCTCGCACGCCTGTACCAGCACAGATTTTGATTGGGAGGAATGTCGGCGCCATTGACTGTCGGTGCTGGATAGACCTGGGGCGCTTGTGTTTTTTGCATCTGTAATGGGCAGCATTTTTCACAACCCCGTTTTGTTCAGTGGAGATGTCGGCGCTGTTGGACAGTCGGCGTTGGTGCGGCTGGATGGATGGCTGCTGAAGTTGAGGATGAGGAGAGAGGAGCGTTGGCGCAGAGCGCCGATGCGTATTTGGAACAGAGAGTCGCCGCTTGGAATTGAAATGGATTTCCATGGGACAGGAGAAGTGAACCAATCTCTTTTTTCGTCAATGGATGCTAAAGCTTCTTGTTGACTTTGAAACTTAGCTTGTAGCCGACGTGTGCACATTTTGAGCATGACATCTCTGATCCACTGGTTAAAGGACACTTTGATTCTCTCCTCTTTCATCTCTAACTGCTTCAAACAACAAAGCGTGTGACGGAAAAGTGGTTAGGACTGCACGACTGTCCGTGTTTTATGTTATGCGTTGTGTTTATTTATTTTACTCTATGTTAACTGTTTTGTTAAGCGCTTTGTTACAGCTGCCGCTGTTGTGAAAGCGCTATATAAATCAGCATGTATTGTATTGTATGAATGATGAAATTTCTTCCCTCTCAAGACAACAAAACAAGAGGAGCTGCTGCGGGTGTGAGCGCCGCCATCAAAAGAAAGTTCAAAAATGACAAAATACAAAACAACACATGAGACACAGCCAATCGTGCAATACTAACCACTTTCCTGCATACACTTTGTTGTCTGAAGAAGTTATAGATGAAAGAGGAGCGAATCAAAGTGTTAGCATGATGGTCTTTGTTCAACAAGTCTAATCAAGTGTCATGAAAGTCGTTCTTATTTTCTGCTTATTTGCCGAAATGCAGGCGTTGGTTAGAGAAGCCTTTATTTTGCTTTTGTTTGGACCCTCACTATTCACGAGGGTTAGGCATCAAGACCAGCCGCACAAACAGTAGCAAACATTTGTGAAGAGCAGCACCCCCCCATAAGTACAAAATAATTTGTCTCAAAGTTCAAGGATACTGCCGTCTGTCGTCACTTTGCAATCCATCAGTGGTGTCCAAGATTGTCAGGTCAACTGTTTTTTAGCATCGCGATGATGCATATGGACATGGGGCGTGAGCAACAAGGTGCAAGGCGGGAGATTAAACGACTATTTTTTCCAAGACATGAACCCGCTGGCCTTTTCCTGGGTGGCAAGCCAGCCAGGGATGATCGTACGTCGTCAATGATGATTAGGGTTCTTAGTACACTCTGACATGTGGTCGCACCACGGTGTTGTTTGTGTGTTCCATGTTCCGGGGTACGATGACAATTACTGCATATAACACCTGGTCTGTAGTATTAAATAAAACTCATTGTACATTATGTGAAGAGAGACTAAGTCTTAGTGGCAATTATTGTGCCAGCAGACTTATGTGTCTGTCGCAATTTTGTGTGGCTTTCACATGTCCGTTCCAGGGAGCTTACAAAAGTGAGGTTTGTGTGAAAGTGGCATTATCGGAGTCAATGGAAATCAATTTAGCAAGAAATACAAAGCGGAAACGTGTTCCATTGAAAAGCTGTGATAAAATATTTGCAAAACTGTGAGGGGTATTCTCCCTTTTGGTCGATAATTTACATAAGTGCAATTGTTCCACAATGTTGTGTGCACCAATGGTAATAAACTAGTTAAATTGTTTCGTGTCCATTGCTTCGGACTACAGTTGTTAATGTTTTTCATAGAATTTACTGCCATCATCTTGAACAATGTTTGTCTTCATAAAACGATGAAGCGTATCTGTCGGGATCAAAACCAAAGGCCTCACGTTCACATACTGCTCGCAAGAATCCTCCAGGCTAAAGCACGAGAAGCGTTTTCTGTATCGTTGACTCGAGCAACCCGAAAATAATAACAAAATAAAAATTAAATGGTTTGACATGTCACCACACATCAGAGTCGAGTGAAACGCAAATTGTCACTGGAGAAGTAAAGTATCTTCAAGCTTGTGAAATTTGGAATCTGCCACCTCAGCCAAATTTCGGGCTTAGTTGAGTCTTAATTTTTAACTCCAAAAACTCTCCTATACAAGCTAGACACAGACTGCCATCCGCTTTATCACAAGTACTTCCTTTCACACCCTCTGCTGCAAACTGTACTTCCTGGTTAATTGGCCTGCTCTTCACTCGCAGACAAATTCATTGGTCCACGTCAAGAACATAAAACGTTCAATGGCCTGACCCCAACCTATCTTGGTTCACTGCTCACCAAGCATACCATCACCCATACTCTCGGTTCCAATAGTTTTATTAACCTCTTTCTTCCCAAAGTCTGCACTACTTTACATCAACCGCCCTTTAAATTTTCTGCCTGGAACATTCTGCAACAAATACAAACCTCTATTCGAATGAAAATCGGAACGTTGTGCGCAATATAAATAAAAACAGACTGTAATGATTTGCAAATGCTTTTAAACCGATATTTCACTGCATACACTACAAAGACAAGATATTCAACGGTCAAACTGATAAATTGATTTATTTACTTTTGCGAATATTCACAAATTTTTAATTTGATGCCTGCAGCGCGTTCCGAAAAGACTGACGTGACGTGACTCCGGGCACCTGCATGGAGACAAACAACAATGTGGAGCCAACAAATGCAAGTAAATTGGACGGGTAAATAAATAAAAACAAAATGATTAAATAACTAAATTGACATCACTCGCCATTCCATTGAATGTAGTCGTTATGACAGCTCTGCACTTTCAAATAAAACCCAATGGCTTGTTTTTAATGCCAAGCCACCATCTGACCATGCTTCATGAGGAATTTTGCCTCGCATTTAGTTGTAGGTGAGAGGGGCAAAAAGATTGCAATTACTGTACTTTAACAGCCGACTAGCAGTGCCTCTTTGATTATGTTGGTGGATTAAAAACAAATCTGCAATAATAAGACTACAATGTCAACTAGTGTTGCATCAAATACTGGTACCGGTATCATCCTGAATTTTAGGGGGCAAAAATAGCACGATGCCATTATTTCTAAATACAGTACTGGGGACGGGAGGCGGGGGGCGCAGGTATTCCGACTCTTGATCACCGTCGTGTGAGGGAGGCCAGGATGGTGGACCAGCCACCGGGGACTTGTCTCCCACGCCGGCCAGGAGGCCAACCACACGGCCTGGCCAGCACCGGCAATTTCCCCCACCCTTGAAAAACGCAGATGTTTAAATTACTAGGGACAGATGCCTGCTTCCCAGAATGCTCTGCAGCGCACTTTGTAAATGGTTACAGCAAACTAATAGATGTTGCCATTTGTCTGCATTTGTTTGTGTCACACTGGTGTGTTGTGATGTTTAATTAAAGATGACAGAACAAAGACACATTGCGTATTAAGGAGTAAGAGGAACACACACACACACACACAAATGCGTTTCTTTTTCTCGGTACTTATTGAACTTTAAAACAATTTGACCCTTCGCATATGAACCTCCCACAAACAGCGTATTTTGGATGCCTAATGGGAATACCAAGAGGACATGCAGTTTTATTCTTAGTCCGCTAATCGTGTTGGCTACAAGGGAATCACCACTTCCTGTTTACAAGTGCGCTGTAATCTGGGATGATTTTAGATTACACTCGTGGGGCCATCAAAGCGGTTTGGTGCATTAAAACCCTGTCCACACTCCTTATGCAGATCAAACCTGATTTAACGCGGAGACTTGCGGAGGTACGGCAAGAAATGAGGAGGATTTAATTTACGACGTAGCTTGTCATCACGCGCAAATATTGGGAAGCGACCACAAATCAGCATCTGCTACTGGGACCCTCAGTGCCATCCAAAACAACACGTCTCTTTTGTTACGTGGGAACGGACACAAAACAACATGGAGCGAGGCGCTGACGTATTGGACGATCCTGTCACTGTGGAGCAAGCGGGTTAGCTTGTAAATTCGTTAGCTCAAGAGCTGCTTAGCTCACAGGCCACCGAATGCAATAAACAGTAAACGTATCTTTGTTGTGCGGCAGAAAGTATGAAACGTAAGACCCAAAAATGTAAAATTCAAAATTTGTCCAGGTATTATTTCAAAATTCATAAAGTCAATGCTTTTAAAACTTTGACAGACACCGCGGGAACCCTGTTAATGTATTCACAAATAAATCAAGATAAATTACTACTACTTCGGTAGTAGTACTACTACTAATAATTACTACTTCGGAGAGAAATTAAAAGCTTGAATCGCTGTTGAACTTCGTCGCAGTATCACCAAGTCATTTCATATGAGCTTTTCGAACACAAAACATTGTCACATGTCAGTCTATTGGAATGTCAAAAACTTCAGTGCAGTATTATTCATCTGAGAGATTCAAATGCTTCAGTCCCGCTGTTTTAGTTTGCAACAGAGTTCAAATGGGGCCTGAATTACACTTACCACCTGTTATAAAATAACGGGTCCATAAGGAGCTGTTTTGTTGAGGGAGGCAAAAAAAAAAAGTCACATGAGTGCACAATGTTACTGAAGGGAGTTTGTTCACGGAATGGACCATTACCCCTTTCAAAGTACCATCTTCCTAGCAATCACTGCAATTTAACACGTTCTTTGATTCCCTCCCGCTCCCCCACCCCCCTTTCCGAATTAGTCGTTTTAAAGAAGTGTTGTAATTATGAGCCACAAGAGCTCGTATAACGGCTTAAAGAAGAAGGAAAAATAAGGCATTGCAGCAACTGGAGGCATGGCTGATAGTCAGTGTTGTCCACGTTGATTTTGTCAGTTGTTCTTCGTAAACTGTGTCTCGGCAACATTCAAAGGTAACAAATCGAAGTAGGACTGATGGTTGTCGTCTGTGCTAGTTTTGTCAGATGTATTGTTTTTCTTTGGTGATTTTGCAATAAAAGGTAAAGGTGGTTTGTTGTCTAAACTGTTCTTCAGTGGTGTTCTGACAACTTTTACAGAGTAGCGACTGGAGTGAAGACTGGTGTTGTTAATTTAATCACAGTTGGTCATCGTCTGAACTAGTGTTTTGGCAACGGGAAATAAGACCGGTGGTTTCGTTATTGCTCTTCGTCAAGCAGCGTTTTGGCAACGTCCATAAATCAGGGACGTTTGATGTTTGCAATGAGATGCTTTGTCTTCACGGTCCTCAAACTTGTTGGTGCTTTCCCCAAAGTAGCAACTCCCGGAAAGACTGGTGGTGGTGGGTTTTGTTGTCCATGTCAATGCCATCGGGGTTTTTCTGGCAATATTCGCAAACAGCAGCTTGCCAATTCGACTGTTGGCCGAGGACGTAATTCTTCATCAGAGGTGAATTGGAAAGATTGGAAAAGTCATAACTCGAGGTAGAGTAAATGTGACCCGTTATAGTGTGCCTCATTTCAGTTGTGCTCCACGGCCTTCAATAGTGAATTGTAACACTTGGGCGAAGTGTTTAGTACCGGTGATTTGCATGATCCACACAGATGTCGAAGTCGTCGTTTGTCTGCAATGTTTTTGCAACATCTGAGGTATTTGATCAAGGCAGTTGATTAATTCTTAGCGATGATTAACAGATTGTCTGGCTCTAGTAGATGATATCCCCCCCCCCCCAAAAAATTTTTTGACTTGCAGCCATATAGACTTGAGGACTAGCAGAGACAAGCCTCTGAGCCTAGGTCATCGGGTCAAACTCCGGATAATCACGCCACAAATTGTGAGTTCCGGAAAATAGACACCAACGTGGAAGATTTAATGAGAGACTGTGTCTGGATGACGATTGTTATTGCCGCTTCAAAGACTTGTGGACACAAGCAGGTAACGGGGTCACATAACTTAGTGACAACATGGAGAATGCAGCTCGGCATGTCTAGCATTTTTTCTTTTTTTTTTGACATCTGCTGGAATGACCTGCGGGACCTCTACCACTCAAGTTGGTCTTTCCAGTTTGAGACAACTTTCCGACATGTACAAGAGAGTCCTCCGAACATTTCAATTCATTTATTGTGTACAAGTTCTGCATCATTTTGTTTTCACTCTTTTAATTATGCCACCACCACACAAAGGCTCTCATTACGAACTGTCACATTGTATGCGATTGTTGAAATTTGAACATATGGTTAAAGACAGTCGAACTTTGTGATTCAGATTCGTTCACGCTTCAGTTTTTCATGAGCTATTAATGCCTAGATGCTAAATGTCCCCTATCGGGCCACCAATAGTGACGTTCAAGTGGCCCGACACAGTCACGTGGTGGCCATTAATTTTGAGCCCTAATTTTACTCTTGCACATAGTGAACACCCACCACGCCACCAGCACAGGTGGTAATGCAAATCATCAAAAGGCTGTTTTGTGGTCACGGATAAAATTTATTTTGGCACCTTTGTTTGGTGAGCTTTCAGAAGCATGCGGTGCCACGGAATTTAACAATCAAATCAAGCTTTTAAATAACAGGAGGATCTGCCTGAATTGGAGAGCAGTCATTTCATTCATTCAGCGAGCAGAGACGAACAAGACGAATAATTATTTTTTTGCAGAAGGATCCTCGTGAGCCACAGAGGTAAATCTCGGTTCCATCTTAATATACGCGGGGTTAGTCTGCAATATTTTATTCTTTTTTGATCGGAATTTAGGTTGTACTTTTTGGATTGTACCTGTTGGTTTTTAACAATAAAAATGAGTCAACAGAAAAGTAATTTTCAGCATGATGAAAAGATTTTGGAATATAATAACCATTTTTGAAAAACTAGGTAAAAAAATGATTTTTTTCCCCCCAATACACAGTTTTATATGGCAACATTTCAAACTGTGTAAAAGGAGGCTAAAAATGTTTCAAAACATTGTTTTATAGTCTTTTAAATAGATGTTCCACAGCAATAATTGCTTTCGAAAGCAGTGCGGGAAAGTGGCTTGTTAAACTTCACAAACCCCTGGAATATTATTTGACAGCCATGTCATTGAGCTTCTATTGCAGCTCCGGCACATTATTGAACAATATTAGAAAAAGATGTGAGGTACTTGTGGCAGTGCGAAAAGCAGCTGAATACTAATTCCTAAGACTGGCAATCGAGAAGAAAAACAGCACCTTTTTAAGTCAGTCATTGAAAATGAGTGCTGACCAGAAATGTCAGTTGCATTAAAAACAAACAAACAAACAAAAAAAAATCTAAAAAATTCACTTTGAATTTGCGGCAAAACATTTATGAGACAAAGGGGCTGTGTGTGTGGAGCGCCGCAAGGACACAAAGTATACATTTGTGGACTCCAGCCAGTAGATCTCGTGGTGACCAAAAAAAAAAAAAAAAGAATTAGCGCTGTTAGCCGATAGTGTTTTGCCAGGGTCACGTGTGTCCGAAGACAGAGTCTCAGTTATGTGTGTTCCAATAACTTAGAAAAAAAAGAAACCACAGTTAAGATGTCTCTGCTATTGCTGAGAGAAGAATTTCTGATTGTGGAATTTCAAAAGGCTGCCTGTGTAGTCCACCAAATGGACAGTTTGTTTGCAACCTCTGGTCCCTTCAGCTTTCATCTGACTTCAAGGAAAAATGCAAAACAACATGTGATAAGATAAGATAAGAAAACCTTTATTAGTCTCGCAACGGAGAAATTCCCAATTCACAGCAGCAAAGTTATGAAAGGAAGAAGTACAACAACAAAATATAGGAGCTGCTGGAAAGGCAGCCACTCACGCGGCGCCATTTTGAAGTCATGGCTGACAAAGATCGGTTATTTGTATCCTGCATTGAAAATGACACCCAGTTTAGGGTGGAAAGTGACATTACAAGTGCACCTTATCCAAGACCACAAGGTGTTTTGTAATAACACCAACGTACAATTTGGCCTTTTGTAAAAGCCAACACATACTTGTAATCAAAGACTATGCAGTGTTCAATGAAGCTCACGTACAACGTGTTTTTCACAATCCTATGTGCTTTTGTAAATGGCAAAGAACAAAGTCATCTTCAGTGCAGGTAATGATTGAAACGGTTTAGATGATGCTCGTTTGGATTGGCATTAGAAATAGATCACCCTGTGAATCAGAATTAAATTTCATTCCAATTTGGCTTTTTTTTTATGTGAAGTGTTTATTTGGAGGATTTTCATTCCGTTGAGTCATTCGGAATAGTTTTAATTGGAATACAGTAGTGTGACTGCCATATTCACCTTAAAAGGAAGCTACCAGACCTACCGTGTGGCAATTGCACCTGATGACAGCCTGCGGTTTGAGGTTGGACTAAATGGGGTGTAACTAAACGTTTGACTCCGCGCAGTCACGTAAAGGCTTTATACTCCCACAGGTAAAGTCCATGCGGAAATTTCCCAACTGTGTGGGATAGGTGGACAGGAGACATATAAACATTCAGGCCTTGCCATGGTCATGGAGCATGTACTACAAAGGAATTCTTCCCATTGTTTTCATGGCCTCTAGCAATTTGCGGTACCGTTTTACAATAGTAGCCTACAGCTGAGAGAGTGATGGAGGGGTGCTGAGAGAGAGCAAGTTTGGGTCCATTATCCCGTGACATGAAGCCAACTTCTCCCAACTGGCCAATCTTTCATGGGCTGAAGTCAGGGTGCCCCAAATGATTGTTTGAGATACAGCATTCAGTAACCAATTTGTCCTCTGTAGCCAGGGCTCCTGTGTGGAGGCGGAATTCGGTCTGCCTCCCCTAACACTTTATCTGTGGTTTTACACACACTGCAAAACTAAGAGAGACAAAACAGACACTTGCCAATAGCATCCTCTATTGCAATACAGTAATTTTACCAACAGAAGGTGGTGTTGTCCTGTGTCAATCTGCTTTTATGAATGATTGCACAATAAGTCTAGGAAGGATGGCTGCTGGCACCTGCACTTCCCAAACCCCGTGTTTATTTGAACAGGAAATGTGCAAATTCAAAAATAAATAAAGCCACAACATTTATATATTAAATCATGGACACTTTTGGCTTCAAAGTTCAAACAGAAAACCACTATAAAGTTCATGATGGTAAACTTAGAATTTAAAATAATTTTACGTTATTATTTCTTTGTTTTCCCCACCACTGCATGTGAAGACAGAAAAATATCCAGTTTGCAATACAGTTAATTAGTCAGCAACCAACAACAGTTAGTCTTGAGTAATATCAATGAAAATTCAGATTAAACAGTGAATATTTAGAGCTTATAATGCCATAAATGTATGTTTTCCCAAACAGAAAATATTGAGTCTTCAATGAATCTAACGTAGCAGCCTACATGGTTTCTACACAGCGAAGAATTTTTTGAGTTTGGATTAAGCAAATTATGTCTTCAATCATAGAAAAGGCAATTTTGAGTCTTCAATTCATCTAAGCTTGGGTCTCTCTCAACATCGTCTGCAATCTAACATACGTACACGTTTTTGTAAACATGCAACACAATTTGAATGAATCTCATGAATATGATTCGGGAAACAGGAAAGCAAAATTGTTGTAAGATGAGGGAAAACAATCAGTCTTCAAAGAAGTGAACAAATGTGTGTTTGTGATCATCTGAGTTGATTAAATCATCCATGAAGATCAAGTACCCATTTTTGTCAACAAAGATTATGTCAACGATGTCAATGAACATTGAAAATTTCCCCACCACGATAACATTGGGAGCCGATGTATTTTTTGAAGCAAGTGACAGCCTACCTTAGCCTGTGGTCTGGTTGTCGAACCTACTGTGAAGAGAAAGTTTTCTCTATGAGTAAAATAATCATCGTCATCATAATCATAATACCAGATATGTCATTGAGCAGTTTATTCGTGTCATGTTTACTAGCAGCAGTAGTGAATAACATGACTAACCGGAGTCAAACTGTTACTTCGTTTGGGCGGTCGGACGGTACCTCAGACGCTAACCATAACGGCTAAACAAAAATACGATATAAACCCCAGCTCAAGGGTTGTTTTTAAGATATTACAAAGGCATAAACGTTAGAATAAACGTACCAATTATCCCCGGCTACATTGCAGCGAGGTGTGGGAAGCTTCGTTTTGGTCTTTCAAATCATGGCGGAGTGCAATCCGGATGCGTATTTTTCCCGGTGCTCACTCTAACGACCTTGAGAGCGGAAATCGTCACAGCATCATTTTTAACTGACCAATGAAAAGGCTTTAAACTCCGTTTTGGGGGAGGACCCGCCTACATGATTGAGATTGATTCGCAACCATAACTCACAAGTTGCAAATAAAATTCCAAAACTTGCAACCAACACTTCAGGATATGAAAACATTTTAATGTGAACCAGCACTTTTTTTTCAAATTCGGAAATAATAGTCTTGTTTGGCGATCCTAATTTTTACATTTAGAATCCACTCTTTTGTTTGCAAATCGTTTTTACTGATTGCAAACGTTCTTTGTTAGATTGCATAAAAAACCAAAAATATTTCCATACAAATTGTTAGAAAACTAAAAATGTATTTTCGCTGTTTTTTTTTTTTTTTGTAGTTATGGCTTGTGAGCGTTTTAAGAATACTCGCGGCTGCCTGGAAAAATACTTAAAAGTACTGTTTGGCTCACTTTGTATAGCTATACATAAAGACCATGTAATCCATTTCCTCAGAGGAGTGCTAATACAGCTCTGCGAACGGGAAATGTTGAATCCATCCATTCTCGTTTTCAGGGGAAAGGCCCACAAGGGGAGAGGCAGAGGTCAAAAACTGAACTGCTGACTGTGTGACGAGAGGCCAATGGGGAAAACATCGCACCGATCGCCTGTCAGTCAACCCCATCCGAAATTGAGATGAGCATCATCATTTCCGTATTCACATTTTTTGGTGACATTTTTATTTGGTGGTGTTCCATGAGATTTGTCTCAGTCAATGTTGGGGAACACTGCATTACTCAGGTGTACATTATTATCATCTTGTTAAACAGAAGGTGGGTGGATAGTCGGAGGAGCATGCGCGGCGTCAAAGTGAACGTGGAAGCGGGCCACCTCTCTTCTCCTCTTCACCGGGGCGGAGAAAGAAGAGGAGGCCGTCTCTCTCTCTCTCTCTCTCTCTCTCTCCCTCTCTCTCTCTCTCCTCTCTCTCTCTCTCTCTCTCTCTCTCTCTCTCTCTGGCTGCTGTTGCCACTCCATATTATAAAGCTTTGCGCCCTTCCTGCGCGGGAGGGAGCCTTCTGGATGTACGCGCGCCACTCGGACGCTCTTTGCACGCCCCCTGCAAAAAAACGCACGCATTCACTCACTGACTTAAGTCGTCCGAACACCTCCCTTACCGCGGCCGCCAACAACTCCTTATTCTTCATTTTTGGGTGATATTTTTGGGGCCTCCCTCTTTTCGGATACTAATTTTGACGTGTTGGATATGTGCACACAAGATGATGACAACCCCTTTCCTGCCCGTAGAAGTAAAATAAAATAGGCTTTCGCGCACTCGAGCTTGTCCCCTGTCGTTCCATATGAAGAAGCCAAAAGTAAGTCTGGATTTTTTTTCAAATGACTATTTTTGCATGCATGCATGGATGCAGCTTTTTATTATTTCATTGCCGTTGTTGCGTGTGGAACTTTTGCACGTAAGGCTGACTTTTAATGGCGTCCCGGGTCCAGATATGTGTGTTCACACGGCAGCGCAGATTTGACTAATTGAGCACAGCAGCATTGTTTTTACATTAAAATGCCGCTTTTTGGTAGTTATGTTGGATGGTTCGTGACCTATATGCGCCATTGGGTCCCTTGAAAAGTGTCATAATACTGTGAGTTTTTAAATTGTTATTATTATTATTATCATCATATCATACGTGTTTTTGTCAACAAATGAGTGTGGTTAATGAACCTAACAAATGTGATTTTGTAAGATGATGTGGTCATTGAACGCACGCACCAGTGTTCCAGGAGTTAATGGTCGTCTTGAAAGGCACTTTATAAAACCAATATAGAATTATTTTTATGAACATAGTATAGTTAAAAAAAAAAAAACAATTTACTGTCGTCCATTAACATATTGGAGATATTTTCTTTGAGATGATGTGGTGCTTGAATGCATTTAGGATCATTTGTTTCCCTTGAAATGCACGCAATAAAAATGAATCATGCACATGGCAGCTTTTTGTAAACGTCAAGTCAAGTACAACTGAAAGATATCTTGGAGTTGATGAACCTGATGGTTGAATTTATTCAATTATGTAATCCTTGAATGCACCACTGCTTAATGTAAGCAGTGTTGGCTCTCTTGAAAGGCGCTTTGCAAATACAGTATTTTACTGAACATAATTGACAAATGTTTCTTTGAACAATTTATTGTCGTGAGTAAACTGCACCAAATGTGGGTGAATTCTGATGTGGTCCCTCAATGCGCCACTGCTTCAGTTCTTAAGCATCACTGGATCTCTTAATCGGCGCTCAAGAACATGCATTGTTTTTGTTAAAAATCGCTGTCTTTGTCAATGTAGTTGTTTAACCACTTAAGAGTCAAGAAGTGATCATTTAGGTGATTTTGTGAGATGATGCTGTCCTTGAATGCACCGGCACTCCTTTATTATAATCATTATTATAATTATAATTATTATGAGTACCATTCATGTTTTTGTAAACAACTTATTGTCTCCAACAAGTCAATGAGCCCAATAGATTCTTTCTTAGATGAAGTAGTCTTGAACAGAGCACCAAGGCTTCATGTTCTTTATTCTCAGGTTCAAACTGTTTGACCTTTGAATTAACTAATCCCCACAAATACCCCCTTTGTCACAAATATACCAAATATACACCTTTTTAACCTTTGACTTGTCCCCACCCCCCTTTTCGAACCAAATATGCACACGCGCCCTTCCCCCAGCTCCCCTCCAAATAGATTCCCTCCCAATTCGTCCATTCATCCATTTCCCAAAGCGCTTATCCTCACCAGGGACGCGGGTGTGCTGAAGCCTATCCCGGCTGCTACTGGGCGGTAGGCAGAGTACATCCGCAAGCGGTCGCCAGCCAGTAGCAGTGCACGCAAAGGCAGAAAACCATTCACACTCACAGGCAAACATAAGGACGATTGTGTCCAATCAACCTATCATGCATGTGGGAGGAAGCCGGAGTACCCGGAGAAAACCCATGCCGGTACGAGGAGAACATCCAAACACCACACAGGAATCAAACCCATGATCTCTGCACTGTGAGCTGCACCGTAACCAGCACCGAGCCACCCCCTCCCCACCCCCATCCTTCTTTAAAAATATATTATTTAGTCCAGTGTCACAAGGCTTCCTCCAAGTGATTGTTGCCTCAGTATTGTATAGCCTCAAGAAACAGACAGCGTTTGGGGGGTTTTGGGTGCTTTTTCCTCTGATTTCAACTTGATCAATATGTCGCAGCACAGTAGGCGAGTTGTTTGCATGTCTGACTCACAGTCAAGTGTTTTTTGTCTCTTTGGCTTCTTGTTTTCTCAACTGAATGGGTTCTTTGGGCTCCTATCTTGCTGTCAAGATTTTTTTTTTTTTTTGGAAGGATTGCTTTTTTTCCCTACGATTTCAATTTTTACATTAATATGGGGCACCACGGTGGACTGAAGTGCTTGGCTTGAGGTTCTAGGTTTGTAGCTCAGCTCATGTTCACCTACAAGGAACACCTGTAAGGATTTTTTTTGAAGCTCTTTTGTAAAGAACCTGCTGCGGGTGTTACTATGTGCTTTTTGGTAGTATTTTGAGCATTTGGGGTTACAGTAAATGACACAAAACAGGTGGCATGGTAGTAGACTGGTTAGCACGGTGCAGAAGTGCAGGGTTTGATTCTGATTCCAGCCTTCCTGTGTGGAGTTTGCCTGTGTGTGTTTTTTTTTCTAGGTACTCCAGTTTCTAAACACTCTAAATTGCCCCTCGGTTTGATTGTGAGCGCGAACGGTTGTTTGTTTATATGTGCCCTGTGACTGGCTGGCAACCACTTCGGGGTGTACCCCGCCCTCTGCCCAATGACGGCTGGAATAGGCTCCAGCACACCCGCAGCACTTGTGAGGATAAGCGGATTAGAAAATGGATGGATGGATGAAACAAAACCTGGCTTTCATGTGGCTGCTGGCTTCCCCCAAATCATTGAAGTGCTCTGTTATCACTAATAAGGAAGTTTTGTTTGTTTGCCTGTTCCATGAACAAAACACAAAACTCTTTTAAATACCGGAAAGGAGCCGTCGGGATTTTTCTTTTCCAAAACCACACAGATGACAAGATGGATTACAGTACAATCTTCCTCGCTATCCTTGATCAAGGTGCCATCAATTATAGATCCAAACAGCTCGGTACTTGAACTCAGCACAAAAGGAGGACAAAAAAAATGAGAATGTTGTGCCATTGCAGTTTTCCTTGCTTAAAGATGTTAGTAAAATGGCAGTGATTGTGTTTTGAGCTGATCATTAAGGGGGGCTACTGAATGCTCGACTTACTTACTGTATGCTGTGCTCCGCAGTGCACGTTTCAGTGACATTTTCATTCCCAAACTTTGTACTTGAGTGTAACAATTGGATCAGGCGTTGATTAGTCATGCCCGCAGAGTTGGGTGCAGGCATGGCTAGTTCGCCCAAGCTTATGCAAACTAACACAAGTAGTATTTTTTTGGTGTACATTTGTGTGCATTTTAAATTGTTATATATATTTATACTACATTAATTGTCATGTGTATAAGAGGCAAGAGGCAGTTGTGTCTAAATAATGGTTAGCTTGAAGGTAATAATAAGTACACAACAAAAATCCGTTTTTGCTGACAAGCAAAATAATGAGAGGATTTTGAGAGAGGAAAGAAAACTGGACCATCTACCTCAGAGTCAATTACGAGGTTCCAAGATAACATAAGATAAGATAAGAAAACCTTTATTTGCAGCAAAATTATGAAAGGGGGAAGTAGAAGAACAAAAATTACATATAAAGTTCAATAAAGTATATATATAAAGTTCTGGGTTGGAATCGCTCTTGCCAAAAGTTAGCTTTGTGACTTAGTCTGCGAATGTTGCTTTGCCTACATGTGTGACTGTTGACAATTGACCCGCGCCCAGTGCGAGGTTTAACAAGTTTTATCTTGCTAAAAGTCAGTCTAGGTAACTTAAAGAAGAAACTGTCGGCGATGTGTTGCTAGAGCAAACTATGCTAGCTAAGTAAGCTAGCACAGTTTAACATGCACTGAGACAAGTTTAATCGGTTCATGACAATTTAGTGGAAGACGCTTTGCTCCCGTAAAATAGTAATGGGTGTACTGTCACAAGATTTAAGCTTGTATCATGCTCGTTTACTTAAAAAACACCAAAGACGAGATCGGACCTCTGACAATTTCACTGCAGCTTTTCAGTGCATGGGATGAAGGAAGAGCCCGCTGATTGACACATGGTTCCCCACAGGCAAACGGTGTCCTGGTGTGAACGTTCGTAAAAACCCACACCGGTTTTTCCACTAAAAATGTGCCTCAAGGGGAGACCCCGAGTGAACAATAGTCCAAACATAAGAGATTTTTGACATTATTATTGGCATGCAATGAACAAGAGGGTATGTTTTAACTCCTGCTTTGGATTGTTGTATTCATTGGCTCAGATTGTTTTTTTTTTATTATGCACATGTTTACTGTTACAGCCATGATAGAAATTTCAAAGCTGCCACGACACGCTTCCAATAGCACTCGACAGCTTAGGCTTTGCATTATTTCTATAGCACTAACTCCCCACCGACGGATAAGGCAATGTGTTTCTTCCGCTGCCTAGGCTTTGCAGTATTTGTAAGTATAACATTACAACTTTGGAGCAACATGGCAAAATTTCTCGAAAACAGCATTTGTTCTTGACAAACCACCCAGCGTAAGGCTTGCTACTATCACCACAGTTGAAAACACTAAAGTCTTAGGATGCGTTTAAGCTGAAGGGATATCGGATTCAAATGATTCCGATTTATTTTCAAATGCAATTTTTAGGGCTGACTGTCCAAACGGATTTTAGCAAGTGTTTAAATACGGATTTGGCCTTGTTCGGACTTGGCCACATTTGACCCATCTGACAGGTTTCTGGAGCAACATTGTTCATTTAGGATTTCTCGTGAAGCATTTTTTTCACACTGCGGTTCCCACAATTTCACATGATCCATCAACTATATCCCGTTGTGATGATGATCAAAATTTTCTGTCTTAACTCATCCTTTCATATGTTGTTATCTACTGACTCATTTCACTGAGCTCATTTGGGACAAATTGCAAAGTATTTTTCACACTGTATCACGTCCACATTTTGCATGACATATAATTCCCTTCACGGAATGAATAAAGTATCTATCTATCTAGCTAGCTACCTAGCGAGCTAGCTAGCTCAGGAATGGGCCAGACAATTGATCATTCCAATTGCCCGTTAGCTAGCGAATCAGTGCATGTGCTAGCGGTAGACTATTGAAAAACACAGCACATATAGTGTGATTGAGTAAGTTTAGTGCAGCAAAGCGTTGCTTTTCACTTCGACTTGATAATACAAAGCCGTACATCAGTGGGTGATTTGTACGCAAGGTGGAACGCACGTTAGCGACTAGCGAGCTAGCAACTAGGAAGGAATTGGACTTGTGACGGGCATTGTCCTGAATATGTGAATAAAACTCTGATTCTGGATGGAATGGAAAAGAATGACGCACACACCCATGCGTTGCCACCACTCACCGAGGCGTCGTTTCACCCAACTTCTAACACCCCCGTATGCATATCGTTCTTCATTGCGTGCAAGGAGGATACTGCGCATTTCAAACGTTGTCTACGAACATCTGCAGCATCAGACATCAGTGACAATGTGTCAAGGTAATTGTTCTCTGCGCCAATAAGATGATGTATCTTCGCTGAATGTACATCTGTGGGGCCTAGTTTTTCCACAGCAGAGCCACATCAAAGCGCAGGGAATCTGACCACAGTTTGTTGGTTCTAATTTAAAATAATGTGAAAAATAACTAATAAAAACACATGAAACATTGAAGACTGGGCTGTTATGTATTTGAGAATCGTAATTGATTTCGGGGCGCATTTGTTTCAAAAGTTCACACGGTCAACATGGGGTTCCTGTCCTTTGAAGTGGCAGATTTTGCATAAGGCAATTTATGTGGGCCATTTTTTCAATCTCAGATTTCAAACACGCTTGGTATGGTTTGACTTTTACCCATCAGACGCTCTCCTTCACCCCTTTCACGCAGCCTGTCTTCACCAGCTTTTTTCCTTCAGGGATTTACGTTGTGAAAGGTTATCACGTTTTCCTCGCTCATTTTCAACGTTGTGTTCGGGTATTTCAGTAAGTCGGGAAAAAGGGACAAAGTTTAACGTTCCATGCTCGCTTTTCACACCCTGTTTGGTTGAGCGCTGTCAGCGCCTCAATTGTCGCTGTCGCCACTTGTCGCAGATAATTTGGGGGTATGTCTGTTAGAGAGGCTACCGTGGTGTCTGTGTGAAAGGGAAACGCTCACAAAAACTAACTAGAAAAACTAGTAAAAATGTCCTTTGTTTTTGTCTTTGGCAATTACTTGAATACATGAGTTTTTCGGGTTGATTTAAAATGTATTTCTTTCAGTATTACTGCAGAGCCGTTTGTCACAAGAAGGATGGTTAAAAAGTCGTCTGGAAGCTGTGGTGGATTCAAGCCACAAAAAACACTTTCGAAGGTGGCAACTTGGCAAGCAAGGGATGGAAAATGGGACCACCCCAGCTTTATTGAAGATGTTAAAGGTTGGAATGCATCAAACCTTTGAAGCAGTATTATGCTTATGATATTTGTTGAGTCCTTGTTACATAATACTTCCCATGATGTTTTTTTTTTTTTAATCTTGCTCACAAGAAATAGATGCTCCCTCAGCTGACAGTTTCGGCTGTCACTTCAGCCTTCACCGGGGAGCTTTTCTCTTCCCCAACAGACCATTTTCTGGAAATAAAAGCAACCTTAAACTTAATAAGATGAACGTCAAAGCGTATTACAGTGCTCCCTTGCTACTTAGCGGTTTGGTTATTGCGGATTCACTCTATCGCGGATATTCATTTGTGATCCTAATGTCATGTATTCGGAGTTTTACCTTGATATTTTGTTATTTGGTGGTATTTTTCCTCCTTTGAAGTCAGACCAGTCAACAAATGTCAATTTCCTAATCGGAATCCGAAGTGCTGTAGTGTGAGGAGTGTCGTTGACGTCATTTGCTATCAACTACGTTTTTTTTTTTTGGGTGGGAATGGGTGGAGAAACGTCTGGGTCAACTGTGATCATTCAGCTTGGAAAGTTTTAAACACAAACAAACAAACAAAAAAAACAAACAAACCAACATTAACTAGACCAGTGAATGGTAGGTAGCATTGGCTCTCTTTTAATTCGAGGGGCTCAGAGTGTGTCACAAAACAAAACCAAAAAAAAAAAATACGTGTTTGCTCCTAAAACACGGCAGGCCCTTGGAAAACTGACCGTTACAGACAGCTTGTGACGATCAAAGTGTTTTTCAAGTAACTACAAAGAGTGTCTGAAAAAAGAGAAACGATGACAAAAGATTATTTACATTTACCCCTACCCTCCATTTTTTATCCGAAAGAAAACTTCCTGTATTTCACAAGTAGCGGTCAAGTTTCTACATAAGTGATTAGCGTGTAAACATTGCAGGGGATCTCTTGTTATAATTGTCATGTAGACAATGTTTTTGTTAGCATTGAATAATAAAGGTTATCCCTCAAATAGCGATTAGCCGTCGGGTGTGTTATCGGCTTACACTTCCCTTAAATAGACACCTCCCTTTTCCCTCCCTAACAAACAACCGGCTGTCTTTTATTTTTAAATTATCTTGTTTTTATCAACTTAATGCTAACATTTTGCAAAGAGCGATCCAGACTTAACATTTGCGTCAAGTATATTTTGTTTCCACCAAATGGTCCTATCAAGTCTAATTCAAGTCAGCACGAGTAGAATTTGGAACCATCAGTCCTGTTCTTGTGATTCTAGCGGTCGTCAGTTTGGGTGCCAAAGAGCGATGTGTTTTAAGCCTGTGGTCGGGTCAAGACCAGTATCAGGATTTCAAATTTGTGTTCCTAGCTATGGTTATGGTTTGCTTGGCTTTAAGCTTGGGTTAGGATTTCAAGCCACGATCTGGTTTTCAAACAATTATCAGGATTCGAAGGCTTTCAAACAAGGTTTAAAGTTACAAATTAACGGTTCAGTCCTCGGTTCGGGTTTTAAAGTAGTGTTTCAAGTTTGGCTGGAGGTTACAAATTCATGTTTGTTGTGCTTTTGATAGCTCAATCAGAAGTGTGAAGATTTAACACTTCAAACAGCAAAGAAGACGTCGTCCGGTTGCCTGTCGAATTAGTAAGAAGACTCTCTCCAGCCTCAAGTGTCTCCCGTCTGTCTGTCTGGCGTCTGTTCTTATTCATCCGTATTAGATCGAACGCTTTAAGTGCTGCTCAGCAGACGGGCAGAGCTCAAAGGCTAAATCGATTACCACATGAAGGGCAGCAAGCGAGAGTCCATCGATGGGGGTAGGGGGGGGGGGGCTAATGCAGCACACTTCCTGTTTTTCTGCCTGCTTTGGTATTTAGCCTTTTTATTCTACCGCTCAGTGGTCAGATTTTTATCAACATGTTTGGTGATAATGATATGCAGACCATAAAAGACTTCAGAGGCGGTCAGGAGTTTCTTATCTTTATGATTTTAGTACCAGCTGCGAGCGGATCAGAGGACTTGATGCCATTCTGCAGAGTTGAAAGGAAACCGGGAGTTATTGCTTTGTTCAAGGCGAGATGTCGAACGTTGCCGGGATCTTACTACTCGGACGCAATGAACAAATCTAAAAAAATTTGCAATTTTTACGTGCTTCAAATTTAGTCGCAATCGGACAGAATCGCTTCCTTTCAACGGACCGCAGGAAATGTCACGAAAATGGTGGCTTATTTTCGGGAAAAGACACAGAAACGCTGCTCTTTTGGTTTGGGTTGATCTTTTCGTGGTTCTACTCATGATAAATATGCCTACTAAATTTCATGTTATCAAGTGAAACTGGTCAAGATGTATTCGTGTTGTATGATGACAAGTCATGGAAATGGCCAAAATGACCATAAGATTACATCTCTTCAAACAAAAATGTACTGACCGGCCACATTCAGCCCACGATCACACAAATATTCTAAAAGTTGAGTCTACATGCTTCAAATTTGGTAGCAATCAGACAAAAGTCTCAAAGAAAAGTATACGCTAAAACCGCAGACTCTCTGTGTCTTTTCTGGTCATTGCTTCATGACCCTTTTCCGATTATTTTGTACCTCCGTGGTCTCTTCATTCTGAGTTGGTGCCGCTTATCTAAAACTGTAAGAATTTTTTATTTAATTTTTTTAGGCGGACTTTGCGTCCACTCAAAAACCATGAAAGGATAAATCTAAGAGATGATAGGGCTCTCTATAGGAAGGGGAGCATTCAGAAACCATCCATGTCGTATTTAAGTCATGAAATGGGGAAACGGGCTGTCACTTAAAATAGTGCTTTTCTACCTCAGGTACTGTTACCTCGTTCAGCTAACTGATGACGCAGCATCAGGAGCAACCGGTGGTTCAGTATCTTGCTCAAGGATGCTTGTACATGGTCGCAATTGCTAAACCTCTGAGTTAGGAATCAACCACTCTACCACTGAGTCATGCCGCCCCCGAAATGGGAAACAGATGAGACAATCGGGCTCAGTGTGTGATGAAGGGTAACCAAATTTATTGTGATTCATACTGATCCCATGGTGAGCAAAAATGCTTTATTGCCAAAAGCGTCTGGACTGGGTCACATGTGTCGGAAGACGGAACCGCAGTAACGTGGCTTCCTCTGCTTCTTAGGCATGCCTTTTTGCAACTACTCATGATGGGCAAGCCTCCCAAATTTTATAACGCTGAGTCAAACTGGCTTCAGGGGCCTAATACTCCCAAAACTCTGGGTGTACCACTGGAACAATTACGAGTCAATAAAACCTTTGTTGGTGAAAAATCACGGGTCCACCTCTGTCATTGGCAACATTTATTGCCTTTGAGCAACGATTCGAGACAACTTGTGAAATGATTGGGAAACTGATTGCCAAAGACAGATGGCAGCTATTAGTGGCTATTTGGAACAGCATTGCAAAGATGAGCAACTATTTGCCACTCGTATGGGAACATTTGGGGACTGTTTGAGCAGCAAGGGTTTGCAAGTGTTTGGCCACGTAGCAAATGTCTTTCATCAGGGTGCAGTCAGGGGGGCAAAATGTTGCAAGGACGTTTGCCACGGACTCATGAAGTTTTATTGTTTGCAAACAGTTTTCAACATGGCGACAAGAAAAACTCTTTGCGACCATTAACTCATTCACTCCCAAAGACGTGTTTAAACGTCTTTTCAGACTTGGTCCAGAATTGGCTGGTACCGAATGAGTTAACTGTTTGCGAATGTCTGGGTTTTATTTTTCAACCTTTTGCAGCCTTGAACAAACCTTGTTGGGAAAAAAAACGATATTCGGATTATGTGCAAGCCTTTGCCACTCAGTGAGATATCATTTTTCTGCCGTCCATTGTCAAAGATGTTTAGATTTTTTTTAACAATCTTTAGAGCGCCGAACGGTCCACACAAATGGGTTGTAATTTATTGGTAGCCATGCTCTAGACCAGGGGTGGGCAAACTACGGCCCGCGGGCCAAATCCGGCCCGTCGGTCTTTTTAATCCGGCGAAGGTTGGTACACAATTAAGGTTCGATGTCAACGACTGCATTCATTTCTTTTGGACTTGTAATGACAATGGCATTTCAACGCCAGGTGGCACAGTTACTTGAAGTTACAGAGCATAGGGAGGAAGGGGGAGACGATACGGAAGCCCGCAGTAGCGCCAAGTCAAGCAAATCCCGTTCGATACGACGGAATAATGTACTCTTAAAGTCTGAAAAACGTGCCAAAAAATGCAAAATACTGCTTTTTAAATAAAGAAATCCAATTAATATTATGTCGAATTTAGTTCACCCTTTTGATCTGGCCCTCCATAATATTTTCTGGTTCTCATGTGGCCCTATGCAAAAAATAATTGCCCACCCCTGCTCTAGACCATGTTCACCTGGTCTAGAGCATTGGCGAATCAAAAAGAACTTTGGCGACACGTCTTCCAATGCTTTTCACTGCTTTGCAAGCGCTTGCCACTGTTGGCGACGCAGCGGACTTGTAAGGACATTTTGTTGTGCTGTTTGTGCTGTTTGTTGTGCAAAAACTTTGTCGCGACAAGAAAAACTGTTTGTGAATATGTTTGCAACTTTTTACATACCTTGACGAAACCCAACAGTCACTACGTTGGCAAGCATTCGCCGCTCAGTGAGGTACGGGTTTAAACTGGCTCCGGGGGCTGAATTTCAAAATCCTTTGGGTAGTCTATTGAACCAAGTTCATCAAAATTTGCCACCATGCTCCACCCACACAAAATACAAAATTTTCACAGTGCTGTGTCAGCAATCTGTCTTTAATATGTGAAACACATTGAAATTTGATTGCCGTTGGACCAAAATCTCAAAGATAATTTCCTCTGATTAAGACCCCTGGAAATGGTCAAAATGATCCCAAAATGTCCACTTCAAATCTATACCTGTGTGTCTTCAGGCTTGACAGCCTTAAAGACCCGTGTGTCTACTCAGGATATAGCTGTCAAAACCAAGAATGTTTTAACTCCAGACGTTGCTCGACGTACAGTATAAAGCAAACGTCCCCGACCAAAAAACATTCACATGAGATCAACATCTGGATGGCTCAGGCATCTTTAATCATCTGCAGCACTAATCCTCGCCATTGAAACGTATCGCAAAACAATGACGGAAGGCCAGAGATTAGGGTGAAATCACGGAACCTGTGTCATGCAAGGCCCTGCATGTTCCGCTTGATGGGATTATTCCCAGTTTATGATGCATCGTAGCGGCGACGGGGGGAGGGTCGATGTGGCCGTCCTCAGATCAGTCGCACAGGCTATAGCTCGCCATACCTTTGCCAAAATTCACTGACAGTGCCTACACACAAACTTGAGCTTCACTATGCTTGCATTGGAATACGTCTGTAATCGGCAATAACGGTACGTATAAGACACAGCGTTGCCACAGTTACCTTGAAAAAGGAATTTAGTTACTTTACAGGAAGGGTGTCAAACTCATTTTTGTCACGGGCCACATTGTTGTTACGGTTTCCCCTCGCAGGGCCGTTATGACTGTGAATTTTTGTAAAACCATATCAATGTTGAACCATCTCCACATACTACATACACAGCGAACAACAAATTGATCGATAACGTGTTTTAAAATCAGAAGTCAAGTATAATGGCTTGTTCAAAAATTGTTGTTTTGGATTAGATATGATTTGGTTTAGACTTTAGCAAGCATCATGGAAGTTGACATGCTTGCTTTGCTTTCGCGGGCCACGTGAAATGATGTGGTGGGCCAGATCTGGCCCCGGGGCCTTGACTTTGACACCTGTGCTTTACAGAATACTTGATTTGAAAAGTAACTCAGATACTTTACTATTCACTTGATTTTAAAAGTCCCAAAGTTAGATGACAAGTTAACATCAGTCCACATAAAATCGACCACTGGTTTCGACAATACTTCAATTCAAGTGCATTTTTTACCGTAATGTTTCAGCGTAACGAGTTTTTTTAAAATAAAATAAAAATCAAAAATCAAAACAGCCTTCTTGATTTTTATCTTTAAAAAAAATGAGTGTCTGGATTTCTATTTTGTGAGCAAGTAAAGTGTGAATCTTTAAAAAAAATAACTTTCGGATCCTATAATGACGCGCTACGTTTGTAGTACCTCGAAATGGTCGCCATTATTATTCGTCATGCGAGATCGACGTCAGTGACAACACATAATGAGGGACCGGCTTAAAAAACCCCATCAAACGCCTCTCTTTTACCCGTGTACAACTTATTGAAACTACAGTCATTCATTCAAAACAATCATGATTGAAACGACATTAGCTAATGAGTTGACTTACTGTATGTCCTAAAATAACTGCGAAAAGGGCACTTTTCATCACTTTACCCTCGCTTTCAAACGCTCGTGAGGGCTCGCTGTGCTGTGTGTGTCTGCCTCTGTCTTTTGGCAGGACTCACTCAGCGAGCGCATTGCACAAGCTCGTGCTGTGGTTGCGCACTGGGAATCGCCATCAAACCGCTCACATTAATCCTTCCGAGTTTTCGTATTGATCAAGCACACATGCACGCTCCGAATCACAAACAGCATTCCCGAAAATTGACATTTGGCAAGCGACCGTCAACCGTGACCGACGGCACACACACATCGCGCTGGCTTGCTTGTGATCTCAGCATAACCGCCGTCGCTCTCAGAGTTCCTTTCTTTCATTCATTTTATCGACTCTTGGCTTTTCTTATGCGTGCCTTTGCATGCAGTGGAATTTAACTTTGGAGTGAATGGGGGGGGGGGGGGGGGGGAAGTCTGAATATCATTATTAAATGTTGTCACTTTCTGTGTTTAGCTAGCAAGTCCTAAACGCTTTGGGGCCATCTCTCACAACTATCATAATAAGCACATTGGCTGAGATGCATCAAACCTGTGACCTTTTATGAGGAAATAGTTTTTGGTTTATGTAGATTGGAGCTCTGCGGGCACAATGATTAGGATGAATTCAGAATTAACTCATGCATTGTGGTGCGGGAAAAATACACACGTGTCTATGTGATTTTATGTATACGAGAGATGCTGGATGCCACCTTTTTTTTTCAAACCGATACCAGTATGAGTACTCACCGATATCAAGTACCGATACCGTGAGTGCTTTTGATATACTGTACAAAATTTCATTGAACAGATTGACGAAAAACTGTCAGCAAAGACTTTTCTTTGTCATGAAAACGATGGCTCCGAATGACATCCACGCAACAAATTGATGAATAACTAGCTTTGAAAGCGGAGCAGAGTTAAAACTGGACAGAGAGTATGACATTTATTTTCAATGGGAGAAGGGTAACAGAACATGCTTGCGATATTTCAATGTTTTTAAAAGGGAAGACAATTTGCAATTTGATATCATAGCAAGAAAATATTTTATATATCTTTTATATATATATATATATATATATATATATATCCATCCATTTTCCGAACCGCTTGATCCTCACTAGGGTCGCGGGGGGTGCTGGAGCCTATCCCAGCCATCTCCGGGCAGTAGGCGGGGGACACCCTGAATCAGTTGCCAGCCAATCGCAGGGCACACAGAGACGAACAACCATCCACGCCCACACTCACACCGAGGGACAATTTAGAGCGCCCAATCAGCCTGCCATACATGTTTTTGGAATGTGGGAGGAAACCGGAGCACCCGGAGAAAACCCACGCAGGCCCGGGGAGAACATGCAAACTCCACACAGGGAGGCCGGAGCTGGAATCGAACCCGGTACCTCTGCACCGTGAAGCCGACGTGCTAACCACTGGACTACCGGGCCGCCCCCATTCCTGAACTTTTAGGGTTCAATTCAATTCAAATGCATTTATTTCCCTGGACCCGTACAGAAGAAGCAACGTCAAACAGTCGCTTGAGAATTTCGTTTACTTGATTACACACGACTTTGTGACCTTTTTGTTTAACAAATTTTCCATATATTAAAAGAAAACTAAAGCTAATATTAAAACTAATAAAAACTAAATGAAGAACCCTGCTCTAAAAAAACAATAAAAAGTAATTGAATGGGAAAATATATTATAAATATATATATGATATATATATATATATATATCACCAGACATATTTGCTTCCAACCCGCAAGTATTTGATTGCGGTTGCATTGGCCAGCCTGTATAACTACAAACACGAGAAGCCGGCCCTGCCAAACCATGCAGTTTGATCATTCATTTTGTGATGTTAAATTGTTGAAATGTTTGCATGCGTGTTTTGACAAAAGGGGCGGTTTTCATATTTGGTGAAAAAAAAACTTCAGAGATTTTATTTTGAGGGCATATCGGCCAGCTGCAACCGTAACATAATACATCTGTTGTCTTCCTCTTTGCTCTGTTTTTCATCTTTGTTCTTTTTGTCTTCTGCGTTTGCAACTTATTCTTTCTACCGTTTGTTAGTTTCAGCCTATTTGGCACAAATCATTAGCCTGGAGCAGGAGAAACCTTTCTCATTTATGTGGCAAGTAGCATGGCGGCTTAATGTTAAAAACCACAAGGTAATAAGATATCTTTGACATTTTATTCTTTCCTCCCGAGCGATTTTTCATGATGTTTAGTGCCGATGGTGTACTACCTCTGTCTTTTGTAGCATCATAACACATGCTTCAGACGTTTTCTTCTTGGTTGTTGTTGTTGTCTTCTAATCGCTCAGATCTTTTTTTTTTTTCTTTTTTTTTGCTGATGCGGCGAGTAGCGTAGTGCGGAATGAGTCACCAAAATGACTTAATTCAAAAATATGTTTTGTAAATTGTATGAAAATAATAAAAATATGGTCATAACCTGAACTGAATTTCACCACATTTTTATTGCACCGTATTTGAATTGAATTGAATTGAATACAGTATGTGTAACATACAGCACAGATGAAATTTCTTCCCTCTCAACATAAAACAAGAGGAGCCGCTGCGGGTGTCCGCGCCGCCATATTGTTTGCCGAATAGCATTATTGTGTAAGTCATTTTTTGTTTTCAGAAAACATTAACAACAACAAAAACACAAGCAATTCAACAAGAAGCAGACTCAAGTCCAGTAAAAAAAACAACAACAACAAAACAGGGTGGGAGTAGCATAGCGGCCTAATGCCCTGTTTCGTAGGTCCATAACATGCGTGTTTACTTCATCTTTCAATGCTAACGATCTGAAATTTCATCTGTGTCGTTTGCGCCTCATGCAATACATTGAAATGTTTTCCCAACCTTAACTTCAACCCTCTTGGCCCAATGTAAGCGATAAAGACTTATGTGCACGAACTAGGCCAGATAAATATTTAGCAGAGATCTTTTGCTTTTCCTGGTTGCTTGCCAGGAAAAGCAAGATAAGAACTCTTGTATTGATCAGCAGCAGTAAATTGGGACAAAACCTCCAGATGTTTGTTTGGCGTCGTTTTATCAGGCATCAAGAATGCCAGGAAAATTGAGTCGATAATGGGAATCCCGAGAGGTGCAATGAACGCACATGATTCCTCAACGTCTGTGTTGCAAATGAGTCGAAATGAAAGAGATAATTGATTTGATTCAAACCGATAATTCCCTCGGCTCAAGCCTCTTTGAACTATTTGAACTTGTGACTGGCTCGCTAATTAAAAGGTCTGTGCATCTCTCATCTTGGCTCCGATCGTGTATTCCAATTAAGCGTCTTCCAAGAAACCCAACTGGCTAAAACAGGTTTGCACGCAGTCCTGCATACCAGCGTGATGCTTACACAATAAAAGTTGAACTTTAGGGCTCATTTGGCCTTTTGGGGCCTTCCACTGGAGCCAAAACAACAGCAACCCTAAATTCTTCAAAAGTCACAAATTTGTACGCGAGATTTGTGCAGGTTGTTAATTTTCATCATTGAATAACAATTGGCTCTCTCATTATTTTCATAAAATGTCTTGTAAGTATCAAAATGGATCCAATCAGAAATAGACAACTGTTTTAATCACCATTAAAACGTATGTTTTATTATAATTCATTGTTCAATAGATGGGCAAAAGTTTTTAAGACAAATTATCTCATGTTATCTCATGAAACAATTGTTTCATGAGATAACATCTTCATAAATTTGTATTTGATTCAACGACATGAAGTTTGCTCATGTAGAAATTCAGATTAAAGAATTCCATGGGAGAAACCTTGTCAAAATCAAATGTAGCCTACCGCTAAATACCACATTTCAACCGACAGTAAATATTAATGACACGTTTAAGAGACCTTAATCAATTGAAATGTAATTCAATTCAACTTGTATCCATCGTCGCCAGGGGACATCGCTCAATGTTTGCATTGTTTTGCCGTCAAACGCCTTTTCTGCTGGCCTAAACATGATCAACAGCACTGACTTGCATTTAAAAGTTTGTATCCCTTTGTAACATATTGTAAACATTTATTTCTAACAGTCTTTCGTCTTCTTTTAAGCGTTTTTTTTTTTTTCGTTCAGTGGTCTCAGATTTCAGCTTCCACGTCGTAAAATTCCATCAAGCCAGGGCCGCAGGCCCCGTTCAACTGAAACAACGCAATCGATTTTTAAATTATTTTTTTTATTGGCTTTATTTGCCAATTTCACAGTGGCCACAGAACTACGTAACTCTCAAAACATGAGGGAGTTTGTCTGGAAATAATAAGCATCTCCGCTCAGTCTGATGTATTTGATGTCAAGTTTTATATTCTTATGACACGTTATTAGATAAACGCTTGTGCGCTGTTGTATCGTAGTGAAGAGATTTGGAGCAGAACATTGCCCTGGAGTCAGTGATGGTGCCGTGGTACGTTTTCCTGACTTCAAGTGTGAGTTGAGTCGCCACTCAGTGACGCTGTGAAAGTGATTCAGAAAGGTTGCCTCTTTCGACGTGTGCCCTGCGACTGACCGGCGACAAGCTCAGGGTGTCGTCGGCCTTTCGCCCCCAAGGCAGCTGGGAGAGGCTCCACCAGCACCCGTGATCCTGAACAGACTCAGTGATGTCGAGAATGGATGGATGGACGGAAGTTAAACAGTTTTTATCGCCAGGCACTGTGGCTTCCCAGAGTTACTCACTCCTCAGCATTCTAACCAGACAGAATTTCAGATGAAATGTAAGTTATTTTGGTGCTGAGCAAACTTTCAATCCATTCAAGTACTTTGCCAGCATGTGTGGTGGGGCGTTTTTTTTTTGTTGTTGTTTTGTTTTTGTTCGTTTTTTTCCTAATTTCCAAGGATATCCAACTTCTATGCCTTTCTGTGACTCCGCCAGTCTCTCTGTGAACCTGCTGATGACAGTCGAAGAACATCTTGTTTTGAAGCCTCGTCAATAAAGATGATTCTGATTCTCATTGTGTCAGGTTAGGCAAACACCTGAAATAGAAATCCCATTTTTTGAAGTGCATTAAAATAAAAATGCATTAAAAGAAAGAAGAAAGTTAATTGAAACTACACCTTAGGTTTCTAAAACAAACCGAAACTAACGATAACGAAAGTGAAAATAGTGAAGAAAATCGGTTTGAAAAATGGATGGATGAAAATCCTGAGGGTTTGTCTTTGCCAGTTAATATGATTCCTGAACTTCCATCCATCCATCCATTTTCCGAACCGCTTGATCCTCATTAGGGTCGCGGGGGGTGCTGGAGCCTATCCCAGCCGTCTTCGGGCAGTAGGCGGGGGACACCCTGAATCAGTTGCCAGCCAATCGCAGGGCACACAGAGACGAACAACCATCCACGCCCACACTCACGCCTAGGGAGAATTTAGAGCTTCCAATCAACCTGCCACGCATGTTTTTGGAATGTGGGAGGAAACCGGAGCACCCGGAGAAAACCCGCGCAGGCCCGGGGAGAACATGCAAACTCCACACAGGGAGGCCGGAGCTGGAATCGAACCCGGTACCTCTGCACCGTGAAGCCGACGTGCTAACCACTGGACTACCGGGCCGCCCCCATTCCTGAACTTTTAGGGTTCAATTCAATTCAAATGCATTTATCTCCCTGGACCCGTACAGAAGAAGCAACGTCAAACAGTCGCTTGAGAATTTCGTTTACTTGATTACACACGACTTTGTGACCTTTGTGTTTAACAAATTTTCCATATATTAAAAGAAAACTAAAGCTAATATTAAAACTAATAAAAACTAAATGAAGAATCCTGCTCTAAAAAAAACAATAAAAAGTAATTGAATGGGAAAATAAGAAGAAAAATAATCAGGGAAAAATACAAATGTAATAAAGACGAATCCAAAAATATTCAAACCCTAATCAGAGGTCGCGACAGCACGTCACTTGCATATGTTTGGAAACGCTTAAGCCAGCACACATTTGCACCGGAAATGCTTCATGTGTTGCCGTGCATATGGGCCCACAGTAAATGTTTTGGTCCATTAATGGGTCAAACACCTGTTGTGAAATTATAGACACTACGTAGTTGCCTCACTTTTCCAACGTTGCATGAGAGAAGAGCGTGAGAGAGCGACAAGTGTTGCACACATGCAGGGTTGTCAGATTTATGTGATCGGCTACAATCATATCAACGCTTTTATATATACTGTATATATTTGCAAATTCTGTCACACAGGTTTTGCGTCGCATTTCTCTTCACCTGTTGCCTTTCATACAACAAAACAAGTCATGGCTTCCTGCGTGCGTATCGGCTTCGTGCTCGATTAAACAGACCCAGATTTCATAACATTTATTTTTCTTAAATGTAAAATGGGTGCAGCTTCTTCCTCTGTCGCTGTTCTTTGTGAAAGGTGGCGACAGAATGAAGGGACGAAGGCAACTCATAAATGTCACAATTTTAACGCTCTTGTGTGTCATGGTGGAGGCGACCCGTGCGATATTTTACAGTCACCGATTAAAAAAAAGCGTGCATGTTATGTTCACGAAGAGCTCAGTTGTCTGTGATGTTGACAAAACCGGTGCGCATTTCATCTTCATGAGGTTCTAAATGGCCTTTTACAAAAAAAAACAATCCTTGAAGACTAAAGTGCTTTCGTCCCCACCTATTCCGTGTCGGTACCTTTCACGCATAACATTGGCACGAGAGTAAACCGTGAAACACCCTCTTTCCGGTTTCCACTCTTTCCTTTCACACAAGCGCCGTCGCACCTCTGGTTTGGCTCCGACCTCAGAAACGGGGAATTTGCTGAGTCACTTTCTTCCCAGCCATTCCACTGAACGGCGACACAGAAAATGCAGAATGTGCCCGGTGTGAAATATTACACCCCGTTTCCGATTTTCCACTATTCTGATCCTACTTCCAACGCTGGGGAACTTTCGAGGTCGCTTTTGTTCCTTCATTCTTTGTCGGTAGCTTTCACAAAGAACGCCGTGACAGGATGCGAAAGTTTGAACCGATGCCTTTTTACCGCTATTACATTTTACACAGCCTTCGCACCCCTCTGCTCCAGAAACTCAAAATTGCTGCATTATCCTCGTCTTCCCCGGTCCGTGTCTGTACCAGTCTTGACAGACGATATGAAAGGTGCTTACGTGGATTTTGCGAGTGGAGGTTGGAGCCAAATAAGCGTTGTTCTTGAAGCCTCCGCGTGTTTTGGACGGTTTCCAAACATTGAAGCAAGACTTGCAGTTTTAGCCATGAAGCGTGGATTTCCCCTTTCAAGACATCCCTGAAACAACGCTTGGGACAACAATTCGGAATGGAGTAACATCCCGCCTGCTCTTTGTTTTTGTTTTTTTACGGCTTTATTTGCGTCCTTCCTGCCGCCTCGGACGGGACCGCCGCTCGCCGTTCTTCCTGTTGTGAACGACGCAAAGTGTGGACCTAAGCGCTTTCCATGCAAATTGCAACAAGTCGCAGCGAGACCAGTGTGGCAATCCAAAAAGAACATCCCCTGACAGGGCTGAACTTGTCGACATCCATTTGGGAATTGTTGGACGATTTTTCTGTCCGTCGGTTCAACCTCAGGTACCGCCTAAGATAAACACCTGCAGTGCATCTTGGAAAAACAATCTCTGACATAGTTGACCTAGTGTGTCACCTTCTGATCTTGATGTGAAAAGTCAACACTTTCAGATCAAATGTTACGGGCATCCTGATAGGTGCCGTAAAGGGGTGGGGGGGGGGGGGACAACCCTGTAACCTGTCTCTCACTTTTTTTTCTTCTGATACTACTGGAACTGAGTTTGTTCCCTGCAGTATGTTGGCTAGCTTGCTCATTATTTTTGTACAAAGAAATGAAGTTTCTCCTCAAAATGTGATGCTTTGCACAGATTTATTGAACGCGGTTATGAAAAACTGCATTTGGGAATTGTACAAGTCAAGTCAACAGTATTTATAGAGCACTTTCAAACAGCCATCGCTGCATACAAAGTGCTGTACATGGAGCAATTTAACATGCACAATAAACAGTAAGACAAATCGGTAATAAAGGCGGTAGAAAGCACCAAACAGTAAAACCAAGACCAAATCTAAGTCATGCTGAGTCGAATGCCAAAGAATACAAGTGAGTTTTGAGGAGGGTTTTGAAGATGGGCAGCGATTGATTTTTTGATTGAAGATTGGCAGGTTAGCCAAGAACGGAGGTAGCGTCTTTTCACCACCGTCTTGCCAAAACGCGGCCGAATCTCCGTCGTGTTGTTGAATCAATAACAACGATCGGCGATCATAAACCAACCGAGACGCTGTTAGGGAGGTAACAAGCATTGCGAAAAGTAAAAAAACCCGAAATGGCAGGAGCGTCGCCGAACACACTGGCGCACAAGCGGCCATCTTGGTGTACTTGGTACAGTACAATACAACGCCATACGATACATCATCATTTGTAATGAAGCATTACAGTTTTCGCTGTTGAACAGAATTGTGATTTTGAGGATTTTGACATTTAAATTTTGACCCTCTAATTTTGGCAACAACTGGCAAAGGTCAGTAAATAAGCAAAATTGTTGATCCATGATTTTCCTGTCATCTGATCTCCACAAATGTCTTGTTTTGCTGAAAACATAAGCGTCAGTGGTTTGTAATGTGAGAGGCAGAAAAAGTTGGGCGGTTTAAAAAAAAAAAAAAGAAAGCGGTTCAAATGTTTTTCCACTTCCTTTCCATACAATTGTTGGCAAGAACGATGTTTCAAAGATTTTTGCGCGGGAGTTTAGTGTCGTTATTGGGAATTTCATTTTTTGGCTACTTCCGCTTCGCTGTCATTGCGTTGTACTTCCAGTAAAGTTTTACGACGCAGAGCAGCAGTTGAAGTTAATTTACTCCACTGCCAACTTCTAAAAAGATGGTTTGGCCCCTGCAAAATTGAAGCTAACGTGTTCTATTAACGTTGGCGAGAATTTAGTCTTTAATCAACATTACCGTCAGTGTTTATGTGATCACTGATAACAGTGTAGAGTCTAATGAACTGTAAAGTGACTTGGAACGTACGCTTCATGCCGCTCATTTTCACCTCATTAAAGATAAAGCGGCTGAAGCGTGGAGCAGAAGTTTTGTCAGCAACAAAAACGTATTTTGGAATGAAAAGTGTTTTTCATTCGCAAATGTACTCGTTGCACTGATGTGAGTAGATGAGAAGTGAAGTTGCACTGTCTCAAATTTCAGGGGCAAAATGTCACCGTTTAGGGGCAGTCAGTCGCTTAAAGGAGAAAAGTCATGTCACAAATGTTCAGAAAGCAAACCCAGAAAACAGGTGAGCCATGGTTAGTCATTACCTGAGCCTTGAACAACTGTGATGTCATTCTCAGGAGACAGCAAGTGTCAAAATGGCCGCCCCCGGTACACATTCATTCATATTCCACAAATGCAATATTAATCAGAATGTCATGTTTAGACTAATGGGGTTGCATAGAATATGTTACTGAAAATAATTTCGTTGACTTGACTTCCCTTCTATTATTATTTTTGGTATATTTTTAAAACCCAATATACATGTTTTTTGTAAGCGTTAAAAGAAAATACAGCCTAGTCACTGTCTAGCCGTCTTTTTGTGAACATTGACTACGGGTTCAGTGCTTCTCAGCCTTGATGGAGTCAGGGCACATATTTTACATGCGAAAACTGTGAAGGTATACCACCCAACACGAATGTCACCAAAAATCCATAGACGGGTTAATTATTTTTAATGGAAGAGCATTTAATTGTTCCGCGTGTCACGATAAGTCTGTAGCACGGGTGGGTGATTACATTTATTTGAAGCAATGAAAAGATTTATGGACGAATTAAGTGAAATTACATACATTCTTGATGATGATATCTCGCAGAGAAGTAATGTGTCGTGACACGCTGGTTGTGGATCGCTGATCTTGTTTACAATAAAAATAATGTTTGGTTTTAATCATTGTTATAATTTCATCATTGGTAAACCTAACACAATCCTCACGTGTGGGTTTTTATATACAGCGATGGCAATTTGTTTGTAAAGAAGACGACAATACAACAATATTGCTTTTATCAAGATAACACGTTTGTGCGGAACAAAGGCCAGAGCGCTCGGTTACTCGCTGTCTCCGATAGCTTTCGCTTGACGTCGCAACCTACAGGATGCTAAGAGCCCTCGGGGAGGCGCCACCGCCGGTGGTCGGGAAATGCTTTCCAATTGGAACGAGACCAAACAGCCGCTGGCTCTTTAGTGTCACTTGGATTGATGTGAAAGACGCCTGCTGAGTGGGTGGGTGAGGCTGCTTGGACGCTTGTTGAGGGAATGTTGTAACAATGCGTTCTCGCTGAAGTTATTCAAAAGTCGAAATACAGAAATGAATGCAAAAGGCATTCAGGGCGTACGAGTGGTTAGCCGTTCTGTTTCGCGGTTCTCAGGGTCTGGGTTGGATTATTGGCTCCTGTGTGGACAGCAGGGATCACAAAAAGTTCTTAAGCAAAAGTGGAGGAACATGTATAAAAAAGTGGCCGTTTTATGAATTTGACACAACAAAGAAAACCTTTTTCTGCACACAAAATTTTGAGTAGAGCTGTTTTGTGAGGTACTCCGTTGCTTTTGAAGTATGAAAAGTGCTGGACAGTGATCCCTCGCTATTTCGTGGTTTGTTTATCACAGCTTCAGTGCATCGCGTATTTTTTTTTTTTTATTATTATTTTTTTTCGATATACCTGTACATGGAGTACAGTACCGTATATGTTGCTCTATGTGACTCGCTGTTTTTTTGCAGCTTCTCACGGACTGTTTGCGGACTTAAAAAAAAAAAAATATATATATATATATATATGTGTGTGTGTGTGTGTGTATATATATATACAGGTATATATATATATATATATATTTTTTTTTTTTTTTACCTGTATATGTTTATTGGTCGCTACTTCGCGGATTTTACTTCGAAGGACGTGTTGACAGCACAACTTTTGGCGTTGATTAAAAAATAACGAAACAAATCGGACTCTTGAAAAGTGTTTGAGTATTGAGTGTGGCTAATTTTCAACCCACATGCTTTGGCTTTGCCTTCTACGGGATTAAGCCTGACTGCTGCATGAGCATTAGCTAGCATTAGCATTAGCTAGCATTAGCATTAGCTAGCATTAGCATTTCGCTTGGCTCTGCTCCTCTCAAACCTTCGATGGAGGCTAAGAGTTTCAGAATGAGCGGCGGTTGCTGTCTGAACTTGGTGACATTTGAGAGAAACTACCGTTAAAAAAAAAAAAGAAATCTCCAAGTACTCTTATTTTCCTTCTACAACTTTTTATTTTACTGATACTTCATGAAACGAATGATTACATGATCAATTTCATACTCGTAGTCCAGCATGATTGGCAACAGGAATGCATTTTGTGTATGACAAAATCATGCTGAGGTTGAATGATGGGCTGCAGTTGTCAAACATTCGAGTACCCGACTGAAAATTCTCAAGAATAATCGTGCATTTGGATGAACTCTCTTTTGACTCACTACATTTCACTTCATGACGACCAAACAATTGGTTTCCTTTTTTTTACAGGCTCAACAGTTTAATATTTTCCTACCGTAAGTTTACTTTGTGCACCGTAACAAACTCTTATTTTATTGTCTGCCAACATTTTCATTGCATGCTTCTGATAATCATTTACAGCTGTTCAACAATGTTTGTACAAATACCAAGTGAATGAAATCAAATAAAAAGGCTAAAAAAAGACCGTTGGGTCATATTGAAGTAAACTGTTCCTTCCGTCTTCCCCTCAACCATCCTTCCTTTCTATCTTTTCATCCCCTCCACTCTTTTTCCTTCCCTCCCTTCTTTCTTTGCCTCCTCTCTCCTCTCTTCTTTTCTCAACGCCAAAAACTCCTCAATGACCCTCAGTGCCCCTTTTAATTCCACAAATGAGGCCAATTGAGCAACGTCTGTCAACATCTGTGCTCTCATCAACTGCAACAGAAAATGCAAGTCAACAACTTGCCTTTGTGTTCGACTGGCTAGCCAAATTTGCCGCCAGTTCCCAAATCCTCTCTGCCATAGCATTCCTCATCAGACTATGGGAAACACATGTCGCCTGTCAACTTCCGCAGCTTTCGGCATGCATTTTTTTTTAAGCACAGGCGCCGTCGGGATCCGGCTTTGATGATGATGCTCTTTCGTAAGCAATCAGGTGGCTGACTTTTACTGTCACTCAGCAGTGGGTAAAATCGAACCGCTCTTTTGTCACAAGTACCAGCGATTCCTTTATCCTATTTTTTATCATGATGAGTCTCAAAGTGGCTCCGCATATTACTTCTTTTGATTA
Organism: Hippocampus guttulatus; assembly: GCF_054856545.1. Classification (NCBI taxonomy): domain Eukaryota; kingdom Metazoa; phylum Chordata; class Actinopteri; order Syngnathiformes; family Syngnathidae; genus Hippocampus; species Hippocampus guttulatus. The sequence goes on along the minus strand of NC_141264.1, from coordinate 22,466,957 downwards.
CATTTCTCCATTCAGGCGAATTAAATGTAGACCACGTCATTGTGAGAAGGCGCACTGCCATCATCCGCTTTGATCTGCTGTTCACTGCCACTTCTTCAACCCCTCTGCAGAAAACAGCGTAGCCGAGTGGATCATTGAGCGATTGCATTTTATTTAAAAAAAAAAAAATCAAGTACAGTCGAACCTCGTTTCAACGTAACCTGTTTACAGCTTTTTCGCCCCCTAGTGGATACTTTTGGTATTGCATTTAATTAAATAGAGAAAAAAGTGATACATATGCCTGATCAGTTCTGCGTGAAAAGCTCGGGTGGATAAATCCCTGATCTTCTCCCTCTTAAATGGAATTGGGGAAGATAGTCAACCGGAACAATTTCTAGAGGCAGGACGATGCCTGTATGAAGGGCAATTCCACAATCCTGGAGGTGTGAAGTGAAATGTCCAACACCACTTTCCCTGCACGCTTGCTTTAAAAGCAATTGTTCATGTATGAATTTTACAGGTCATATTTAATTTGTCTTGCTTAAAGCTACGGATGTCTTGTGACATGTTTGTTGACATCGGATTGCGGTTTTGAAATGTCTGAGAGGAATGGGTTGCACTTTACGCATGATCTAAATATTAATTGTTGTCTGAGAAGAGTATCACCCGGGTGCACAACAATGCGCCGTCGTTCAGCCAAAACAAGATGTGAGCCTGATAAATGGCCTGTGTGGATTCTGCAAACATGCGGTCGTAAACTGTCGAGCAATTTGTTTTGGATTTTGATACTTGATATTTTGATCATCCTCATACTGTGACATCATGACGCTTTTTCAGACAGTCGAACCTCCATACAACGTACCTCGTGTGACATAGCGGATCTGTATGTTGCAATGGTAGCTTGTTGTAAGCATTTCCAATAAAATGGCCGCCAACTACGATGTGGAAATTTGTAAATTCGTAGTGTCGGCTGAGCGTCGTCTGGGAGACTCTCTTTCGTAAGTGAGAGACAATTTCAGCTTTCACAGAGATTTGCTTCTGTGTAGCAGACATGTTTTAAGACCATGTGCGCTGTGCCTCCTGAAGTACAACAATGTACGAGTCGAGCTGTAGCGTTGCTAAGCAGGGGAATCGCACATTTTTATTATATCGTTATAATGAAGTTTATGTTCTCAAGGTGTTGCTTGCGTAATATATTGTGTTATATTATTTTGTCATTTTATGTCAACTGTTCTGTTTTGGTGGTGCAGGCACCCGCAGCGGCTCCTCTCTCCTGTGGTAGGAGAAAGAAATTTCATCTGTGCTGTATGTTGCACATTTGACAATAAAGTTGACTTGAACTTGTAAGCAAAATCGCCAAATTGAAAATGAATTACGTGACTTTGAAATGGGAACCGTATCGAGGGGGCGGGGGGGGGGGGACGTAAACGGGGGACGTTGAAACGAGGTTTGACTGTATTGATTTTCTTGTGTTTCCCTCAAATATTATTTATTACTTCAAAGTTTTTTCATACTTTTTTGGGCATGACATTATTCTCCTTATTTTTCAGAATCTTATGACTCCGCTGTTATACAATTACTTTATACGTGTGTGGGTGTGTGTTAACCATCAAAGTCAGACCTGCTGCATATTTTCCTGGATTGTTTCTGTTCTTAGAACAGCATCCTTCTCTCTAATTGGAAAATTGGAACGGAATGGACTCCCAGCTCATGTGACTGACAAGTTGAAATACTGACACGACTGCTGTTGGTTTGTGTCTCTGTCAGATTCGGATACGCGTCTGTGTCCATTTACTGCTGCTGATCACGCTCGGGGTCCATTCAAGTAAATTTGACGTCAACCCTGTGACAGATGACGTGTCGAGACTCTCGATTTTGGTAAGAACGAGTGCTACTTTCATCCAAAGCAAAAAACAATGGTCTCCTGCTTTTCTTTACGAGCCCACTTTTAAACATTTGCAGTCCAGGTTGTCGCTCCGTCAGCTAAATCCGTCACATTTTGCATTCCAAACATTCACAGCACAACGATGTTACTCTTGTCACCAATTTTTCCCTACGTTACACTTTTAATGTGGTCACTTGATGTAAAGGCCTTTTTTGTCATGTAACTTTTTTAAAGTTCTACGACTATTCCACATTAATATTAAAAAAAATTGTCATTAATAAATATTATGTCTTGTTTTGGTTCCCGCATTAAAACTTTAAGACTTTATCCTTGAGCAATTAGCTTTTTGTTTCCCATAATACACTACAAAAGCTTTTCCCACAATATTGTGAGTTCATTTTAATTGGTTACAACTTTTTGGGAGAACGTATATTATTAGAGTATTATTCCTGTAAAATTAACGCTAATTGTAACATAGCTTTTTAAAAAAATATATATTTCAACATCTTTTAGTGATTTTAAAACTCCATTACAACTTTGACCAGGTTTTGACTTTTTCCTCATACAATATATTTATATATATATATATATATATATATATATATATATATAATATATAATATAATATATAATAATTTTACACCATATATATATATATATTTGGTGTAAAATTACAATTCTATGGTTGTAGAAACAACTTTTGGGGGGGGGGGGGTCAGGGGGGCCCAAGCCTGAAAACAAAAACAAAAACATTTTCTCACAAACAACTGACATTTGTTTTGAGAAATAACTGAACAGAACGTTTTGTCGCCATTGTGGGTTGTGTCATGGAGAGAATTTGGCAAGCTGTACAGCGATGAGACATTAGTCTACGGTCTCTTAGCCAATCAGGATTCAGAACACGATACACTGCATAAAATTAAAAAAACCCCAAAAAAAAACATGACATCTTTTTAAGCCGAATAAAACATAAGGATTAGCTGCTGTCCACGAGCCAGCGAGAACAACGGCTTGAGACGCTCTCTTTGAGGACAAATGGCTGACAAAGAACATCTGGCTCTTATTGCGCGCCGTTCCTTTAAGAAGTCACCGAGCCTTGACTCAATTAGTACAGTAATTAGGTGCACAAAGGCCCTGACAATGGTTGCTTCAAATAAACCTACTTGACAGCCTTGTAATCTGCTTCGGCATTCATGTCTGCTCCCCTTTTTGAATTTGAACGTTCACATTGCTTGTGTCTTGTTGTTTCTTCCACAGAAACATAATATTCCCAAAGACTACAAAATTCCTGTACATTACGTTCCGAAAGAAGAGGTAAGATTTTTTGGTTTGTTTGTTTTTCCGTTTCCCTCGGTGAAACCGCTTGGTGATCTTGGAACATTTGCGAGCAGCTTTGTGTCGAATGTCATACGTGTGTGTGATGGGAACATCACCGCAAGCGTATCGAAAAAAAAAAATCACATCATATGCAAAGGATAGGGAAAAAGAGGCTACGTGAATATTCCACAAAAAGGTTCGAGGCCTAATGTTATAAAACAGAAAATAATGCAATTAAATATTGTAATGACAGCATTACATTTTTTAGAGTTCAGTCATAATATTCCCAAGAATGGTCATTTTTGAAAACGGTTGAAATATGAAAATGAATGGTCATGTTACAAGAACAAAATAACTGTCATGTTACAAGAATAAACTCACAATATTTCGAGAAGGTTGAGCTTTTACAATAGTAACATGAAAAAAAACGTTGCAAGGTTGCATCGATAAGTTTTCGTGTTAAGAAGATAAAGTCGCAGCATTACCCCAAAACGCCGCGCAAAATTGTCATGTTCCAGGAATGAAGTTGTAATGTTAATCTGCGATGTTACGAGCAAGCAAAGTTATGATGTTACCTTGAAAAAGACTAACGCTCGGAAGAGAAATGAAAAGTTATAAGAAAAAAAATCATCCATCCATCCATTGAAAAGATTTTTTTGTCACTGTTAGTATGTTTCTGCATGTCTTTTCAGGGTGGGATGTGCTGGGTAAAGCTCAACGTTTTCTACCTGGAGGAGAGTTTACAAGACTTAGCGCACAAGTTTGGCAACATTTCGTCGAACAGAAAAGATATTAGCATATTTATACAAATGCTCCAAGAGCTACGGCTCAACATGGGCTCTGTGGTAAGACTTGTTCATTCAAATTGTTGTTTGGGGGGGGGGGGGGGGGGGGGGGGGTGGTCCATGATTTATTTTTGCAAATCCCCAATTCTGATGAAGTTGGATCGCTGTGAAAATAAACAAATAAATACATAAAACAATTCTTGGTAAATCCTATTCGGCCTATAATCAATTGAACACACTACAAACACAAGTCATTTGACGTCTCAGTTAAAGAACAACTTTTTCTCAGCATTCGATTTCAAGGAATTCATGGATTTCATCATCTACGGTCTATAATATCAACAAAAGATTTACAGAATTCGGATAAATCGTCGCACAGAAGCAGCCGAACAACAACACTGAATGACCGTGACAAGCAAGCCCTCGGGCGGCACCGCGTTAATACCAGCGTCATTGTTGAAAGCAGATTGCTACGTGCGCTCAGTTCCGTTCAGAAAGCCATCTTCTGTTCACAAAGTTCATCGCTACATCTACAAATGCGATTTAAAATTCTTCAAAACCATGCAAAGTAAAAGCCATATGTCAGTAACCTCCAGAAATGCTGCCGGCTACTCGGGGCCAGAGCTCATCTGAGGTGGACTAACGTCAAGCTGAAAATAAAATGTTAAAATGTGTGTGCTGTGGTTTGAGGAGTCCACATTTCAAATTATGAAAATAATGCACGATGTGTCCTCTGAGCCAAAGAGGAAAAGAACCATCTGGACCGTCATGGACGCAAAGTTCAAAAGCCAGCATCTGTGATGGAATGGGGCTGTGTTAGTATTGGTAACGTGCACATCTGTGAAGGCGCTATGAATGCTGAAAGGGGGCGCACAGGTTTTGGAGCAACATATGCTGCAATCTATTTTTCAGGGATGCCCTTTGTTATTTCAGCAAGACAATCCCAAACCACATTCTAGACGTGTTACAACACCTTGGCTTCATAGTAAAAGAGTGCGGGGCTAGGACTGGCTTGCCTGCAGGCCAGACCTATCTCCCGTTAAAAATTTGTGGTGGATTATTGAGCACAAAATAGACGCCTGACGAGTGAGCAACTGAAGTTGTACGTCAATCAAGAATGGAAATGACACCTACAGCACTTCGACAATTAGGGGGGGGGGGGCATGTTGCTGGCCTAAAATTCAAGATGAATAAATATATATTTTTTAAAACGTTTCTCAGTATGAACATTAATTATGTTGTATTTTTGTTTTTATTTAACATATTACACAATATCCCAACCTCATTGAAATTGGGGTGTGTAGTCATCTCTCATTAAATAAATGGTCAATTGATTTATCGTAAATAATGAATGAAAAGCCGTTCGCTATACGGTATATAGATGATAAACAATTGTAAATATGTATTTAACTCATGTATTGCAGTGTCAGGATAATAACGGTGGGAGTGGACTCCGGGAAGAATAGCAATGGCGACTGCCAAAAATATTGGAGATCCTTATCAACGAAATGAAATGAAAATGATGTGGGATATATTTTATTGAGGGAGGCACGGTCAACTGATAGAGGCCATGGGTTACGGTATTAAGATGTACAATCAATCATATCAGTATTGAGTTTGCTAACCGGATTGTTCTTTGCAGGAATCGGTCATGTACGACTTTGAGTGCCACTACCGTGAGGAGCGGTGGCCCACCGAGCAATACTTTGAGTTTGTGTCCGACTTCCTGGCCAGCGCGCAGCACAGGGACGACTCGGACGACTGCGAGCCTCCCCCCTGCCCCACCACGCCCTACACGCAAACAGAACAATATTTAAAAGGTCTGTGAACCCTCATCGATGCTTGGAAAAGAACCATTGCTGTGGTGCAATAATATCTCATTATTCTTGTTACATAACGTTTTCCCCGTAATGTAATTAGGCATAACTTGACACTTTATTCTCTTAACATTACATGGCCGTTTTATTGTTCTCATATTACGACCATTTATTCTCTTTCTCTCTCTGTATATAATATATATATACTGTATATATATATATATATACATATATATATATACATATACTGTATACACACACACACACGCGCACACATACATATACACGCATACACACAGATGGTAGATACTAGCTAGCTAGCTGTCATAATGTAGCTAGCTAGCTAGCTACATTTTTTGTAACATTATGACTTTATTCTTGTAAGTTGTTTTTTCATTACTGCATCTTTTTCATAACATTACAAATGTTTTTGGAACATAACATCTTTATTACAAATATGAATATCGTCACACAATTACATCATTATTTTCGCAACATATTTTTCTGAAATATGCCTGCACGAGAATTTTCGTTGCTTCACTGTGATGCCGTAGCGCGTGTGACATGAACAGCTTTTTCAAACTTTATGCACGTGAAATATATACTTGTTACATTGTGACTTTATTTTCATATTAGTTTCTGTAATATGAACTTTATTCTTGCAAGATTACAACTTTTTCAATGTTATATATATTTCTATATATTTTGTTCTCTGTAATATGAGTCCTGTAAATTTCCAGCTCTTTTGTATTATTGCAACTTAATCTTTGTAACATCGTTTTTTTTCCGGTTAGATTGTAACTTTACTTTGATATATTAGGTCTTAATATCAATTCATTTTATATTTTACTTTATTATCGAAATATTTCTTCTCGTATAGCTACAGTGTAGTATAGTACAATTTTTGTAGCAAAATTTCTTTGCTTACAACTTTATTGTTGTTTTCTTCTTCTCTGCATGTTTTGTAACATTGCAACTTTTTTTCCCCAATAAAATTAGTTTAACTTACCATTTTTTAAATCATGTTTCACATAATTGACAACTATTTCTGTAACCTTACTTTTTTTTTTTTAAATTATGACAATTTTTTTTACCTTCACTTTCATGTTATCGTCCGACTGCTGTCATGAAATCGACACGCACAAAAAAAAAGCAAGCTAATGTACGAGCTGTTGACAGCGCTGACGTCAGTTGATACTTTTCTATCAGCATCCTTGATTTGACTTTTTAAGGCATATTTTTCCAGAGCATTTTTTGCTGAACTCTGAACGACTGCGTTTCAGCTGCGTGGGAATGTTATTTTGGGAACGGGAACTTTTGTCTCCGCCAAATCAAATGTTGATGTTTCACTCGTCTACAAAACTATTTTGCTCGGACCACGGCGTCAAAACGCGAACGCTACAAATGTGTCACACACCTTCGGCCACCTCGCTCTATAAATTCATTTCGTAGAAGGCGTCCAGTCAGAGATAATTCACGTCACAGTCGTGTATATGTATAAAATCTAAACATAAAGTGGGATGTCACATTGTCATTTAGCACTATCACCAGCCAGTGCTTCTCATTTGTCTGTCTAATAAAAATCAAAACAACGACAGATAGCGTGTAGCCTCTCTTGCCTATTCTGACTGTTTAGCGCTTTATTTACGTTTGGCAAAAGTTCAACGTGTCGACGCGGGAAACAACTTCCGCTGTCGGTTCTAACGACGCGACGCTTCTGGCATCTGTTATTGGGTGAATGCATTGTGCATTGTTGGAACGTCACAGTGTGTTTGTGGACCGATGCCGACAAACCACACCAAACACCAGAGACGAGCTAACGGATGCCACCTGTGTGGCGTTGTTGCGGCCTTTTAAGCAACAGATATTTATTTGTATGTTGACAGACAACATTGCAACACTCACTGGCATATATTCTTTATCTTCTGGGGGAATTGACGACTATCAATAAATGTTATGGAGTCAGCTGTGAAACTCTTCTTCATGCGCGTTTGTCTGTATTATACGGTGCTCGGTGACCAAAGCGTGCACACCAGAAGGAGAAGCACAGTGTCCATTGAATTGAAGCCCAAAAAATCTTATTAAGAGACACATTTGAATTTTTTTTTGTCATTTTCTGGGGGAGGCTGAAACCGATCAATTGCATTTACATTCATTTTAATAGGAAAAGATGATTCACCGTTGAATTGCAAGTGTGAAACGGATGAAGCTCGTACCTGAAAGTACCTTTGTCAATCTAATGACACTGTCTCTCTAAGAAACGTGTCTGTCCTCTGTGCTTGTTTTAGGCTTGCCGTCGTCCAGCAGTAAAATCTCAGAGTGTGCTGCATCCGCAGACTGCCAAACAGGTACGTGCTCTCTCTCATAGTCTTGTGTTCTTCCCACGTTAAGCATGCATGTTTGCCTTTTTCAAGTGTGTGTGTGTGTGTGTGTGCGTGCGTGCGTGCGCGGGTGACGTATTAGCGCCGAGCTGCGAAACCAGTCCAGCTGGTGTGTGTGTGAAAGACTTTGACAGAACATTTGGTGCCGTCGCTTGGCCTTGAAATTCCTCCTCCGAGACGGGCTGTTTGTCCCGAAGCCTTGCGTCTTCGCTGCCGCCTGCTCTGTTTTTAAAACTTTGAACTCTTCATATGACTTGAGATCGATTGAATGGAATTAACTAGACTTGTATAAAAAGTCATCAGTGGACTAGAACGCCCGGTCGCTTCTCACAACCTCACAGGAACTGTTTTAAACCTCCGGAGAGCTGTGATGGAAACGTTTCACATGCAAAATGTTTGTAATAGCACGTTGCGTGATTTGTGAGTTGAAACAGAAATAAATATCGGTTTTGGACATTTTGAAGTAAAGAAAAATCAAAACATTGGGGAGGAGGATTTCTTCATCCCATGAAAATATTGTTGGGAAACTAATGACTGATGATCTGTTCGGCACGGCCTAGCAGCTTGATTGATGTGGCACATTACATACACAAGGTAACTCAAGGCGCTTCACAGAATTTAAAATGCATTTAAAACCATCTATAAACACAGGAATTTAAAACGTTTAAAAGACAAGTGATCAAATAAATAAAGAGCTGACTAAGATTACGTCCAAAAAAAAAACCAAAAACAAAGGGCAAGAACAAGATTTTGGAAAAATCATTATTTTACAGATCCTTTGAAAGACTTTAATCGTAAGCATGGATCTTAGTTTTTACCTGGAACGAAAAGCATTTGCACTTAGTGGTGACTTCATTTCTGTAATACTACTGGACCACTTTTTGCTAAAACAGGTTTACCAGGGTTAGAATTCGGGGTTTGAGTGACAATCGGGGTTTCAAAGTAAGATTTCAATCCTCGGTGAGGGTTTTCGTTCGGTCTTTCAAATTCGATTCAAGCTTGGTTTCAGTTTTCAAAGTAGTGTTTCAAGCGAGGGTTGGGGTTCCTTGTTAGAATTCCAATTTAGGGTTTTCAATCATTGGTCGTGGTTTTAAGCCTTTCAAATGAGGGTTTCTTCTGAGCCAGATTTGCTTTTCAACGTCGTGTTTCGAGCCAGTATTAGGGTTTCAAAATGTGGTTTCAAATAAAGGTTAAGCTTTTCAAATATGGGTTTCAATCCTGGGTTTGGTTGTTCAACAAGAGGTCGGGCTTCAAGGCAGGGTTAGGGGCTCAGAGAAGGATTTAAAAGCAGAGGTTGGGTTTTAAGTGAAAAATAGGGCTTTCAATTCAGGGTTAGTGTTTTCAAGCAGGGTAACAAAACTGGAGTTGGGGTTCGAAGTTTTAGGGTTTCAACTGAAGGTTTTAGGCCAGGGTCCATGGGGGTTGAGTGTTTTAAGGCTGGGTTAAGGTTTTAAAAGCGAGTTGGGTTTTAAAATTTGCTTTTTGGGGACAGGTTTTGGGTTTCAATGCACATTTTTAAGCCAGGGTTTTAAGATTCCCATGAGGGGAAATTAAGGGTCACGGCAGTTTTACATATAATAACAATAATAATATTACATGAAAATATACCTCTTTCTTCAAACTTGGGGTCGGGTTTTAAATGCATTTCTAATTAGGGTTTTGAGCTAGGGTTAGGGGTTTTTTTTGGGGGCGGGGGCGGGATTTTATTGTATTAATTACATCATCGCAACTTCTTCATACCATGACGAGTGATTTTCTTGTCGTTATTGAATATTGAATATTTCCGTAGTTGTTGATCACGTTGATGCTTTTTCACCTTGTCGCTCTTTCGCGTTTGCCTTTTGTCGTTGCCCATTTTGCCGTCGACGATAACGCTGATATTTGTTGACGTCGTCGATGTTGTCAACGTGCAGAGCAAGAAGCGCGTCTGCTTCCGCAGGTTGTGGAGCGAAGTCTTCTGTCTTTACTCTTCATTCCCTTCCTGGCTCTCATCCTGCTGCTCGTATGGAAGGTGAGTCATGCTTTTTTTTTTTCTGTAAGTTAGCCACCTACGGTTGCTTTCATCTTTGCCTGGAATTTACTGCAGCAGCGTGTCGGCCTTTCAAGCTGCTTGTAGAAGTTCTGCCGAAGGTGTGGTGGAAGTATTAAAAACGATTTCCCTGCCCCCCCCCCAAGCAGCTCAGATCACGACGGAACAGCCGAGATCTTCCGCTGAGTCCCGGAGAAGGCGTTCTCTTCACGGGAACAAAAGGGCACGCACCTCCGCTAGAGTCCCAAATTACAGAAACGTAAACGTTTTCTTTCTCGTTTGTCAAGAATAAGCAGATCCCGACTTCTATTTTTCCCTTGCTATCTGACGCCCTTGTTTTTTTTCTTCTTCTTCTTCTTTGGCTTCCAGAAACAAGTTGAACATGATTGAAACTGTGTGATGAACCGTAGAACTATTTCAGCCGGTAAGACATTTTTCTACATTGTTAGCATATTCTCACTTTTGGGTCAACATTCAAGTAAACGAAAACTAATTAAATGGAAAATATTTATGAATGGAATGAAAGAAAAAAACTAAAATGCTTAAAAATATATATATATGTATAACTTGCTTTAAATTGTTGTCAATGAATATTATTCATGAGTTTTTGGGTTGATTTTAAAGGACCTTTTTACACACACACAAAAAAAATTTGAGTATTTGAACATGCCCAACTTTTTCTTTTTTTGCAATACTCTTGCTTTGACCAGTGGAGCTTTCGGAAGATTTATGGTTGTCTTAATTAAATCAGTATGATCGCCGCATTTGAATTAGTGGAATTTCAGAAGGATTTACAGTCATCTAATTTAATGGGCGCAACCTTTCTGCTATTTATCGATCCGGTTATTTGCACTACCGCAATTTTCGATTTAAGGTCATCTTAATTTGATTCAGGGTAAATTTTATGCCATTTATGGTCGACAAATTTTAATTGGCGCAACTTTTACAAAGATTTAGTGTCGTCTTATATTAACCAGGGAAAGCCTTCTGGGATTTGTGGGAGTCTTATTTCAACCGGTGCAAATTTTGAAAGATTTATGGTCATCTCGTTTGACCTCACTTCATTTGTGTGTGTGTCTGTGTGTGTGTGGGGCTCTCCAGGTGATGAAAGCCACATTCCATATGGGGGTAACCACAGAGGTAAAACAAACAAAAGAACTGCTTCCTCCCTCTACTGCGGCGCCCGCCAGCAACCATCGTTTCGTCCGCTCTCACCAACCACCCTCGACCCTTCTACTGTATGGATACGCTTTTCCTTTTCGCTTTAAGACTGGGTTCATTCATTGAGGAGTACGAAAAACAATAAGAGAAAGAAAAAAAAAAGATGTTCGTTTTTAGAAGCCCCCCCCGAGTATTTCTTCTCTTGGACTTGATGGCATCCTCACAAACTTTAAGCAAAGAAGAAGAGAATGCCGGATTGTGACAATGCTGATTATGTTTTTTCCCCCCCTCCTGCTACCTCCACTCACTGGATATCCCGCACTCTTCCTCACCCTCGCCCATCATCTCCATTTTAGTCTTCTGGTGGGGCTCGTGCACTCCATTTATTTATTGTTACACTCCAGGAGCACATTTGCATGACACACATTCGTCGGAGTAGTTAGTGAACTGCTGAGTAAAGATGGTAAGCGTTACATCGAGAAAAGGAACACACTCGTATTCAGTGGAACCTTCAAAACACATTTGTCTGAAGGCAAGAATGCAAATAATCATGCAATAAAATAAATATTTTCTAAAAACATGTTTTAACTGTTATACGACATGTTAACCATCGGGGGGGGGGGGGTTCTTTTTAAATGATCCGTCATAGGAAATCATGCAAATCATCTTGTCTAGATTATTATTTGTTAAAACTTTCTTACTCGTCATACAAGTGTAAAAAGAAGACAACGGCTTTTCATAGTTTAAAAAAAACACACAAAAAAAAACAATTCCCATAGGAAATAATGTCAATTATCTCGACTGTAGCCATTGTTAAAGCTTTGCTAATTGTTCATCAACATTTTAAGTGACATTATTCGCTGTCATTGAAGTGGCACCGTGAGCGTGGCTGCTATGCTGAAAAAAATAACCCAAAAAACTTCTTGTCTTCTATTTACACGGTTTTATTTTGTCAAGTCGTACACAATATAATCATCGGGATTTAGATACATTTCAGAAGTAGATCTATCGTCTACTTCAAAAAATGGATCATAAGGATCTGGATCCAGATTTTATTTTGTGCAGCTACTTGATGAAATAACATTGAGTAAATTCAACACAACTTTTTTTTCTGTCAGTGTACTGCTGTCCCATTTTTTAAACTCTCATCCAACTTGGAATCTTCACTTCCTGGTTCTTTCTTTCTTTGTTTGACCTTTCATGCTCACTGAACTGCGGCCTCGGCTTTGGTGGTTCCACTGTATTCAAACACATGCTAGCTACGATGCTAATTAAGTAAGGTGACGTAAGAGTGCAAAACAGAGCCATGAATGCTCATTAGCACTTTTAGCCTAGCATAGCCTAAAGACATGCCTGTAAAAAAAAAAAAAAAAGTCATGTGCTCTCCTCTCTTTTGTCCTTACTGTCTCAAATCAAATCTGATTCACGTCATAGCAAACGAAAAGCTATGCCAATTAGCGTCATGGAGGCTAACTCTATAAAACATCCACTCGGGGAGGCTGCTTTGCGGCGAACAAAAAGCAGACGTCTTCATCCAGCCGTCCACTTTCTTGCGCTTTTACGCATGTCTTTGATGTGCCTAAAGCTAACTGCGCTAAAGCTACAAGCAGGAGTCATCATCAGGAATACACGTGCACGTTGTACAGATGCTACATTCACAACTTTTTTTTTTTTGTAGACGATTACTGGCCTCAAAATGTAATTGATGTAACATAATTAAACATAAAATATATTCAAAATGTTACTTAATAAAATATATACATTTTGCTTAAAAGTGGGTCATTTTAACAAAACAATAAAAAAAAATCACGTGTTAAATATTAATTGGTGTCCCTAACTTGAGTTCAGTTAAATTTAATTTAAAAAAGAAAAACCTAAATGACAAACCTCATTTCAAATTGCTGCATGAGATTTTATGTTCAAATAGAATTTTTTAAAAATATGTTTCAAGCTGTCCAAGTCACCAAACCATCATTTGAAAGTGTCATTACCCACCTACTTGTTTTCCTTGAAAATATATACACAAAACACTGAGTTGACGACAAATCATTTTAATCATAATGATTTCACTCAAAACGTTCACGTTCGTCTCGGGTATTGTCAAAGGGTCAAGTTGCAGTTTCAATCAGGGTTTTATGATGGGAGTTAGGGTCTCTAAAATATTATGACAATTCCTTTTCATCACAATCACTTTTCTTTCTTGCCGATGGCAACATCATCCACACTGCAAACAAACGGATCAAGTTCTCTTTGAGTGACTTTCAACGGAAGTCCCCTTGTGCCTTTTGTTTGATTGGGCAGACGCCGATCATGTTCTGAACTCCTGTTTTCTGCCGCATGACTGTGATTAACCCTCTTGTTATGTTAGTTTCTTTGCGACACCAAATATGTTTGCGGGTCAACAAGACAGCCTGCATGTTTAGCCATCGGAAGAGACGAGCTAACCGAAAACCTGCATATTTAAACTGCGATAAAAATGGAACAATTGAGAAAATTTAAATGGGTCAAGTTGACCCCCAGCGAGTGCATGATTAGCTACCATATCTTCTTAACAATCGAGAACGAGGCCAGCAGGAGAAATTTCATCTCCAATTTTTTTAATGATTTCATTTTGAGTCTTGAATTGGGTCAATCTTTTTTCTGTTTTTTTTAATTTGAAAGAACGAAGTAAAGAACAAGCCGTCAATACAACGTTTACCCTATTTTTCACATTTGATGAATGGATGGATGGTTCATTTTGACCCTCTACATATGCATGTTAAAATATAAAACACAAAATGATGGCAAACATGGCCAGACCAAGAAGTCTTATACTAATGTTGAGTCGTAAACTTAAATAAGGGTCATTTTGACCCACGGCATAACAGGAGGGCTAATGATGAATTACTTCCACACAGTTGACAAAAATGTCAATGAACGGATTCCTTGCACACCTTTGTAATCCACCTTTGCTTGCTTTTTAATGTGCATTTGTCACCAAAAAAAAAGGAGCTCATTTATCCCGTACGGTTCCCGAGATGCTACTGCTACAGTTCCGGCCTTTTTTTTTTTTCTCTCGCCTCCCAGCGACAGAGCAATGTTCCCCCCCGTTCCCCCTTCTCACATGTTGACTCTTGACGAAAGCTGTGAATGAATGAAAACAAGGTGGTGGCGCCTCCTGAATTATGTTGTTCTTACTGGTCCTGAACGCCATTTTTAAAAAATATATATATATGACACAGTGGGACAATCAAAATGTCCAGATGGTAAAATAAGTCTGGCGGGCCCACAAAAAAAGGCAGATATTGCTATTATTGTTAGTATTATTACGATAATTATTATTAGGGTGATGATGAATGCCCAGCTGCTACTCTGGGTGAGAACTCTACTGTATTCTGTATTTTTTGTTTTGTATAAATGTAAACAAGCATACATACCATATGAATAAAGTACATATATCCTGACTAATGTGCATCTCTTTCCAAATGTGCGCAAACACACCCCATTCAGACATTTACTTCGGGCCAAAATACTTTGGACTTTTTTACGTGTAGGCTCATTAGTTACATGGCAGTCAAAACTGTGACAACATAATGATTCAGGAGTGAAGAGGGTGGGGCAACTCTGGATTCATGAGGGGCTCTGGGGAGAAGGTGTTGAGTGGTATTTAAAAAAAAAAAAAAAGCACACACACACATTTGGAAAAGGCTGTGAGGGATTCCCAAATAGTGGTGCGCTCCTCCCATAAATGTGATTTACAACCCAACCCCCGGGCCGCGGACCGGCACCGGTCCGTGGGTCATTTGGTACCAGGCCGCACAGAAAGAATCAATAGCTTACAATACTTCCGGTTTATTCATTTCAGAATCTGAAATGTTTTATTTTGAAAAATTACCGGATTCTGTTACATATACAGCAGGGGTCGGAAACCTATGGCTCGGGAGCCTTATGTGGCTCTTTTGATGATTGCATCTGGCTCGCAGATAAAACAAAATATTATCGCTTGTTTAATCCATCCATCGATTTGTCACTGCTCACGTTCTGTTCAGGGCTGCAGTTGGCGGCAGGAGCGATTTTAATTGGATGATACTGGCCTACGTAGGCCGTTGCTGGGGAAACAGGTAAACGTCCCCTTATGAATGAGCCTGCTCGATCATTAGCTCAAAGCTAATCCTTCGACGAATAAAATGGCGAGAAGAAAAAAAGATGACGAGTATGGTACACTTCAGGATGAATGGACCGAACGAAGGATTCGCCTTTGTGGAGAGAACAAGTTCAGCGGTGTGTCTAATTTGCAATGACAAAACACCATCGACGAAATGGTCGAATTTGAAGCGGCACTTTGACAGCAGAAAGGAAGCGTCCAGGCTACTGAGCATGGTGCAAGCTAGTCAGCAGCAACTCCGCGTATGGACCCGGCAAGCTGACTAATGATTCCGGTAGTTTTGCTGGTCTGCCTCGTTGTCCGGTCAATTTGTATGGACTTCGCTGCCTGCTTTCTTTCAGTCTTTGTCAGTTCAATGTTGTCGCCGTCATGCGTTGCTGTTGTTAGTCGCATTAATTGAGTCATGTTGTTTCCTTTGGTATCGATAGCCACACCTTGTTTAAAACCCTCTGCTACTAACCCATACAATATTTCTTTCAGTCCGTCAGTTATTTTCCCTCTCTGACTCTCTCTCTCTCGTCTAACAAAAAGTGTCATTATGCAGCGTGCTGAAGGCGTGTGGGAATGAGCTCGGGAGCGCAGTCACAGGTCAGGCCTTCTCAGCTTGCCGCCGTGATGATGCGTCTCGGCCATTATGCTGCTCTTCCCCGCAGCCACGGGAGAATACACGGCCCCCGTCCGCCTTCGTATGGAACCCCATCCCAAGAGGCCGTAACAGGAGGCTTATCGCCGCGTCGGACTGTGCTGTAATACTCCTGTGAAAGGTCCGCCAGGCCGCCTCCCAGTGGTGACTTTGCTGGGCATGAGGGAGCGGGGAAGCATCCAAAAGATACAATCACGCAGGGTTGTCTGTGTCGTAAACGTGGTTCAAGTTTGATCGCAAAATCTCATGTGCGAGTCGGAAATGAAGTGGCCTTGGAATTGAGCCTAAAATGGCCGGTTCCAAACAAAATGGCCGACTTGCTGTCTTTTTGAGCTTGGCGTCCAATCTGATCTCAAATCCAAAGCACGGCACTCCTCACCGATCATTGTCTGAATTGAACAGACATCACAACACAAAAACTACCCAATGTACAGTATTTTGCCACAAAAAATGTTTTTGTCACATGACAGATAATCGCAAACTTCGGGAACAGGTGAGATTTTTTTTCCAGTGAATTTTCGAAAGCCAACTATGTGAGGGCCACAGCCACAGATACACTTTCAACACAACAAGGACAACATCTCCTTCCAACAAACCAAGTACAAAAACCACAAAACCACCAGAAACAGATGGAGGACCAAGTCACATGTAAACATGTGTTAGCTATTTGATGCATCCATCCATCCATCCATTTTCCGAACCGCTTGATCCTCACTAGGGTCGCGGGGGGTGCTGGAGCCTATCCCAGCCGTCTTCGGGCAGTAGGCGGGGACACCCTGAATCAGTTGCCAGCCAATCGCAGGGCACACAGAGACGAACAACCATTCACGCCCACACTCACACCTAGGGACAATTTAGAGCGTCCAATCAGCCTGCCATGCATGTTTTTGGAATGTGGGAGGAAACCGGAGCACCCGGAGAAAACCCACGCAGGCCCGGGGAGAACATGCAAACTCCACACAGGGAGGCCGGAGCTGGAATTGAACCCGGTACCTCTGCACTGTGAAGCCGACGTGCTAACCACTGGACTACCGGGCCGCCTATTTTGATGCAAATAGTTCAAAAATAAATCTCAACATTTGGAGAAACATGTGTGGGATGGCCAGTTTTTACTCTGGACTTCAGTTCGAGGGTAGAGGTAATCAAGATAAATGGCCTAGCAAGACTTTTTATACTCTTCAGCAGTCTGTGCCAGAAATGATACCACAAAAATCAGTTCAGAGACTGGGATAAAGTGGTTGTATCATATGTATTACAAATATACTGCACTGTCAAACAAAAATTATGAGGAGAAGGAGAAAAACTGCCACTACTCATGAAGTTGTTGAGATACTTCATGAAAAAAAACCATTATGAGCAAATGATGAATATGAATGAATAAACATTTAATTTGATATGCTGTATATAAATATAGTCAGATGTGTGTGTGTGGGGGGGGGGGGTTCCCTCCAAAAATGAAGAAAGAAATGGTTTTTATACAGCAAGCATGCTGGAGTACTCATATGGTCACATGAATGAAGATTCTGGTCTTGCCAAAAGATAAAAGAATATTGAGGCAAAATACGACAGGCTTATTTAAAAAAAAAAAAGGGTATCGCCAGCCTCTTAAAACAATGGCCGAACTCATATGGAGACACAAAAATTCTCTTTTTGCCTTACGCTGCTAAAATTGGCTTCATCCTTAGTTAAACAGATGATTCAGTTCCAACAAACACAATGTAATCAGAATTTGGTTCTGGAGGGGGGGGGGGGGGGGTGAAAAAAATGACAGGCCATTATTTTAGGAGGGTGATGATGAACAGCTAGCTGTGCCTTGAGATCCAAGTAAAATGAAGGATGGTTTTTAACTTATTAATCATGAACCGTCGAAAGAAAACTCACTCCAAATATGCTTCAAAATAAACACAATGTCCCAAGGACCAAATGGGCTACAAGTGGTGATTGCTTTAATATGTTGCGACGTTTACGCTGCTCCTCTTTTCAACTTAGTGAGGTTGACCAGCAAAGTGTGACTTCTGAAGAGTGTTTAAACAGGAGCAGCAGCACAGTGGCAGCAATGAAAGGCAGCAAGTCACGAGTGTGGGAGGGGGGAGGCCAAGAGGGTGCTGACGGATGAGAGGAAAGAGGCGGAGGGGCGCGGGGGACTGGAGGGGGGGGGGGTGTCTGGTGGCACTTGGATGAATCATTCCGACAAGCGCACGCGCGACAAGTCCGGTCCCCGTCATCTGATCCTTGGCCCGCCGTGTTCACCGTGACTAAGTGGACACCCCCCCCCCCCGCCCCTTCCCATCCATCTACCTCACCACTTCAGCTCCACTCACTGCGGGTGAGTCAATTCAATTTGTCAGAATCCCAATCAGATTTATTGACCAAGTATGTAAAGCAGACAAGGAATTTACTTTCTCAGCTACAAATGAGCATCGCAACACAGAGCGCTCATTTAATAAAAATAAATTAAAAAGGGAGATCGACAAGATAAAAGCGCAGCCGGCCGAGTTTGACGTCTAAAAAGAAGTTGTCGGTGTCGGCGTGGGTGTTGTCACTTTGTCTCAGCTTTGAATGACAAAGAGCCGCCTCCATTTTCACTCCTGCGTCGAAAAAAAGGAGGGAAAGACGATAGCGCTGAAAGAGAGCGGGGCCAGACAAAAGCGTGGGGCCGCGTCCTTTGGAAAGCCGTTGACATTGGGGACGCCCGCTCTTTGTCAGACGTCACACACCGGGACACAGCATCAAAACTGCGCGTTAGCTTAGCACCGAACGATTGGCGCGAACGCTAGGATCGACAACAGAAAACAACCGCGTTCTATGGTTCATTAAATACCTTGGAAATTCTTGAAGTCCCCTTCTACTGATTGATACCATTGAACAACGACATCCTTCTGGTGCCGTAAAAGCTCTGTGCGGAACAAAACCAGAAAACCAGACGCGACCAACCAAGGACCAAAAACCACCAAGTCATCTGCGGTTGACCAAAGAACAAAATCACCTGCAACAAACCCAACCTACACTTAAAAAAAAAAATCTTTCCAGTACATGGTATCAAACTCTTTCTGTCGCTGTGATGCACCGTTTGAGAGACGAGATTGTGAGAATGTGTGAGTGAGATCGTGTGTGTGAACGTGTTTGTTTGCACTGCTAACAGTGTTAATGCCGCATATCCAAACATGTGAATTGAGTGCCCTGAAGGCTGGATTGTAAATGCAAAGGAGCTTCATCTTCCTTTTTGACAGCTTTGAACATCGGGCCAGTCCAAGATCAACAAAAACAAGGACGTCTGCGGAAACAACAACACTGACGGATGCTTGTCGTAGCCCGGGAGTTAGCAAACGGCCCAGATCTGGAACAGCTCCGCAAAACCATCAGCAACATAACAACCCCACCCCCACCTCCTCCTCAAAAACAGATTTAGGAGGACCAAAGCTACAAATCGTTCTGCAACAGATGAAAACCTCCTGGAACAGTCAAAGGCGAAGAAACCACACACAAACCCCCCCCCCCCCCCCCCCCCATCTGCATACCTGTCAACTCATACGGTTTAGCCATAGTTCATACGGATTTTGTGGTGAATCTTACGTATATGGCCGTATCGCACAAATCATACGGATTCTGAAAGTTTCCTTTTCTCCCCCCCTCCCCCACCTCCTAACAGGTAGTTCCGTTTGCTTTTGCCCAGAATGTTGCTAGTCTACTCAAATGCTTTCATCTCCAAAGTAAATATGAATGGATGCTGTAACTTCGAGCCGATGGGTCAGCATTTGGAGTTGGTGAAAAAAGTAACGCAGGAATACAACTCTGAACACAGTAATGCCACTAAGTAGAATGATGCTTAGACATTAACCAGACATTGTATTATGGAGATCTACAATAAATATCATTGAAAATTTTGTGGGGTTTTTTCTGCCGTTATTTTGACATATAAAATGCTTTGGTATGTTATAAGGATTTTTTGCTCTTTATAAGGATTTTTTTGGTAGTTTATACAGGTTGGCGCTCCGAAAAGTTGACAGGTATGCATCTGTAACAAACCAAGAGCACCTGCAAAGAACAAACGACCAAAACTACCTGAAACAAACTTAACAACAACCATAAAGCCACCTAAAAACAAACCCAAAAAAATTCCACCTGCAACAGACCTAAGACAAAACCACCAACAGGTGACCAATAACCACAACAACCTGCAACAGAACAAGAACCCAAAACACATAAAATGGACGAATCCATAAAACCAACTGCAAAAAAACTAAAACCACCTGCAAGTCGACCAATGATCAAAACGACCTGCAGTGAACCAAGGACCATAACCACAAAAAACATTTGCAACTGACCAAAAGCTTCTTCTGTGGACCAAGAACCAAAACCACAAAAAAACATTTGCAATTGACCAAAAGCTCCTTCAGCAGACCAAGAACTAAAACCACAAAAAACAGCTTTATTTATTTAGAGCATTTGAAACACAGGCGATGTTAATAGAGCTCACATCAATAATTTATTACATTTTAAATAGTTCCACAAAGAAAACATTTAAACATCAAGTGAAGAAATAAAAAGTGGCTTGCTAAAATTACAAACAAGGGTTTTTTTGGGGGGGGGGGGGGGGGGGGGAACAAAACAAAACAAAACAAAAAACATCTGCAATGGACCAAAACCACCTGAAGTTCATCCATAAGCAAAACAAGCTGCAACTTGCCAAACCCCTACCACAACAGAACAAGGATAAAAAAGATGGAAAAACCAGAACAGGGACCAAAATAAACAAACAAAACAGCTTTCGTGGAAAAATGAGCAAAACCACCTGCAACAGACATTGCAAACAACCAAATTAATGGACCCAAATACCCCTAAAAAAAAAGCCTAAATCTTTTTGAAATGCTACGATGACCAAACCCACAAGACCACCCTGCCTGCAAAAGACCTAGAACCGAAACCACCTAAAATGGACCCAGACCTAAAATGACTTCAAACGACAGATTGTATGAATTTAAAAGCGGAGAAGGCGAATCGCTGGCTGAGCTGCGTTTGTGTGTAATGTTCGCACATGACCATGTTTGGAACAGAGTTCCACGCTTGAATAAGTCAAAGTCGTCAGTGCGGAGAATCCTTCAGGGGCCAGCACAGAGTGACGCTTGTGCCAAGGCCTCAGGACCAGCCTTTGTAAGATCGCATGAGAAGTGACCGAGTGGGCAATCATTAGTGGTAGGCCGAGTGCCAAACTCATTTGGAAAATACGTGCGGCGTGGCGCTGACGTACATCCAGCCGGGTTTTCCGAGGCTTTGGTTTCCAAGTTTTGTTTTTGAGGCAGCTGAGTGTTTTATAAAACATCTACGTACGGTTTGTGTTAGATAACATTGATTCATCGAGGGCCAGTTGCCTATCCTTTGCTCTAATTTGCCTTTGAGATTGACCAAAAAAACCCCACATACGATAAGTTCGTTTTTTTTGTAGAAGTGAAGGGAGACAAGCAAAATTAAGAAATGTGCTTTTGGAATCCGCTATCAATAACGCCTGCTGAAAATTCAACTTGACACTTTGATCTACTGAGCAACAATTTATTTATTTATTTTTTTATTGACTGACAATGTGTTGTTCTTTTGCTTGTAATTCATAACACAGTCTTGTCTTTCAAGTCACAAACTATTTGGCCTGACTGCACAGGAAGTGAGTCGCTGAGAAAAAAAAAAGAAAAAAAATCATTGTTGATCAAAGAGCACTCCCAAAGTTTCAAAAGGAGAAAAATGCCTCATGAAGGGTCAAGTTCGAGAGTATTGACATTATTGATGCGAGCGGAAAGCAGTGAAAAAACACAAGTCCACTCGCACAGATATACACTCGCTCGCACGCGCGCACACACTTTGACATACACCACCATCCTACGAAAGGAGCGCGTCAAAATACGACGGCGCAACGATGAGATAAAAACACGACAGTATGGGAGTATGGAACTGAACATTCATATCCCCATTACCTTAACGATGTAATGGTGCAGAAAACAACGTTCAATATCGGCAGAATATTCCATCAATTTACCGTATTTTCTGCACTATAAGGCGCTTCGGAGTATAAGGCGCACCTTCAATGAATGGCTTATTTTAAAACAATTTTAAAATGTAAGGGACACAGAATAGAAGCTACACTAGTGACTGCAGTTGCATTATACATCCACTAGATGGAGCGATGCTAAAGAGAATACAAGACAGCTTTATTTATATAGAGCCTTTTCAACCACTGCAGCTGCAACGACGTCCAAGAAATCAGAATACTGATCCATATAAGTCGCATCGGATTGTAAGGCGCATTGTCGGCTTTTGAGAAAATCGAGTGCTTATAGTATGGTACTCAATTTTCACTCTTCGTCCTGTCCACCTGTGAAGTGGCTGTCGCGCACAATTGCACATTTGCATTATGTTCGAATGACATTGCCTTTAATTTTTTTGATATATATGTGAGGATAAAGCAGATCGGAAAATGAATGAATGAATATATATATATATATATATATATATATATATATATATATAGAGAGAGAGAGAGAGAGAGAGAGAGAGAGAGAGAGTATATACATATATACACACACAAACAAAATTGACATTTTTCATGTTTCCTGGAAAAAGAAGAGAAAAAAAAGAAAAAAATGACCATTATTTTAGGAAGAGGACGATATTGTGAAAGTCATGATATGATACGTGAAGGCATGATCACTTTGACCACATGACATGCAAGATCCATCCATTCAACGATGACATAAATACTTGAGAGGTTGATGAATGAACTTGTCTGCGAATTTAAACGCCTTTTCATGTGAAAGTGCTTGGACCATTTTTGGCACCATCCCCAGAAAGCAGGATAAAAATGACTCCATCACTAACAAAAATAAAATACAGCATGTTTGCTAAGTGAAGTGCATACATTAGCTGGCGTGCATCATCAAGGCCCCATGCATCATTCGTATTTGGGGAAAAAATCAGGGAAAGCAAGACCACTCGTCTTCAAACGCGGCATTAGCACAAAATATACTTTGTGGACACTGATATCTTCCATGTGGGCAACGCTCTGCGTGCTCTGCAACACTGGAAACAGCTGAAAGTCGGCTTCTGTTGCACTAACAGACATGATGGCCAGCAGCGCTCACCCCAAAGAAAAACAATGACTAGAATTCCATGCTAAGGTCATGACAAGTTTGTCTTTTATTCAATTTTTTGGTGACTTTTGAATTTTTCGTTCCGCTGCAGTCACATCTTTGTTGCGTAAAAACCTTTCCTGCATTGCATCTTTGCACCCAATCAAACCGTGCCATAAATAAGCATCTTCCTTATCTGTTTATCATATTTATTTGATCTAATTTTGTTGTTCACAAGTCTCGGGACTTTTTGAACTAACCTGTGACCTTAGGGATCATATATCACGTCATATCACCTAGGAACGCGTGTTGGGATGACAATAAAAATTCCGTGAATCCTTAAAGACTCAAGTTGAAACACAAGTTGAAAGAACGACCATAAAATTAATTTGTAATAAATTAAAATAAGACTATACTAAACTAATAGCGCAAAAAATACAAAATAAAAAAAGAAAATAAATACCCGTTGTTCCTGCTGTCATTGCTTTAGCCTCTTAGGGGCAGTGTGGTGCCGTAAATCCATGGAGTACAGATTTACAATGAAATAAGAGTAGAAGAAGAAAGTTATAATCGAGTTCTACCAATATAACTTGTTTCTCACATGAGCCTTTGTGTATTGTCATATTCCCTGTCAGTGCGTGTTCCTACATCGAGTATTTGTTTTCTTTTTTGAAGGAAAATGACTCATGAAGCTGATGCCAAATTCCCGTTGGCATCTCAGTGGAATTTTTGACCTGATGTGTGTGTGATTCTTTGACAGTAAACTCTAATTAAGGTGTCATTGAACCGTTTAAAGCATGCTCAGGGAAGCGCACGTCGCACACTTGCCATGCAAGAAACGATTTATTTTCAGGATACTTTCACAACATTCGGCACATTGATCTCCTCTCTTTCGTGCTAATGTTTTTAAGATCAGGAGAAGCCAAAAGTAAAATCAAAATTCCATTTCGATTCATACAGATTTGCTGGATTTGGCCCGGAGACTCAGCACTGCTTGATTGTGCCCACAGGGGGAAGCCCATTTGGACCCGATACCCCAATACAGTTGAACTGGGTCTTGAGGGAGGCCTTACCACTGGGACCTCGAAGCACAGCCTGGACGGGCAGCATTGCTCGATCTTTCCAGAAGGCGCAATACCCCTGGCTGGGACCTGGTGACGCAGAATCACCAACATTGAAGCGCTTTTAGGAAGACACGCTCTGCCGAGCTCTCACTAATTAGCATCAGCGAGCATCAGCTAGCAGCGGCGCGGAGGCAGATCATGATCTGCCAAGACCTTGATGCAGCACAGAAAGGAGGCCTTCAACGTTTGAAAAACTAAAAGTCTACTTCAGATCATTGACTGTCCAATGGTTGTCCTGCAGAGAGGGGATTTTGCAGTTTTGGTTCGCAGAGCTCCTGGTTTAGCTGTTTTGGCTCTCAACAAATTGACTGAGTGGCTGTCGACGTTTAGAAGGTGATATTTTTGGAGAATCTCAGCGTGGTGGTACGCTCTTTTATCCATTCCTTTTAAAGTTTGACAATACCGGGAACAAATGGATTTGGTGGCAGTGGGAGCCGCTGGAGCCTGCTTGCTCATGCAGTATGTGATGTGAGGATCCGATTAATCAACGAGGCAATTCCTGATAGTGAGA
Source organism: Hippocampus guttulatus (assembly GCF_054856545.1). Lineage (NCBI taxonomy): Eukaryota > Metazoa > Chordata > Actinopteri > Syngnathiformes > Syngnathidae > Hippocampus > Hippocampus guttulatus. The sequence continues at coordinate 22,442,066 of NC_141264.1, read as the reverse complement.
CTGACCTACAGTATGTATTTTGTGAGGAAATGGTTGTGGAGAAAAAAAAAGGCAGGAAATTCTGTTTATGGGATGAGTTACTACAGAGTTCAGAAGGGGTGAGGGATGCCATCAAGCTGAATAAGGAGTCCCATTGGACCTTTTGACCTTTGGGACTGTCAGGCGAATCACATTGCAGGTTTAGTCATTGCCGAGGCCAAAACGTGGGAGGAAATTGGTGAGGCCATGGAGAACGACTTCCAGATGGATTGGATGAAATTCGACTCGGGACGCTGTGAGTTGGTGGGGAGAATATCTCAAAGAGCTCCTTAATTCCACAGACACCATCGTCTTCCTAGGAAGAGGACTGTGTCCGGAGACTCCGAGGTGGGCTCTCCCATCTCTGGATTTGAAGTCATCGAGGCAGTTAAAAAAAACCCTCCTTGGTGGGAAGGCCCCAGAGTTGCTAAAGACTCTGGATGTTGTGGGTCTGTCCGAGTTAGCATGCCTCCGCAACATCACATGGACATTGAGGACAGTGCTTCTGAATTCACAGACCGGGGTGGTGGTGGTGCCCCTTTTTGTAGAAAGGCCAACGGAGGCTGTGCTTCACCTACAGGGTCCCACACTCCTTAGCCTACCCCGGTACATTTTATATGGGGTTGCTCTCGGAGGATTGGTCAGGAAGTCCGATTTCAGATTCAGGAGGAGCAGCGTGGTTTTCGTCCTGGCTGTGGAGCTGTGGACAGGGTCTACGCCCTCAGCAGGGTTTTCTGGAAGGTGAATGGGAGTTCACCCATCCGTGTGCTTCGTGGACTTGGGAAAAGGCATTCAACCGTGTCCCTCAGGGAGTCCTGTTGGATGCTCCGAGAGTGTGGGGGCAGTAGATCTCTTCATATGGGTAAGATGTGAGACCAAGTATCCACCCCTGGATTTTGCATCAGAGTATGTCTGCCAAATCCACTGAAAGGGTGTGGCAGCACCTGCAGAGCACAACTTGTCCTCTTTCTGTCCGCCAAATTGCCAGGTGACCGGGAACGTGTAATAGAAAATGCCCTCGGGCCGACAGAATGCCCGGCATGGCGAAAGGCTAGCCGGCAAAAACCGAAAGACGGTAAACTAGACTTGGCCCAGCACAAAAGAAAAAAAAAAGATGTGGCAGTTTTTGCGCCAAGTGTACATGGGCCTGTCTATGAAAATAAAGTTGCTACTTCTCCCGGGGTGAACTGAGAATAACTCATCCCGAAGTCTGGGCGTCACTGCTGATGATGCTGCTCCCTGCAAAGCCGACCCCAGAGAGGCGGAAGAAAAGAAATCTGAGAGAATGGATGAATGAATGGATACATGAATAATAGAAAGAAATTTGCAAGTTCACAATGTGTGACCTGAAATGTCAAGTTGGGGGCCACTGTGTCAAAAACAAAACAGGTTTGTCTAGTGTTCCTCTCGAAACCAATAGGAACGCCTTATCCATGCGTGTGTTACATGCGCATTATTGCCTTTGCATTTTTTTTTTCCTCACCAAAAGCATCCTCGACTGAAGTGGCAATCAAAACGTTTCCAACCAATGATTGAAAAATTACCGGTGATGCTTGACATGCCTGCAAGGAGAGAATCAAATCTTTACAATGGGACTTCCTCGCTCTTCGCCGAAAGGGTTCATTCTTTGGCAGATGTAGCATTTCCCCCCCATTTTCCATCCACACAACTGGAATCCAAGAATGTTATTGAAAACATCTTAGCCCTGAATCAAGTTTCCCGAAAACATGCCCGGACCTCTCCGCGCTGGAACTCAAAATAATTACCTGGCTTGGCGCTGATGAGCAACAGGCAGGAACTCTGAGTTAGTTCGTATTCATGTGAACTTTCACTATGTCAACTATTTTGGACGAGGTATTGATTTTTTTTTTTTGTAATCATTTTTGTTTCATACTAAATAGGGTTCTTTGTGTTGGCAGAGACAAACATTCAGTTGCTTGATCAATGAAAAATTTAAACGTATGACAACAATATGGTGATTCTGACGAACAACTAGTGTCACACAGCAAGCAAAAGAACTAGCGCGTCGAATAATACAACTGCAGCGATAACAAATGTTAGCATGCAACAGAGCAACTGGCAACAGCTGCACCTGCGAGCGTAGCCACATGGAAAACAACAGCTAGCAACGAAGCTGCAGTGAGAACACATTACCTACAGCTCCTCCGACAAACCAAAACACAACTAACCGTGTGTCAAATGTCTGTGTCGAGATGTTCAAAGTGTGTGAACTGAGGCGTTTGGAATGTTGCAGATGTGTGACAACAATGAGGGTGAATCACTTCGAGAGCCTTGCTGACATTTTTTGCCCCAAAGAAAAATACTTTAGCTTGTGTGAACCGTGTGTGAAAGCCACTCGAAGGAAAAACATCATCTTGCACCACAGCAAAGAAGTTTGTTATTTTAAGCAGCTCACAAGATGTGGATTTCGATCTTCAGGGCTTGGCTTTTAGGGACTTGATGATCCAAAGGACCTAACAGTTTGGGACCTGGTTGGTCTTTCAGGATCTGGGTTTCAGGCATGGTTTTTACTGTCTTGGGACCTGGCTTTTTGGGATCTGGTTGGTTTAACCCCTTCAGGGACGGCAGTTACTACAGTGGACAGCTAATCCAGGTTATCATTATTTCTGCATGGAAGGATTAAAGGATTTGGGTTTCAATGACTCGATTGGTCCTTGGGACCTGGCATTTCGGAAACTGGTCGGCCTTAAGTTAAGTACTGTTACTTTTGGGGTCTTGGTCTAAAGGGTCCTAGTTGCTCTTCGGGATCTGGGTCGTACTTTCATGGTAGATCTCAGAACCTGGCTTTTAGGGACCTGGACGGCTTGGCTTTTAGTGACTAGTCTTGAGGACCTGGATTTGGGGGGCAGGGACTTGGTTGTTCTTAAAGACCTGCTTATTAAGGACCTGGTTGGTTTAAGGACCTGCTTTTTACGGACCTTGTTGATCTTAAGAATCTGGCTTCTTGGTATTTGGGTGTTCTTCAGGGCCTGAGTTATGGACCTGATTGTTCTTAAGGACCCGGGTTTAGGGATTTAGTTAATCTTGAGGATCTGCTTTTTAGGAACCTGATTGGTCTTCACGACTTGGCTTTTAGGGATTTGGCTGGTCTCAAGGATCTGTTTTTTAGGGGCATGGCTTATCTCACGGACATGGCTTGTAGGCATGTGGCTGGTCTTGAGGACCTGTTTCAAATGTATCGTGATTTTAAATTGAACCCGCAAATTGGTGCTGTTGTTAAATCCATATTCTATTTTTAATCGAAGGGAGATGGCTAAAGCCTCTCCTTTCACAACTGCACAGAAACAGTAATCCATGCCTTTGTTACATCTCAATTGGAAGCACTTTATTTTGGAGTCAATCAGTCCTCTTCCAAGCATCTCCAGTTTGTCCAAAATCCTGCTGCTCGACTTCAAACTGGACCTCGTAGGAGAGAGCACATAACTCCGTTGCCAGTCCCTCCCTTTGGAATGACCTTCCATTAAATGTTAGGCAAGCCCCCTTTCTGTCCATCCCCCAAACTCATCTAAATGCACATTTTTATTCTATGCTTTCAACTCAACACGAGACTCGCCATAGTTTTACTGTTTTATTGCGTTCACTGCTTTTATGCTGTTAATTTATTGTTTTGTCTTTGTTTTTAGACGTCTGCACCATTTTGTATGCAGCCGTGGTTGTTTTTAAAGTGCTCTGTGAATAAAGTTGAGTTGAGCTGGGTTTTGGGACTTGGACTCAAGAATTTAGAATGAGGAACAGGAATCGCACACCTACAGTTATCAACTTGGAGCAACACTACAGTAACAACATGGCTAGCTAAACAGCTACAATAACAAATGTAACAACACAAATGTCAAAACTACAGTAACAAGATACGTGACGACGCCAACGAGAGTAACAGAGTCCTAACAACTAACTACAGTGACGTGACCCGCATTGGGGTCATCCTGTCAGCAAATGTAGCATTTGCTAAGCGCAGCAGTTCTTGTGTGTGTGTGTTTTTTTTTTTAGCGTGTCAGTGTTAGGTTTAGCGCCTGAGCTTTGGCCGAGCTAGCGAGGCGCCATCTTCAGGGGTTACATTTGTTCAAAGCTCAGAAAGAAGGCTGTTTGTTGACATGCGGTCCAAGTTGCGTTGATATGTTGAGCATCTGGTCTCTTTCATGTGCCTTTCATCAGTCATGTTCATATTTTGACTTGTATGTTTCACACTTGGGCGTCAGTGTGATGAAAGCGCAATAAAAATTTGCCAAGATATTTTAACTTCTATTAAATTTTTTAAAAATAGGTGCTCGGGTTTTTCTTTCTTTTCGCAGTTTACAAGGAACACTTTTGTTTTTTTGTCTGAAGGAGATTGGTTCATTTTTGCATTTTTTTTGGTAACTTAATATTAAGAGTCGAGCTGAGATCTGACATTCTAGTCACCTTCCTTGAATACTTGTACCATGATAACATGTTTAAAAAAAAATACACATCAACATATTAACATTGCGTAACGCCTTTTGAAAGGGGAAAAACACATCTTAACAGTAAGTAAGAGTAGTCAAATTATTCTTACACTTCTAAAATGTCCAGAATTTCCAAAATCAATTTGAAATGTGGACTCGTCAGACCACAGAGCACTTTTACCACTTTGCATCTGTCCATCTTAGATTGATCTGAGGCAAAATAGCTTTTGCTTTGCTTCGTAGAGTTTTAAGTTACACTTACGGATGTAGCGCCGAACTGCGCATCTCTGACAGAGGCTTTCTGAAGTGTTCCTGAGCCCAAGTGGCGATATCATTTTCACATTGATGTCGGTTTTTGACGGGGTGCAGCCTGAGGGATTAAAGGTCACGGAGATTTAGGGTTGATATATATATTATATGTCTTTTGATTGTCGTAGTGGCTTGTTATTGCAAAACGAGTGTAGCCTAGACTACCAGAGACAAATTCCTTGTGTGTGCTACATACCTGGCCAATATCGATGGCTTTCATTCTGATTTATTTTAGAGTACAGTAGTAGTTAAAATGTTAAAAACTGTGTGTACAGGTAAAAGTTTCAGAATGGATTACTTGTCATCTCCTGTGTAAAAATATGTGTGGACATGATGGAGATGTGACGAACAGATGAAAAAGATGCACAGCAGCTGGACAAAAGTGGAAGGAGAAAAAAAAAAATGAAAGGACCGTGCCAGTCGGCACTCGTCGTGGTTTTGCTGGAGGCCAGGTGTTAAATCACTCCACACTTGAGGCGCAGAAACTTGGGAGTGGGAGGTCACGGTGGTAGCAAATGCATGTGATTAACAGGCCAAAAAGACAAGAAACACACCCACTGACATTCAGACCTTCACCAAAGACGAGATGCATTAAAATATCAAAGAGGATGTTGAAAATTCGGGTTTTGAGCGTAGTTTAGATTTCAAGTTAGGGGTTTACGCGAGTGTTGCCATTACAAGTGAGGGTCATGTTTCAAATTAAGGCTCAAGTGTGCATTGGGGATTAAGGTTGGCTTTTCAAGCATCAGTGTTTTCAACAAGGCGAAAGGTTTCAAGCCAGGGTTAGGGTTTCAATTTAAGGTTTCATCCAAGGGAAAGGTTTCAAATTGAGGGTTTAGGGGTTACGGTTTTAAATGAGAGACATTAGGGGTCATGAAACCCAAATGTCTCCTGCATACAACAAAAACAAAGGAAGTGACTTTACAATATTTATGGAGGGGACCGTAGCCGTCTACTGTTACTGATGTTTAATTTTGTCAACACAACAGGAGCCGTCAAGTTGTCGCCTCATTTTATTTAACCGCCACCAACAGAATTGAATCTCAGCAAAAAATACCTGAAATAAAAATCTGTCACACGGCAGGCATAAAGTAATTACAATCAAAACGTACCGACAGTGATTGTACACAACTTATAGTGGTGGGAAAAATGTAACTATAGTCACAGTTTGCATACAAAAACAATAATAAATAATATACAATCTTTAAACACTTTCGGGGCTGCAAATTAACCAACAGTGTCGCATACAGAAAGTATTGCACGGTGAGGTGGGGAGTTGGAGAGGGAGGGGGGGGGGCTGACGTGGCCGTCAAATTAGCGTTAGCTTAGCACGGGCAGCAACAATAGCGGTAATGGCAAAGACGGGAACGCAGGAAACGCGGCGGGAGATCAATACAGATTAGCGGGCGGTGATGAGGCGGAGGATGTTTTGCTCCATTTCGGGGGTGGGGGGGGGGCCGCCTTCATCGCCATCATCATTGTGGTCACTTCCTGTAATTGTGCTCCTACTTAGTGTGTGTGTGTTGTGTGAGTAAATGGGTCACATGGTGAGAAAACAACATCTAGTGTTTATCGACCAACTTGTTTTTTCTAGACCAGCTAAGCTGATACCTCAATGTTCTCGTAAGGAGCAGTTTGAGAAGCAGGTTACACTAAGCAACATGAAATTTGGTCGGAACACGCCTGTCATGAGACCCACAGAAAAGTGTCAAAGGAATGCTCCAAATGAAAGGAAAATGGTATTCAAGCAGCTTTTTGTTTTCAAGTTGTCCTCTCCCATTTCTAGTGGTCCTTGACAATTTGGTCTGCTCGCTTATCAAATTGGAAGCACATATGCTCGACATGGCTAAATGCTAAAATGTAAAGACTGATTGTTGCATGTGGGTGGAGCCTGGCGGCAAAGTTTTACGATTTGAAAGCTGGTTCGGTAGGACATCTCAGATGGTTTTCAAATTTTTAGCCCGCAAAGCTAATTCGACCTAGCCTCGTGGAATTCGGCATATCATGAGCAGAAACAGAATTTTGCAAAGGCCTTGCCCCAAAAGGAAATGGAAGCCTACCAGGGGTCCTTGAAAAAAAAAAAAATTTAAAACGACTCCGAAAGAGTTTGTCTGATTGTTGCCAAAATTGAAGCACACTTGAACCATATGTGATGCAAAGTTGATAAAGCCTTGTTTCATCATCATTTCAGTGGCGCACTGCAGAATTTGGGGAAAATTCCACTTCCGAAGCTCCTCGCTCATCAAACATGAAATTGGGTATCCAATGCAAAATTGTTATGTGAGCTAAAATTGTTATGTGGGTAGTAAAGTTTAATGCCGTGCCATAAAACAGAAAACAGAGGCAATAAAGTCTGCGGCAACACTTTGCGTGATAAATTTCCCACACTGAAGATTTAAAGGTGGCACTTATTTGTGGCCGGAAATACAAGGTGCACTTGGGCTTTATTGGTGCTGTGTCCACATTTCTGCACATCGTGGCCCCCGAAAATATGTAAAAGCCTCAATTTCTATTTCCCCTTGATGGCGTCCAAGTTTCTCTTTTTGGCGCAAGTAGAAATAAGCCCCTCTATTTGCAGTACGCTATTCACAAATGGACCTATTACCCCCCACCCCCACCCCTGTGGAACCTATCCTTTGCCAATTGCAGGAAACTCACCTTTTTGTGCTTTTGATGCTCTAAGATGACAAAATGGCCGCCAAGCCCGGGTTGATAGGAAAGTAGTACTTGGTGTAAAGTTAGTCTGTTCATGTGAGGGAGGAGCTAAGTTTAGCCTGGGTCGACAGTGGAAGTCACGGGTCTTCATTGCCTGTGCGTGTACATGTCTGGCGTGATTTTGAATCATTTAAGAGTAATATGAGATGAGAACAAGAGTTTGAAATAGTATTAACGTGTTGTGAGATTATAGCGGGTGGTATAGTGATGGTTAAAACAATTAGTACGGGAAATGATAAGCATTTGGGGGCCTCGGTTACAAGTTTTTAGTTATTCGCAGTAAGGCTCAGTTCCTATACCCCGACGGGGTTGCACTGTGTCTAGAGAACAAAAGGTGAAGAATACAGGAGCAGAAGTATTATTAGTACAAACCTAAGTCCAATGAAGTTGGGAAGTTGTGTTGTATCAACAAACAAAAACAGAGCACAATGGTTTGCAAATCATGTTCAAGCTACGGTATATTTAATTGTATACCCTCCAAAGACAAGATGATCAACTTTGTTTTTGGCAAATAATCATTACCTTAGAATTTTATGGCTGCGACCCGCCCAGACTGTTGAACGGGGCTGTATTTTACGGTTCAAAATGAGCCATGCATTTTCAATGGGAGGCAGGTCTGGACTGCAGGCAGGTCACGCCCTGTACCCGCACTCTTATTAGGGAAGCCGCACCTTTGTAACACGTGCAGAAAGTGGTTTGGAATTGTCATGCTGAACTAAGCGGAGGCACCGACGAAAAAGTCATTGTTGCATGGCAGCTGTATGTACCTTTGATGCAGTGCCGCCTGAGGGAATCAGTGTTGGTTTTCGGCCTTACGGCTGACATGCAATTTCTTCCTTCAGATTCTCTAAAACTTTTGATTGGCCGTATAACCCCCCAAATTCCTTGCAACTGTACATTGAGAAATATTGTCCTCAAACTTTTGAAACTATTTTCTCAGGCAATCGGTCACAAAGAGGCGAACCTTGCCCCATCTTTGCTCGTGAAGAACGGAGCAAGCAGTTCATGGAAGCTCCTTTGATACCCAATCATGGCCACCGCCTGTTCCCAATGAGCGTATTCACCTGTCGGATGTTCCAAGCAGGTGTTTGATGAGCATTCCTCAACTTTCTCAGTCTTTTTTGCCACCTGTGCCAGCTTTTTTTGGAAGGTGTTGCAGCCACCCAATTCTAAGTTAATGATTGTTTGAGAAAAACACCAACGTTTATCTGCTTGAACATTAAATCTCTTGTCTTTGTAGTGTATTCAATTAAATATAGGTTGAACATTTGATTTGTCCTAACCTCATTGGAATTAATTGGCTTTGTCCAAAAAGAAAAAAAAAAGGTTTTGTGTAAAAATAGTCCCAGCTCTTTAAAAAAAAAAAAAAAAAAAGGGCAAGAAAAGAAGAGAAGATTGTGGTCAGTTGCCGCTTAAAATGAGCTCGATCTCCTCCAGCCTTTTCAAAGCGGCAGCACGCTTCTGCTCGATGTCGCTCGTCTGCTCGGCGGATTTGGCCGCAGTCCGTCTGTCGGGCTGGCCGGCATCCAGCTCTGATTGATCAGGTTCTGCGGAGGATTTCCTCGCATTCTTCTCGCCTCGGGGACTCCGCCTTTCCTCCTCCGCCGTTGTCGGCTTTTCCTCCTCCGCTAGGGGCTGCCCGGCCGCGCTCATAGCCGCCATCTTGCCCCTGACGATGTTCAGATGGCGCCGGACGTACTCCTCGTGGGGCGCCAGCGCCAGCGTCTCCTCCAGGCAACGCTCAGCCCGGGGCAGGTCGCGCTCCTCAAAGTAGACCACACAGAGGTTATGCTTGCCCTGCACGTTGCCCGGGTCCATCTGGAGAATGCGCTGGAAGCAGGCCTTGGCGCCAGCCGTGTCCTTCTTGTGGTTCATGAGGATGTCGCCTTTGAGGATTAGGCCCTTGATGTGCTCCGGATGGTGGTGCAGCAGTTCATCCAGCACGGGCAGCGCCTCCATCTCGCGGCGCGACTGCGAGTAGAGCAGCGCCAAGTTGAAGAGCGCTGAGCGGAAGCCCGATTGCAGCGCGATGGCCTTGTGCATCCAGCGCTCCGCCGCCACGTTTTCCTCGGCGTCCATGGCGAGCATGCCCAAGTTGAAGTAGCCATTTGCGTCATCCGGCTCCTCCTCCACGTAAGCCAGGAAGCGGCGGTTGGCCTCGGGCCAGAACTTGGCTTCACCTGATGAGCGGGTGGGTGGTGGGGGAGGACAAGAAGGCATTGGCCATAGTGTTAACTTCAGATGTTAACTTCCGAGTGACCCGACCTGAAAAGTTTGAGTTATGAGCTGTCGCTTGGTGGATATTGTGTTTTGTGCTGTGAGCACAAGCATCAAACACTCGTGCTCAAGTTAAGAGAAGGGGGGGGGGGGGGGGGGGGGGTTAGCCACAAGTGTTGTGAAGTGTCACAATCACATTTTAAGTTCAAAACTATATCTCCTTCAAGGCACCTCGATACTGAAACCATCCCCACAAAAAATAATTTAAAAAAAACATTTAAAAAAACAGTAAAACGCTATGGAATCATAGCTGGCAGCTAAATAAGTTCTTTTGTATTAATTTTGAAAATGAAAAGGATAGTAACGTGAATACTTTTTGATAAAATCATATTTGGAATATTTTCGAATACTGTAGAATAAAAGATGAACCTTTTTTACAGGCATATGAAAAAATTACGACACCCCTTTGAACAAACTGTTTGCCCAAGGCAAATCTTGTATTTATTTATTTATGGAAATAAAAGTGATTTAACTGTATTTAGACAAATTATATATACTGTATATATACAGGTATACTGTATATACAGTATATATATATATATATATATATATAAATTATCCCCCCCCCTCACCATCAACAAAAAATATAAACAAAAATGTGTATTTTAAAGCACTTGCAGACTGAGGGATTAGTATCTTTGACATTTGTGACTGCATATGAAATTGACCAAATTTGGCCATAGAAGGTTTGGGCTTGATAGCAGCGATGTGATTTCAATTTTTTCCATGTCAAACCAAATGTGTTTAGTTCACAGCAAAGAAAGTAATAATAATAATAATGATAAGAAGAAGAAGAACTAAATAAATAAAAACAAAAAAAAACCCACTATTGTGACATGATTTCTGAAAGGGAGTGTGTGTGTGTGTGTGTGTGTGTGTGTGTGTGCGTGTGTCTTTTCTTCCATAAGTTATGTCACCACTAGTTTGTACAAATAAAGGCTTCTCCTATCTGCAGTGGAGTAAATCATCAGCCCTCAGAAGCAGATCTGGCCAGAATGAGCGTGAGAAAGCCATTTGCAGTGAGCTACTAAAACGTGACGAGTATGCCAGCAACCTTACACTGAACTTTCATTTGTCATCCAACTTGTCATTCAAGGTAGCGAGCGCTAAACAATGCTAACAATAGGCCGGTTGACCGCGTTCCAGTTGTAGTTATGAGTGTTCTGACAAACATGCAAAGGAAAGGAACCCTTCCAGGAGGTGTTCAATTTATTTGGAGCATGCAAATGTTTCGGATGGACAAAATTAGCACTGTGGAGGAATGTCTTCTCCCTCCCTAGAGAAAAAAACACGAGCTGTCTTTCACAAAAAGTTTTTTTTTTTTTAAATAAGACATTCATAAAAAATAAAAATAAAATCCAAGAAAAAGTATTTTTGAGAAAACAAGTCAGTGCCATATTACAACGAATATGTTAAAGTATTTTTTAAGAAGAGAAAAGGGAAAAAATCCCCCAAAAAGGTAAGGAGATTAAACAAATATTTTTGCATTATAATTTTTGCTCTTTTTTTAACTAAAGAAACATGATTTTTTTTTTTGTTAATGTTTTGTTTTTGTCTTGGATAAAATTCTTTTCACAAGTGACTTTTCTAGTAAAGGAAGAGGTCAGTCTTACAAGGTCGCATCATTCCTTAAAAAGCATTTTTAGGAGAAAAGTAATTTTGTATGAAGTGTCTTTTTTTTCCTTGCTTTGTGAAAATCAAGTGGCATTTTCTTTGGAGACAACACCCAAGTCAACTTATGAGGAAAGTGTTAAATCATTGAGGGAAATAAATAAAATGTCTGAATGTGAGAGAATAAAGCCATCCTGTATTAATGTTCTGCCAGAGAGGGTAGATGCAGCTGTTTAAGTGACAGCTTTGACGGATGAGTGTGCAAACTGCAGGTGAGAGTGGCGGCGAGAAAAAAAAAAAATCAAGCCTTTCATCTTCATGACTCATCCCCCCTTTGTTGCAGCTGCTTGAATACAATTCAATAGTCATAATCCTTCCTTAGCCTGTGTAAGCCTACATTAGTCCGCCGCCGCTGTACAATGCAGTACAGTTTACAGAAAGCATTGCCATTCAAAGGGTTTCAAGAGCAATTAATGTTATTTTTATATTTTTTTATGCCTGTGTCAGTCAAACGAGAAAAGCCAAAGATCTGACGGTGCACCCAGAGTTCATTCCAGCTCGTTCCGCATTATTACTGTCAACGCCCTGATCGCCTTGACAGGCCACAGGTGGTGCCGCCTGCTGGTTTTTCTGGTATGTCAGCATGGTTTGGGGGGGAAAATACTTCTGATTGGCTGATTTCATGGAACATTTTGATGAGTTTAAATCCATCCCTATTTTTTTTTCTGCTGTATGGACCTTATCATATGGGCCTCTCGTGCTGTTATTAAAGGACTCCAGCAAAGTTCAGTTTAGTTATTTGTTTGTTTGAAGTTCCTGTCAGCAGCTGAATAGTCAGAAAAAATATGGATGGTTGCAGAAAAAAAAAAAAGTAATGTTGCAGGAACGTGTCTATTATAGTGTATGTGTGTGTGTGTGTGTGTGTGATATACATAGATAGATAGATACACACACAAACACAAAATTCATATCCTTACAAGATTAAAGATTGTTTTCAAGACACTTGTTAAAATAATCTTTAAATTGTAACTTGAATCTCATAATCTGTAACTTCGATCTCACGGGGTTTTTTTCTCTTACAAAATAAAACAGATAATGACTTTTCAAATTAAGATTATTTCCACGAGATTACATGACCACTAAGGAACCCAATGGAAATAAGGCTACATTCAAGACATCTACAGTAAACTGTTCTGTTGAACAAACTAAACTACAGTCAACTCAACTAGTAAAATCCATTGAAGCATAGGCATTGGTGTGGTGCCGGGAAATAAAAGAAAAGCTCTCACCTGACTCCTGCATGAGGAGAGCGGAATTGAAGAGCGCCAGCTTGTGGCGTGGGCTGAGTTGCAGCGCCTGCTCAAAGTTGCGCAGCGCCTCTGACGGCTCCTTCATCTCGATGTGCACAATGGCCAGGTTGTACCACAGGTCGGCGTTGGCTCGGTCCAGCTCCAGCGCGCGCAAGTATGCGTCGCGTGCCTCGGTCAGCTTGTTCATTTTCAACAGCAGCTCCCCTCTGCCGGCAAACGCAGCACACACATTTCATTCGCAACGACCAAAAAAAAAAAAAAAAAAAAACCCTGAATATTTTTTTTTCCTCTGAATGTTGAATTTGTCAAAAAGAAAAAAAGGCATTATTTTTCAATCTTACATGAATAAAGTTATATATGTCTAAGTTTTTTTTTTTTTTTTAAGAAAGTCTTTTTTCGGGCAATTGCTTTCTGGAGGAAATGAGGTCGTTTTAACTTTAGCAGAACGTCCTGTTCCGAGAGAGAAAAAAATGAACAAGAACTAAGACAAACATTTCCAAGAACTTGTTGACATCTTTTTTAAGGGGAAGAAAAACATTTGGGGTGAACTTCAAATAAAGAAAGACAAATCTACACCTCCATCAAACAGACACCACCAACTGTTTAACGTAGTTTTGTTCCATAACAACATTTGAGCAGAAGAAATTGGAGCCCCCCCCCCCCTCCATCTGCAAAGACTTGCCTGCTTATGTACGCTTGCTTGAAGTCAGGCCTCATACTGATGGCCTGTCGATAAAGCTGGTCGGCTTCCTCCAGCCGGGACTCGTTTGCGCGAATCAGATTGGCCAAGTTAATGTAGACGTTGAGATGGTTGGGGGCCACGCGCGTAGCATACTTCTTACCGGGAATAATCTACTGAGACAATCACAGTCAAAGTTTCAGTCAAGTCACGTGACGAGCGAGGCTTACCCTCAGCTCGCTTACCTGCGGCATGAGGGACTTGGCAACTAAATAGGCATCTTCAGCCTCTTTGGCCTTGTTCAAGTTCTTGTAGGTTCTCCCGACGTTCATGTGGGCGCCAATGTCATCTGGGATGGTCGGGATAAATTCACAAAAAGTTGGATTCGCAAGGATCGAAATCAGACTTCTTTCCAAATGTGAATACAAATCTGACACTGTAGATGAGCCTCCCAATGCGAGTGCAGGAGAAACACACAGATGGGTTCAAAATACACAAATTGCTCACGTGTGCACACTGGTGGCTGCTCATGCAGCAATGAAAACAAACAAACAAATAAATGAATTAATAAACGGTACAAAATTGGGCGTTTGCATATTCTACCCGTGCCTGCGTGGCTTTTCTTCGGGTACTCCGGTTTCCTCCCACATTCCAAAAACATGCATGGTAGGTTGTGGTACACAGTCAAATTGCCCTTGGTGTGACTGTGGGTGGGTGGGGGGGGATCGGTCCCAAGGACTTATGATGAAAACTGAAGAGGAAGTCAGTCAATTGTTTTGGTTTGATGCAGCCCTTTTGAGCGAATTAACTCATTAATGGCCAGGCAGGAGGCCGAGGGGAAGACCAAATAGGTTCATGTCAGCTCTGAAGGTGAGGTTTATGGATGTCGTGAAAGAGGACATGAAGGTAGCTGGTGTGAGAGAAGAGCATGCACAAAACAGGGTTAGATGGAGGCAACTGATTCGCTGTGGCGACCCCTGCAGGGAAAAGCCGAAAGGAAAAGAAGAAGAAGAAGAAGAAGAATGGCCAAAAGTTTCACCCATCAACACAATATTGGGTGAACATGTCTATCATAACAGGAGATGGAAATATTTCAAGGACTTGTGCCTGAAACAGGAAGTGGGCTATTTTTGTTTGAAGCTGCTAATCGTGGCGAATTCAAGGGACGTGAAATAAATGCACCCAATTGGAGACAAGTACCTTACACAGACAAATACTGATGTTTTTTTTTTTAATCCTTGGGCCTGAAACAGGAGGTCGGCTATTTTTGTTTGCAGCTGCTAATCGTGGCGAATTCAAGTGACGTGAAATAAATTGACCCAATTGGAGACAAGTACCTTACACAGACGAATACTGATGTTTTTTTGTTTTAATTTAATCCCTACTTGTGTCAAAACAGACAAGACTTACCAGGCTGCACGGAGGTGGCCTGCAGAAAATAGCGCAGCGCTCTGGCGTAATCGTTCTGGTTCTCCAGCGCGTGGCCAACATTGTTCCACAGCTTGGCGTTGTTCTTATTTACCTGCGAAAACCGCCGCCCCAAAAAATAAAACACTTTGTTCAATCAAGAAGCGAGGCGGCATTGTCGCCCTCCCTCCTCACCTTCAGAGCTGACATGAACAAAGTATATTCCGACTCCCAGTCCCAGTTCCTGTTGAAGGTCTTGACCGCGTGCGTTGTCAGCAGCACGCCGATCATCAGCCAGGAAATTTTCTTCAGGTACCTTCATAATAAGGGAAGAAATTTCATCTGTGCTGTATGTTACACATACAGTACATTTGACAATAAAGTTGATCCAATCCAATAATAAGGAAAATAAGTCGTGATCAATGAAGGGAAGCTTCCCTTCTACTCAAGGTATAAATGACGTTACCAACAGGCATGTTTTTCGAATGTGGGGAAGAAGCCAGAATACCCGTACAAAAGCCACATAAGCACCAGGAGGAGCCGGAGCCAAGATTCGAACCAAAAGCGTACAACTGTGTATTCTGTGCGACCTCTCAGTTAGTTTCCCAAAGGGATGGATATACAGTATATATCCATCCATTTTCCGAACCGCTTAATCCTCACTAGGGTCGCGGGGGGTGCTGGAGCCTATCCCAGCTGTCTTCGGGCAGTAGGCGGGGGAACACCCTGAACCAGTTGCCAGCCAATCGCAGGGCACACAGAGACGAACAACCATCCACGCTCACATTCACACCTAGGGACAATTTTAGAGAGTTCAATCAGCCTGACATGCATGTTTTTGGAATGTGGGAGGAAACCGGAGTACCCGGAGAAAACCCACGCAGGCCCGGGGAGAACATGCAAACTCCACACAGGGAGGCCGGAGCTGGAATTGAACCCGGTACCTCTGCACTGTGAAGTCGACGTGCTAACCACTGGACTACCGGGCCGCCCCTACAGTATATATATATTTTAAAAAGCTTTTATATATTTTTTTTCTTTCATGGAAATGTTCCACGCACAAGAGAAAACTACTATCTGGAATACAGTCGGTCCGCTTTCCAAACCAGATCAGGCAATTTGAGGTTTCCTCGCCACGGCTCTTGCTCCCTTCATTCCAGACAACAAGAGGACTGAAATGATGGAATGCACTTCAAATTAGGGGAAAAAAAGTTAAATATGGTCAGCTCAATGTCTTCCTTTCAAGTCATTTGATCTCGTCCGCCACGCTCCACATGTGCTAGAAGCTCACATGCTCTGTATGACCTTTCCGAATATAGATATGGATTATACAGCGCCATGAAAAAGTGTTTGTCCTGTTTTGTTCTCTATTTACAGGGAAGAGTCCCAGAGGATCTTTTCGGACGGCCTGTCACCATTGGATGAACTCATTAATCGTTGCGAAGATTGAAGGAACTTGTAAAGGAGCATGACTTTTTTGGGGGGGGGGTTAAAAAAAAATAAAAAAATTAAAAAAAAGCCCCTTCAAAGCAAAATGACTGATAGCCTTCATGTCGCAACTTCATGCAGCGTCTCCTCTGCTCACCCTTTGTGCAAAACGACCTTGAATCCGTGCGCTACCAGCACGCAGAAACCCATGCTGGGGACATACAGGACCCTCTCGGCCACGACAAACCCCACCGGGAAGAAAAGGTTGGATGCAGGAATGAAGGGCAGGACGATCAGAGACAATGCCTGGAAGGAGATGGGAGAGGATGTCAGGAAAAAAAAGGGCGCTTCGTTCAATGAGGCACGTTATCCATGCCAGCTGCTGTATTTTGACGTTCCATCTCTTGATTGAAACACGATGCAACATTTCCAAAATAAGCGCTTTGTGCATCTGAGTCCCCACTAAAGGTTGTGTTTTGCTTTTATTTGCGGTCTGTAAAAATGTTCCGGCTTGTTGCGTAACACAAGTTTGATTTCATTTCAGCGTGCCGGCAAAAAAATAACCCATAAGGCCACATTTATGTAACCAGCTAAGGTGAAACACGAGGGCTCGACTGCGGATGCGGGAGAAATGTTTTTGGGATGCGTCAATGTGATGATGTTGAGAGGACAGGAGCATAAAAGACACGTTAAAGGGATTGTCACCAAGAAATAAGGTTAACAGAGTACAACTACTAAAACATTTCGCTGCTCCGAGGGCACACAGAACAAACATGATGCTGCACGCAGATGAGCACAACTGGAACTCCAGCTGTTGCTAAAGAATGTGTTTGCGCTTCATGCAAATCATCTTTAAAATTAAACTTGGCAGAGGAAGTCGCGGAACAAAAACATGGACGTACACAACATTGTCAAGTGACCACTAGTCTAAAGAGAGAATAAACAAATTTTAATCAGATGGCTTTGTTTCCCTAAATGTATTTTTGACGCCGATTTCAAACATGTCATTACTTTTTCCAGGTCTTTGAGATATTTTCATTTTTTTGTTTTTACATCTGACCTATGAAAGTGATACGGATTTTACCATGAGTTGTAATACAGGAAAAAAAAAACCTCCACCTGTTGCTGAAATCATAAATATTACGATATGACATTTTATTATCCTAATATTTTTATGAAAACCTACCATGCTCGAGAAAAAATGAGGGCAGATTCAGTGGAAAGAAATGAATTGACAAAATAGTCATCATGATGAAGCTGACTCCACATGACGTCAGATCAACGTTTGAAACAAATCTGGGTGCAACTAATAAGTCACATAGCGACCTGAAACATAAACTTGGATACAGACAACGTTGTGGAGCGACCGCTCGGCAGTCTACGAGAACAAATTAAAAACAAAATAAACAGACAACCCCCCCCCACACACACACACAATTCCCATGAATTCGCCTCACCATGACGACCGTCTTAGCAGAGCTGCGTGAGCAGGTGATGCTGCGATACGCCAGCAGGCCCAGGAGGACGTAGAAGAGCAGCGTGGCCAGGTTGCGCTGGTCCAGCGCAGACTCCACCAAGGGAATGGTGCCCATGGTCCAGTCGCAGCACAACTCGGACGGGTTGAGCAACAACCACGCGTTGACGGGCAGCAGGTAGTTGAAGGTCAGCTGGCGGGTTGGCGTCGGACTGACGGCTGCCGGGTTGTCAAATCTGAAAAAGATGCGCGCGTTGTGAGCCCGTTTCAGACAGAGATCCTGAAAACTATCGTGCATCAGAAGACACCCGTGTGAATTTGACACACAACGCAGCAAAGCAGACAATTGAAACATCTTTGTTCATCTTTCACTCCGTGATGCGACATCCCGCAACTAATACTGGCTTAAGTCTTCTCTTTAAAAATAGACATCCAAAATTTTAACACATTAACTCATTCAGTACCAGCCAATTCTAGACCAAGTCTGAAAAGACGTTTAAAAA
The DNA here is from genome assembly GCF_054856545.1 of Hippocampus guttulatus. NCBI lineage: Eukaryota > Metazoa > Chordata > Actinopteri > Syngnathiformes > Syngnathidae > Hippocampus > Hippocampus guttulatus. The sequence goes on along the minus strand of NC_141264.1, from coordinate 22,423,893 downwards.
CGTCTTTGGGAGTGAATGAGTTAAAAAAAAAAATCTCACTTTTATCCCATTGTGACAGAGAGTCCAGCGAAGTCAAAACCTTTTTGGATGCTTTCACGCGGCGACACGAGACCTTTGCAATCTCACGCTACCTCAAGGCTTTTAAATTCAGAAATACCGCAAAATGTGCGCAGTCGGGCCAAGAGGGCTGTTTATCTGCATTTGACAAGCAGTCATTTTAGGGTCTTGCTGCCAATGTTAAAGCACATAGACTGGAAAGATCGGCGTTTTCATTAGGTGCATGTGGGCAAAGCATGGCGGGCAAATTTGATGAATTCCCAGAAGACGGGAACCCACATGTGATTCTGCCAACCTCTAAGAACGTGTTATGGCGACTGCTGCGTTTATCCTAATCCTGCCCTCTTAACTCATATTCCTGTGTTATGGCTCGTACGGCTTATCCCGGGAATTCTAGCCCCCCCGAGAAGCCAAAAACAAGTTTGAGGATTATAGGCTTAGCACTTGTGGAACTAATTGTTGAGGAATTTTATCTGTGAGATGGCCGGTTCGATGGCTGGCAAAGGAGCAGACAAACCTTTGACTCATCAACAAGATAGGACAGACGAGGAGGCTCCGGAACATGAGGGATGACATTTAAGACGATTACAAAGAAGCACTTCCCAAAGTTGTTGCTGTGGTACGTGCCGTGTCTTCGTTGCAGAATGAAGAGTCGTGGGGAGCCCTTCCTTCTTTCATCCGCATACCGAACAACGTGAGGGAGCGGAACAATTTGCACACAAATTACAGTCTGCAACTTACACTCCCCCACCTGTTGATTCCTTTGCACATATACCAACTCACTGTAGTCGAAGAACGGCGGCCAGCGATGTTCTTATTCGATTTATTATATATATATTTTTAAATATCTATCTGCCAAGGTCACTCACAGGGGCATGTCACAATAACGGTCTTGAGAACAACATAACTATCATGATAAACAATAGCGATGTTTTTTTTATGCTACTGCTGTTGTAATAGAGCATCATAAATGGGATGTTATCCTTTTTTTAAAGAGTAAATAACTTAATTCTCAAGAACATTGGCATTGAAATGGAGAACAACAGAAATATCTTAGATCAATTAAAAAAATATGGAAGTATAACAGACCCAGGCTCTATTTACAAAAATTGACCATGCGCCATTGTCAAAGACTGGGAAGCATTTTAAAACGGTACACACGAGCTATGATAGTGACATTTCTGCACTTCACACGCTACAAAAGTGCATCCCTGCCTCCCTGTGTTAGGTCTCCCATAAAGCAGGCAGATTTTCGTTTCATAACTCAGCCTTATCTTGTATTGTATCCAGCTTATTTTTCAGTTTTGTCCATGTTAGGGTCCGTTATGGCTGTTGGTCATCATGGCATGCGTATGTGTGCATGTGTATATGCGTGCGGACGTGTTGGCGCGCACGTGCGGCAATGGGTCGATTGCAGGTTGGCTGCTTGAAAAGTCGCTCTTGGGTCAAAAAAAGGTCGGGCACCTCTGACTTACAACACAGATAACATCCCATTTAATAACGTGGAGACCAGCGGCTATTAGTCCGAAGCAGCTAATGTATTCGTTTTTTAGGGCTAAATTTAGTTGCGGCTTTTAATCATGTGTGGTTTATAGTCAGGAAATTACAGTGCTTGGGCTCACAAATTGGTGCCAGTCTGGAGTCCTGTAATGTGAAATATGCCTTGGCTCCAAAAAGAATGCAAAACATCGAGTTTAGAGTGCAGCTTACCTGGTGAAGACGGGTAACTGCGACTGGATGACCTGGACACGCACTATGACGAGCAGCAGCGTGCTGATGACCAGCACGATGAGCTTCAGCAACATCTGGAGGACGGCATACGGGAAGGCGCCCTTTCCCCGTAAAGCCTGCCTCAGCGTGTCCAGCAGCACCGGTAAGGTGAACTGGGAGAGCAGAGTTCATTTTGAGTTTATAAAAATGGCTTTGTTGCACCCGCTACACATTTTCAAAACAAATCGGCCCTGGCTGAACATTTTGTCATGATCTGCCAAAAGGTGGAGGAACATGTCACAGCCCAAGACCTACAAAAATGTCTCTGGAGACCTCCACTAAACTCAAAAGGAAGTCGGCCATTTTTAATTTCCTTTCAAATTTTGCCTCATTTTTGGCCTTGAATAGAAGTTCTATTTGATCAAAATAGCTTTTAATCCAATTGCAATTCTAATGTAACAGATTCCCAACGAGCCGGTACCCCAATGTTGCCAGTGCTGCGAGAGCCCTTTAAATCCAGTAATTGAATTTCATTTTTTTTTTTTAAAAGTACTTTAAAATGTCAATAAATAAATACTAATACCATAAAAATCTATTAAGTCAATAAATATGCAACAGATAAAATGCTCCAATTCATTTTTTTTTTAAGTTGGACAGTTAGTTTACAAAAAAAAAATCCAAAATACGAATAACATTTCAATTTCAGTAATAAAAATCTACTTAATGGCTTTTACACACAAAATCCATCTCCATCACACTTGATTGATGGTCGACGGTTCCCTCACCCCTTGCGCCACAAACACCTCGTACACGCAGCAGATGCCGACGACGGTGATTCCCTGCTCTTTGCACAGTGTCGCTGCCGCCACCAGCGCGACGGTCAGAGCGATGGGAGCCCACACTAAACGCCAAGAATACACAACAAGGTTGGAAGGAAGTGAGCACTGAGCAAAGACGTAGACCACTGTAATAGGCGCCGACTGGCCAGCTGCCACGGGTGCTGTCCAAGTCCGTGGTTTGGGTCTAAGAATGATAAACTTCTGATCTGGGATTTTTTATTTTTGATTTCTATAATGTAGTAAGATTATTACCGGTAGATAAACGCACCAAATTAACTGATAATAGCTGAGATACAGTAGACATAATCTGCCTGTTAAGACATTGCAGCTTCTGGGCCTTTACGATTCACATAACTTTCTAACAACAGTTGCATTTTATGAAACCAGTTGTCTCAGCTTTGAATTTAAAATAAATAAGTGGCTTTGTTGGAGGGACGGTTTCATGTTTTTCCGATTGCTTTCAATGGGGGGAATTGATTTGACATTCTCCTAAATTGAGCTATGACCTTGGTCACAGAACAAATGAATCTCCTCGGACAATGTACCACAGAATTTAACAGTGGTAAGCGTCACACTCATGTAAAAGCGTGTCAACTGCTGTATGCTATATCCTTTTAAGAATTGTTTTTTAAAAAAAACATGAAAACCTCTCACCCTTTGAAGATCCCCCATGACAGATGTGTCATAACGCGGGAACAGAATGAAAAAAAAAAAAAGGAAAGAAAAAAACGGGAGGAAAAAAAGAACCTCACCTATGGCGTGGTCTGCGGCAGTCGATTTGGTGTAGGCCAAGAAAGCAGCTAGGAGGAAGATTGACGACAGGAGTTCAGCTCTGCCAACCACACCGGTCACCTGGTTGGAGTGGATGGGTTAAAAAAAAAAAAACCATTAAAAATTAAACATGACCACACATGAAATAAAAATCACAAGTAGCAAAAATGAGTCATTAATTTTTGTGTTGGTACAGTGACAACATTCTGTAGAACTATTTTCCTAAAGTAAGTTAGCCTGCGGGGGCAGACCAGCCCCAACCAGGTTTGGAAGGCCCATCCAAAACGGATGCCAAAACAGTGGATGTAAGAAGCCTTAATTAAACATTTGGAAAAGGACCATCCATCATGAGGGAGGAGTGAGTCTCAGATAAGACTTCACACACGTGCATTGCGGCTTTCTGCAATTCTCCTTCACACAGGGAACTTCCCACCTTTTCCAACCATTCTACATCTGTACCGCTCCAACAGAAAAGAGACACGGGAAAACGGTTGAAAATGATCATGCTTTTTTACACAAAACGTGGCGGGAGGACTGAGTGCCGAGTGTCAAACTTTACGGCTAATTTCCCGGCTATTTCCTTTCACAGGAGCAAGCCATGTTGCCTTTGTCCCCTTGTTCCATGCCTTGTACCTTTCACGGAGGCAAAGCCGTGTGTTAACAAGATGACTTGGGCTGGCAGTTTGAAAGGATGGGCTTCAAAGCTGCCTGTTTGAGCAAACACAAGTTGGCTGTTGAAAATTAAAAAAACAGAACGTAATAGAAAAGGAATGCTTCACTTCGGGAGGTAGACTGGGGGGGGGGGGGGGGGGGATCCTCACATGAAATATGATGATGTGAAATATGAAAACGGCTCTTCAGGGCTGCTTCATGAGGCGCCATGTGCACACATCAAAGCCTCCGGGGTGAGTCATAAGACACCTCTTGTTAAGGGTGAAGCAAGCACACACGAAAAACAAATATGAGGGACACCCTGTCTGACAACAAGGTGGCACATTTGCACAAACTTTTAGTGCCCTCATGTGGACGTAACAATGTGCAGAAGGGGACACGTGACATGGAAAATGACAAAGATTCCATGCTTTTTAGGTAGTGGAAATGGTCCTAAAAGGCCTGGGGGGAAATGTGTTCTTGGATAGACATTTTGTGACTTCATACTTGGTTTCAATCCATTTTCTCTCCTAAAAATGGCAAGATTCAAAGCAAGTTTTCCCTTTTGTTTGGTCAACAAGCTTTTCAAAACAGAGCTACGTGTCTTGAGGATTGATCAATGCAACACTTGAAATGTGTTCAAATTACCTTGAGCGATATATATTTAATAGTCAATGAAATTTAGCAATGAAAAGGCACTGGACACGTTCATGATTTTTCATATTTGATAGCAAGGTCAGAAACAGATCAAAATCCATATGCAACCCTTTGCTTCTGTACATTTTTCATTTTGTCATGTCGATTTTTCCGACTTGGATTCAATTGTCATTTGGTCTGCCGTGTTGAAATTTGAGCCTTATGTTCAAACATTAAGGCAACAACATTACAGTCAAGGACAATGGACATCTAAATGAAAAATTTACCATTTAAGCACCTTGTGCGCAAATATTTGGCTCTCCAGAGTGCCTGCGCAACCATCAAGTGTGACCCCGCAGCAAGTTAGCCAGCCAACGGCTTTTGCGAAAGCTTGAACAACAGTGCAAGCAGACACAATCCATTCACAAATTGTGGCGTCAATCATCCGGCGCTGTCTCGCAGTCTTGGTACAACTGTGTTCGCCATTGCTCTCCCGCCGCTCGCAACTTCACTTTGGCTGTTTCTGTCCAATACCATGGCAACCAAGCACAACAATAAAAGGGGACATCGCGCGCCAAGTTGTGCGAATCGCTACGGTGCTGGCCCCACTTCTTCTCGACAGGGTGGTTCACCGGGATGTCGAAAAGAGTGGCACCTCATCCATGTTGATGTGGTTGGGCTGGTTTGCCGTTTGTCGGCAACTTTTTGTGAGGCGTCCTGTCCATTATGGAGAAATTTTAAGACTTTTAAGTGCATTTCATGGTCGTGAAAATACAGTAGGTCAGGTAAATTCAGGAATCATGAACCGCGACAAAGCGCGAGAGTGTACAATAACTAACATGATCACAGTGATATATGAAGCTTCATGAAGCAATTGGTGAGTTTAGACTCCTCTAGATGGGGCACTTGGTTTAAAAATGCTGTGGAAAGAAAACATTTCAATTGCAGTAACCTTTGCCTTGAAACCAAGAGCACCATCTAGAGTAAGACAAAATATCACAAGTGCTTCATGAAGCTTCGTTTTATCATTACTACATGACATCCATCGCTAAAACGGGAGCGCAGAGAACCACTCACCGCTTCTGTGTGGATGGGGTGCACGGCAAATAGCAGCGCCGCCACCAGGCCGGAGGTGCGGTCCAGGAAGAGGCGGCACACACGCAGGAAAAGCAGGCAGGTTGCGGCATGGAGAGCAACATTAAGCAGGTGGTAGGAGGCTGGGCTCAGCTCGCTCAGCAGATAGTTGAGGCGGAAGGTGAGCACCGTAAGCGGCCGGTAGGACTTGTGGCTACGTTCCTGGAATGGGAGTACGAAAGACGGGATTCATTTTTGTGTCATTTACATTTCAACAAATCAAAGTATCGCTTTGCAAAAACTGAGACTCAGGTGCCTTCATAGGCAGAGTACTTTTGTTTTAATTTACCTTCAGTTCGGGTTGGGTCATATAGGCTGAAAGACAATATCAGGGGTTTTTTTCTCACCAAAATCCAATTCCTGGTTTGAATTGATTTTCCCCTACTTTGCTTACAAAAAAAGCCACGGACAATGACATTTTCGGTGAGAGAACAGGTGGAAGCTGACGTACCTCTGCCATAGGCGTACCCCAAAAGTCATTGAGAAAGAGATTCTTCAATGGCGTGGTGGGCCGCAGGTCCTTGTTGTCGAGGATGGCCGAGACATCGTCAAACACGAAGCCGCACGACAGGCTGTTCCAGTAGCACGCCAACACCAGGCCAGTAAGCAGCAGCGCCTCTTTCCACGACACGACAGCCATTGCGCAGCGATGCCGTCATGGATCGCTGTGCAAAAAAAAAAAAAAAAGAGGTGATTTAGGATGGATGGTTAATCAATTTTAGCAATTATTTTGAGTTTAGTGTTCATTTTTCTGCAATGCAAACTTTTTTGTGGCTTGTAGACCACTGCTTGCACTTACAACATGGCTGCGAAAATAGGAACGAGCTTAAAAAAAACACACAATCAGTGTTGCAAACTTCGTGACCATGAGCAACTTTTCATTCCTGCTGAGGAACAAAAAAAAAAAAAAAAAAACAAGATGAATCATTTTAACATTGTTTTGTATATGAATAGAAAGCAGCCCTCAGGTAGCGACTGGTTGTGGCTCACTTGTTTTCTGGGTTTGGACGTTCGCAAGTTGAGTCATTTTCAGTCTCCTACAAGTGGCAAATTGGCCACTCAAGATGGATAAAAATGGGTGACTTTTTTTCTGCTTAACTCATATTCCAGGAACACAACATTTGGATTGTAGAGGAAGCCGAAAGTAGATGGAGAAACCCCAAGCCAGCACATGGATCCCAGAATCAAACCCAGAACATCAAAAATGTAGCAGCAGCCTCATCAATAATAAAGACAGCAAAAAAGAAGAGTGCACGTAGAATTTGGGCGCATCTTCCTCAAAATCAATATATTGTTAGGATAGCCAAGTTTTAAAACCACAATTTGAAGTTGTCAGTCATGTAATGCAACCGGAAACCTAACAGCTGACTTCAAACCCAAAAGCAGGGTGTAACTACCGCTATTGTGAGCCCCTTAGGACAGGTTTGGGTTTTAGAAGTCGCTTTTCCAACCAACCATATTTTCATGGCACATTCTATTTTGCTAATTTTTCACCAAAAGAAGTTTAATTTCAGCTCGCCACCAACAGCTCGAATGAGTTATAGTTTCGCAGCTAATAGTAGTTAGCCGCGAGGCACGAGAAGTAGCGAGCCGTGATCCTGTAAAGTTCAATCTAAAGTAGCAATTCGTGTCGACACGTACCGTGTTCTCGAGGATAGGGGTGCAGTGTAAAACGTGAAGGGAAACGACAAAAAAATTGCTGAATGGAAACAAACAACGACAAAAGTGGGTACACGATCCAGCAAGCAGTATTCAAGAAGTGCGCACGCGCCAGCAAGAATCGATTTGACACGATAACTTCCGGGGCAGTGGTGACAAGAAAAACAATATTGAGTCTTGTTCGCTTAGGTAGATTAAAATTGGCGAGAAAATCTAAGAGCTCATGTTTCATATATTTCTACAAATTAATTTGGACTTTATAAATAAAATAACAAAATAAAAAAGTTGATACCCCCAACCGCTAGATGGCGTTGTACAGCAGAAGACAAATAAGTGCCGAAGAAGAAAATCAACACCATGAATAAAATGTTACCGCGTTATTTGTTTTTGTTTTTTTCATTCACTGCAATATGGATTTTGTTTAAGCACTGATCGGCTTACTGGAATTTTGCACACGACAACGGAGAGGTAATTGATCTCACTCTTGGAGAACGTGTGACAACGGAGTTCCGGAAGAATAACCAGTCGTCTATGTTGAAACGCACACTAAATATCCTACGACTGTTGTTTTAGAGGCGCAAAATAGAGAGGCTTCGTTTTTCTCGGTTTAATGGCATTGTTTGATGGCTGAAATGTTGCCAACTCCTCACGTGATACGTAGCGTAGGAATCTTTTTTTAGAAGTCCGAGTCAACATTTTGTGATGTCAATCAATTTGGATGTTTTTGTGTGATATTTTGGTGTTTTGTTGACGGCTATCAGCTGTGGGTGGCGTCGCCATGGCCGGGACTACTGTTGCTCTCGAGTGGGATGAGATGAGGAGGATCGAGCCGCGCAGCCTCCACGAATGTGACAGACATGAATTGGACCACCTTGTCGCGCGGCTCACCTCGGTAACTATCCAACACGAATACATAGTTGGCCCAAAATAGATATACACTACTTCTCAATTTTTTTTCGTGTATGCAAATTTCCTTTGCTAACACCTACTTTTCTGCCTCTTCTCCCTTTTTCCCCCTGGTATCTTTTTCTTCCTGATCTCCTTCCGTGTCCATACAATATCCTTATTTTGAAAAAGACGAGGTTCTGCCTTTTATCCTTTGTTCCTAAAACATACTATTTTATATCTTCCTTCTACCCCCATTTTATTTAGCATCTTTCACTCCCTTTCTTAGAATTACTTTTCTGCCTTTGTTTGGTACTTGTATAATACTTTATGTAATTTAAAAAGTGTGCACTGAGGTTTGCTCCACCATATTTGCAGTACAGAATAAAAACGTATCACTGAAACACCTGCTCTCGATATTATTTCACTTTGGCTAGCTGATATTTCACATATGATGACCAGCCCTACTCACGGAGTATCATCTCCTGCACCTTTAAATCACATGGACATGTCACGAGGAGTCCATTTTCCCACAGTGTATATGCGAAATGTGTCTTTGAAGGTGCATAAAACAATAGTGTGCATTAAAATATGACAAGAGCGCTCAGTCCAGGGAGCATCAAAGGATTAACTGCTATGCTAGTGAAACACATAATCCAAAAGGCGGACTGGTTACGGGGTGGCAATACAAGTTGAGAATTTAATGCAAGTTGGAAATAAAATTAATCCTCCGGATATGGTGATTTTCTTTGGAACGTTGACTTTTTTTGTCAACATCACAAGACCTCACAAGATGAGAATTGGCCACAAAAGACTTGTGCGCGACGACTATTTTATTCTCGATTATTTGCTATGGTAAAGATTTGTAACCATGAAGAGGATAAATTCCGTTTAAACTTGTGTGGCTCCACATTTTGCGATGACCCTGGTCTGACGCTGCAACAGATCATTTCTTTCTATTAGGAGTGCAGTCATTTTTAATCAACAACTAATTGACAACGAAATTCATCGCTAATGATTTTTGATCGTTGATTCATTGTTTCGAGAACTTGTTTCATTTAAATTTGTCCAAATCCTCAGAATTTCTGCCTCTCAACAGTAAATGCGCTGAGATTGCTGTCGTCATCCATGAAAGCAGGCTTATCTTTCTCTGGAATCAAAATAAAACATTTCCAAAACATCTGTGCTTTGGAAAACAATGGTCAAATATTTTTCTACTTTCTGACATGTTATGGACCAACCCAGGAACTTTAATCCTGATTAATTAGTTCGAGCATTTTCTGCACTGTGAATTTCAATTGTAAAATTGAAACGTGTCGACGACAGTTTCGCGGGAGTGCTGGAGCCTATCCCAGTTATAGGCGGGGTGCAGCTTGAAGTGGTTGCCTGCCAATCGCAGGGCACACATAGACAAACACTCACAAGCACATGTAGGGACCACTGAGGCGCATTCAACCTCCCGTGCATGTTTTTGGAATGGGGGAGGAAGCCGGAGTACCCGGAGAAAACCCACGCAGGCATGGGCAGAACATGAAATTTCCACACAGGAAAGCCAGAGGGCCCTGAGTCGAACCCTGGACCTCAATACTGTGACGCAAAAGTGCTAACCAGTCATCACCCTCCCGCAGACAGATTAATCCATTCTTGAAATAATCATTAGACGCAGCCCTAGTTTCAATTATTTTACAATGGAACAAAACTCCTGCATTTGACTTTGGTATTGCCACTACTCTGTGAAGGATGTCTGCATGGAGCAGTACAAGCGCTTGACAACTGAGATATAAAGGCCCGGAAAGCCCAAGTGTTGTTAGTGCGAGCGTGTGCGTGTGTGTGTGTGCAGAATACGGTCATAAATATTTCACTGAAACTCGCCGCAGCAGCGAAGATAAAAATGATGCACATCAAGCGGAAAATGTTGATTATCCAAGATGGGCGCTCACGCAGTGATGCCAGACAGCATTAAACGAACTGAAAAATCAAGACTTAACTGGCTGACAGTAAATACTTTTCGACCACCCCATTAGGGAAAAGTCATTATTCAAGCAATGTATTTCTTTCTTTATTTTGTGTGTGGCCAAAATCCTTGGGTGGGCCGGGCCCTCTTGAGCTTTTCTTCATTGTCATCTGAATATCCATACTCATTTTCTCACACGAGCTATTCCCCAATGTGAGACAAAACAAGAAACCCAGCTGATGAAAGTCTGAAAGTACCAAATGTCACTCAGAACATTTTGCTGTTCACCGTTCAGTCACATTTAGGGTCATAATGAGAGTAAAATAAGTCCCAACTATTTACAGGCAGCTTGTAAATAGTTGGGGGGGGAAAATCAGTCTGTGAAAGGGGCAATTCTCAGTCCTCATTTGATGTCGTTTTTATGAGGCGCGTATGTTTTGTGTTGCAGACAGAAGAGTGGCGGGTGGAGCGTCAGACTCAGGAAGATGTAGTCCACATGCTGCGAGTGTTGCAGGCCCTGCTCAAGGTCTTTTTTTGCACCTTGATTACATACCATCAAGATCACAGTGATGATCAGAATTGTGCCTGGATTAAAATGCGATTTTGTCCTCTTCCCGCTTCAGATGAAACATCAGGAAGCGTCTCTCGCCGAGCAGTTAATAGAAGAGCAAGAGAAAAATGGTCGGTACGGATAATTTGTCTGAATAGGAGATGCTGCTTATGTGGATTTTTGACAATGATGTCTGTTGTGTAGAAAAGAAACTTCAAGCCAAGATATTGAGACAGGAGGAAGACCTCAAGGTAAGGCTTGGTTTATTAAAAACTTCAAAAAATGAAAATTCACCAGTCCACATGGACTCATGCGTCATATTTAGAGGCTTGTTTCAGATCTCTCGTTATTTTCACAATATATCATCTTCTGTTGGCCCGTCACTATCGATTATTCCATCCATTCATCAATAACATTGATTTTGCACGAAAATGAGGATAGGCGGTTTGGATCATAGATGGAAGTTTTGCAAACATTACTTTTTTTTCCTATTACGGTTTATGAACCGATGATCGCGGTTTATATGGTGATGTTCAATGACTAAACGACACCAATTAAACGGCAGTACCCAAAATGACATTGACAGGGAGTGACATTGTACTCAGTAACGTTTTTGAAACAAAGCCACTTCTTGGGTGCCGCTTAATGCAACGGGGTGCATTGTGATTGGCTGAGCACCTTAAGAGGATTACTGTACAGCTAATTCCGAGCATAGTCGCGGCCGTGCTCGTTTGGATTACGACTGTCTTCATTTGTTAGATTTTGTACACCGTCCAACGAGTCACCTGTTTGTACTGCAAAGAAGAAGGTACTCTTGGGCTAATCTGTGTCTACAACATGTCTACCTAAGTTATTCAGCGTTCATATTCTTACCGTAATTGCTGATCATTTTCTTTTTTTGTTGTTGTTGTTGTTTCGTCTGTTCTCAGTACGCCAAGAGCAGAGATGGTGGTGGCGGGACAGACAATCGCTTCCTGAGGAATGAAATCCGTCAGCTGGAGACGCAACTGGAACAGAAGGAAAAGGAGGTGACCCATTTGAGGAGGGAGATGGGAGGAAGCAAGAAGACCATCGATGAGGTGGGTCACCGTCACATCAGAATCATTTTGATGCTCTTTGTAGACCGGTCGGGCCGGATTCATTTGTGGGACGTTGTGCGCTAACATAAGCCCCTGCTAACAGCTGTTGCGACGTCACACATTCAGAATGATTTTGGTGTTCGGATACTACGGCATGAAATAGTGTCTTAATGTTTGTTATATAGCTGAGCCCAGCTTGTGAAAAAAAATCAAATAAAATGAGCACCTGTGAAAGGCAATAAGCAGTAGAACTACAATCGCTGTTTGTTATGTGTGTGCTTGCTGTGTCCTCTTGCAGTTGGTCCTGCGAGCAGAAGCAGCCGAGGACGAGGTCAAGACGTTGAAAAAAGAGGCACGTAGCCGCCACGCAATTGCTAAAGCTTCTCGTGTCCTCTCCTCTTCACCTTTGTCTTTTCTGTTCAAATACAGCCTTACTCAATTGTCTCGCATTTGTCATCCACATTTTTTGTTGTCACATATTTTCCCAATGTCCTCCCTGATCATCTTTGCCAAAGATAAAAAAGCTCAAGAGGAAGGTAAGACTCGTAGGTTGTACGATAAAATTAGATTTACGGCCTTAAATCGTATCGCCAAAAACAAGGTCGTGAACATTAGAAAGCATTCGGCTTGCTTACGTCCAAGTGGTTTCGGATCCAGGGATCCTTCCTTCGGCTTCTGTACGAACCTGAAATCGTTTTTCAAATTCTGCCACCAAAGCGAGTAAGCTCACAAAATCATTTCAAGTAGCCATGGTCGAAGACAGCCATGATTACCTCCAAACACCAACATGACTCAACATGATATTTTGAAAATTCAGCCTCTTTGACTGATAAGTATGAAATCTGGAGGCCACGTAAGCCTTAAGGAGCCCTGCCACTTTAGGAGTCACTTCCATCGGTCTTTTTTAAAGACCGACTTGTCGGCTGGTTAGCGCCGCTTAGAATGTTTTGAGTGTTGAGCCCCTGAAAAGTTTCACCAAGCAACTTCAAAATTGATCGGCATGTTTATCACAGTGCGGCACGGTGGTCGACTGGTTAGCATGTCGGCCTCACAGTGCAGAGGTGCAGGGTTCGATTCCGGCTCCAGCTTTCCTGTGTAGAGTTTGCATGTTCCCCCCCGTGCCTGTCTGGGTTTTCTCCGGGTACTCAGATTTCCTCCCACATTCCAAAACATGCATGGCAGGCTAATGGAACACTCTAAATTGTCCCACTGTGTGATTGTGAGCTTGAATGGTTTTTCATCTATGTGTGACCTGCAATTGGCTGGCAACCAGCTGGGGGTGTACCCCGCCTACTGCCCAAAGACCTCTGGGATAGGCTCCGAAATGCCCGTGCCCCTCCTGAGGATAAGCGAATCAGAAAACGGATGGATGGATGTTTATCACCAAAAATCGGACAAATCCAGCCCTGAAGGGACACAGGATTGCGACATCGAAGTGGCCATTTAGCAAGTCATTCATTCCAGGGGATCCTTCAAAGACAAGCTTGCCGACTTGGTCGGAACCTGGAATGTTTTATAAATTCTGGCCCCGAAGCCATATTCGCTTTGCAACACGAAATTTGACGGGCGCGTCTATCGTGAGTATAGACAATAAATAAGCCCTACCCGAAAAAAAACACAAAAGCGGAAGAATTTTTATCATGGATATCACTTGTACAGTATAGCAATAGTTGTAGGATTTGTAGAGCCCCTTCTTAGTATAGAAGTGTAAATGTGGGGAGATGAGTATGATGACCATTGGCGTTAAATTCATTAGTTCATTTCCTTGTGTAAGTAAAAGTAAATGTGTCCTGGACCAGAACACGCAGCTGCAGCGGGATGTCGACTTTTACCAAGGAGAGTTGGAACGTAAGGAGTCCGATGCGTCCAAAGAGGAGAATGCCGAAACTCAAAAGAAGCTCAGCTCAGCCAACCGCCAGCTTTCCCAGTGCCTGGACGACTTGCAGGTAGGGCTGCAGTACTCAAGTCCAGACTCAAAATGTTTTTTTTTTTGTTCTCTCGGACTTGACTACCGACTCCTTGGCATTTGAATCGGACTTGTTTCAGACTTGGCTATTGGACTCGCAAAATATTTTATCAACTTGACGGAGTCCAACTATGTTTTTGTTCCTCAAATGAATGTCCTCCTTCAAAAGTCTTTTGGCACGCAGTCTTTTGCCGTTATAAAATTCGGTTTTAGATCAGGTTGGCTTGCAGGTACCCCATCGCCTTCCTTGCATGACCATCTCCACAATAACGACCAGAAATGTGTCGATCTTATTTTAGCAAGCAGAAGAGGACATTTCACAGCTGAAGGCAGACAACCTCCACATGCAGAAATGTGTGATGGAGTCAGCCAAGGAGATGGAAAAGATGAGCGACGAGTACAACCAGATCAAAATGGCCGTCCATCAGTGCGACTCCTTGACAGACCAGCTTAGGAAAGACAGGGATCGCGCTGAGCTTCAGGTTAAAAACCTCCCCTCCAATGAAACACTTTTTAAGTGCTCTCGGTTTTCATGTTGCTGACATCTGCATCATGTGCAGGTCAGAGAGTTGACGCAGAAGATTAACTCCATGACAGAAGAGGATGACCCCATTATTGCAGCGGTGGACGCTAAAGTGGACCAATGGAAGGTTGGCGTATAACTTTTCAGGACCCCAAGTTACTTTCACCCAAAAGAACGTTCTTAGGAATTTCTATCGTGAGTAGTCTGAAAAGACACAGCAAGTCTGCAATCTTGAGTTGTAGTAGCCATTTTTGGGTCAGTTATGAGTTTTGGTGAAATGCAGACAATGAGGACAAAGCTAGTTTCACTCAGCAACAGCTGGTAGTACTGTCCCGTGAAAAAGTATTTGCCCCCTTGCTGGACTTTGCATATTTATCACATAAAGATTTCAGTTCATCAAATTGTCATTGCATGTAGGCCACTGGTGTCAAATTCAAGGCCCGGGGGCCAGATCTGGCCCGCCACAGCATTTTATGTGGCCCGCGAAAGCAAATCGCTTTGTTATAAACTAAAACATTTATATGGTATATTTGAATGACATTTGAGCCAAGATGTGTAGTGGCTCAACTGGTTTCAAGCGTCTTCGTATTCACTAGTAGGCAGATGTTTTCACCTACCTTGAGATTGTGTTCATGAGTTGATGTTCATTCGCAGAAAGTGCTCTCTGCAAAGGATGAGGACATTTTAGTGTACCAGCAGATGATCCGTGACCTGCAGCACAAGTTGCGAGTCGCCCAGTTGGACTTGGACAGAAGCAACATTTTAGCCTTGCAGCAGGTCCGTTCCATCTGCTTTACTTGACGTCTTCTCCGAAACATGTCACTGACACTGATGAAGACAAATGTTGGTGAATGAATGCCCTGCAGGCTGTGGAGGAGCGAGATGATCAGATTAAAACCCTGAGAGAGCAAGTGGAGCAGTTTACAGATGAAATGGAGAAGCAGACATTGCTCATGGAGGGTCTGAAGGTGCCCAAAAAGGAAAGTAGTGGTGAGTTGCTCCAGGTTGTTCCTCACACAACAAAGACATCTGTGATAAAAAGCCATTGTAAAAAGTGAATTTTGTTCTTTATGAAAAGCCGCATTTTGCTAAGGCCGTGTTTTACTACGGTTAGGTTTGTGACAAAAAATTTAAATAGTGTACACATAAATTGTGGCAAAATTGGGATGTTATTTGTTTTCAAGTGGCACAGGTCGAATGGTTTGGACACAATTCTGGGATTTTTATTTATTTATTTTTAATTGTTTTGATACTTAGGTTTTGTGTTCCAAGAAAATTGCTTCCAATAATTTTGGTTTCCTCGTCAGAATAACTCCAATGTGTTGTACCCCCCCGTGCCCCCTAAAGAACAGTGTTGTTTCGTGCTTGCACGGATAAGGCGCAAACAACACATTGGAGATGTGTCGTTTGGGATTTGGGGAATACAAAATCATTGGAACTGGGAAAAAAAAAACATTTCATTGAACAGTATCACATTTGATGCCAAGTTTCATTTCTTTTGTCTACTTCATCGTATTTATCTTATAATATTCATGGGTGTCAGAGCATAAATATAACAATACGGAGGCTGTTAAATGACGCGAAAGAGATTGTGTTTTGTGAATGTATTATGGAGAAAAACGTGTGTGTGTGTGTGTGTCTCCCTCTGGTTTAAGCATTGGTCCAGCAGAGAAAAATGGAGGAGCTCACATCCAAGCGGGATGCTGCTGAAATGAGAGCAGCAGAGGCAGAGGAGGCTTTGAAACGAGCCGAAGCTCATGCCGAAGAAAAAGACCAAGAGCTCATCGAGGCCTCAAAGCGCCTGAGAGAATATGAAAGAGTAAGTGGATAAACAACACACATCAGTCATAAATGCAATGCCATCGGTGTCACTGCGTGCCCAGTCGCTTCCTGACTTGTGTGACACAAGATGTTGGTGATGTCTCAAAATAAAGGCTCTTTTTCTGTATTCTAGGGCACTTATGGCCTGGAAGAAGCCACCGCTGAGGTCAAGGAGTGTAAAAGTCAAATCCAAAGGAGAGATTTGGAGTTGGAATCTGTGACCAAAGAGATCAACCAAGCGTACATGATGATTAACCAGCTTTCCGAGGAAAATGAGGATTTCCGGGAAAGACTCGGTGATGTTTTTTTTTTTTTTACCCCATCGCAATATGACAACAATAACAACTTTCACCTCATCTCAACTTTATACCAAGAGCACTTTAACAACAACAACCACAGCTGTATATAAGTGCTGTACATAAGACAAAAAAAATAAATCATCTGACCGTTTGTGTCTTTCCAAAGGGTACGAACCCAAACAGGAAGTGGACCTGAGCGAATTCAGACGAGCAAGAGACCTTAAACAGCGGCAATATAAAGCTGAAAATCAAATACTCGCTAAAGAGGTATAAACACAATCCGTAATGGAGCTGAACAATTTTGCAAAATAGTGTTCAGCCCGAATCCAAAATTTCAACCCAATATTTTTTTCTGCAATGATCCTGTTCAGATTGAACGTCTCGAAGAGGAACGACTACAGATGAAGAAACAAGTCAGACTCCTGGCCAAACAGAGAGGTGACTTAATCACTATTCACTCCAAACATGTGACACAGCAGCCACTTAAGACAAATAGATGTCTCCTTTTTCCCCATCGGAAACCGAAAATGGGGAGAAAACCTGTAATTTGCTCAGTTTTCACCCCATTTAAATTCAAACCAAAACAGCAGCAGCTAGCAAGGCACATAAACAATTTTACGATGAAGCAAAGTCATACACTTCAAAAACTCCCCTAGAAAAAATAAGTGCCCTGAGCAGCCATTTTGGTTGCAAACCCGCCATTTTGGACTTATTTCCAGAGTTTCTTCAGAAAGGAATTAGTACTGGATTTTGATCTGAGCAATACCGACGTTTTAGGGCTTTGTGTAATTTTCTCTTCAGCCGTGACCTACATTTCTGTGTCTTTAGGGCTGCCACCATCCATCTTGGTGGAGGAAGCTGTCTCACACAGGACAAGTCACACAGACGAAGAGCTCCGAGCCAAGGTCAGCACATTGGCACTATTTCAAATGAAAATTGAATTCCTGTCCTAGTCCTATATCATTTATGGACATTGTGTATGCAGAATGAGCATCTGGAAGAAGAGGTGCAAATCCAGAAGAGACAGATGGAGCTCAACAAGACACAGTTTCATCTCAAGTGTACGCAGAACCTTCCCAGTTGCGTCCCATCCTCCGTCTGGCCCTTGCATTTGACTATTTTCTGCGTCTTTTCAAAGTGGAGCAGCTCTCCAAGGAGAAAGGAGATGTGGAGGCTGCGCTCAAGGATGTCCTCCGGGCTTTGAAGGCCAAGGAGACCAGTCCGTCTGACGCCGACTCGGGTATTTCTGGTCTCGTGGATGTGAGTAATCTCCCTGATGTTCTTTTTAATCCTGAGACTCAACCCGTTCCTGTCTTCTGTAGTCTGTTCTGCTTTTGCCTCTGATTTCCAGTTTGCGCAACAGGATTTTCATATTCCTGCATCCAATTGTGTCTGATCACAGGTAGAGAACGTCATGGGCAAGCACCTGACGTCAGACCTCAAGTCTCAAATCCACGAATTAGTGGGTAGAAACGAGGAGCTCCGGCGGGAACTGAAGTCCACCCGTGAGGAAGCGACGGGCAGCGTCGCTCGACTCGCCGCCGCAAAAGAGAAAGTACGTCCGTGGCGGAGGCCGGAAGCCGCTGCCAACTTTGATTTTCAAGGCTATAATATCTGGTCATAGAGTTAACATTTAACAGTGATGCGAGTCTGTAAACATTCCATGTAGTCCAGTTTGCTAACTTTCACCAACACAAATTTACACGACAAGCGTCCCTTTTTTTCCCCACAGTGATCGAATCCAAAGCTCCTTGGGTTTTTGTTGACTTTCGATGACTGCTTGTGACAGTCCTGTGTGTGTCTCTTGTGTGCGTGGTGTCAGATGAGTCACCTGGAAGGCAAGCTGGAGCGCCTGAGCAAGTCGGGCGGCGGCATCACTGGCGGCCTTTTCCAACCACTGAGCCTCCCCGAGGGCCTGGAAATCAGCAGCATGGAAATCATCAACTCCTTGAACGAGTACGCCGTCCGGCTGCTTCAGGTCTGTGGTATCTTGTATGCGTTAATCAACGGATAAAAAGCATTAGCTAATATTTTTTTTTGTTTCTGTTATCGACGTTAACTAGGAAGTCCAGAATCAGGAGAACACACGGGACATGCTGACAGCAACACTGGAGGAATACAAAGAGAAGTTTGCCATTATTAGCCATCAGCAAGGGCTTCTGTATGAGGAATACCTCAGGTTTGAAGATGCAGTGTTCCTTATTGGATTCTTGAAACGTGAAGGATGTTTTTAGGTGGCCGAGTGCTGACATTTCATGGAATTCTGAATGTAATTTTTGTGCAGTGAGAAGTCGCAATGGGAGAAGGAGAAAGAAGCTTTGACGAGCACCAGAAGCAGACTTGAGGAGAAACAAGAGTTGGACTCTGTTAAACTCCAGCAGTTCAGTGTAAGCAAGATGAACTTTCACGCCAGGAGATTGCAAAACTGCCGCATTCCAGACATATCGCGTGCGAACGTTTACACAGACGCACGATCCCGCAATCAAGATAGTTAAGAGGACATTAGGGACAGCATCGGGTGTGACGTAAGAAATAATTGTTGGACAGCGACAATTAACTCATTCACTCCCAAAGACGTTTTTAAACGTCTTTTCAGACCTGGTCTAGAATTGGCTGGTACTGAATGAGTTAATATTTCAACAAAACAGGATGGGAGAACTGTCAGGTGTTAAACTTCATACCCTCATCCTGGCATTGCGGCATTTTCGTTTTATAGGCGTGTGTCCCACTTCGGTTACCCTCAGAAATTAGTCGACTTTGCCCCCCAACCCCCATTTTGTGTCGGTGGTGTTCAAAATCCCACAACGCTTCACTTCACTCCTACCACTAGGACCTGCTGGAAGCCCTTGAGAAGGACCCAGAGGAAGTCAGGCGGCATCTGAGTGAATCGCTGCGCAAGTTGACCGTGTCCAAAGTCAACGAGAAGAAGCTGACTCGACGCTGCACCACCCTGATGGAGCAAGAGCAGCACCTGCGCAAGGAAAATGCTCGGCTGAGGGACGCCGATGCTCAAATGCAGACTGCTGTCACCGAGAGAATAGGCTGCCTGCTCAGATACAAGGCAAGCGACCATCTCTCAGTCTGAGAGTATTTCAGGGTTCTTCCTGCCTCAAAGTGAGGCAAGAGGTGGTGGTATCCAGACTGTTGTTAGTGAACAGGAGACCCACGGCAACACGTTTCATGTTTCATCTAGCATTTATTACACTGTTTTTTTTTTGTAGGCCTTTGTCAGAGCCAGGTGAATTTGTCCAGCTACTAAAGATCAGAACTGCTGGCTCTGATTTGGGGAAAAATCTGGACAAACATGAACTTTGCTTTCGTATCATGAACCTCCTTTTCAACTGAATCGCGTCTCTTGGCCTCTATCTTCTGTCCTGAAACGTCATGGAATTTTGTTTGGAAAGGAAACTGCAGCGTACAGGATGGCGGTGCTGCAGAAGGCCTTGGATGACAGCGTGCCGGCGTCGGAGCTGGAGAAGGCCAACAGGCAGTACACAGAGCTCACAGTCAAATACAGAGATGTGCTACAGAGAGACGGACTGCTCGTCAAGAGAACCACAAACTTGGAAAATCTGGAGGTGCGCAAAAACACCACGGTGGAGTCTCAAAGGTGTAATTTGTTCCCTTAGGACAGCGATTCTCAATGTGAGGCGCCACGTGTGGAACACGACATCCCTTCAGATTATTCTTTCTGTCCCTTTAGAGTGAGAATGCATCGTTAAGAGGACACATGGCCACCATCAACAAGGAGCTGGAGATCACCAAAGAAAAGCTACACGCGTTGGAGCATGCGTGGGAGAACTCGAAGTTGGAAACGGGCAAGGGCGATGCAGAGAAGAGCCAAGGCGAAGGGGCATCGGCCGCCCGGCGGCTGGCCACGCTGGAGATGAAGGAGCTGAACGAGCGTCAAAGGGCGGAGCATGCCGCCGCCATGTACGAACGGCTGAGGAGCTCACTTAGCAAGGTGGAAGAGCGGAACAGTGAGCTAGAAGCCAAGTTTGCTGAGGTAGGACGGGGAATAGGGCACATATACAGCTCCATGGACAGAAAAAAAAAAAGAATCCACTGCAATGATCTATTTCTCTGATGATGAAATTACACATATCCTCACATTTAGCCAATTTATTTGCCACTTGCCAGCCATCATACTGTAATGGCGATCGTAGGCTTGGGCTCCAATGTTTTTGTTTCCCTCCTCAGTTGACCAAAATGAATGTAGAGGCACAACACCTGGAGCGAGAGCTGAGGGATGAGCTGGCTGACTGTGTCACCAAAGCAGCAAGCGATGCCGACCGGGCGAGGATCGGACAGCTGGAGGCCGTCGAGGCACAACTGCGCACGGAGCTTTCAAAGTATTGTGTCCAAAAATATCAATGCTACAGTTAAGTCTTTTTTTTAAATTCGGATCATAATGACAGGCTGCTTTGAATGATGATTGATAGGATTCGGGAGGTTTCCGACATTGCAATGAAACAAGCGTCAGCTTTCCAGGCCAGACAACATTCGAACGACAAGGAGGTGGAATCTTTGAGGAGACAAATCTTAGACTACCAGGTATGTGTGATAGCATAACAAGACTAGGACTTGTACATGAATACAGGGCATTATGTAAAATCCTTATTCTACCCGAATAAATGTTTCCCCGTTAATTATAAGAATAGCAAATGACAATGACATTATTCCCAACAAGTTTCGCCTTGCTCTTCCTGCAATTTGTTTTATCTCGCCCAATATCAAATAAGCTTTTTTTTTTCCTAATACATCTTTATTTAAATAGCGCTTTCACAACAGCTGCAGCTATCAGAACATTTAACATAAAATAACAAAAATACAACAGAACTCACTATTATGTGCTTTATGTTAACACATCATAGGTAGTAAAAAAAAAAAAAGTAACATCCATTTTTAACCTTGATTGTATATTATCTTATTTATAATTGTATGGGTGAGGCAGGGAAAAATGAGTAAAATATTTGTAGCTCGGAAGCATGTAACTCGGGTCAAAGGTTTCCAACTTGTTCTTTAATAGTCAATTTTAAGGGTTGGAAAAGTAGGTAAACAAAACATAGCAAACAAATCACTAAATTGGACAACACTTACTCTGCTTTTGTAAACTAATTGCCCATTCCTCCTCCATGCTAGCTTCTTTAACCGGGGTCCTCCTTTTAGAAAAATCTAAAAACAAACCCAGTAAAAACATTTTTGCTGCTGGCTTAAATGAGTTCCAAAACTCAACTCAACTGTATTTGTAGAGCACTTTCAAACAGCCATCGCTGCATACAAAGTGCTGTACATGGAGCAAATTAACACATAGAATAAACAGTAAAAAAAAACAACAACATACGTATCTTGTTCAATCTTTCATTTCTTGTTATCAGTCTCAATCGGACGAGAAGGCCCTGGTGGCGAAGCTACACCAGCACATTGTGGCTCTGCAACTCAGCGAGTCAGACGCCTTGGCTAAGCTTGCCGCTTCCGCCGCCCACGTCCGCCATTTAGAGGCGCTCTTGCGGCGCTCCGAGCAGCGTCAGGACGCCGGTGAGCGGGCGCTGTTCCTGACCCGTCAAGAGGCCAGCAGCCGTTGCTGGCGCCTGCGGCAGACGGTGCAATCGTTGCGCCGCCAGTTTGCTGGCGCGCTTCCGCTGCAACAGCAGGAGAAGTTTTCGTCCACCCTGGTGGGCCTCCAGGAGGAGAGGGCAAAGGCGTTCCAGGAGAGGAGGGAGGCAGAGGAAGCACGGAGGACAGCGGAGGGTCGCGCGGAAGAGCTGGAGTTGAGGCTACGAGGCCTGGAGGAGCTCTGCATTACGTTGAAGGATGCCAAAGGGGCCCTGAAGGTCAGTTGTCCTCCAAGCCTTGCCCCACAAGTTAATGTCAAAGCTTGCATCCATTCCATCAAAGGATATCAAATGAAGATGCTAAACTAACATAGCATAGAGATCAGAGCAAGAAAAGTCAACCGCTAAAATTAAGGAGCAACACTGTTGACATCCATCCGTTTCGAATAGCATTTGCGAGGAAACTTGCAGAAGTGTCGACTGTGTTCTGTTCGTATTTTACTGATCACGTGACATCACCAAAACAGGTACGCGAGTGGCACAAGAAGATGGAAGAAGCCCATCTGCAGGAGCTGAGGAAAAGCAGGGAGGTGACAATGCAAAAGGAGGAGATCCGGTACCTGAAGAACCTGCTGGAGGAGCAGGAGAGAAACATCCACTCACTTGGCGAGGAGTTTGTGCAGCAAAATATGGTAAGCATGAGCGTGAAAAAAAACGTTCACTTTTAGGCACTTTTGTACCTGATTTTCTTTGGTCCAAGATTCAAGAAGAGCGCCAGCTCGCGTGGGACCAGCGAGAGTTGGAGTTGGAGCGTCAGCTGGACCAGCACGAGAAACATCAGGAGTTACAGGGAGGCACTGAAAAGGTTCATTTTGAAGCATTTTTCCATGGCTTTTTTTTTTCGTTCTAAAATTAGCTATAGATGGTAAATCAAAAGATTTTATCAATGAATTCAGATTTATTTGTCAGGGCGATTTTTCTTATTTTCTTATTTTGCCTGCGGTTTTAGTAGTTCAAGGCCAGGTGGCACGTTGTGCCACTAGTTGGCACGTCCACTTCATAGTACAGAGGTGCAGGGTTCGAATCTGCATTTGGCTTCCCTGTGTGGAGTTTGCAACCCGTGCCTGCGTGGGTTTTCTCGGGGTACTCCGGTTTCCCCCCCACTTTCCAAAAACTTGCAAAGTTGGTTAATGGAACACTCTAAATTGTCCCTTGGTGTGATTGTGGCTGTGAATGGTTGTTTGTCTACGTGTGCCCTGTGATTTGCTGGCAATCAGTCGAGTGTTTCCCCGCCGACTGCCCCAAGATGGCTACTCTAGGCTCCAGCACGCCCACAACCCTCGTGAGAATATAAAGCCGTTGAGATAATGGATGGATGGATAGTTCAAAGCTGACATGGACTGCTTACACAAACATGACTAGAAGGGAGCCAGTTTACAAAAGCATTGCGTATGAATAATGTAGCCATTTGGTCGCTATATTCAGCGATTTATCCGACCCTAGCAAGTAAAATGGCAAATGAAAAAAAGGTCTTATTTTAAAGCCATATGGTTTCTGTGATTTCAGGCAATGGATATTCCCAGCTACCTCCCGGACACAAATCTACCTCTCAACCGACAACATGAGTTTGCCTTGAGAAAAATCAGTGAGCAAGTTGATGTTATCTTGAACACGCAGGCCGCTGGAAAACTTCTGGAGGAGGTATCATTTCCTTCCATTTTGTGACGCTTTCAATCTTGCAACGGCTGACAGGCATCCTTTTGGTCAAACGCAGAAACTGAAGGAGAAGGAAGAAGCCTTGAGAAAGTCCGAAAAGAATGTGGCGGCCAGGGACAAAGTCATCAACGAGCTGCGTCTCCGCCTCCCGTCCGTTGTCGCCGGCGGTGGGCGTCCACCGACGGACACTTCCGAGCGTGAAGGAGAAGCGCTCAAGCTGGTGCACAAGACCGTGAAAGATCTCCAAGGGCGATTGGACAAGAAAGATGCTGTGCTCAAAAAGTACCAGAACCAACTGTCACAAGCCGTAAAGGTACGGTGATACCAAACTGTCGTAGTTCTCTTCTTGTCACTGACCTAGCGACGAATCTCAGGATCAAGAGGAGCTTATCAAGAGGCATGACGAGGAGCTGAGGACACTTTATCAGAAGTTGGATTCTAACAACGACACCAACCTGGACCGCCTCAAACGGCAAGCAGCGGTACTAATAGCTGGGTTTGATTATCCCCCACACACCCCCACAAAAAAAAATACATGCATACAAGCGTTAAGGGTATTTTATTTATTATATAATTAATCGGTAACCTGAATTTTTTTAAACAACTATTAAAAATCGTATCAGTTTGGCTGTTGGCTATACAAAATAGGTCAGACATTCATTGGTTCCCAAATACTCCTTATGTCCGTCCCACGCGCCAGGAGATGATGAAAAAGCCGAGCATCGTCGTGCCTACCTCCAAACATTTGGACCGCATGGCAGAGTTGGAGCAGACTGTGGTCGAACAGGACGTGTCGCTCATGTCTGTCACCAATAAGCTGAAGATGGCCACCGTGGAATTGGAGCAAGTGAAGATGGCCATGGATGCGCAGGCAAAGAAACATGCAGACGAGATGTCCAGGTTATGGGGCGTTTCCTGAACTTGGGGGGCCATTTCTGTTGGATGATAACAAGCTATATTTTTGTATGTGGTTCCACACAAATTGCCTTTGATATCATGAGCTTATACAACGAATTGTTGGTTTAAAAAAATGCACGGATTGCATACACATTGTCCTTTTTTTTTTTTGCAGTCTTTGAATGACTTAGCCCATTTATCAGTTTAAAAATCCAAATGTGGCCTTTGAACACAAACATTTGCCCATGTCTGAGTTAACCCATCAAAAAGGGACTTTATGTGAAGTATCGCATTTTAAAAAGGTGCTGGATATGTTCAAAACCAGTAAGATGTTAAAGCCAGAACGATGTGGTGACAGAAGAACATCTGAAACCATCTTGCTAAAATCACGGCTCTTACACAGGCTCAAGGAGTTCCATAGCGTAGAGGTGGAAGATCTGGCCGTGGAGACCAAAGACCAGAGGAGAGAAATAACAGAGCTGAAGAAGGAGATTGACTCCCTCCGGAACGAGCTGGAGAGCCAAAAAGAGGCCAACGTTCTGTCTCCAAGCAACACCATGAAGAACTTGGTGGAACGCCTAAGGTTGCAGCTGGTCCAAAAAGAGAAACAGATCAAGGTTTGTCAAGAATGTTTTTTTTTTTTTTTATTACTTTGGATCACAAGCTTGCTTTCATTATGATTTGTTTCCTCAGGCTCTCAGCAAGGTTCTCTTAGAACTGCGGACCCAAATGACATCTGCTGCCGAACAACAAGTCTTAGCCAACGCCGCACAGACTGAGGAGAGGCTCAATGTACAGAAGTTAGTCGACAAGCACACCAAAGACCTGAAGGTGGGGCTCCAACTATCACATGACTGATGTGGATTATGATTGGTTGGATACAAACACCTCATACTCTCTCCACAAAGGCTCGGGTGCAAGAGCTCAGCAAGGAGCTACAAACGGCAAAGGAGTCAGCCAAGAGAAACGAAAGCACCCTCAGAAAGGAGGTAGACAATCTGAACCAAGAGCTCCAGAAGAGCCAGAATCATCAGAAGAGCCTTCAGGTCAAGAAGGAGGAAGGAGAACAGGAAATCCAGGAGCTCCAGAAGCAAGTCAAGAGGCTCAGCAGCTGCATTCAGGTTGGGGAAAAAAAACTTCTTGGTTGGAAAGACCTTTGCAGTGTTGTTCCATGAATAAATATTTCTCGACATAGAATGAAAACATGTTCGAAGCGAAGGGGCCAACCATTGAGAATCTACAGAAGAAGATCAGGAAGTTGGAGTCAGACCTGGAGAAGAGTGCTGAAACCAAAAGAGTCAATCAGGGAAAGGTTTGAATAACCGTCAACCTTTATTATGTACATGTCTAAATGTTTCATTTGCGGCAAGGTAAATGCTATGTACATTCGATAGTGCAAAGAGGAAATACTGCTGTGGGAAGAGGGCAAGAAGTGGCAGTCTAAGCTTGAGAAGATAAAGAATGCGCTGAAGGATAAGGAACAAGAAAATGACTCGCTGTCCAAACAGCTCAACATGCTAAAAGACCTCTATGGCAGGTCAGTGACAACAAAATAAGAATAACAAAAACGGTATGCATCACGTGATGCAGGTGCTGAACGATTAAGCATTTTTGAATTGAAATTGCGAATCGTGATCACATTTATCAGTTTGAACACCAAATACCTTTGTAGTGTATTCAGTTAAATGTAGGTTGAACATGATTTGCACATCACTTTATTCTGTTTTTATTTATGTTTAACACAATGTCTCAAATTCATTGGAAATAGGATTGTAGATCCAGCGTCTATGGTCACTGACGACCATTGTTTTCGCTGTGTTGTTAATGGCGCAAACGCAGACTAGAGCGAGAGAGGAACATACTGCTGAGGAAAACAAAAGCTCGAGGAGTGACGGCGGACCAGGTTGCGGGAGTCAGACGAGATGAGCTGGACAAGGACCTCGAGGAGCTGAGGAAAAAGAACGTAGAGCTGGAGAGTCAACTGAATGCCATTAAGTACGTATCCCGTCTTTTTCAGTACTATGGTTCACATCTTATGTCTCTGGCAGCACTCACTTTATCCAACGCAAGTCATTCAAATCAAGCCCCATGGGGTTTTAGGTGTGCCACAGAGATGTGCTCTGGGGGCCCTCCGCCTCTTTTGTATTCATGTGTTGGGACTGTTGTCCCGTTCAATAAATGGCTGAAAATCAATGGCCGACTCTTGCTCTCCTTTCCCACATACAAAACCATTCCACATGCTACTGCTTCCTTTTTTTTTCTCCCCGCTTCACCCAAGTGGCTATTGATGAAGCTCGACGATCAAATTCAAATGTCTCCAAATGTTGCATTGCAACACAAAGCCACGACCACCGTACTGATCTCCGATGTTTGTATTTTGGGGAACCTTCTAGGCAGCAACAGGCTCTAAGTCGTGACGCCGCTGTAGAAGATCTGACTCGGAGGAACCACCACCTGGAGGAAAGACTACAAGCAATAGAGACCCAGACATCTCCCTCAAGAATGCCCGTGAGTGTTACTGTAAAAACACATCCCAGATTTTCAGAATATTCTCAAATGGGACTTCTTCACACACATCCTCATCTGTTTATGATATAGCCCCACTATTTTTCTCTTGTCTTCATCTGTTTTTATTTCTTGACTGGTGTCAGTTGGATTCATCGCATGCAAAGAGGAAAACCTTGCAGGCTTTGAAAGGAATGACTTTTGATGTTAAAAACGTCTCGTCAAAAGCAAGTGCAGCGCACCCTCCGGATGAACTACAGTGCTGCTCCCCGGGCCCTGAGGTCAACAGTGTCACCTCTGAAAAGTCTGAGTTTGAAACTGACGCTGAAGAAATGAATTTGAACCTTGAGGCGGCCAAAAACCACACAGCACAAAACAACCACGTAGAGGGTGTAAATAAGATGGAAGCGTTGGGGAGTAACAGATCTGCGGACATACCGAATGGTTCAGAAGATGCAGAGCCTGAATCTGAAGAATGTGAATCATTGTCTTTCTCTGCAGAAGGTGAAACAAAAGGTCATGGGAATAAAAATGATGAATTGGTTAGTCGAGACAGTGATAAAGACGAGGGGCGATCAGATGCAGAAAAGCCTGAGGGGACAGAAGAAGATTTAGTGTCTACAAGGGAAGCAACAGCAGATATTCCAGATATGACCAAATACGAGGAAACAAGCCAAAACCTTGACAGGAAACAGATGGATGATGGTGTACAGAAGCCAAAAAGCAGGTCGCAAATATATCCGAAGGTACTTCAGGCCGCTGTAGTGCTCCAGCACTGTACTAGTTTTGTAGTACTCCTCACAGAGCTGAAGTCTTCCCAGTGTTCCCCTTTTGTGCTTTACTTTTCCATCGTGGTGCGTAGGCAAAAAGTTACACATGCAGCTTTCTAGATTTTAGTCTTAAAACAATATATCTTTCTTCTTTGCCTTACTCGAAGACATCAGAGAAGGATGCAGAGACACGAGACATGAACCTCCAAAAGGAAAACCTCAAACTGGCTTCAGAGAATCTGGAGCTCCGTCTCCAACTGGCACAGGCCAACATCGACCTGCCAAGGCTGAAGGTCCGCACCAACTTTCTACATGGTTGCTGAGAGTACCTTGTCACAATTATCTATAGAATCTAGATTCGTGGTGTATTGCTTTGCTTTTCTAGAGTAAAGTTGCAGACCAGGAGGAGATGTTCAGTGTCCTGAAGAAAGAACGCGCTGATTTGCAGAAGAGGCTGGCCAATACCAAAGTAGGATCCCGCAGAAAAGAACAGACCTGTCTCCTTTTTATAAAACCTGACAATCATTTGTTATGGGATCCTTAACAGGTTAGCTACAGCGGAAAAAATGTGCCCGAACTCGAGAAAACCATCCACTTGATGAGGAAGGTGGTGGAGAGGTTACAAAAGGAGAATGAGGCACTCAAGAAAACATCAGCAATTCAGAGTCAGGACAAGGCCTTGGAGCAAGAACACAAAAAGCTACAGGTTGGTGTCCGCATGACACGCATGCTTTCACCATAGCAGGCACGACCAATCGTCTTTTGTCTTCCAGGCCGAATACGACAAAGTGAAGAGCCAACAGGAAGCAGAGATTCGCAGATTGGAATATAAATGCAGAGGACTGGAGAAGATCGTGACAGAGAACGAACGTTTGCGAAAGCAAGTCAAGAGGGTACATTGAAGACCAGAAATAGATTAATGAATATCCAGTGCACTGTCGCTTCCATGACGGTCACCATTTGCAAATTCACCAATTCACTTTTTTTTCTGTGGAACCTGCCGTTATGTGGTTCACTGTACAAGCTCCATGTAGATCCCAAATTGATAAACCACTAAGTACAGACCACCATTTAAAGTTTACATGTTGTCAAATGTCGGTCATCAGGAAGCGAATGCCGTCGAGAAACTGCGAGTGTCCAAGACCAGCGTGGAGCTGGGCTGTGAGAAGCTGGAGGTTGAGCTGGAGGAAACGAAGCAAAGACTCCGCGACGCACTGTCCAAACCCGCCCTTCAAGTCACTGACGGCAAGTCCACCAAGGTGTCTGTGGTGACTCGGTAAGAAGGCCGGATTTTACCATCAAAAATTGGTGCCAACTGTTGTTTCTTTCTTCTTTGTTTGAATTGATTTTTCTCCCACTTGTTTCCGTAGAATGTTTGAGAACAAGATGAAGGAACTGGAGAAGGAACTCTCCACGAAAACCTCCAATCTGGCAGAACTCAAACAGAAGTTGAAGGAGGCGAATCTACGTGAGGAGACGGCGCAGATACGCATCCAGCGACTGGAAGATCAGGTCAGATTCGGCGACTTATTGTGCGTTCATCCCCCCACTCTCACATGAGCAATTAGTCCAGTCCTATTTTTATTAAGCCATTTGCTTCTCGCTTTGTACAATTTGTCTCGCACATCCTAGAAGTGAGCGCCTGGTAGGCTATAAATTCCTGTGGTGGATTAAATGGTCCGCATTTGACAACCTCAACCAAACTGGGGAGACAATGACCGAATTAAATACACAGTCCAGCGCCTTTGGATGTACCGCACAGACAAGAATCTGTTTGCTTGGTGTGAGGCTGTTGCATCTCGCTCAGGTTTGGTCACAAATTTCAAATGAACAGATGGGCCAGTTCAAAGAGATTGAAACTACAACATCACTTTGTCTCACGTTACATATTACACTGCCGCCGGTCACATCCAAGTTTGTGACGTTCGATGGAAGGTAGAGGTGGTACACTTGCGTTTGCCTTTGAGCCTGCCTTGAGCAGGACACCCCTTCCTCCCCCTACTTGCATCCCATGTTCAGATATTTTAACCTTCCCACTAAGCTAGGAAAACTGGAACCAAAATCCTTGTTTTTTCATTTGAACAGGTCGACAAATTGAATGTTGCCGACGGGGCGCATACAGAAGCAGATGTCTCCAAGAAAATGAGGTGTAACTATGAGTTTATGTTCATCCCTCTACTGTAATTGACATTGCCACAATCTGTTGCCGCTGTATCATACACATCAAAACATAATAAGAAACACACACACAAAAACCACACTGTGTGGTTGCTGCAAAATATTGTGTGTCCTAATTTCTGTTCCAGCGAGCTACGCTAATTACTTCCAGTATGCTACAATGCATGTGTTTTTGCTGTATTTCTCCACAGTATTTTTGGTTTGAATTGTATACCACTTTTACGTGCCACAACATACTAGCATTTCAAAACTGCATGAGGGCTAATCCTTTGGAGTAGGAGGGTACAAACGCATTTTCGGACTATTGTTTTAATGGTTTTTGTTTTTCCACAGCGAGTTGAGGAAACAGAACGCAGAGTTTAAAAAAAGACTGGATGAGTCCAGCGAGCAAGACAGTGGGACATCCAAACACGACACAGGTGACGCTGCCACACACGCTTTATTCCACACTCTGCCACGACAAACTAAATTCTCCCTTCTTGTACTTCATAAGAAAGCAGGAAGCTGAAAAGTCTCCTTAAATCAGTGGAGGCGGAGAAAAGCAAACTGGAAGCCCAAGTCCAGCAGCTGAAGGACGAATTGGGCAAGTTGGATGAAACATTCTTTGACGAGATTGAAGACTTGAAGTACAACTACAATGTGGAGGTGAAGAAGAACGTCGTGCTCGAGGCGCAGCTGAGGGAAATGTGTGATTGCACCTCAAGAGACGCCCTCAGTTGAGGTCAAATCGGGTGCAGCGTTTAATAGACAACTTCATGGCTTGGATTTTACTTACACTGATAAACCTTTCAGTGCCTTGGTAGCGATAAGCATCAGTGTGATTTGAGCAATTTGTCCATTGGACAATGTTATTTTTAAAATTGCAGGAACTTTTACGTCTTAAAATGTTACTTTCATAAGTGCAGCTTCAAATGTCGTACAGTATACTGTATTTTTTTCTGTTTTACAACTGTACAA
This sequence comes from Hippocampus guttulatus, assembly GCF_054856545.1. Classification (NCBI taxonomy): domain Eukaryota; kingdom Metazoa; phylum Chordata; class Actinopteri; order Syngnathiformes; family Syngnathidae; genus Hippocampus; species Hippocampus guttulatus. The sequence goes on along the minus strand of NC_141264.1, from coordinate 22,392,781 downwards.
TTGTCATGTACAATCGTAGTGTTTGTGATAACTACAATAAAACATTACACGGGTTACTTGGGGAAGCCATTGGAGCATTTAGTTGACATCCCTGATATCCATCTTGACGTCTGTGTCCCAATAGGCTGTCTTCATGAAGCCACTTCAATGTGGGAGTGGGACAACTACTGTACGTGTTACTCGTAAGGCAAAACTGTGTTACCTGACAACAGGGTACTTTTAAGTTCACCCATGTCTTTGGCTTATATGTTTATTATTCAGCCCACTTTTACGATAGCCCACCATAAATCTGTTCTATAGTTTTTCGATACCCTACTAGTCCACTGAATTGTCTTACTAAGTGAGGACAAAGTGTGTACTAGTACATGGACCTTAAGTATGCAAGTACTGTTCTATATGTCAAATGAATGCTCAAACCGCTTTCCAAAGATTATCAGGCTGTACTTCCTACATTACAACCTGATTAGATTTAAATTGACATAAGTGTTTGTAACATTAAAATAAATACACTTGGAATGATTTTGTCTCTTGACAAATGCAGATAGATAGAAGAGACACTGAGCAGTACTTACTTTCGATTCAGCAGTCCAGTCTTGCTCGTGATAGTTTATATGGATCCAAATCTCCAATCAAACGTAATAAACCGCTCACTCGCCTGCCTCTCGAACCCTACAGATTGTCCACAAAAATATATTCTAGTCGCATGAACGAATCTTGATATGCTGGCGTTTGCAATGAAAAGGCGAAGCAGCCTACCAAGATGGTCGAACGCATGGGATGTTACTATTTTTAGCAAGAAGGACAATCCCCCTCTCATTACCTGTCCTGTCACAATTTAAGACCTTAAAATAGTTCATACAAATTGCTTCATTCAACACGTTGAGTTACACATAATCCCAGTTTAGGTCCAAATTTGCGAAATCAATTGACATACATACATGATAAAATACGGTTTAATTGGTTAGCGTGACGTGTTAGCTGCTATGCTCATCGTTAGCGCGTTTCACAATTGATGTACTAAGTTACCGAATTGTAAATAATTAAAAATTGTAAAAAATATATATATATAATTAAGACGCTTACCTGGCATAATTCTTCTCTTTTTGTTGAAAAGGCAAGTAAGAACGTTCACACACTACGGCGGAGAGGAAAAGGTCCGTCCGAAGTCCAACAAAGCTTGCAGACACCTAGTAGTTAGTTTAGCGCAGCCACTTACTACTGCATTCCACTCTGGTAGTTAAGTCAGGTATGCTCTGGGTGATCAAATAATGAATGTTGCAATGTGCCTGTTATACGATAAAATACCAAATTTATCAGCAACCAATTTCAAATCTAAAATGACCTAAAAACATTTTTTATTGCACAAACCGTCCAACGTCACAAATGAAGTATGTTTACCATCGTTACAAGAAATCTGCAGAGAATTCCCTCTGTTACCATCTTAAAAAATACTTTGAATGGCGATAAATTATGAATCAATGAAATCCTTCCTGTAACTTTCAAAGTTGCTTGCAAGCCGCCTGCTCGGGACCTCTTGGCTCCTTGGTATCTAAGTGAAAAAAAGTAAATGCTTAAAAAAATGGACTAGAGTATACCGCGTGCGGGAGTGTCACCTATGTTGCTTGGAGGGATCTCTCCATTTGGATCGCTGGTCTTGCCTGGCTTTTGTTCTCGTGCTGCGTTGTCTTTACTCAGCTTGCTATTGACACAAATGGAAGCTGTTTTTTCAGCGATTATTTATGGGTTTTTAAAGTGTATAAGATAAGCCAAGTCTGAATTTAGAGTCTACACGCCGCTGTTCAAATGCCATTTTTGTATTATGAAAAAAATCGCCAATGATAGCTTATAGCAAAAAAAAAAAACATCTAAGATAACTGTAACTGTACTGGAAAATCAGGAGACCCCCAAAACAGCATATTTGTTCATCCATTATCATCGCATCATCATAGAGAGCAATTTTCAACCCTTTTCAGTCATTTGTAAATATATAAGTAATAAATAACAAATGTAAAATAAATAATGTGTGAATACCGTGCCACCTACACTCACTTCCATATCATTTCGCCTATTACATCATGAATTTCAATTCACCAAAATGGATGGAAAATGACATGGTGTGGATGAACATTTCGATGTCAGTTTTACAGTGAACTTCATATGGGAGTGACATTCCTCCAAAAAAAACATTTTAAAAATGCATACTTGACTTCCTCTGTGGCGTCTGTGTCCGCCCCCACGTTGTCAGCAATGTTAAACGTATCCGCCTGAAAATGAAACAATAAATGCACACACCATTTTGAGACCAATAAATGAAATATTCCAAACGTTGCAGTAGCATGTATGCTTATATCTTATATTTTATATTGCAATCTGTACTGTGTACAGTTCTTTTTGTTTTAAACATTTATTTTGTGCATGCAAATACTTTTTCTTTTTCTACTTTCACCCCTCCAATTTTGCTGCTGTAGATCGTGAATTTCTCCATTGTGAGACAAATAAAGGTTTTATTATTATTCTTATTCTTACTGACTCACTATTCACCCTTACAGTGGATTTTGGCAAGTGTAGCCTTTCGTCTGAGAGCTTTCACAAAATATGCCATTTATCATTTATGAATGACAGCCACTTTACTTCAATTTTCAGGATCTTACAAGTATTTGACTTGTACCCTGTTAAATGCAGGTATGTGTGTGTACATATATTGTTCATGATTTTTTTTCTTCCAATTCTCTTTTGGAGATGTGAAGCAAGGAAAGACCACAAGCAACTTCCTCACCGTCCAAATACTTCACCAGTACACAGTATCATTTCCACGTACTTTACATGTTTGAGAAAGACTTTCAGCATTGTCATTCTTCAGTGCACTGCACAGCTGCTCCAGACTTGCAACTTTACGCTGAGGAAATAAATAGAAACTAGTGTGAATTACATCAACGTAAATCGTATCGCAATTGCAGTGACTCGACTCAATTACTGAATCAAAGTACATCTTAACTAGAGTGGCACGTTTCAAATGTTCATTCAAGTGAATCATATTGAACTGCACTGCATGCTAATTGTGAACTGAATCCCATTGACAAGAGAGTGACTCATATCAGACTGTAATGATTTAGAGAGAAGAATCGCAACGCATCGTAACTACCGAATCGAAGACTGCAATATCGTACCAACCTGTAACTGGGGTGAAACAAATTGGATGCTAATCGATGTGATTCCAATCGCATTAGAATTAAGAGCATTCTAATTGGAATGACTTGTTTTTGTAGAATTATTGATTTTATGTTCGTGTTGAAGCCTTCTTTTGAAATAATTGTTCCATTTTTTTCTTTCATCTGTACCTTGAATCTCGGCAGGTCTATGTTGGCTTGCGCGAGCTGGAGGCGCAGCTCCAGATTCTCAGAGGCTAGCTTGAGGTTCTCTCTCTTGAGGTATCCGTCACTTGGCGAGGGAGCTTCAGCATCTTTCTTTGGCACCTGAAGCGGACGCAACATCCAAATGGGCCAAGAATTGGGAACAAACACAAAACAAAACAACTCACAAGCGGTGATGCTGAAGACTTGTTCGAAATGTGCTCTTCTAAGGATCGCAGTCTCTCCTCCAGGGACTGATTCTTTTCCTCGGCATTCACTGGCTGTTGTGGCCTGCAAGATGATTAATATTCACCATGTTAATAGCTTGCGAGTAGCGAGGCACACTGGTGGAAAGCAGTAAAAGGTGTAAAATTTGCGAAATGCTTTGCATTGGGTAGAGTAACACCATGATAGCCAACAAGGGCATATATTAAGAGCATTAATATTAATTGATATTGATATTTAATAAATATATATACACATGAATATGATGTAAATACATAAAAACAAAGAAAGTGTTGAATTTACTCAATTTTATTTCGTCAAGTGGTTGCACAAAATAAAATCGGTCAATGTATTAAAAAAATGTAACTGATGATTTTTTGTTGTGCAGCCATTTGACAAAATACAATTGAATAATTCCCATCATTTTTTTTTCAGTGTGTGCAGCAGGTCTACAATAAAGGATTGCACTCATCCGTGAAGGTCATTGTGGGCTGTGCGACTCGACATTGCCCTCTTGCCCAAAGACAGCTCGCATAACCTCCAACTAATCAGTAACCCAAATGAGAACAAGCGTTTTGTTGCTAGGACGGACAGACGGATGCGTACTTGGCCGGGATCTGCCGAGTCTCCTTCTCTGCTACCCGATCAGCCGTCACTGGCCTTGCCTTGGTCTTCTTCGGTGTTGCGTTCTTTTCTTGCTCCAGCCTGCATAAACACAGTCGACATTGTCAATCGAATCGCTATTGATTGTTTGAATACAAAGCTTTTGTCATCCGGCTGGTAAACCAGTGGCCACACTGACTTGGCATAGAGGTCCTTTATAGAAATGAGCTGCCTGGTCAGGAAGAAGTTTTGTTCTTCCTTGTCCTTCAGAAGGCGCTTGACCTTATCCAACCTGGACCGCCATTTCTTAGCCTCTTCCCACTGCATTACTTTTTCTTTGCTCTGGAAAAAGAAGTTTTCTGAATGAGCACCATAAAGTTGGAAGTGAAGAATGGTGCAAATTATAATGGTAGGTTAGGTTGACGATCAGTGTTGGGAACAAGGGTTCTAATAGTTTGGGATTTTTCACTGGAGTTACGACTTTTGTTTTTGAAATTCAGTGAAAAATTGGTTCTTACAGCAAGTTTGTTTTTATTTTTTATTTTGCAAATGCTTTTAGTTTTTTATTCGTTTTAGTCTTCGCTTTAATCGTTCATATGTATCGAGTAAATGTTGAATGCAGGCGGAAAAAAACATTACTAGATATTGTGTAATCTAGTCAACTACAATTTACAAACAACTGAACTTGGTTCTTTTGTAACTACAGATGTATAATACCAAAATTAATTCATTTAAAATGAACCCCAAAAGCTCGTATAACCAGATGAAAATGAGGGATGCTTTTGCTATAATTATCATTAGTTTTACAAATGCAAGATGTACTTCAGGTAGGTTTAATTTTTTTTTAAAGCATTTTCGTTTGTATTTTGTAAACGAAAATGTTTTTTTTCAATTTTAGTTTTCATCAATTACAATAATCTTTGGTTTCGGAATAATTTCTATGAATCACATTCCTAATGGAGGGAATTGTATCACCTCATTCTTGGAGCGAATGGAATCACAGCAGCTTTATACGTATGGTGAACGTACGGCATCAGTGAATAAAGATACACAATGTGTCACGTCGGCCTTAGTGATGTGTGAGGCACCGCCCGAATATCCCACGACATTACTGCACACTCCTTAAACAACCTGAATGGGGTCAACGCGGTTCTTGAGTTGCTTCTCCACCACACGGAACTCTTTTTCTTTCTCCTCCAATTGAGTGCGTAGCGCCTTCTGAACGCTGAGGCTATTCAGCAGCCTCTTGCTGAGGTTGTCCACCTGAACCTTCAACTTGCTGTCATTCTTTCTGGATGAATCGTTTGTCGCTTCCAGTTGACTGTTCAGCTCCTGCACTTGAGCCTGCGTAGGAGATGAAGGCACACATCCGACGCTCACTCGATATGGGCCGTTATGTTCTTATGCAATGTGGGGTTTTTTTCGGTTTTGCATTGACGCTGCGTGTGCATGCCGACTGCACTTTTCACCCACTCACAGATGTAACTGTCTCCAGATTTCAAGGGTAGCTCATGGTCACTGTAATAATACCGCTCGTCCAGTTGTAGGATTTGCGAGATCATATCTCCAGCATGGGTTAATTTGTTTTTTTATGTTGAATACAACAAGGTAAAAAATAAAATCTGAAAAGAAAGAAGTTTGCCTGGTTCAATTTTGTTGCCCCAAAATCAACCCATGAATTGGAAAACAGACAAACGAAAAAAATACCTGAATCTGAATTACCCCGTGTGTAGTAGAAGACGCTTCCCCTTCTCAACTCCTAAATTAAAAGTTAATGAGCAGTTATTTCTTCATAATAGTGTGTTTTCACTTATTTCTCGATTGCACGACATGTATTTTTAAACACACGCTGATAAAATGGGATGTATAACATTTTGGGGGGGCCCGCTGAGACGGATTAATTTGATTTCCATTCATTTCAATGGGAAACATTACTTCAGTCGATGAACATTACGGATTACAAACGAGGTCATGGAATGAATTCAATTCATTCTGAGAATGCACCGAGCTTGATGAATGAGAATAGTCACAGGCACATTGAAAATGTCCGCAATGGCAAGTTGGTGACATTTGAAGCTCACTTTCAAGTCTTTGGTGTGCGTGTCAACCAACTTCTGAATGTTGAGTTTCTCCTCGGTCTGCGCGGTGTTCACCAAGACTTGTTGTTGTGAGGCAGACGCCACTTGGGCCCGCATTCCGATGAGAACTTTGCTGAGAGCCTGAGGAAACAAGCATGATGAAAGCGAGTTTCGAATTCAATATCCAATATTTATGACAGTAAGGTTCAGGGTCACTTGCGCAAATGTACTGTAGTTGTAACTCTGAAAAAAAAAATGAAGAGTGCCAAATTATCGGTTTAATGCCAACAAATGCCATTTCCCCCAAAAATCTTGACTGAAATGTAAAAGGAACTGAACTGTGCATGTCATTTTCTGTGGTATGTGATTTTGACAAATGCAATCCAAGCAGCAGTGGGCTCAATCATCTTATTATTTCCCAATTGGCCCACTGAGGGAAACCATAATTACGATGAGGCCTTAATGAAAATGCATTTGACCCGGCTTTTGTAATCAACATGTTGAAAATGAGAATGAGAACCTTGATCTGTTTCTCTTTTTGGACCAGTTGCAGCTTAAGGCTTTCCACCATGTTCTTCAAGGTGTTGCTCGCGGACATAACGCTGGCCTCCTTTTGGCTCTCCAGCTCGTTCTGGAGGGAGTCCACCTCCTTCTTCAGATCTGCAATTTGGCTCCTTTGGTCTTTGGTCTCAAAACTCACATCTTCCAACTCCGCCGCGTGAGACCTCTTCAGCCTTCGTCAAATCGAACAAGTTAGCACATGCGGGCTATTTGCGAGAAGAGAGGAAAAACAACAACAAACAATCACCTGGAGATCTCATCGGCATGCTTTTTGGCTTGTATTTCCACGGTTGCCTTGTGTCGTTCCGACTCGGCGGCGGCCATCTTCAGCTTCCTGTTAACGGATGCGAGCAACACGTCCTGTTCGGCCACCATCTGCTCCAACTCACTCACGCGGTCCAGATGTTTGGTCGTCGAGGCGCCGATGCTGGGATTCTTCATTGCTTCCTGCGAGAGGGAAGCAAACAAGGAACACTGAAGGGTTCATTTGGATATTCACCGCCACCGCCATGACTGGGCTCCCTCAAACACACCTCCACGATATGAGTAGCAACAATTATCATCATGTATTTATGCCCTTTGTTTATTCAGAGTTCCCTAAAAAGGAGTGCCAGAGAGTCGAGGATTTTTCCTGTTTGCCTCAGGTGTTGGTGTCGAATCCCCACGAATAGCAAAGGTCTACTACAGTTATTTTTGGGATAGTCAGTTATGATGATGTTCAAAAAGTAAGAATCAGTACAGCACCGCTGCTTGCCGTTTGAGACGATCCAGGGCCATGTTGTTGTTGGAGTCCAACTTCTGATACAGCATCTTCATCTCCTCGGCGTGTGTTTTTATCATCTCTTCTTGATCCTGATGACATCAACAACGATAGAACACAGTTTGCTAAAAAGTGTATTGTTAGCTACGAGGTCCGCTAGCCCGAGGCGGAGTTAGAAAAAGCGTTTAATCTCAGTTGAAATTCATCCAATGTAGATACCGCACACAATTTGTTGAGTCAAGGTTGTGGAAAACAGTGGAGATTGTGGAGCATAGCAAAGGCTAAGCAAGGAAAAAGCATCAATTAAGTCGGACCGATCCCCTTTGTGTCAAATGTACCTTTCCCACTTGCGTCAGTTGGTTCTGGTACTTTTTAATCACGTCTTCTTTATTGTTGAGTCGACGTTGGAGATCTTTGACGGACTTGTGTGCCAGCTTCAGGGCAGCATGGCTGTTTGCCTCTTCGCTGGACTTGTCTTGTAGTTTCTGGATGGAAAATGTCATTTTTAATGGTGTATTCACAAATAGGTGGGTCTCTGGATATTCCCTTTTGTGAAATGAAACAGGAAAATACTTTCTCATTTACCCATTTCTGAAAATGCATCGTCATGATGTTCCAATTCTGGGAATTGTGTTTTACCATGTGTCCGCTGCATGCACCACATGCACAAATCTGCACACTAATTGACATGTGCACAAAGTCCTGCCTTTAATAGTGGAAATGTCGATTGTTTTTTTCAGGTCGTCACTCCGAAGACTCCACCCTCGAGGCTATACGTCCAGAAGCCACTTGCCTGGTCGCAACTCGCTAGCTACACTCGTGAGCGTCATACTAATGGAAGACTTTCTTGCTATTTGGCAGATCATTTTATGGGGCATGCTTAATTTAAGGGGCATGAAACAAGGCTGTCCCTCCTAACAGTCGAATTTCAGCAAGTAATTGTGTGTGTGTGCTCCAAATCCTGATCTTTGGAAAGCTGGATCTTTGAGAAAAACATTTCACAGACACGTTAAGACACCTGGGAACCATTTTAAAATGTTGATTCCTGGCAGATACAAATGGGAGTTGGGTGGGAAAGTCGTACCTCTTCCAAACATCTGCAGGTTTCCTTCATCTCTTGAAGCCTCTGCTCCTGATTGTCAAGCTTCCTCCTGGTCCTCCTGCTCTCCTGTTCGGCCTTCGTCCTCTCCTGAATGGCCTTCAAATGCTCCTCTTGGAGGCTCGCCGCCATGTCACTGGCAAAGACCTTCAGGTTATGCTAATGAGGAATAGGAGGTGGTCAAAATCATGGGTTATAATAACTCAAACAGTTATGGGTCATTTCATGTTTAGCTAGCTGCTTTCGCTAACAACATAGTTTACAAAAGCAGCGCATTTTGCAAAGTTAGCAACTGGTAGGGGGAAATCATTTCTCAAAGCTTGTGTGGTATCATGAGAGACAAAGCAAATTCCTCCCAAATGAAGTTTTTTTTTAGGTGGAGGGAGGACATTTAAGCCATATTGCCAGCTCCATGCCATGTTGGTGCTTACATTGGTCAGCCTTTTCAGACTGGGGATGCTCGTGGTGTCTTTAGTCTTCAAGGCCTGGAGGACGTCTTTAAGTGCGGCCTCCAGGTCACCTTTCTCTTTGGAGAGCTGCTCCACTTTTAGGCAACACACACAGGAGAAGACCACATGAGTGAAAAAAAAGAGCGCATAGACATCCACAAAGACTTTCAGGTATATATTGTAAGAAAGCGTCTGGGCAGATATCATAGAACTGTTGCTGATGTAAATTCTCTGTGGGCCGGAGTAACGAACAAAACAGGCCATATGTGGCCCATGGACCACATTTTGCGAACCCTCGTATGCATGCAATTATGAACAAACAAACGGTCCACTGATAATATAATTGTCAAAAAGGTAATAGGACGGCACGGTGATTGGCTGGTTAGCATGACCGTCTCACAGTGCAGAGGTGCAGGGTTTGATTCCAGGCTCTGCCTTTCCTGTGTGGAGTTTCCATGTTCTGCCCGTGCCTGCGGGGGTTTTGTCCGGGTCCTCCGGTTTCCTCCCGCATTCCAAAAACATATAGTAGGTTGTAAATTGTTTCTAGGTGTGATGGTGAACGTCAATGTTTGTTTGTCTATGTGTGCCCTGCAATTGGCTGGCAACCAGTTCAGGGTGTCCCCCGCCGACTGCACAAAGACAGCTGCGATAGGCTCCAGCACGCCCGCGACCCTCGCGAGGATAAAAGCGGTTCAGGTAATGGATGGGTGGATATAAAAAGGCAATATTAATAAAGGTTTGGCAAAAGGAACCAAAATGGAGGATAACAACTGTAATTACGTTTAAACTGGAACTGGCGCTTGTAGAGTTCTGCCTCCCTCTTTGACATGGTCGCCGCTTCTTCCCTAACTTGATATTTGTTGCGTTCTGCCTCCCCCTTTGACATGGTCGCCGCTTCTTCCCTAACTTGAGATTTGTTGAGTTCTGCCTCCCTCTTTGACAGGGTCGCCTCTTCTTCCCTAACTTGATATTTTTTGAGTTCTGCCTCCCTCTTTGACATGGTCGCCTCTTCTTCCCTAACTTGATATTTTTTGAGTTCTGCCTCCCTCTTTGACATGGTCGCCTCTTCTTCCCTAACTTGATATTTTTTGAGTTCTGCCTCCCTCTTTGACATGGTCGCCGCTTCTTCCCTAACTTGATATTTGTTGAGTTCTGCCTCCCTCTTTGACAGGGTCGCCTCTTCTTCCCTAACTTGATATTTTTTGAGTTCTGCCTCCCTCTTTGACAGGGTCGCCTCTTCTTCCCTAACTTGATATTTTTTGAGTTCTGCCTCCCTCTTTGACATGGTCGCCGCTTCTTCCCTAACTTGATATTTTTTGAGTTCTGCCTCCCTCTTTGACATGGTCACCGTTTCTTCCCTAACTTGAGATCTGTTGAGTTCTGCCTCCCTCTTTGACATGGTCGCCGCTTCTTCCCTAACTTGATATTTGTTGCGTTCTGCCTCCCCCTTTGATATGGTCGCCGCTTCTTCCCTAACTTGAGATCTGTTGAGTTCTGCCTCCCTCTTTGACATGGTCGCCGCTTCTTCCCTAACTTGATATTTGTTGAGTTCTGCCTCCCTCTTTGACAGGGTCGCCTCTTCTTCCCTAACTTGATATTTTTTGAGTTCTGCCTCCCTCTTTGACATGGTCACCGTTTCTTCCCTAACTTGAGATCTGTTGAGTTCTGCCTCCCTCTTTGACATTGTCGCCGCTTCTTCCCTAACTTGAGATTTGTTGAGTTCTGCCTCCCTCTTTGACAGGGTCGCCGCTTCTTCCCTAACTTGATATTTTTTTAGTTCTGCCTCCCTCTTTGACATGGTCGCCGCTTCTTCCCTAACATGAGATTTGTTGAGTTCTGCCTCTTTCTTTGACAGGGTCACCGCTTCTTCCCTAACTTGAGATCTGTTGAGTTCTCCCTCCCTCTTTGACATGGTCACCGCTTCTTCCCGAACTTCAACCTGAAAACAGAAGGTCATGCCTTGTTTTGTTTTTTTGTTGTTTTTTTTTTTTAATGGAACACAATTTTTCTTTCCAAGTGCCAACCTTCGGACACAATTTGTCTTTCAAAATGTCAAACATAGGTTGGGGCTCTTCAATCATGGGTGTGGTGATGTTTTGTGTCGGAGTTGGGAGCCATTTTACAGTGTGGATGACATCGTCATCGTCCTCCTCCCACTTGGATGGTGGCAGCCCTGAGAAGAGACAAATACAGGTCAAGACTGAAGACAAAAACTAAACAAAGCGCTAAAACGTTTTAAAAATTGGATCAAAATCCCTACAAATAGTTCTTTTCTGAAAGACCACTCCCTAATGGCGCTAAAATGTCCAACTTCAACCAAAATAGCTACCCCAGCGCATTTACTGTGCACTTGTTTTTTTTGTTGTTGTTTTTTGAAGACTCATCCCTTCTCCATGGAGCGATGACTTCCAAAGTTGCAAGTATCGAAATGAGATGAGCCCCAAGTTGTCAAAGTATGTGACCATGTTGTGGTTTTCTATGCAATATCTGCCTGGTGAGCCTCTTGTGAATTTTCACTAGCTTTATTGGAGTTAAAGATCATTTATGACCATTTTTTAGGGGAATGAATTTGCCTTAAAAAGGTTATTTGTGATTGGGTGAACCCGTAACTTAAAAGGTGTATGCTGAGTAGGGGTGCTGCTGTTTTTGTTAGCAACAAAATTCAAAGGGGCTCAGTTGAACGCTTTCATGTACGTGTGTGAACAAGAACATCTATGAAATAAGATCATGACCGATTAGCACTTTTGAATAGGACATTTTGAGGGAGGCGCTTATTTGGTTTAAGTGGAGGACAAACCAAGCGCCTGAGGAACAAGTGGATAGTTCAACCTTTTTGTTTGGCGAGGTGTCGAACTTGTTTCTTCATCACTAGTCGTTCCTCTTCAAGACGTTCAATCTGAACAGGAAGTGAGCGTAAACAGAAAGAAAATAGCTGTTACGAACTTTGGCTTGTACTGACCTCTTTCGTCAGGACTTCATTTTCGGCTTTGTACTGCCGTTGTTTAAGACCTCTGGCTCGCCTGAACTCGCTAAGGTCGATTTGCTGGCTGGGTTCATAGCCTTTGAAAGGAAACCAAAGAGAGTCAAGAGAGTTGCGGAATTGTTGTCGTAATGTGATTTAATTTTTTTTTTAAACATCACCGAGTCTTTCCCGGAAGTCCTCATTTTCCTCTATGAGCTGGTTGATTGTTATGTACACTTGGTTGTTCTCTTTGGTCACGGCCTCTAACTCCAACTCTCCCCTTCGGATTTGAATTTTACACTCATTAATCTCGTTGATGGCTTCTTCGAGGCCGTAAATGCCCTGGAATACAAAGAAAGTGCCCTCCATCATGAAACATCACCAACTACTTTTGTCTTTGAGCTTTTCACAATAACTCTGAAAGGATTGGACACGCAGCGACACCGATGGCATCGCATGTGTGTCTTTGGTGTGCCGTCGTCCACTTACACGCTCATACGCTTTCAGGCGCTTGGAGACCTCGATGAGCTCCCGATCTTTTTCCTCTGCGTGATCTTCCGCTTGTTTCAAAGCCTCCTCCGCTTCTGTTGCTCTCATCTCGGCAGCGTCCCACTTGGACAAAAGCTCCTCCGTCTTTCTCTCCTGGACCAGTGCTTGAGTGTCCATAAATGCACCTATAAATTGTATTGCATTGTATATTTTTCAGTGAATCTGTAATCTGTATTTTTGTTTTCCAAAAGTCAGCAACAGCCGCAAAAAAAAAAAATCCGTATCGGTCGAGCCCTAGTTTTTAAGTCCAATAAGCAGTTCAGGATAAAATGGACAACCTGTGGTATGTGTTCATTACGTGTTCATTGAGCAAACTTTTCATACAGCGCCAAATCCATTTTAAGAACCAATTTTCATCACGGCTGGCTTTGTCGTGTTCAGAAACTCGAATCACTCACTTCCGCCTCCCTTTTTGGGCAACTTCAGACTTTCCATGAAGAGTGTCTGCGTCTTCATTTCGTCTGTGTACTGCTCCACTTGCTCCCTCAGCGTCTTAATCTGATTATCTCTCTCCTCTAAAGCCTGCCGAGCATTTGTTCGTCGATATTTTTCTTCGTTAAGGGGCATGTTCAGGAGAGGACGCCAGAGTAAAACAGTGGCTACCATACCTGCTCCAAGGCAAGACTGTTGTTTCTGTCCATGTCCAGCTGGGCTAGGCGCAACTTCTGTTGAAGGTCACGGATCATCTGCTGGTGCAACATAATCTCCTCATCCTTTTCCGACAGCACTTTCTGTGAATAAATATCAAATCATCAAGGTTCCGCAGCAGCAATGCAGGTTCACACATCTGCTTACCCCGTGAAGACAAAGACATTTGCAACCCGTTCAGCAACCGAATGGATTTCTTCTGCCCTTGTGGAGTTTACTTGTTGTTCTTTTTTTTTTTAAGTGGCAGTCAAGTCAAAAAGGTTCTTTGCAATGTTATGTGGCCTCATGAATGTAAATGTTGTATTCTGATTGATTTTTGTGTTCATGGAATAAGAAATAAGAAGATTAATCCACCCGTTTCGGATTGCTTGATAAAATGGCGGCTTCAAACCAAAATGGCTGACTCATCGTGTCTCTGTAGGCTTGGCTTCTTTAAACTTTTTGTCGGTCGACTCATGACAGACCTGACGACCAAATTTCATGTTGTTAAATTAAATTGGAGTTAGGGGTTGAATTTGAAATAAATGTTGGGGGCACGACGGAACCGATTGCAAGTACGGTAGCTTATTTTTTAAGGGCCACCGAAAACAAACGAAAAGATCAAAAATGGCTCACTTCACACTAAAATGGTAAATTTCTGTTTCTGTTACATGACTTCTTGACACTTTTATGTGGGCCTGCCAGAGTTCATGTTACGAACTGAAACAAGCTTCAGGGACGCAAAAAAGTGAACCACCAACCTTCCATTCCTCAACTTTAGCATCCACTTCTGCCAAAATGGGGTCGTCCTCTTCCGCCATGTCAGTAATCTTCTGCGTCAGCTCCCTGACCTACACAGGAAGCACATGTCAGCAACATTGAAAAAGTGGATGAAAAAGTGTGTCTTTTGAGGACGGCGTTGACCTGCAGCTCGGCGCGATCCCTCTCTTTCCGCAGCTGGTCGGTCTCAGAGTCGCACTGGTGGACGGCCATCTTGATCTGGTTGTACTCATCACTCATCTTCTCCATCTCCTTGGTGGATTCCGTCACACATTTCTGCATGCGGAGGTTGTCCGCTTTCAGTCCCAAGATTTCGTCCTCCGTTTGCTAAAAAAAAAAATTAAAATAAGATAAATAAAATGAACACCAAAACACCGATGTAAAGACATAGGTGGTGAGTCGGGTACCTGAAGTTCGTCCATGCATTGGGAGAGCTGTCGGTTGGCCAAGATGAGCTTCTGCTGAGTCTCTGCAGTCTCCTCTTTGGACACATCCGACTCCTTAAGCTCCAACTCGCCATGATAAAAGTCGACGTCCTGCTGGAGCTGCGTGTTCTGACCCAGGACGCGTTTACTTTTAGATGACCTCGTGGCTAACAAGACTTTGGATTCAAGCTCAAACAGGATGTTTTTTTTCTAGATGTATTCTTTGATCGACCCGCCAACTCAATTCCATTTCATGCTTGTGTTTACTTTTCAGCACCAACCGAGTTGTGTGATTGGTCAGCCAAATGCCATATGCTGTACCTCTCTTTTCAACATCTTCAGGTCTTCCTCCGCAGACTCCGCTCGCAGAAATAGCTATGGAAGATATGAAGGGAAAATGGCATTTAATTTTTTTTTTTTATGCTTTATGATGAAGTTGGAATAATTATTTCTCTTTATATCGTTTCCTATTGTGGGGGAAATAACCAGCAGTCCATAGTTACTGTTCTGTAAATTAATGAAACATTAAAACTGTATTTAAACCTTTAATTATTCAGCTAAGGCAGTTGATTACAGATCCTCATTTGCAATGCAAATCTGGCAGCAGACAGCAGAGTAAAACAAATCTGGACCATTGAGCCCCTGAAAGATTGAGTAACCAATAACACTGGACCGTGTCTTTGTTATTTGGACCATTTTTCATTTTCTACAAATAAATGCTCGAAATCACAATTTGAGAAATCACATATGAGGAACGTGTAATTCATGTCATCAGTTAATAGAATAAAACAGAAAGGTCCCCTTTTATAACCGACGTATAAATAGCAAGATCAGCGACAATGATGATTGTGCAGTGATCCCTTCATTTTGTCCAGAGCTGTAAACGATCGAATGTTTCTAACAAGATGTTCATACCTTCTCCGACGTCTTCTTCTCTCTTTTTATTTCTTTCTTCAGCTGGTTGACCATCTCCTCCTTGCGCCCCAGCTGGCCCTTCAGCTGCCGGATTTCATTCCTCAGAAAGCGGTTTTCTGGACCAGTGCCGGCATACTGAGGTGTAGTTAAGAGCGCCAACATATGAATTGATATTCCACCGACGAGATATGAGCATCCTCACGGTGCTCACCGTTAGTTCTTCCTCCAGTCTGGACACCTTGGTGAGAAGCGTGTTCTCTGCACAGCACAGAGAATCATTGGAACCCATGTCAACATGGCACGTTATTTTGAAAACCGTTGAGCATGCGTACAAACCATTTTTCTCTTGCTCTTCAACTAACTGTTCGGCCAAAGTCGCTTCCTGATGTTTCATCTGAGGAGACAAGGTCGCAATTACCACAGGTGGGCATTTTCAATCCGCCAATGAGGCGCCGTCAGCGTTTCGGGCCGGCCCAGTCCGTTCGAGTCATCGGTGAAAGGTAAAGGGTGTCGCGAACGGATTTACCGGAACTACTTCACATGCAGCCAAACATAGCACAATAAGTACACGTGCAGTACCTGCTGTTGGCCACAGCTCACACTCACAGATTTACATGTAAACTTGACAGCTTTACATGCCACAGCCCCACACACACACACACACACACCTTTTAAACGCATCCTTTTCCCAGCTATTTGAGGTGAGACAACAAGGCCTGGCGAATATCGGAGCAGAGTAACTCCAAGTATTTTAATGAAGTGTGAATGAGGTTCAGACGCAACAGATGAGAACACATGAGGTGGAGCACCTTGAGCAAGGCCTGAAACACTCGCAGTATGTGGACGACGTCCTCCTGAGCTCGCCGCTCCATCCCCCACTCTTCTGCCTCCAACACAAACACATCACAGAGGCCAAAGTAAGGAACATGTAACCGTTCAAATGATTCATTTAAACTTTGGAATGTTTTTTAATGCCAGCAGCCATGTCCAAAAAATATCAGTTGAGAATATAGATGATGTGCAGGTAATGTTGACCATTAAGCAAGTTGCGCTGCCAATAATAAGCAAGCAAGTAGTACCTATGTTGTCCCGTAAAATCAGCTCACAGCAGCATCCACCTTGAAATAATCGCAAACACGTGCAGAATCGCAAATTCACGTGACACCGAAGCGAGTCTACATATGGTTACCGAGGTGAGAAGGTCGATGAAGCTGTCCAGTTCATCCTTGTAACGCTCATGGAGGGTCGCCGGGTCCAGCTTCTTCACATCATCCCACTCCACAGCAGCAGGCATTTTGAGCTCTGAAATGTCCAAAACCACCAATAAAAAGGAATAAATGAAAATGAACTTTTTTGAGTTTCTTACTTTTCTCTATTCTATTATTATTCTATTCCATCGAGTTCTGCTCATAACTTTGATTAATCACACTATATACATTAACAATACATTACCACTCCCTATGTTCTTGTGGCTTTGCCTTTATGACATCATGGAGACCAGGTTAGTAATATGGATGTCCTTCCTATGAAATGATAAAAATGTCTCAACATTAGTGGTGTAGTGGTACCTTGACTTTTAAGCGCTCCAAGCTTGTCTTCATGAAAGGCATATTAAATGTATATACAGATAGATAGATGTTTTTTTTTTAAAAGTCAATAAATTATCACAAATAGAGAAAAAAACGTTTTTATCCATCCTTATTTCCAAGCTAATACTGTTCGCATTGCAACATTATTCTTAAATGAGCAACAGGAACTCACACTAGGGTACTTTTACAGCAGCCGTTACTTTTTAAATCATTCATGACAGTGTGTCAATTGTAGGTGTATTGTAATTAGTATTATAGATTAAAACAATAGCTGACTTGTAATGAAGGTCTAATAATATCCAAAGGGGAAAAAATGTATGTGTATATTTTCATATTATTGTAGAGTTCTTGAACCTGACCTGAATCGATGTTCAGTCTCTAAGAATCTAAGGGCTGATTGGTCATTTCCATTTATAGAGCCAATCACAGGTGGTCATACTAAAACGTCACGTTTACTCTTTATTTAGCTTAGCCGCTTAACCTGGCCCAGAAGTTGACAAAACTACGAATTTCAATTCACATAAATTTTAGATATTACTCAAACAGGCATTCACATTAAATGCCTTTGAAAACTGTTATTATTTTCTGTATTGCATAAAGTTACAACAATTTGTGAACTTATCAAACCAATGTGGTACACGTTTAACCTCATCTGTGTCAAAATAGCAAGCTATGCTTTCATAACCATAAAACATCTTTTCCTCGGCAGGCTCAAGGGAGTCGCTCCAAGCTGACCTTCGACAAGAGATTAACGGTGTTTTACAACGCACCAAATCTGCCAAATACAGTTCTAATTTATCAGCAGATTGATAGAATTTGTCTTCATTTGATAAGATCAAATAAAAATCTATTCCCACCAGAGCCTCTTGTCTGGTTGTGTTGACATGATATCCAGAGTGAAGTATGGCAAAGAGGGAGTACATATTGTCTAGTTTTGGGCGTGTAACAACCAAAGAATCACAATGAGAAGCTCTTGTTTACTCTGAGGGCAATACGGTTACACATTTAAACAGGGTAGATATCAACAATGAATTGGAACAACTTTCTGTGTTAAAAAAAAAAACCAACAACAAAAACTGTCATTTAGTAGCAAAATATTCAGATTCAATATTACTTCTATCAAGGAGGTAATGTTTTCAGTCAGGTTGAGCCATGACGGAATGTCTTGTATTATTATTATTATTACTTTTTTTTTTTTTAACAGTTGAAACATTGTGATCATGCACAAAACTGAGAATAATTGCAATAGTAAACGGGGCATTTTTCTCAAAAAGTGTCTGCAGCAAACTTATAGTGTCGCTCCACAATGTTGCGTGCGTCCACGGTTATGTTCCAGCAACTTCAGTCCATTTTACTCGGATCCTACGTTTATGGCATCTTTCATGTGTTCATGTTCCAATAGGCTGACATGCAATCATTTCACAACGTTGTGTGCGCGGTCATGTTTACAATCCAGCTGGCAATTATTTGTTGGGCCCAATCTACAGTATTAAAAGACAACGTCTTTGGTGATAACTAGCACTTCGGTAGAGTCTGAGAAGCAGTGGCTCCATTTGTTCCAAGTAATCTGCAGTATTAAAAATGATCTCGTGTGGCGTCGAGACAGTGTCTTTATTGACGATTAATACTGCCATGGACTTCAACCTATGGTTGCTCCACAATGTTGTGTGCGTCCCATTTTTATCTTCCGAGGAGCTTCACAACATTTTCTTCTCCCGGAATTTGCAGAGAAGCTGCCTTTAAGAATGATGTGTCTTCTCCAAGACTCTGACATATGGTAGTTACACAATTTTATGTCCAATCTGAAGTATTTGAAATGATCGAATATTGCGTCTTTAATGACAATAAGCCTTCCACTTGAGTCTCATATGTGGCCATGCCACAATGCCGTGTGTGATATTCCTGACACGAATTGCAGAAATACAACAAAAGGAAATATTAAGTTCCATTTGGCAGCCATGATTAAAAAAAAAAAATAAAAATAAAAAAGTGTGAATGCTTCTCGGCCTTTGGATGTGCTGAAAATTGTTTTCACAAGTCAAAGTGGATGTCACGCAGGCCGCTGAAACAGTGTCCATTGAGGTGGGATAATGACGCAAACAGACTCTTGCTGTTGTCGCCCGCTGCAACCGCTGTCCCACCCACACGGACCACCACTGGCTTGCTGCCCAGGTGAGTGTTCCCTGCTGGCCACTCCAGGCCCAGGTGGTGGCGGTGAACCTGCCGAGAGAGAGAGAATATCCTCAAAATACTGTAAAACAAGGAGCACAAAGTGACAATGTATTCGTAGTCTACAATAGCTTACGCCGCTTAGCTGCAAGTGCCGCCACCTCACCTTAAAAAGTGAGCCGTCACCACAGTGCCACACAATACCCTCTACAAGACCCTCGGGGCTGCTGCAGAACCACGAGTAGAGCTGCTCGAAGTTTACCGGTGAAGGGTTTTGGATGCGGACACTCCCGTGGGACACCAGCAAGTGGATGGGTTGCTTCTTGCATCCCAAGGCTGTCAAAACGTGGTCATAAATTCATAACTACTGAAACAAATTAAAACCAGAGTGCACTACAATTTGTTTCGACTCCAGTGAGCGATGCTAGCTACAAGATACTGCTAAATATAGCCACAATTCATCAGATTAAATTGGTTTTTGAGTGAGGGGTTTCAAGAAAGAGGGTCATAAATCAATGACTACCTGACTAAGATGATATCATAACTGCCACAGATTGACATAATGTGATGAGTCTACGGCACTAAGAGATACTTGCAACAAGATCACCTTAAATTTCGTCACAACGTGGAAACTTGACTATGATTGATGGGTCAGAAAAAGGTATGGTCATAAATCAAATGACTACTCAATGAAATTGACAAATTTATGGCCACTGAGTACCACAATTTGGATATTTCTGAGCCAATAAAACAAACGAAATTATAAAACAATGACTACCATAAGGGTTTCCATTGATGTTGGTGCCGATCAGCTCCAGAGTTTGTTCCTGGAGGTCAGTTAACGGCACAGCGGCGATTTCCAACGTGTCGTAATCGTTGTTGGCAGAGGGACGAAGAAGCAGCACAGTCCCGGCACCATAATCCACCGCGGATGAGTGCCAACAGTACTGCTTATTGCCATCTTCCACCGGAACCCAACCTGACATTTACAGGAAAACATTGTGCGGTTGGGGCATAATTTCAGTCTAAAAGACTTTCGTATGAAGCGCCTTGTATGCCTTTTTCCATGTCGCTGTGCTGTTCTGAATAAACGGCATTGACATGAAATGAAGCCCCTTTCATAATGTCTGAAAAGTCAGCAGACCTGGAATGTGTCCATGTTCATCGGGGACGGGATGACCGTTCTGATGTTTGACTCCGTGAGCCGGGATCCACGTGTCTGGCACCGTCTTAAAGTCTTCTTCCACATTCCACGTAAAGCCTGGAACACAGTCCACAAAAACCTTTCTAAGACACTAAGAGACACGAACTACGAGCTATCACAAAATCAGGTGTGTTGGAGTGGGGAGAGATGGAAAAAAAAAAGCAGGATAACAGCCCTCGAGGACTGGAGTTTGCCCCCCCGTGCACGAGAACGTCTGTCCAAATCGGATTATGATGGATTGAATTGAGAAAAAGAAGTCAACAAGAACCTGACTACAACCTCACAGACATACTCACAATTCATTGTTTCTAAAAGACTGGCTTGTGACGCTCACTAAGTTACCTTTGGAGCTCCTGTGGGCATACTGATATTTCTTGAATCTCTTCTCTGCTTGTTTATTGGCTTTCCTGTCCAGTCGAGCCCAGAGGTGCAGTTTCCCTGAAAGGACAGGGGGGGGGGGGCGACAGATTTTTTTACCACAATTGGCCAAAATGTGACGAGGGTTTTTGCCAGGAATTGTCACCTTTGTAGTGCGTAACGTAACAGCAGGTGCCGTCCAGTTTCTCTGTGGCCAGTGCGCTGTTGATGTCAGCTTCCAGCACGGCAGGGTTCAAAATGGTGGTGGCGACCATGTGAAATGGCTTAAAAAAATAAAACATCAGCACAAGGAGAATCTTTGACTGAACCTCACATTTTTTGCCTTTTTCCCCAGAAACCAACAATGTTCAAAAGGCTCTGACAAGGTATTAAATCTATTCCACTTTTGAGGTACTGTTTATTCGTAAGGGCCAGGGCGGGTATTTAACACCCCTCATTCTAATTGTATGAAGCCGTGTTGCTGCGTGAGAAACAAACCACAATATACCATTTTGCAGGGTTTTGTGTGAAAAGCACCAATAAAAGCAGGTCCTTTTCTTTTAATCTTTTTTTTTTATTATTATTAAACACCTCTGAAAAAAGGCTCATGACTCTGCCACTGCCTAATAAAGGGCGATGAGGTTTAACATGCAACAATCTGGTAATGAATGAGGACCATTTACTTTCTACACAACATGGTGGGTCAAAATCGTGACACTTGCTCGGACGTCACGCAAATTTAAGATTGTAGGACAGTTTCTGGCTCAAACCACTCACAATGACAGGCAATCAATCCCACGTTAACGTCGTTGAACACATTAGCTTCATCGTCGCTTTTTCTCGTCATGCACACACTCACTTGGCAGTCACGTTTCTTGGACGGTTCTTCTTTGACTTCCGTCATAAAAACACATGATACCTTCTGCTGAACCGAGCCGAGACGTCGCATATTGCCAGCCCTGCCAAAATAAATAAAACTATTAAAATACACTTTAACCGATTAGTATTCCGAGTAGGAGAGGAGATCCGTATTTTGATTGAAAGCCAGCGTGAGTATTTCCGGACACGTGACGTGCGCCTTCTTCTACGATTCGTAGTGTCGTGTCACGTCACTTTTTGCTGTTCGCGCATGACAGGCGAGCTTCACAATATCTGAAATAACACTAATAATAATAATACATTTTATTTATAAGCACCTTTCAATTGCGTCCAGCGTGGTGACATGGGGGAGAGCACTGGTTGTGTTTTTTTCGTTGTTCTTGATAATCGTGACATGACATCTGACGTATTTTCGGACACGGAATGCACGACAGATGGCCGTCATCATGTGGCAGTCATTTCGCACTTTAAAAAAATCTTTATTTGAAAAACGTATTAGAACATACAATAAAAATATTTGTGATTGACAATGACTGTCAGAAAAGGATTGATGAAATAAGATTTTCATGAAACTCCGCTCATTAATGGGTTCACACAAAGCATGATGTCACTGGAGTACTTTGCGTCTCCTTCCTCCTCCTCCTCTTTTTCCTCTTGCTCGTCGTCATGGTAGTCGTGTTCTCGATGAAGAGCCGTCCGGCTGTTGGTTGGCTTCCATATCTCGGCTTCCACATCATCCCCCTGCAGGGCTTGCGACCTACAGGGCCCACTATTCCTTTCCCAGAAGAAGAGAATAATAAATATCTAGGCATCTCAAAAATAATGTTATTTTTTAATTCCCCCACCAAACTCTTTGGATTTATACTGTATATAAAATGAAACAACCCATCAAAATTGGTAACTAATGGTTTTGATCCAAAACCATGAGAGCAGTGTATGCTTTGCCAACACTTTTTTTCCCTCCCAATAACAGAATGTCAACTAGACAACAAAAACTTACTTTCGTGTTCATACTAATACTGTAATAATGAATTAAACTTACAATTTGTAGTAGTAACACAACGCTCCAGCCACTGCCGCCATTATGAAAACGATGCCGAGGACAATGAGCGCCATCCAAACTGCTAAAAATAAATGAATAAAAGAGAAACAGACTATCTCAGCGAGCATCATAAGTTTAAAAACAGATGGTGTGTTTTGACTTTTCTTTGCAAGTCTAGTCTTAACCACAACAGAAATAACTTTTTTTGTTTTTATTGTAAACAGAGGCTGGACAGTCCATCAAATTCCATTTAGATCAAATGTTCAAACTACAAATATTAGATTGAAAAAAAACCAAATACGAAATAAAATACAAAATTCATAGAAATAATACAACACAAATTATTAGGAAAGGAAGACAAAATATTGCGGGGGATGAGAGGGTTTCAAAATTTTTAGAAAATGATTACAAATATTTCAAAATAATGCCTGGTGTTATAATGAAAATACTTGATAAAAAAGAAAATATTAAATGAAAACTATTTGGGGAAAATGCCAAAACATATCTGACAAAAAAAAAGAAAATATTATAATATGTAAAACAAACTACCAACTGCTAAAAAATAAAGTAGATGGAAGTGCAAAGTACAAAAATATTTTTTTAAATGAGACATTTAGTGTAGGAATGTTAAAAAATGCATCTTGAAGCACTGATCAATAAATGTCGGCCATGGACAAATAAATTCACTTCAGACATACCTTTCAAGGGTGCCTCGGCCGGCTTCTGGGTTTGCTGATTAGATGCATGAGTCGGAGCTGAGGTGAAGGATGAGGACGAGGAGAAAGAGGAAGTGGGTGATGAAGTGATGACATGAGAAGGAAGAGCATCCCCGGAAGAGAAGGAGGAAGAGGCATGGTGAGGAAGAGCTGAAGAGGAAGTGGAGATAGGGACTTGATGGGACGTCCAGTCAGGTGGCGTTGTTGTGGTCGTCGTCTGTGAATAGGAAGGCGGCGATGTTGAGGATGGGAGTGAAGGTGCAATGGGCGTTGTCGTGGACGAGGTCAATGTTGGCGGGGTGGCTGTTGAGCAGAAAAAAAACACACTGTGCATTAATTGCAAATGTTTGGTAGTCGACAACCAGTTTTCCCAGTAGTTATCAATACAAAAAAAAATTGCGATCAATATAATAATTTAAAAAGGAAAAAAGTGCACAACTTCTTGAAATAAATCATATCTGTCCCAAAGAGCTAGCTTAGCTGGTTGATAGCATGACTTGATTTTCTCCCTCCGAGCATTTGTACACTTAATACCTGTCGCAGTGAAGCAGAAGACGCCAAAGGCCTGCTCCGGCCTGGCATTCCACTTGACCAATCCCGTTTTGCCATTCCCGCACTTGCTGCTCGCTGTCAGTCGCGGGACGACGGCCACCTGTTCCGCTACCCACCCGAACCTGGGAAGGTGTCGCAGACGTCACTCTACAACACCTCACAGCTTAAGTTTTGTAGATCTGTTTATTATTTTGGTAATGTCCCAATTACATAGGCCATTCTAACCCGCTGTTATACCACCCGTCCACAAGGTGTCGCGGGAGCTCTAGGGTTGATTGGCAACACGAGGAAGCCTGTAACACATTCTTGGTGCTGCTGAGTAAAAACTACTTTCAAGCTCATAAACGGACTGGTCTCTTCATATCAAAACTACAAGTTTAGATGCTTAAAAGCCACCGTACCTCCTGATTGAGGCGGCACGTACCGGTAATTACACCACAGGTAACATTTGAAAGAGCAAAAATACTGACAGATCTTTCATGTCACATTTCAGAAGATGTGGTTAGCCACATACTGATTTTTGATCTTGTGACGAGTTCACTTTAATCTAAATCTGGGGTGGGCAACCTGCGGACAGCGGGCCACCAAGCATATCTCAAAACTACTCCCTGACTTACATTTTCAACATTAAGTTACAGTATGTGTTTTTGTGCTGTTTTGTGAGTTTCAAAAGAGCACTTCAGAGTTTGTCATTTCCTCACCATATGATGTTACTACATCAACTAAATAAAAAAAGCTCAGGGTTGCGGTCAATAAGCCCTCTAATATGATATTAGTTGTTGTGGTTTGTCACAAATTGAAGTTGATGACGAGAAAAGATGGAGAAGCCATGCTAAATACTAAGCTAATTTAAGACTGGCACCCCTAGCGCGTTTAACACCGCAATTAAGTGCTTGGGTGATGGATTTCACTGGAACCGCGTTATAGTGGAGAACATCTGACTTTGAACAGCAAAATAGCAGCGCAAATGAATAAGTGTCTGAATTCTAGAGAGAAAAATCATACACGCTAAACTGAACCAGAACTGGAAATGAATTAACGTAAACCAGGAGGAATGGTTGAAAGGCTTAAAACCATCCATCCATCCATCCATTTTCCGAACCGCTTGATCCTCACTAGGGTCGCGGGGGGCGCTGGAGCCTATCCCAGCCGTCTTCGGGCAGTAGGCGGGGGACACCCTGAACCGGTTGCCAGCCAATCGCAGGGCAACACATCGACGAACAATTCCACCGAGGGATAATTTAGAGTGTTCCATTAACCTGCCATGTGGGAGGAAACTAGAGTACCCGAAGAAAATCCACGCAGGCACGGAGAGAACATGCAAACTCCACACAGGAAGGCCATAGCCGGAATCGAACCCTGTACCTCTGCAATGTGAGGCCGACGCGCTAATCAGTCGACCGCCATGCCACCTGGGCAATTTTATGCAGAAGAAAATCATGCTTTTGGTTATTTTATTCATCTCATAAGGTCATACCTCTAAAGTGAACATTAAAGTCGTTAATATGCCACATGAGTCAACGTGGTGTATCCCATAAGTATTCTTTACCTCATGCAATTCTAAAAACAAACAAAACCGAACTGTTCTAAAACCAGACACACACTTGCACGTCTCCAGCCCGTGGCGCAGCGCCTCCTCCACGTTGGCGATGGTGGCCACGGTGGCATGATGTGAGTGGCAGGCGGCAGGCGCTGCGGTAAAGTTGAAGGTGTAAGCTCCGCCTTCGATAAACAGGAAGACCCCGGCGGCGCTCTGACCATGGGAGGCTACGGACAGAACGCATAAATGTTATGTCCAGAATTGGATTCATATTTGACACGTCACAAAATTGTGTGTGGACGCCAGTTCCGATTGGCCGCTTCTTTTGGGTATTTTCAGATATCCAATAAATACCGTCTTTACATTCGACTACTCAACATGACTCAACTTTATAGAGCACTTTAAAAAAAAACACACCGCTGTATACAAAGTGCTGTACATGGAGTAAAAATAATTCACACAACAAACAATAATTAAATTAAGAACCAAGCATGATTTTTCACCTGCACTTCAAAGCATTCACACTTGGGTCTGACTTCACATCTGTTGGCATCTTATTCCATTTGCATGCAGCATAACAGCTAAATGCTGCTTCATGGTGCTTTAGGCATACCTTACTTGAAACCCAACTTATTAAACCCAACACACGCTCCTCCCCTCAAAAAAGAAGAAATGGCTCTTGCCCCTAACTAATGGAACTAATCTACAGCGGACAGCTGTGCTCATAGATTTCCCGACGAGAATTTGTAAAATATGTTCAACACTTCAGCAGTTCACAAAAGCACAATCATCAAATAAAACACAACAATCAAGAAAACAATGACATGGACCCCCCATTCAGTCTTATTTTTCTCATTTAAAAAGGTTTGACAGGTTAGATACATTTATTGCCACAACTGTATACAGGATCATAACATAATTCGGGTGTTCCTAATGAATTGTCCAAAATCATTCGCATTTAAAGGATCTCTTCATTCATATTCATGCACCCATGACAGAATCATCACCGAGCTCAAAGCGTAGCCTCCATTTATCCGGGTACCTGTGAGGAGCGTGGAGGTGAGTGTCAGCGTCAACAAACAGGTCAACATGTTGGAAGCGGTCACGTCCACCGCCACCGCGATGTTCTACCAAGCCAGGAGACAAAGCCAAAATGCTCAAGTGGCTTGCCATATGAGGCAGACAAACAAAAAAGCGGAGCGAACGCGACGGTTGATGGGAGGAAACAGGAAGTGGAGGTCAAATCTGCAGCGTGGCCCACTGACCAGATAACCACCAGGACCTGCACTGCTATCTATCTTGTTGCTGTTGTGTTGTCAAATAAAACTCTCTTTAAAGTCGTTTCCTGCTATGGGACATCATTACAATATGATTTAGTTAAGTCTCTGTCTGAAAATCATGGATTTGTCCTCCACCCCACCTCACCTTTTTTTGTGCTTGGTCAGCTCTTAATGCCCTTTGGGAAAACTGGAATTTCCGCCATAGTGTTCCCGTTGTTCTTCTCACCTTAACTGCAAAGTTCATTTGGAGGACTAGCGAAACGTCACGACCTACGGGTCGTGACCGAAAGAACAAGATCCCGGACACAGGCGGGCGAAATGAGCTTTCTCCGCAGGGTGTCTGGGCTCTCCCTTAGAGATAAGGTGAGAAGCTCGGTCAACAGTGGGAGGGGCTCAGAGTCGAGCCGCTTCTCCTCCATGTTGAGAGAAGCCAGATGAAGTGGCTCGGGCATCTGATTAGGACGTCTCCCTGGTGAGGTGTTCGAGAATAGTGACTAGTTGAGAACACCTTGGTGACATGTTTATTTTAGAGCGATGTCGCAATACAGTAGGTTATTCATATAGTTGTGTTGAAAGTAATGGTCAGTCTGACTGTGATTTTCTACGTCACACCATACGCCAAACTCATAAAATTTCCTGTGTCAAATCAACCCTGAAATTTCAATTTAGCAGTGTCCGGCATGAAAGCTGGCCTTTCTCCAGCGTCCATAATTTGTGCACCGACAAATCAATCCCCGCAAATTTCAAACTTGATCGTGTCAGAGCCTTTGCGTGACCATATATTTACGCAAATGAACTTCCGAGTGGATCTACCGCCTATTTGCCTCTCGTGTCCAACCAATTAACCAATTCACCTTCCTGCTGTTTCCTCAAACCTCACATTTGTCCCGTTTCTCAGAACCGTGTTCCGGGTGAGCGCACCGCAATCCCCGAGGGACGCCGGGCCTGCCCACTTTGACGAGCTGTCCGCTTTTGAGGGATCGCACCCCGAGTCGGCAACAGGCCAGGAAGCAAGTGGAATATTTCAGGATCCCCACAGACCAGGGTGAAGTCAACCATTCAGACAAGTGATATTGTTTTTATTGGTGTTCATTTAGTGACTTTAATGACATTAAAGCAGGTGCACAATCATGAATGAGGATGTTCACGAACAATGACTCAGTTTTTAAGTAAGGGGAGATGAGTAAGGAGAACTAGGAGCGGGGCACTTGCATCATTTTATTTTATTCACTGAAACGTTAAAAAACAAAACACAAACATGATCAGTGTTGTCATTTGTTTCACTTAACTTAAGGGATCACTGCCGTATGTCATGAAAACGGCAGCAAGGAACGGAGCATTCATCAACTGCAGTTGGGTGGGAGGCCTTCATTTTAGGACTATCATTTAACAAAATTGACCTCAAATGAAATTGGGTCACGAGGGAAGTCGACGCACAGCATTGTGGAGCGACCGGCACGCTAAATGTAACAAGGTAACTTCTCAAATCAGCCACTGGAACGAACCTGTATTTGTGGTTTTAAAATGCAAATAGGATCTGAAGGTTCCTTGTAACGCAAAATCGGCTTCAATACAGCTCGGGCCAACTAGTTTGGTAACGTGCCTCACTGAGTGCTGCTGTTTTGGCGAGTGACTTCCAAAGAATGTCAAGAATTCCAATGATTATACGCTGTGATGTCATTGTTTCTCACGTGACTAATTGGGGCCATTATTTGAAGAAATACGGTATCAAGCACAGCGCATAGGGCTTTAGATTTCAGAAAGGGCACAAAATGCCTGTCTGAAGAGGTAGAATGTCACCGGTGACTGGTTGAGGAGGAATTTTGACGCAAAAAGGTCAACACATGCCATCGAAACCAAATATTACAGCCTTGATGGTTGCCCCGGAGCGAGTTAATTAGTCGAAAGAAGGTAAGAGGAGTTAAAAAGGAAAACAAGAACAAAGTCATGTCACTCCACACGTGTCCACAGAACGGAAGGAGGAAGGGGAGAGGAGCGTTTGGATGTGGCGGTGTTGCTCGTTAGTGGTTAATCGATCAATCAACGGTGGAGGTGAATGCAAAGGCAAAATGTCATCTTGTGTGGCTGGCGCCTCTTCAATCGCCGTCGTCCTCAGACTCCTCTTCCTCGGCCGTCTCCAACCACGTGAGCCACTGATTGACCTGAAGGAAGACCACAGTTGAGCTCAGTGGAGCTTTGCAGTGTTTTTCAAAATCAGGATGAGCTGCGTATTAATGGCAAAATCGAGAGTTTTTGCTGTCACCATTGTGTTTTACGATACTCAAAATTCCTAAGTCTCTTGAGTAAGAGCTAAAACGCAAAAAAATAAACTGGGTCAAAATTCTGCTAGAAAATTGGAAGTGTCTTGGATGGCTGCGGTAAAAAAAATAAATGGTTTCTTACGCTCACACGTTTTGGTTTCCGACATTCAAAATTGGTCCATACATTTTGGAAAATGTTGATAACCGTTTTGCTAAGTAAATGTTTTATTTTGATGCAATATGACAGCCTGTGTGGATGACTAAAGAAATCAAGAGAATTTTTACTGTTGAGAAGCTGAAATTGTGAACAATTTTAACTTTAAAAAAATATTTCAACGATTGCGATGGAGGTAATCTGTGCCATGCTCAAGCCCGCTTGACACCAACGTTCTGGTGCGTCGACGTTATTCATGACAAATAAACGACGAATCGAGCTCAAGTATCATGCTATGCTCGGCGTAGGCCTGCAACTGCCAATTTTAATAACTGACGAGACCAATTTCCACGCAATAAAAATAAACGTTTATATATATACTGTATATATTTGTTTTTAAAGTACCTGGAACAAAGCTTTTCCTTTCCCAGGGAATTCTTGGGTGATG
The DNA here is from genome assembly GCF_054856545.1 of Hippocampus guttulatus. Classification (NCBI taxonomy): domain Eukaryota; kingdom Metazoa; phylum Chordata; class Actinopteri; order Syngnathiformes; family Syngnathidae; genus Hippocampus; species Hippocampus guttulatus. The sequence goes on along the minus strand of NC_141264.1, from coordinate 22,363,207 downwards.
TCTTCTTTCCATGCGAGGAAGGCTTCTTCTTCAATGATCTCCATGTCATAGAAATTGACAAAGTAGCGCAGCAGCATGCCTTGAAAAATAAAACGGCACTAAGTATGCGGATTTTTGGGGGGGGGGGGGTGTAAATAAATAACTTTTACACCGAACCCACTGCAGGATCATTTACGCACAATTTGACTGGGGTGTACCTAATAAAGTGACCCGGGGCGGGTGGTCGTAGCGTACCTTTGGGGAAGCCGTTGGCGTTGCAGTGCACCTGCAGGGCGTAGAGGGCGCTGACCTGCAGCTGGGTGTGGTCATGCAGGAACTTCTGCATGACGGGTTTGAAGGCCAGCAGCAGCGTATTCTCCTGCTCCAACTGCTCCTTGGAGGGGGCCGACAGCTGCTCGTCGCCCTCGGACACGCACAGCTCTTGGGCAATGTACTGCAGGAAGCTGAGGTGAAAAAAGAAGGTTTCGGTCCAAGATGTGAAGGCAAAGGATTTTTTTTTCTTCAAGTTTTTGGGGTGGCCAACAGCTGTCTCTCACACAGAGTAGATCCAGCTCTACAGCTAGCAGTGGTTTGTTTGTAATCTTCAAATATAGAGAAAAGCTCTCCAAAGTACATAAACAAATTCATTTGGAGTAATGGCACCTATTTTTCTGACAAGCAGCCTTCTCAATCTGCCCACCATCACATTTTTAACCAACCTTGAGGCCAATGTCAAATGTCATTTTTAGTTGTGGCTTTTTTTTGGGTCATGTTGCGGGCCGCAAAAAAAATGGATGGTGGGCCGCAAATCACCCCTAGGCCGTATTTTGGAAGATTTACTGTATGTACAAAAATTAGGTGGATAATTTAGAAAAATTTGTCTTCTAATCAGTGTGAAAGTCTTCAGATTATAATCTAAAAATGTTTTTTGAATATTTTTTTGGGGGGGGGGGGGGGGGTTGTTGAAACTTTACCGTGGTTTTAAAAAGGTTTCAACAACCGCTAATACTGTCGGCTCAACATTTTTTTCCCCAGAGAACTCATAAGCAGGGCATAATATGATTGCCTGTTTGCAGAAATGAGTAAACAAAACAACTCAAGTTAATTGTGAATATTTTTTGGTCGTGTTGTCAGAATCTACTATCAGCTCATGCCTCGTTCAGATTTTGTTGCTTTCTACCTTACCTGGTCATGAGGATGTTGACGAAACCTTTGTCGGTGTGGAGCTTGGGCGAGATATTGTCCTTGATCCACTTGTAAATGGACTGTGGAGATGGGTCTGCCGTGATCTGCTTCAGCAGCTCCTTCTCCAACTTGAGCAGCGGGAACAGGAAGCTCAGGCCCTTGCCCTCCAGGATCTCCAGCATGCGATCCCTGTTCTGGTCGATTTCTACACAGTGGACGAGGGTTTAGCAAGGATGCTACACCTTCCGGAGCTTAATGCGCCTTAAAAGAAAACTTCTGAATTTCAACCGGGCTAAGTCTATGCTGTGGTCAATCGGCGTTGTGTGATTGACCATTGTCGACCAGCACAGAAAATGGACGGCCATGAAGCACCTACCAGGCAGCATCTTCTGCATGTTGACTTTGCTCTGTTGGAAGATGTCGGTGAGCCACTCGCGGTCCTTCAGCTTGGCTGTCTGCTGCAGGCAGAGCAGGAAGAGCGGGAAGTGGGTGCCGTTCTCCAGCGGGTGCGCCAGTTCGGCCACGCTCAGTAGCTCGGCGATGACGGCCCGCGCGACAAACTGGGCCAGGTAGGACTTAACCAGGGGCACGTCGACCTCGATCTTGGGGCACTGGTCCAGGACATTGAGGAAAGCCTGCAAAAGGAGAGACGTGACCATGCGGCCATGTTACCGGAAAACAAATGACAGCATTTTTCACATCATGCACACCTGCATGAAGTTTTCAGCTGTGATGAGTCCGTCGACACGCAGCGCGTGGATGAGGGTGCTGGCGTGCTCTTTGTCCTCGTCGGGTCGGTCCAGAGAGCACACGATGATCTTGCTCAGCATCTCCGACAGGAAGTGCTTGGGGGCCTTCATTTCGCGCACGCTACTGACCGCCTCGCTCAAGTTCTTGCTGGTGAAGTACTCGCTTATGGTCGCCTCCTATGGTCGGTCATCCATTCAAAATGCATCATCATCTCTTAAACCTTTCATGAGAGTCTCATATCGGCACATACATTAGGCAGTATAGTGAACCTCCACATATTCCTGGAACACCAGTGTGTCTTTTAAAGATCAGAATCTATGCTGTCAAAAACACAATGTGACCGGCCGAATAAGTTTGGAGGTGGTTTTTTTTCTACTTATCATGATACTGGTTGACCTACCGTCATCTTCAGCAACTCCTCCCTGGCAGGAGGTGGTTTCTTGTTGGTCTTGGGAGGTTTCTCTTGAATGGGCGGCGGGTTGGTTTTCAAGCCAAGCTGAGGGGGCTGCGGTGAAGAGGTGTGCGATTAAACACACAGGATGTTGAATTCTTTTTAAAAAATTTTTTTGCTTCCTTTTATGCCATGAAATGACCTTCATTTATTTTCTTTCATTAAACTTGGACTCCTATGTATTCAAATAAGCACCTAAAACAAAATGAGTCGTGGTCAGTGAGGGAATGAGTACAGTGGTACTTTCTTCTGAGTGCCTCAAATCAAGAGTTTTTCACATTGCGAGCAGTCCACGGATCACTTTTTGGCTTCATGTCCCGAGCCAAATTTTGCATGACGCGCCACTTTCACATATACGGCTGCTCAAGTGAAGCAGGGGGGGAAAAAGGCGACACACACACACGTACGCACTTTCAGCCAAACAATTAGACAAGGAAATCACTCAAATAGTACATAGCAGAGGTGGAAAACTGCCAATTGAGCTGGAGCCAGAACTCCTGATGACGGTCACAAAGACCTTCAAAGCACACTAGCAAGCGAGTGCACTACGGTGTGTGTATATCAGCGTAATTTAATCAATTAAAAAAAAAAAATCAGGATATTAAAAAAATGGCATTTCACTTACGAGGAATAAATTGAGTTACAAGCTTGGCCATGGCACAAATTCATCTCGTAAATGTGCAAAGGTACCATCGTACATTTTGATGGGACAGCTTGTCCAGTTCAACTTGACACCTGCACAAGACCCGCTCACCTGTCCCAGGGGTGGGGTTTGCGTGCGAGGGGGCTGGGTGCTGGGAGGCATCATGGAGGGGATCTGCGGTGTGAGTTTGGGAACCTGGCTCTTGTTGAGGAGGAATGACTGAGCTGGCCGCAGGCTGATCTGCGGGAGGACACACACGCACAACACAAAAAAGGGCATTTATTTATCTCACATCTTAAAACAAATCCACCACCTCAGCACCAACAGTGGTCATGCCCTCAGATCTCATAATCACAGTCAGAGGACCACCAACCAGCGTGAGGAAGAAGAGCAGAGGAGGAAAGAGAGAAAGGTGGAGGAGGAGAGGGCTGGTGGCAGTGTGCTTCCTCAGAATAACGCGTCTTTTTATCATCAACGAGCATGAAGGGGGAGGAGGAGCGCACGCTAACGGGTGCAGTGCAGGCGAGTTACCTCATCCGCATTGAGCTGTCCTTTCTTGCTGAAGCGTGGGGGCAAGTCCTTGGACGGGACCTGCTGCTGTGCCGCGTGGTTCTGGCTCTGGCTGAGGAAATGCTGGTTCTGAACCTGCACGGACAGAGAGGAGAGTGAGACATCTGGGAATGGGATGACATGTTAAGAGGAGGTAAGGTGCTCGCTTACCTGGTTGGACTTGACGAAGGATGACTTGGCCCCAATGTCGAACTGCGACTGCGGCTGAGGAGCGATGTGGCCGTTGAAGAGCGGGTTGGTGCGATGGCGTCCCATGGTAGGAGAGTACCTGTCCTGGATGACTCCCGGTCCTGTTCCAATACCACTGCCTGGAGGAGGGCCACATGTTAAAAACGTACGTTTGAATGTGGAGTCATCTTTGCAAGTCATAAAATATCAAGCCAATAAAAACAATGTACTGATTTTTGATCAGGTGGAATCTTTGGATAAAAAATTACTTCATGTCGTTCCTGCAGATCTTCCTGAGGATATCTGCAATTTTGAGTTAAATTGTAAACGTTTTGTGGCCATCACATTATATCGCAGGTGAAATTTACCCGATACAAAGTTTATAAGAAATAATTTTCTACATGGAAAAACAACATGAAACCCGATTTTTGTTTTCTTTTTATGTATGACACAGGTCAACGGGCGGAAAAACAAAGTCATTCACACAGACTGAAATATTCAACTTTTTATAATTTTGATGATTTCAGCTGAAAGCACTTGTTTCAAATTTAAGGCCTGTATTCAGCTCATCACGTCACTTTGCGTCTACCTCATGGTTAATGCTAAACATTTATACCAGAATTGTAAATTGTCTCCACTTTTAACACCCCTGGCTGACAAGACAAACCACACAATTAACTCAAGAAATTAGCATGTCACATAATAACTGAAAATTAGTTTTTAAAATCCTATCTAAATATAGTTATGATTTTGAAAACACAGATACATGACATATTAAATATTGAGGATTCGAGTCAATATTAACTGACCAGCTAGTAATGGTGTTGCGGTGAGGATAGTTTTTGGTTTCTTTATTTAAACTGACTTTGCAGTTGATCACAACGACCCTTGCATATTTTGAATGTACCAAGTCATTTTTAATCAAACACGGTTTCAGCATATGAGAAGTTCATTCATAAACGGGTGTATAGTGGCTCCATTTCCTGACTACTCATACCCGGCATTTGTCCAAACATGTCGGCCAATCCGCCCAGCGTCTCCCTGTCCAATTTCATTCTGTTGGGCATGAAGGGGCTTTCCAAGAAGAAGTCCATCCTCATGCCCTGCGACATGGGTGCTGGGATGAAAACGCCCAAATCCTGCAGGTAAAAAGATGCCAGTTCATAAATAAATAAATAAAAATATCACCAACGCAGAGATGTTCTGCTCGGGAATGTGGCGCGCTCATCCAAGACCCGCTAACCTTCACCGCGTCCTGTCGGATCTGGTTGATCGTCTTCGGTCCGTTGTCGATGAAAGCCTTGCGGGGGACCCAGTTGTTCTCTCGCAGCTCCACTGTGTCTTGCAGCAGGAAGCGGATCCTCGCTGGCAGATCCTTGTTGTTCATTAAGGATCGCATACGGCCAAAGTACTGATCCATTAAAGACTGTGGCAACAGAAAAAAAAACACCTTAAATTGACACAAAGGATTATTGTGAACCACAGTAAAAGCTCCCGTTAAACATATTAAAAAAATAAAACAAGTACATTTTTCTTGTGGAAAAAACAAAAAAAAATTGAATCGATGATCACATCTTTTTAGAATCGATGATCCTATGGGTTATTCTAACGAATTCTCTGACTTGTTGCTTTTTTGAAAAACAGAATACGAGGCTTGGTTTGTTGTGTGCCCTCATGCTGCAAGTGGTTATCATGGTAACAAAAGTCTGACTTGGCCTTTGCAATGTGGGGAAAAAAAATCCCACCCCCAAAATGGTGCTATGGTTAATTGTGCTGTAATTCTTGATTCTTCGGTCACAGTACAAAAAGTAAGTCACTGGCCTTTAGACACCTGGCAACTACTAAGCATGAAGAATACTCAACCTCAACTTTAGAGACGGAAACGAGTGGAAAATGGAGCCACCTTGAATGTCTCCCCTAAGAGGCAACTGTGCCATCTTTCTGATTGCGGTTACCTTTGCTTTGTCATGGTCGAGTCTCGGCCCGACAGTCCTCATTATCTGACAGAGACACTCCAGATCCTCGCCCATATCCTTAAGTTGGACTCTCTTCTTCTTTTCCAGAAGCTTTAAAAAAGGAGAGAGGGTCACACAATATTCGCCGAAGGACATCTTTTCCAAAGAGCCGGGGAGGATGTGTACCGTTTTGATGCACTTATGAAGGATAGATTCATGGATGAGGTCAAGTTTGCCAAGTTCCCCGATGAATTTAATGTTGCCAAGCATCTTGATCTTGGCAATGGCTCTCTGCTCTTCCTCCTCAGAAGTAAGAGGGTTGTCGTGTTTGTCATAGACTGATGGACGAGACGAGGCGGTTAGTCGGGACAAATTAAATTGAACCAACAGGCAAAGCCACTTCTCATCAAGTCGACGTACTTTCAACATTTCTGGCGCGGTTTTCAAATTCATCTTGAAGCTTGGAAATCAGCAGTCTTCTGAAGGTCTGGAAAAGCAGCACCGTCAGCGTGGAAGGTTAAGCATTTTTTTTTCCAATGAAAAAAAGGGTATCGAATGCACATTCAAAGCTCTAAAGATGACGCAAATAGTGGCCTGTGATGTTTAGTAAGCGTGTGTGTATGTAAAATACGTCGCCGCCGATAGAACCAACGGTGAAGGAATTCCACGCACTGTGCTCTGCTTTTGGGAGGTTTGGCTCTCGGTCGAAGGGCCATCAAAGTTTGGTGCGTCCTCTGCCAAGCGCAGACATAGCTGAGCATAGAGCGAGCTATACTTGGGCTCTTCTAGGGCTTTGTCCACAATCTGCACGACACAGAACGAGCGGTCGAGAGTCACCCGGTGAAAGCTTACGCGTCGACATTCGAGTGCTGCGTGTGCGTGTGCATGTACGTACCAGCAAGATGATACCTTTAAGGACGAGTTTGGAGTCTACGCCCACGTTGAGGAGCTCAAGGCATAGCTTGTCAAACTTATCAGGCGTGAGTTTGTTGAGTATGCTGGAGGAATGAGAACACATGCCGTCTCAGTGTGACGACCAAGAATAAAACAAGCCATCTTCGTATTTGAATGCCACACAATGCAACGGACCACACTGGTTCTGGCACAAAGTTGATTGTTGGCTAATTGTCTAATTGGCCAATTCACATCAGAGTTTTCAGTCTGCTTGTCTGCTGCGGCCGCCAGGCTCTAATGCCTTGCGTGGCAACGAAACATTCAACCAACAAGTCGACAGTCTTCATTTGTTTGTGAGCACAAAATAAATTTTGTTGTGGAGGAGCATAACGGTTGGCTTCGCTAGCTTTGGCTTAACCAATCACTTTTGTGAAAATAGTAAAACCAGCGGCACTGGGGACTTCTGTAGCACTTTGCTAAAACAATTGTATCAACGTCGTTGAATAATCCACTCCAACTCAACTTCCATGATGTTACGGTTGACAACAAAATGTCTTTATTCACTCAACTCTGTGTATGTAAGCAACGTTTTTTTCCATGTTTAGAAAATTAGCATGGATGAATGTGTGGGTGTGTGTGGTAGTGGGGAGGGACCTGGATTAAGAGGTGAAAAAGCACGCTGGCTTACCCTCTCACTTTCCTGAAGATGGCATCGTGCCGCTCTTTTTCATTGCTGGAGTTGGCATCTCGTCTAGTGCTTCGTGAAGGAACCCATCTCTGAACGCTTTGCCCTGGGGTTTTCCCCAGGAACTCGCTGCGCAAGCCCAGAGGAGACCATTCGTATTAACAGACACCCACACACATTTCTTCCCCCCCAAATAAAATTAATTAAAAAAAAAAAAAAAAAACAAGCATGATTTCATAACTTGAAATGACAGTTGTGGGTTACAGGTGAGGATTAAAGCATCTGTGGATGAGTGTTGACATGTTACAACAAGCGTTGGAGAACGGTTGAGGTGGTGACACACCTGTTGCCGACAGTCTTGGGATAGTGCTGAGGTGCACCCCTACCACCTCCTCCCCCCGAAGAAGCACTGCGCCAGGGAGCACAAGCAAAATACAAGCTGTAAAACTGACAACAGAGTAAGACTTTATTTGTCACAATGTGGCAACTGTGAGTGAATAAAATAAATACTGCATGCAGTTGATGCTTGCCTAACACATGATTAAGAAAGCATGGTACAGCACAATCTAATGAGTTCCAGTACAAGAGCTGGTACTTTAAATATGCATTTTTCACTTTCGCATTAAAAGCATTTTGGTTCACCCACGAGAGGTTCTGGATAATGATGTATTAACTGGAAGTGTAATGATACACCAAAATCAAGGTTCAGTTCTCATCTCATCGTCTTACTAATAGTCGAGAATTGATTCGATTTTTTTTCCGGGTGGATTTTGATCTGAAAAATTATAAATGATTGTCACAAACAACATTGTCTTTGAGGTAATACATTTCCCATGTGACGGTAAAGCAGAAATCTAGCAGGTAAAAAGAGAGAAACCTGTCTTTTCTGTAGCAAGATCAAATGCATAGAGCTAATTTCTACATTGAAAATTAAGCGAAAGATGTTTGCGCCCCACTTAAAATTATTTTCTAAATCGTGTCAGTGAAAGCGTATTAACATGTTCAGTGTGTTGCCCAGGACTTGGGGAAAGTTTTTTTTCTTAAAGCACTTACTCACATAGCTGATCTATCAGGAGGTGTCATTTATTCTCCTGTCAAAAATAGTCATCACACGATGATGCACAGATGAAAGTTTAATCAAGAAATTTATCTACACTAGAGACTGAAACTATTTATTATATTAACCTTGGGAGCACCGTTCGCTCGTACAGCGCCATTTGGACTTGGCTCTCACTCAATTGTCGACCTAATAAAATGTCCTCACATCGAACTTAACACAAATCAGAAAACAGATTAGCAGAACATTGTGTCGCGGTCAAATGCAACAGGTACCTTCACGTAACAATTGGATTGAATTATAGAGATGCACTGGCAGCGGTTTATGTTTGGCGCCTACGACAGTCTAAGGTGGTGGTGCCTGCGTGTAGACTTTATCTAACACCGCATCACACAGAGTCGATGGCATGCACACTGCAGCAGGGTTGTGCTGCCATCCACCACCCAGAGGACTCAAATCATCACAAGGCTCATATCAACAGAACCCCCGCCTCCTCACTTTACTCCTCCGGCTATAGAAACAGCTATTTTGAGCCTTTCCCACATCCTGCTTTGTTCTATGCAGCCGGAAGTTAAATGATTGGGGTGGGGGGGATAGAAATACAGTACAACACAAGAGTATTTACCTGAAACGAGAAGCACCCCCTTCTGCAATCACACTCTCCACTTTGGCGGCTTGACAATGAAGAATAGTGGAAAGAATAAGGATAATAGGAAGGGATGGGGTGGGGGGAACGGTGCTGGGGAGGAAGAAGAGGAACAACCACCAAGTCAATAGACGAGCAATCACACACTTGTCATAATCTATAATCCAACAAGGAATAAACTTGCTTTAGTTCATATTTCAATCCGTAGTATCTTTCGTTACAGCCTGGCCTCGTCACTGACGAATACGCATGATATGAAAGCATTCATGAGGTCACCACGACAATGCACGCATGATGCCGTTATTACACAATTCATTTCTCTGCGAAGGGTTGGACACGAGTGACAAGACGTGGAATAAGTCATTCGTGACCATCTCTGTTGGAACAAAGCTCGCTCACTCACTCCCCAGTCTCTTTGGGGTGGCCGGCGAGGCCATCCGCTGAGCGAAACGACGTCGCGTGCTAAAATGCGTTCAAAACAACGTTTAATGTCTGCAAGATATTGTTCGGTTGTGTTTTAATTGTTAACATAATTAGATGATACGAACTGTCTGATGCGACAAAATCGGTAATCCAGTTGGAGAAAATAAAACACATTCCAGTGCAGTAGAGCGTGGAAAAGCGCCGTGAATAGCCGTTTACCAGAGCCCCAAATCTGACACGACACCCGTCCTTATTCTGGCCAGCGAGCAATAAATTGCATTTGATATCACACCAAATCGAAGCAGTATCAGAGAGACGACGACGACGTTATGGCCAAGGATGGGTTACGAGCAGCCGGCTCGGATGCTAATATGCTAACAGCTAGCACGACTGGATGGCAAATTTTCGCTTGTCAGCTAGCGCGACGCCATTTTGGATCAACCGGTGCGGCGTTTGCGTCGCAGGGATAGAGAAAAATAATCTGCCCTACCTTCACCAAGGCAGCGTCAGTTTCGTAAATGTTTTGTGACTACCTAAGGGGAAAAAGGGAACTGTGCAAAAGACAAGCGCTGAGTGGGCTTGCTGGCGGAAAACGAAATGGCGAGCGGCAGGAAGACGAGCGCAAAACATAGCACGGGCATCAAATGTCTCTTGCTCGGTCGGGCTAGTTTGCGTTAGCTGCCTAGCAGTTTCGATTAATTTGGGCCACGCGAGTCGCCAATCAAAGCGTTTCGTATCGGTGACGAATTTTGTTGCTATCCCGAGTCGGACCAATTAAAAGCCAGAAGGACATTATAAGGCGTTACCAGTATGAAGATCAGCCAATGAAATGTTTTAAAAGAAGACAACGAACCGCCCTCTTTTTAATTGATTGACGTCCAATTTAACATCTGCAGTGCAGGAAACCACATAACGTGGGTTGGTTATTTATAAATAAAAATCGGCTTTAACGTATACCGAAAATCTGTAAATGAATTCAAATAGAATAATTTTCCATTTCTCATTATATTAACATTGAAGTTCATGCAAACCATTTAGTTGGCATGCATATTAATAAATACCATTCCACAATTTTTCTGCCATCATCCTCATTAATTTGGTTTTAATGCACAGGAATGAAGCAAACCTGGACATGTGATTAATTTCCATAGCTAAAAAATGTAGGGCAAAACTTAAAGATTGATAACTTTATTGGAATTACGGAGACAAAATACAGACAAAGTGGTAGCTTTTAACCAGTGAATTGTTTAGTTTAAATTGAATTTTATTACTGTATCATTACGGAGACAAAATACAGACAAAGTGGTAGCTTTTAACCAGTGAATTGTTTAGTTTAAATTGAATTTTATTACTGTATCTATAAAAAGTGCTTAACATTGTATTAAATGCTACTTTTTATCAAAATTATTATTTTTTACATTTTCAGACTGGAATTAATTTTAATTTGGGGGCTTTTAAATGAACAAAAATAGTTTAGAAAATAAAAAAGTAAAATGAAATGCATTCGTATTGGAAAAAAGCACATTTTAAGGCTGATTAAAACAGAAACAAATAATTAGCCGACATCGCAGTTACCGTTTCAGTTTTTCGTCCCGCGAGACTTGCAGAGTGACTTACAGTGTAACTCAGTCGCCACTAGAGAGCAGAATAGTCCCTCCTATTCAGAAGATTTAAATTGAGAAATTGAAGCGTTTCCCTCATGTGGGATGTATCCACAAGACCCCCGTTTAAAGCAACAATCAACCACACCAACCTAAAAGTAATTATCGCTTTAATTAGCCATGCACCTTGCTTCCATATCTGAAGCAGAAGAGGAAGACGAGGAATCAGAAGGAGCTCAGCTGCACAGTGCAAATTGATTCGTGGCACTTTCTAATTGTTTCACCACAGCATAAACCAGAGAGCATTCAGGCGTGAGGCTAAAAATATTCCGGAAATTAAACATGCCAACCATAAGAGAATAATAGCTTATTCCCTTTAGACAACTTTTCCACCCATTAAAAATAATGGGAATAGAAACACCGTAATTTTTTTTAAGATACTTTAGTTTAGTGACTGATGCACAACTTTGTCATCAAGACTCATGCATAATAGAAGGGAACAGATATTGCCCTCTGTTGTGACTGATACACACTGTAACTCGTGCACATAAATATTTGATTTCCTCCAGCTGATTGGCCCCATATGGTGCATCATTTTCAGATACATGGTGACCGGCATTCATCCTGGGGTTGGATTTGGGAGAGAAAGTAAGTCAAGCCAGCCCTTATAGATTGAAATTTAATACATAATGACCGATGAACAATTCCATTTATGAAAAGCCTTTGGGAATGCACTGTGCTCTGATCTTGGGGACCTATTCAAGAAAATAGATCCGGCATGAGCTGCATGAAAGCTGTTCAATTCTTTCATAAGTGAGCCAGGGAGAGACTAAGCCTTGTGATATTTTCACAGGCTGAAGTTGGCCTAAGTACAGATGTCCAAATACATTTTGATGCAGATGCACATTATTCGCCCCGTATGTACAATGATTTGGAATGTACAAATTATGTCCGATTCCTCTGCTGACTCCCACCAAGTCATGGGAAGAGGGGGAGGGGGCGTGGTCATATTGCTGAGGAAAAATTGGCGTTTTAAGAGTAGTTATTTATCTCCTTGTTTCTGTTAAACAAATTGATAACATTGAAAATGCAAGCGGAAAAAAAAGTTTTGGCGTGAAAAGTGGGACTTCGTTGCCGGACCGTTCTTTAACAAGACCCCTTTGTATTTTTAAAATAAGAAATAAACGATGTTAAGGAGCTAAGATGGAGGCCAGTGTTTCAGATGTGACAAGCGTGACCTTATCCAAACGTGCTCTCGTTCTAACAAAATGCAAGCCTTGGACATTTAAAAATAATTGACACCATCTTTGGGGTAGAAACAATAAGGCGGTAATTTTTCCTTACTCGGATCTCCTCAAAGGCTCTTTTGGCTTGACCTCAATGCTTCACCTACGTGCCTCCCATGTGTGCCCCCCCTTCATGACCTTGGGGAGGCTTGGGGCAACGAATGCAAAGTAAAGGACAATCATTGAATTCTCCTCATAAGGCACAGTGACCTTGCAGACACATTTCTGCTGAGCCCTTGTATACATACAGTATAGTCTTACACCTGTCACAGTGGAGGGTTATTAAAAAAAAAAGGGGTAGTACGTAATACACGCTGACCTCAGCATTCATGTACATAGAAGAAAACAGCTTTTGAATAGCCGTCAACTGTCGTGACTGATGCGAAGCTTTGACATCAAGACTCACGCCTGTCAAGAAAAATGGGTATTGAATAGTTGTCTACTGTAGTGACTGATGTGCATACAGTAGGAGGCTTGTGCACACATTCTTGTGATTGGTGGTCTTTTGTGCGGGGAAATAGAAGAGAGCAGAACAGGAATGAGCTGGTTTGCTTCGGTTGTGGTGTCAGACAGCGATAACCTATTGTCCAATGAGTCTATCGGAGAGCGTGTAATGGATAGCAGGGGAGATTAAAAAAGAAGATATCGCCGCTGATCATCGATCCCCATGTAAAGAGGGTCACCTGGAGCGCGATTGCTCAGAGTAGCACCAGCGAAGTTGACAGATATGTTATTTGAGGCGAAGTGCGGAAGGGTGGGGATGTCAGTCAAGCGTTATTCACACGCATACAATCTGACTTTTTACTTTTACCAAATAGGAATAAAAATAAAAAAAAAAGAAAAATCAAGACGATTGTATTCTCGTTAAATTATGACTTTTTTTCCCCACAAAAATGCACTTTATTCTCGCAAACTCATGATCCTTTTCTGGGAAAACATTTTATATAAAAAGACTTTTCTTGGAAAAATTCGACTTTATTGAACAATATTAGAGTTTTATTCCTTCCCCAAAATGACACTTTATTTTTGAAAGAATGCAAAGTTTGCTTTGTAAGACAATTATTGTGATCTTTTCTTTTTTTAAATAAAAGGTGTCACGTATGCAAGGTGGTGGTGGACCCCAAAGAGCAGGCAGGAGGGGGGATCAGGTTGTACTTGATGAATTGTGTTAAAACAAAACTAAATCCAAAAGTAAGTCCCAAGAACAAAACGAATCCAAAGTAACAAACAAAACCACGGCAGAAGCTAAAACCTCAAGAACAGAAACATGACCGAAACAAACCTGACAGGAACAAACAGCAACAAACAAACATGACAGTAGCCAAGAGCAAACAGCAACAATGACCCGACAATGAGTGGTCAGGCTGGGAGTCTTTTTAAAGCACTAATTACCTAATGACCAACAGGTGTGCAGCTGCAGAGGGAGCCCTACAGTGCCACCTGTTGGTCCCAAACCGAATCATGACAAAAGGATTCTCACGTGATGACTTTTTCCAACCAAAAAAGTAACTTAATACTTACAAAATGCAGTTTTTTCTTGTTCTCAAATTCTGACTGCGGTCCTGCAGTAGTCTAGCACCCCCACTGATTTTTTATTTTTTTTTGAATGGACCTTTAATTTGAAAAACACAACATTTTTGTGTAATAGTATTGTAAATTTTTGTTGGGGGGGAATAAATATGACTTAATTAAAAAAAAAATATATATATATCCATCCATCCATCCATTTTCCGAACCGCTTGATCCTCACTAGGGTCGCGGGGGGTGCTGGAGCCTATCCCAGCCGTCTTCGGGCAGTAGGGCGGGGGACACCCTGAATTAGTTGCCAGCCAATCGCAGGGCACACAGAGACAAACAACCATCCACGCCCACACTGAGGGACAATTTAGAGCGCCCAATCAGCCTGCCATACATGTTTTTGGAATGTGGGAGGAAACCGGAGCACCCAGAGAAAGCCCACGCAGGCCCGGGGAGAACATGCAAACTCCACACAGGGAGGCCGGAGCTGGAATCGAACCCGGTACCTCTGCACTGTGAAGCCGACGTGCTAACCACTGGACTACCGGACTGGACTATATATATATACACACACACACACACACACACATACATATATATAGAGGCTCCAGGACACCCGCGACCCTCGTCAGGATAAACATCTCGGGTAATGGATAGATGACTTATTTTGGAGAAATATAAGACTTTTTATTTAAAAAACAAAACAAAACAGGTTTAATTTTTTTCAACACTGTTTTCTTCGTCTCTTCATATAATGAATGTTTATCAGCATATGTATTTTACAGTGCATTTCATTGGGTGTCATTTATAAGCACATTTTCACTCTTCACGGCCCAAGTAGCCAGTCATCTTATCGTTCCTTGTCCTCAAACAAGTGCAGTGGAGGAACTTCAACAAACTGCTCCCACGAAGTTGGAAAATTGTTTGATGGTTTCTGGATATGGCAACTCATTAAGATTCAAGCACTGTGGTCGAACCTGATCGACTCATTAACTGATTAAACAAAACCAGACATGAACTCCTAATCTGTTTTCCCTCACAAAACACCTGCCGAGGTTCCAACGTCAGGCCTGTAGGCTCGGCTACGCTAATCTTCCTTTTCGTTTGCCCGCCATCTTTATCTGAAGCGTGCAGATCAAGGCAAACAGTGGCTTATTTGTCAATTAAATCCCGATGGCTGCGTCACGCTCTGTGCCTTTTGCTCATTAAAAGACCAAAACGTGGCTGGACCACACCATTAAAGCCATTGTTAATGGTGCAGGCAATGTTTGAAGTCACATTTGAACATTTTTGAATGTAACAAATTTAATATGTTTCGTGACAACTCTTGTATCAAATCACTCTTATCTCAAATTTATTTTTTCCACTGAAATGAATGTGAATGCTGTTAATCTGTTCCAGTCCTACAGAAAACATCAACACATTTTTGTGTGCGTGCGTGTGTGTGTAGGTGTGTGTGTGTGTGTGTGTGTGTGTGTGTGTGTGTGTGTGTGTGTGCGTGTGCCTTGCCCCCCAGTGGGCAAAAAAATGCTTACAAACAAATCAGGGTTGGGCATTTCTCCAATAGAAGACGATTCGATTCATGTCTTCATATATGAGGTGTGATATGATCGATTTTAGAGCTAAAACAAAAATCCAGATTTTATATCTTGAAAAAAAACCCCAACTTTTTCTGAACAAAAATATAGAATTTTCGAAAGTGGTCAGTGTGCTAAGCCCAAGCAACACCAGGACTTTCCACATTCTAACTTGGGCCATTTTTTCACTTTTGCGGCGTTGGAATGTCAAACGCACCCCCTTTTTTTTCCTCAGAAAAAGAACATTTTTATTTTCTCCAGAATGGTGGAACCTGCCGTATATTCCACTCGGGAGCAGCTGTCCAATTCGTTTCCTCTTTCCATTTGTTAGGTTGTTGTGTTTCCTGTTGCAAACTACGAGTCGGCTGGTTGAAAAAAATAGCATTTATTGCATGCGTGCAAGGGGGTGGTCCTGGTGGTCCATTTGACCTCCTTTTACGTTTCACCTCATATCCTCAAATGGTAAATAAAGCGGCAAAAATCAAACAAACGATATTATCTTCATGTTATTTTTCTTTTATTCTGACCCGTCAACTATTTGACCCTTCAATGTTAAAACAAATAAAAAAACGTCTTCAGATTTATTGATTTTATTCATTGGACTCTCTGTTTTGTATTCTTTTGTTGTGCTTGAGTGGTTAAAAAAAATCTTCAGATTAATTGACCGCACCCCTTGCAGTCGCTCCTGTTTTTTTCTCAAGTGGTGAAAAAAAAATGGAGTTCCCTTCTTGCTGTCCTCTCTCCTGTTTCTACTGTGGCTGCTCAGGTGAGAATACATTTTACATTTGTAAAATTGAACAAATTTCTTTTCTCCTAGTCTATGTCCTGTTTTAATGTTTTTTGTTTGAGTTGCATGTTTTTTTTCCTTCTGACAGTCTCTCACCAATATGATATTTTATTTTTAAAAGCAGCTCAAAATGAATCGATTGGTACTGGTACGCCTCCTGTCCCCAAAAATCTTCACATTCCTATAGTTCTTTCTGTTTTTGGTTTTTTTTATTGCAACTCAAGCAGTCAAACAATTTATCATGAAATATTATGTTTTTTTTTCTTCATCCAGTCTCAGTCCTGTTTTCTATTTGTCACCCACACGGTAAAAAAAAAAATCTTCATTGATATTTATGGTCTGCCCTGTTTGTCTCTATTTGTTGCTTGAGAAGTTTTTTTTCTTTTTCAAGTGTATTGATTCACAGTCCCTCCCCTGTCTTTTTCTTGGTTTTATGTGTCGCTTGATCATTATTAAAAAAAAAAATACAAATCTTAAAATGGATTAATTTTTCTTATCTTCCAGTCCTTGTCATGTTTTCTATTCAGGTGCTGTGGCAGTAAGAAAAAAAGAAACACATTTAAAACTTTCCTGCCCCCTCCAGTTATTTGCCACCCCAACAGTTGGGGGGGAAAAAAATAAAATATATTGATATTCTTCCCTTTCCAGTCTCTGTCCTCTATCTTTTTTCATGTCAGCACTCTTCTCATTTTGCAATCATTTTCCTGGCAATTGAAACATTGTCACCTTTCCTCTTTTGAGGCTGTTACAGGCCCAGACGCATCAAGGGCGGTAAAACACCCGCCGGGGTGTGAGTTGGACTCTATTAATCCATCTCTCAGAAGATTACTTGCTCACATTTGGCTGGTGGTAACCATGGCGACCTGTCCACTGTCGAATTATTCATCGGGCGCGTCCGACCTGCTGCTCATTTGTTTTGAAAGGCCAAAGCACCTGGTTTCTATTCGGCATTTTGACAGGAGTCTATTAAACAAGTGGTACAGTTGGAGTAAAGTACCATTCACAGTGAAAAGGCCAAAGCTACTTGTTTCTATACTGGGATCAAGAAAGTAAAAAAAAAAAAAAAAAAAGGATTAATTTTGAAGCGCTTAATGATCATTGAATATCTAAGGAAGAAGCCTATCCATTAAAAAAAAAAGCGGCCACGTAATGCAGGAGGAACACGTGACTGCTGCTGCAGCAGAGGTAATAAAGGTGAAATACGCTGAGTATTGATCATGTGACCATGTGATTGACTCCCCCGGGGGTCAGTGAAGGGAGGTGGGCTAACCCCCCGCCTCCCCATGGCTCGTATCCGCCACGATCGATCGACGCTCACAGGCCAGCTGCAGCTGCATAACAAAGGCAAAAACAAAAACATCTGCTACCAGAGACCTTAAACCCTTAACTGTCATCTGATTGTGAGCATAGCATTGTGTTAACACGTCCCCTTTCCCAACACTGAGCCAAACTACCACTATTTTTAGTTATACTGCTTCTATCTTCTCTTTAAAATGGGATAACAATCCTCAGAAGTTTGAATATGTTTTTTTTTCATTGCTCAAGATCAGAATAGAAACAAGAGGGTTGGCATTTCCACTGCAAATGACATTTGACAGTACTGTCCCACAATTGCAAACATGGATTCTTGCTTTGACAGTCAATAATCCCCTAAATGTTTAAAAAGGAATCAAACATTTTTATTGCTCGAGCACCGAATAGAAACAAGAAACAAGAAGGATTGGCATTCCATGCACCACAAAAAATGGGACTGTGGCTTCTTTGAAGACTCAAAATTATCTTTGATGTTTGCATAAATATCAAGTGGAAACTTGCAAGGCCTCCAACTAATCTAGGGAATTAGCCCATCCTCCTGACTTGCTAATCAGTCTGGAAAAGAAGGGAAAAACCAACGCTGGCTCCCCTCTCTCCTTGTGCGGCAAATTTACGAGTCGAGAGGGCCATCCTGCTTCCATCTCATCGCTCCGTGTTACGGCATAGGCCATGCATCACTTTTTGACAGCAATAATCACGCTGTCACTTGCGTGTACCGCCACGGCGGTTAAATCACATTCCGTGTTGAAAGCACTACGGCACCGTGATGAAATATTCAAATGTCGGAGTGGATGGTTGGTAATAAAAAAAATAAAAAAAAAGGCCAGGAGCGATAAGTGGGAATCATGGAGGGACGATTCTAGTGTGACGGATGAGGACGGGAAAGTAGGTCAGGAGCGCAGGTTGGTGGACGGGGGCCCAGAGTCAGGTATCACGGGGCTGGTTATGTCCAGCCTGTTGCCACTCTCAGATCAACTATCCAGCCAGGACATTAAAACAATGCAAAGAAATGTAAAACTTAATTACCTTTGATGTTCAGAGAGCACATATGTTTAGGTAGGCTTAAAACGGCAAGTTGTCTTTCATGTTAATTAATGTAAAAGTGCGCTCAGAGTCAAAAAATAATGGCCAGGTTCCTTACACGTTGTGAATTGAATTGTGAAAATACAATCATCTATGCAAAATACATGCTCTTAATATATTTCAGTTTTCATAACCCATTTCTCCATGCTTGGGAGAGATCAACATGCAACAACTTTGTGAACAGTATATGTCAGACTCTGACTGGCCTTCAGGGTAACCGAAGGCCACATAGTTTTTGATATTTACAAAAATGCACCCGTGTAGTTAGCTGAAGGCAAAATTGTCTTTGATGTTGACCAAAACAGGCACGTTATCTTAAACAAAGACTACGTTGTCTTGTAATGTTTACAAATACAACCCCAAACCCCGGGCCGTGAGATAACTTACATTACTTCCGATTTATTTATTTTGGAATCTGAAAGATGTTTTATTTTGAAAAAGGACCGGATTCTCTGTCACATCCGCCTACAGTACAGTACAGTCTTGACGCGCTTCTCGTGATAGGTTACCGCGAAAATGACACAAGGGAGCTAGCAAAAGGAGTAAAAAACAAACGTCTTTGGAAAGTTTCTTTGGAAAGGGGAAAAAGCCCAGCCAGGAGACTGAAGAGGAGCCTACGACTTTCAAGAAAAAGAAGGCTACATTTCACAAACAGTATCAGGAGTTTTACTTAAAATACGGATTTATCTCAACGGGAGATTCCTCGCACCAAGCCCACTCTGCGGCGATGGTGAGTCGTATTTTTAATACACTTGGTATTTGGGGTGCACCTTATTTTGAAGGCACGTGTAAACGTTACCATAGCGAATTGAGAGTGTTGCGGCCAAATAGGACGTTCCTCCTGTCATGATTCGTGTTTATCATTGTGTTTTAGAAAATACCACAATATCATGCATGTCATATCATCTTATTTAGTACCCGCCACACATTAAACCGGTCCGTGGGGCACAAAAGGTTGGGGACAGCTGAACTGGAGTATACATTCTGGTAAATTGAAAACTTTATTGATATTTATAAAAACATAATCTGAAAACTTTATATTTTCTTTGATGTTCACAAAAAGATTCACGTTAGGCTTGTTGAAGACTAATATGTCCTTGATTGCATTTTCACCAAAACACATACATGAGAGTAAACGAAATCGAAATTGTCTTTGATGTTTATTAAACACCTATTCTAGCTAAGGACTAAATTGACTTTGGTGGGTTACAAACATGTGCACATGAGGTTAATTGAAAACTAAATGGTCTTTGTGGATTACAATGTTTTTCATGTTCACCAAAACACGTGTTAAGCATATTTTCATAAACACATTTGATGAAGATTGTTTATCAACGTGGGATAAACCCCTTGAGATACAACATCTCATTTGCGAGGGGGTCTCACACAGGAATTACAACAGAGCGATGGATCACAACAACAAACAAACAAAACAAAACAAACAACCCCCAACCCCCCCAACATACGATAACACTTAACGGAGACAAGCAGTAATAAACACTCCAATGTGAAAAGAGGCAAGTCTTCTTGTTAATTCATAACAAAAGATAAAGATAAAATAAGATGTTGCGTGACAGTACATTAAATTGGAAACATTGGCAATTGGGTTTTATTTGAAGGCTTGATTTTTGAAGGTTTTCTTTGGTTCATTGAAGGCAAGATTGTCTTTGATATTGACCAAAATATGCATACTAGATTAGTTGACAGCGGTTTTTGATGTTTAAAAAAAATCAATATTTAAGATTAATTTAGGAGCAAATTGTCTTTGATGTTACATTTGTTGAGGGCTAATTGGCTTTGATGTTTACATCGTGTTTGTTTGGTACATTCGTCGTGGATATTATCAAAGATGCTTGATTTTGACCGGAAGCTTAATTGAAAAGTTCATTTGGATGTCTGGACGTCCAATTTAATTGTTTATCGTTAGCGACGTCACAGCAAGCTCATTTTTAATCATCAGCAACTTAACGGCAAGTTGTCCCGCGCTCGGGTAAACGTGTCAAATGCTGTTTTTTAATTTTTTTTCCGGTGGTGCAATGCATCAGACACTAATGCTTGTGTCAGCCGCACCGTGTTGTATGCCGGCCTAATGATGTGAATTTAAAAAAACAAAACAAAAAAAAAACAACGCACTTTTGACTTTGGAAGCGGGCCGCTGTGATTATCTGTCTCGTAATGACGCCCATGACATTTCTTAATGACCTTCCTCCTCATTTATCAGATGCCAGTGTGTGAGAGAGGAGTGAGGGTGTGTGTGCAGCACTAGAAAAAAAAAAAAAGAAAATGTCCATGAAAAAGATGACAAAGGACAAAATCATTTTTGTGCTGCAAACAGAGTGGACCCATTATCCAAAAACAATAGTTCAAAACAGCCATTGTGTGCTTAATTGTTTCTGCTGAGTCATTCAAAATCAATAGTGTTTAACTTTCTCAGTACGTGGCTGTGAGTGTGAGTGTGCGTGTGTGTGTGTGTGTGTGTGATATTAATGCAAAATCAATAGGGTTCAAAAGTGGATAGTAGATACGTGACACCATTCCAAATCAACAGGAATCAACTTTCGAATTAAGTGTGTGTGTGTGTGTGGGGCGGGGGGGGCAAGGTACAATTCAAAATCAATAGGTTTCAACATGTCGTGAAGCTGATCTGTCTGGCTCCAGCATTGGAGGGCCCTGTTCCGAACCTGTTACCCATCGCGTCATCACTCCCGCCTGTCATAAGGGACTGATCAAATCATCAACGGTTGTCGGAATATTCACCTTGCACACGTCTCTCATCCAAGTGCTCATCTCCGGGACCGTTCTCGATCTCTTTTCTATTCCTGTTTGTATTCTGGAATGTTTCTCTTGCTAACTCTGTTTTTGTTCGGTATTGTTATCCTCGTGCGTTTTTTTTGTTTTGTTCGTTGGTTGGCTTTTGCTTGTCTTTTTTGGGACTTTTTTGCATGATTTATTCCTTTTGCCTTTTGCAAGCTCTTTTTGTTTTCGGCGTTATTTGCCCTGGGTTGTTCTCGGCGTTTTATTTTGCACTTTGTCGGTCTTGCGACCTTATTTATTGTAATCGATCCTCTTGGTCTGCGTTTTTGGGATGCACTCCTGTTCCGGAACAATAACACAAGAGTTCCATTATTCACATATTATTCCAAATCATTAAAAGTCACAGTATATGATTTGTTATTTTTCTACATTGTCAAAATCACGAAGACGGATAGTACTGGATCTGTCCGCTTTCCCCCTTCTCTCGTTGACTACTTTCAAGAAATAAAATCGAGAAAAAAAAGCTTCTCGTGTGGTATGGTTGGTGATCTTCAACTCTGGGTGGACAGCTTTATCTCTCCATCCCCTGAAATCTGCAACCTGGGCATCACCCTGGACTCTCATCCTCTCCTTCTAGTCACATGGTCACCAAATCTGCCAACTCCGGCTGTCGGGGTACCATCATTCAAAATCGATAAGGTGTGTTGCAATGTGGGCGATTCAAAATCAATTGGGCTCGAGATGGACAGCACATCTACTGTCGTGCCAGGATGAGGATAGATGTGGGTAATTATTCTAAATCAATTGGGTTCAAAGGTGCCAGGGTTTGTTTTGTTGCAATGAGAGTGGAATGGGAGATCAGTCAAAGTCAGTAGGGTGGATACAAAGAAAAGTTTTATGTGTGCGTGTGTGTGTGTGTGAAAACGTGCTGACTGGGCTTACCCTCTCAAACAGGCAAGACGTGGCAGCAAAGGTGAACGACCCGCTATCTGCTGACCCAGCAATTTAATGGGATAGGTCGCCCAAGTCAGCAGAGAGGTTCCGATCTCGGGATACAAACGTCTATTTTATCTTTGGCCGGTGGCTTGGCGTGAAAACGTTTCATGGCCAGACAGTGATGAAGCACCGGAATGCCTGTGGAAAAAGGTCAGCGCTTCCCTACACGCAGAACTCGGGCAGGGGGAAATGGGACCTCCAATGCTGAATGCGCCGAACTTTTCATGTCGCCGTTAACCTCCTGACATTTTTCTGCACCAAGTACGTAGGAGTAGAAGTTGATCAGTAAAAAAATGTGGATGGACCGATGAATGTGGGCAGACAAGTAGACATTGGATGGATGGATGCTTGAGAGCAAGGATTGATGTTTTCAAGCCAGATAAGTAGAAGAAAATAGATGGACGGACATTTAAGAACAGGATAAGGGGAAGACAAATGGATGGATTTGTGTTCAGTGGCGTGATAAGTGGTAGAAAATGGATGGACGATTGTTTAGGAGGTGGTCGACTGGTTAGCAGGTCGGCCTCACAGTGCAGAGGTACAGAGTTCCATTACAGGCACTGGCCTTCCTGTAGTTTGCATGTTCTCCTTGTGCCCTCGTGGGTTTTCTCTTGGTACTCCAGTTTCCTCCCACATTCCTAAAACATGCACCGTCGGTCAATGCAACACTCTAAAATGTCCCTTGGTTTGATTGTGAGCATGAATACTGTAGTTGTTTGTCTCTATGTGCCCTGCGATTGACTGGCAACCAGTTCAGGGTGTACCTTGTTTACTGTCTGAAGATAAGCTCCAGCATGCCCGCAATCCTCGTGATGATAAAGTGGTTCGGATAATAGATGGTTGGATTGTTTAGGAGTATTGGTATGTTTAGTGGTAGAAAATGGATGGATGTTAAGAGCTTGAAACACCTTATGGAATCCTACTTAACATAATACTAGATACAGTATGTATACTACTACATATGTATCCTCCTACTAAAAAAGCAGCAAAAATAGGCAGATGGTTATTACGCTCGGTATAAAAAGTCTACACACCCCAGTTCAAATGCCGAGTTTTGTGATTATTAAAAATGAGACAAAAATAAATTACTTAAACTTTCACACAATCAATGTCACCCATAAACCTTGCAACTCAATCAAAAAAAATCTCTCGAGAGATGAAGTAAAAGTGACAGATTTATTTATTTTTTATCTTCACGTATGGAGTCAGCGACAGATAAACTATCTTTTAAAAGTTGACACCTGGGGTTCTATTTTCGTAGACAACACATTTGCCCTCAGATGTAAAAACAGGAAGCAAGTTGGCTGCATTCACGCCCACAACGGCGCAGACACCTATTTCTAACCGCGCACACAGACAAAAATAAAAAAAGAAAGAAAACTCAACCCATGAGCACAGTTAGAGAGCGACAGATTCTTCCCCTCTTCACTGACTCCTCCATGATGGCGGAAGACCAAAAGACTCACAACCAGCTCTGAGGATGGGGACCACCTGCTGGGCCCACATCCAGCGCCGCCTCTGACTTATTATCCTCTTTAAAGCGGCCAAAGGTTGCGCTGTGTGTGTGTGTGTGTGTTTGCGTGTGTGCGATGCATTTGTCCGCCCACAATCCTCACGAGGGCCCTGCCAGCCTTGCTGCCAACTCTAAGCACTCTTATTTAGAGTGATGCATTTCCCTCGGCTTCCCTACTGGAGTGGACCCTCCATCAAACCCCCACACACACACGCTACAAGTGTGTGTTGCAGGCAGGAATTGGAGCGAACACTGTGTGTGTGTGTGTGTGTGTGTGTGGTACCAAGGGGAAGTTCTCTTAGGCTCCTACATACAGTACACAGCTAAAATTCAAATAACAATCTGTTCAGGGATGCCAGTCGACCTCCTGGGGGAGTCGAAGGGTAACATGAAGAAAGAGAAGGAAAAACATTTTCATTTAAAGCATTGCATGTTGTTGTTGTTGGTTTTTTTTCAGAAACAAACTTTTAATAGTGCAGGATTTAGAATGTTATGTTTTTTTTAACTCATTCAGTACCAGCCAATTCTAGACCAAGTCTGAAAAGACGTTTAAAAACGTCTTTGGGAGTGAATGAGTTAAATATAAAAATACCACCCACATGTGTGAACTGACCAGTCCAATATATTTTTATTGATCAATTAAGCTGCTCTGCATGTTTGTGGAAAACATAAAAACCATGCAGGCACGGGTAGAACATGCAAAGTGCACACAGGAAGGACAGGCCTTGGAATCGAACCCATGACCTCTGCACTATTAGGCGGACGTGCTAATCTGTCAACTACCATTCCACCAGTTTGAAGTAATACATCTTTTTAGTTTTAGAAAGGAACTTTCTTTTCAGAATGACATTGCATTCTCTTGAGATACTGCAAAGTCACCTTTTGATCCATTTCATATTGTTTTGAGAAACTCTCTCGAGCATACACTTGGATTTGCTTGACTTCTCTCTCTCACACACACACACACACAGACACACAAACGCACAAAACAAACACACATAAACAGGACAGTAAAAAAATAAGCTATTCAGGGATGCTGTTCGATCAAGGTGTTTTCGAGCCACAATGAAAGAAAAATGAGACAAGTGACATATTTTATTAAGCAAAAAGCTTATTTTTGTAGTGTTTTTTTATTTGTTTTTAGAAAAAAAAGTCTTTTTTTTTTCCATAATCCATAATTTCATTATCATACAAAAACAGTCCTTCAAGTACGAGACAAAGCATCCTTACTTAATTCTGGTTATATGTCACTCCCGGTGGAAGTTTAATGTAAATGTGGCACCCCGCCCCCAAAGGAATTAAATATTTAATACATCATTTCAATAATAATAATAATACGCAAACCCCAGAATGTTCAACCAAACCTTATTTGAAGTCCACCAGCTTCATGCAAATATATATAATGCAAAACATCATCATCACGTGGCGAATCGAAATAAGCATCAGTGCTACGATAATTATAAGCCTTCAAACAGCTGCCACTTTAACACACGCGGAGCAGCAGCCCAAACAAGCAAGCTCTGACTTGAGGAAATGTGAACAAAATATACACACTTTTACAAGTAGACGCACACACACACACACACACACACACACACACACACACACACACACACACACACACACACACACGCACAGACACATCTCTACCTGCATAAAAGTAGAGCGAGATAAAGCAGCGAGCGAGGAGACGCGGCAGGCATGGAAAATGAGCGCGTGGGACAGTCTGAGGCGTCCCTGAGAGTTTAGGCTTTGAAAGCAGCTCATTCATATTTGAATCACACCGCCGGCTCAATTAATCATGGCACAGTTTAAGGGTGAAAGTGATGAATATTCACATGCCGAGCCGCTCGACTTCTGACCCCCACCGGATAATATTCCCACGCATCTTCACACTGATTCCTCAAGGTCTTCCAAGGCTGCTTCTTTGGTGAATGCTTTCCCCATACCGCATTGTTGTCTTGGTGGTCCTGAAGGATGGTCGTCCATTTGCATTAAATATGTTTTCATTCTTTTACGTCATCAATTATCTTATTTTATATTTTCATTTTGGTTGCTTTTATCATTTCATGGTCTCATATTTGAATTTTTACATTATTCATACTTTTATTCTTTAAATTATGATTTTAGTGTTTATTTTCCTGTTTTACTATTTGAATGGGATTATTTAGGTGTTTAAATTTTTGGGTCAATTTTAGTATCTATTTTTTAAAATTGTATTGATGAGGTATGTGCTTATTTCAGAAAGGCCATTTTGGGGGGAGAGAAATAAGTTCATTTAATTCTTTTTAGATTCTTAATTTTTTTCTTTTTTTTGGAGAAAAAAAAGAAGCTGTTATCCATGTGCTACTTGAAGAATAAGATTTTCATTGCTTTTTTTAAGAGAGTCCAACTTTTGCTCCTCAAAAAAAAAACAACAACATGAGATGTGAGCCATCATGCCACTGATTATTAAAATTGATTTATTTTTTGTTGATTTCAGGGAAACCTTTTGAGATATGGGCACGTGATGGTGGCAGTGAATTCAACTCCGCTCACTTCATAGTAAGCAGCGGTGGGGCGAGCAGCTCATGAACAAATCCTCAGAAAAGAGTCTTCAAACTGCTTATGGTGCCTCTCAGTTGAGGTTTATCATCAATCTAACCAAAACAAAGAGAATTCAAAATGGCGTATTTTAAACATCCACATAACGTTGCCGCTTCTGATAGCTTAATCAAGTAAAGTCAAGTACAACTTTATTGTCAAATGCGCTGTATGTGCAACATACAGCACAGATGAAATTTCTTCCCTCTCAACCAGACAAGACGAGAGGAGCCGCTGCGGGTGCCCGCGTCGCCATCAAAAGAACAGTTAACATAAAAACAACAAAATAATAGAGCACAACACATAAGACACAGACAGTCGTGCCATCTTAACCACTTTTCCTGCATACACTTTGTTGTTTGAAGCAGTTATAGATGCATAAAGGGAAACAGCACAGGTGGGCTAACGAATAGCATCTATAAGACAGTTATAATGCTATAACACAAATGGTGCAGCAACATAGTATGTAGACAGACATTAAAATCGATGGTCACTAGCATATATTCTTTATCCTCTGTAAGAAAAATGACTATAATTACTGCAGCTTACTGAGTCACGTCCAACAAGTTTTATTTTCTTTACTAAAAAACACATTACAAAAATATTTTTTGGGGGGGGCTGGAATTTCAATTGAGAGAGATAATCACCTACTGCAGGTTTCGTTGAAGCGTTAAAAGCGTCGAGTAAAAGTCGTTAAGTCTGCAGAGTCTGGGTCATTTGTTACGGCACACAAAGCCTCCGCCATGGCGTCCCGGCCCACTTGTTCAGCCGAGCGACCTGTGCTTCTGACCCACTTTGCGACCTCATCCGTCACGCCAGACTCCCGTTCATTTCCCAAGAAGCCAATTTAGTGCCGCTGGACTCCTATGTCACCATTACTACCCAGCCCCCTTTTTCCTCATTTGAATATGTCATTATAGATGACGTAACACTTTAAATATGCCACAGGATGGGATTCATACAAGGTGTGATTCATACGGGTGAGGGAAAGGAGGTGTTCTGTGTTATTATTGGCAACCCAAAGAATTATCAACGTGTGAGGGAAGAACAGCGCCACCTGATGACCTCGCTGGAGGCAACCAGACTGAATTGATTTTAAAGCCTTACTCTCGGGAGCTTTCAAAGGGATCTGTGGCCCCAAAGCAGTCGCTTTAACACCGTCTGCAAAAGCCAATTTATTCCACTGTTGCTGTTCTGTGTGAAAAGTTGCAGACTCATTTTTTTTGTTGAAAAAATAGTTAAAAATAAAGGAGAAGAAAAACAATAATCAATATATTTTTTGAAATATTATTTTAGAAATATAATTTACCATTTTAAAAAAATATAATAATTTCCTCCACAAAATATCATTTTTATCACTGGATATCATTTGAACAGCTAGCAATGATAATTTTAATCATCATTATTTCTTTGAACAATTGGATTACAAACCATTGATTAATATTAATCAGACTATAAAGAATTTTTTGTTTGGATCCGTTTTCTCAAACGTTATTTCCACGGCCGCAGGCAGCTGAGAGTGACAAGTGACATTTCTGATTAACAAGTAAGTGAATCATTTCTTTTTTATTTTAAATTCATTGTATATTCCCCAAAATGAAACTTGAAAACGATACATTTAGTGTTTGAGAAATACTAAAATTGCCAATAAGTCATGCTACCAACAAAGCATATCGCAATTCCGGCTTGTTTATCATGCTAATGCTAGCTTAGTGTAAGCTTATGTTATATCATTAATTATTAACATGTTATGGTTGAGCATCAAATGATTTCATGTTAAGATTACCTAAATTACATTCTGTTGTTTAATAATTGCTTAGACATGGTTTTTATCTTGATAGCTTCTGATTGGCTGTTGAAGAAAGGGAAAGCAGGAAGTGATTTGGTTGCCGAGGAGAGCGTGTTCTCGATCGTACTGCGGTGCAGATGTCCTCCTGTCAATCAAGCTGTGTTCAAACGGAATCCATCTCACATTTTGCCGTTTCGTCAAGTAGAGCCAACCGTTCAAAAACAACGAACCCATCAACTTACATTAGTATTGCTGGGCTGCAGTTGAATTCCGACGTTGACGAGGAGATGCCCGCTTGGAAGAATGCCACGGGTCGATGTTTTTGTCAACAACCTTGCTGACGAACAACACGTTGAAACGGCGAATCCCTTCGCTTCTTCCCCCTTACACCCTCCGATCCAAGTATCAGATGATTAAAAAGACACAATTCCCTATTGATTTCCTGCTGCAGGCGCTCTGGCATGGCACACTTGTTTTGTTTATTGCGAATCACAACAGAGCAAGCGCAGTGGGGAAAAAAAGAGTCATTACAAATGCAAATTTCCAATAAGTGCCTGCGAGCTCTTGTGCAAAAAAATGGTCCTCTGAAGAATATAATTACAGCGCTTCCGTGATTACCTTTTACAGGCGGACCGACCCCCCCAGTTCGGTCGGCCCAGCAAACCGACGGAATAAGCCCCCGCCAGCGTGACATTTTAATTAAACTGATTACGACGTCGAGGGCGGGGTCGAGGGGGGGGGGGGGTGGCGCCGAGAGCTGAAGTTTGAAGTAGCTCCTCTCGGAACGCTTTATTATCGCTCTTAAAATGCAGCGTGATCGCGCTGGTTTTCGCGACGCCAGGCCATTATTCCGTTTCGTGATGAGCACCCTCGGAGCAGTTAAGCCGGGACAACGCCACGGAGGCTCACGCGTTAAACGATGATCACAAGTTGCGTTCACCTGCGGGGGACTCTCTGAAATAGATTGCAGGATTTAGAATGTTAAATTAAGCCCACATTCGACAAGAACAAAATTGTAATACTGTGATTTTACCTGTCTGGACGCACATGACAATTATTGTTGGTCTTCCGGAAGAGCTTACTTTTGTGTTTTGAAAATTGTTATTTGTAACATTTTTTGAAACCTCATTACGACGTAATTGTGTATTTTAGGTTTGTAATTGTATTTCTACATCAATAATTGAACTCTACCATTTTGAACTTTTTCTTTTCTTATTCATTTTTTTTTTTTTTTTGGTCAATCAATTACTGAGTGAATGAGTGTGTTTGGTAGTTCATTAATTTGGTTAGGTTGTTTATTGGTTTGTCCTCTATCGACTACTTTCTATAGATTGTTACTGAGTTTGATCATTGGCTATTTAGTTAGTCGAAGTAGCAACTGAATTTAATGAGTATTTTGTCAACATCGGCAGTAACCTAGCAAAACAAATTCCTGATCCAACAAACTTGTTTGAAATAGATAGATATGTAGAAAAAAACTCCTCCACGATGTTCCTTACTGCTGTAAAACAAGAAGAAGTATCAAATATTATAAAAACTTTTAAAAATAAAAAGTCAACTGATTGCTTTAATATTGACATGACAATAATAAAGCAGATTATAGAATATGTAGTGCGACCTTTCACGCACATATGCAACCTGTCATTCAAAGCTGGTATCTTTCCATCAAAAATGAAAATTGCTAAAGTTATTCCAATCTATAAAAGTGGAGAAAGACATCGGTTTACAAATTATAGACCAATATCACTACTACCACAATTTTCAAAAATATTAGAAAAACTATTTTCTCGCAGACTTGATAGCTTTATACAAAAGCATGCGCTGCTAAGTGAGAATCAATATGGCTTCAGGGAAAAGCGGACCACCTCAATGGCAGTTATGGAGTTTGTGGAAGCAATAGCCACTAATATAGACAACAAAGAATTTACTGTTGGGGTTTTCCTAGATCTAAAAAAAGCTTTTGACACAATAGATCACAGTATATTATTGAAAAAACTAGAAAGATATGGCATTAGAGGTGTAGCTTATAAATGGATAAAAAGTTATTTAGAAAACAGATATCAGTACGTGCAACTCAACAATAAAAAAACGAATCAACTAAAAATCACTCACGGAGTTCCTCAGGGGTCAGTGCTTGGTCCAAAACTATTCATCTTATATATAAATGATATCTGCAAGGTCTCAAAACAATTTAAATGTGTCCTATTTGCTGATGATACAACTTTCTACTGTTCTGGAATAAATCTGAAACAGCTCCTGACAACCGTAGAAAACGAATTAAACAAATTAAAAAACTGGTTCGACAGAAATAAATTGTCACTTAACCTGAAAAAATCGAAGTTAATTGTTTTTGGCACAAGACCAATCAAACACCAAGCTAAAATTATGGTAAACTCAATTGAGATAGAAAGAGCGTATGAAACCAAGTTTCTCGGATTAGTAATAGACTCAAAACTATGTTGGAAGCCACATATCGATAACGTAAAAAGAAAAATAGCCAAAACCGTAGGGATCCTCTACAAAACCAAGGAAGTGCTAAATAAGAGATCTTTGTACACATTGTACACTTCATTATTATTACCATATATGACCTACTGTGTGGAAATATGGGGAAATGCCTGCAAAACAAACACACTCCCTATTCTCAACCTACAAAAAAAAGCAATTCGAATTATTAATAGATCAAAATATACGGAACCCACAAATCCACTATTTATCAAATTAAATACGATGAAATTTTATGACCTGGTTGACTTTAAAATCGCCCAATTAATGTACAAAGCACACAATAACCTGCTCTGCCAAAACATTCAGAAGTTTTTCGAAATTCGAGAAAGCAGCTATGATTTAAGAGGTACCAACTTATTCAAAAAACTCAAAACAAGAACAAACATCAAGCAAAGAAGTGTATCTATCAAAGGTGTTAATCTGTGGAATAATCTCGAAACGGACCTGAAAATGAGTAAATCGCTTGCTGAGTTAAAAAACAAATTCAAAAAAATAGTACAAACAACCTACATCAATCAGAGTTAAAATGATAAATTCAAAACATTAAATATAATGATAAATCAGAACTAAGTTGATAAATAGAGAAAGGTATATAAATATCCATTATGAATTTAAGAGAAAATTGACACAAGAGTGTCAGGGTGTGGAAGTATATAATCCCGATACAAACCAAAAGTTGTAAAAATATCACGGTTAAGGGTAAAGTATGAGCCTTAATGGAGACTTCTTTCTTCTTACTTTTCTGATTGATATAAAAATGATTTATTAGATACAATCACATAACGGGGTAGGACTAGATAAGTTTTTTACTTCTTCCTACTCCCTTGAACATAATAACTGTGTTGAATGAAGATTGATTTCTTTCTTTTTACTTCTTTTATCTACCTTATTTTCTGTCAAATTATTACTGTATATATGTTTTATGTTCAATAAACAAACAAACAAACAAACAAACAAACAAGTGTTCCTCGTCGGGTTTGGGCAGTCAGTTTGTTCATAGATTAGCTACCGGTACTTGTTCGGTTGTCACTGTTCGGCATTTGCGGTTTAGCTTGTGTAGTTAGTCACACAGTTAGTTCATTGCCTGTTTATTTAATTAGTAAACCTGTTCTTCAGATAGGTCATTTGTTCTTACATGAGTTAGTTTGGTCAGCTCGTTCAGCTGTTCGTACTTAGTCGGTTGATTCATGTGTTTATTTTGCCATTCATTTTGAACGGCAATGCTCTGCCGATACCGATCTTAAGTTTT
The DNA here is from genome assembly GCF_054856545.1 of Hippocampus guttulatus. Lineage (NCBI taxonomy): Eukaryota > Metazoa > Chordata > Actinopteri > Syngnathiformes > Syngnathidae > Hippocampus > Hippocampus guttulatus. The sequence goes on along the minus strand of NC_141264.1, from coordinate 22,331,243 downwards.
CGTCATATTTCATTCTCAACGATGGTGACTTTGATCGAGACTGTGACTTTTATTTCACACATTAAAAAAAAAAAAACAACTTTGATGATGCCTGCCAGACTGACGACGAAGTGGCTCCACTTTAAAAAGCAATCTGGCTTTGCAACTGCCGTTTACAGAACAATCAAATGGACCAAAAGGCGATTGATTAAAAAAGCAGCCCTCACTCAATTGAATAGACGCTTCAATAGAATCCTTTCATCCACTCTCTTCAGTGGCAATGAAACGGCAGAGGCGCCAGCGTGGTCGTTGTGACCTTTCTGCGTTTTGCTGCCAACTCAGATAACGATTCCTCAGCGGGAGGAGGAGCCAGCCACATTCACACTGGAAGGATGGAAAATTGTTGCGGCCAGGCGCGCGCAATTGGGAAAAGCTTTTAGAAGCATGGTGGAGGCTCGATTGGTGCTACTTACAGCTGTCGCTGTTGTGAAAGCGCTATATAAATCTGCATGTATTGTATTGTACTTTATTCTCTTTAGACACACACACACACACACACACACACACACACACACACACACACACACACACACACACACAAACAAACAACATGAACATGACGTGATTATTGGTTAATCCTAGGATGAAAATTCATCAGTTAGTTGATTGGTTATCCTACATGCCAATCATAACATTTTTGACTTTTCGGCCACTTGATTCCCTTGGCAATCAAAAGCACACAGCAACGGTGATTAGTTGGTCATTCAACGCATCACTATTGCAAACATTGTCACACATAGATGGACGATCGGGCGTCAAAGGGGTTCTACAGTTGCCCGCTTCGCAGGAGCCAACTTGACATTATCAAAAGCGGAGATCTTTTTGCAGTTCCAAATGAACGTACTTTCCATGCACCAAACTCCCGCACGTACTCTAGCGAGGGAGGGAATGAGGGGAGCCGCTTCCATTGGCTGGGAATCATCTCGGCTTTGTTCACACCCACAATGGCGTAAACGCCCATTGTCTAAATCCACCCAACTATGAACATGCCAAAAGGAAGAAATTTCCACCCGTGTGTTTTGCACTAGACTTGCGCTGAGCATGAAAATAGGGCTCCGAGTATAGACTTTGATCAGTCTGGACTTGTACTGTGAATATTGATCTCGCTAGATGGGTCATAGGACACAGCACCATTGATTGGTCGACCCTTTGACTCATTCCCAATGCGAGCATGGGTCAGGCTACATGTTATTCATCCACTTTATCCAAAGTAAACAGTTTTTCCTTCAACATTGACAGCTCCCTAGTGTCCCCCTCCCCCCAGGTTAAGAGTCTGGGTGTCATCCTGGATAGCATGCTCACCTTCCACTCGCATATAAACACCATCACCCGCACTGCTTATTTCCACCTCCGCAATATTACCAGACTTCGCCCTTCCCTCACCCCCCGCACCACTGCTATTCTTGTCCACAGTCTTGTCACATCCCGCCTTGATTACTGCAACGCTCTCCTCTTCGGCCTACCTCAAAAGTCCCTTCATAAAATCCAGCTGGTCCAAAACGCCTCTGCTCGCATCATCACAAAAACATCTTCCCAGCAGCACATCACCCCCGTTCTCCAACAGCTTCACTGGCTCCCTGTTCAACATCGCATCAATTACAAACTGCTTCTATATACATATATGGCCATCCACAACCTGGCCCCTCCTTACCTATCCGACCTTCTCCAGGTGCATATCCCCTCTCGCTCCCTCAGATCCTCGTCCTCCCTCCGCCTGTCAGTGCCCCCTGCCCGACTGAGCACCATGGGAGCCAGAGCCTTCAGTCACGCTGCTCCAAAGCTCTGGAACAACCTACCTCCGGACCTCCAAAACTGCACACCTCTTTCCACTTTCAAGTCCCGTCTAAAAACACACCTGTTCAGGATTGCCTACAACACATAGCTCTTCCATTTCCTATGTTTTTATGATTTTATGTCCTGTTTTTATATAATATCTCGTTTACTAATTTTTACATTGTATTTTCTTATTGTCTGTACAGTGTCCTTGGGTGGCATGAAAGGCGCTTTTAAATAAAATGCATTATTATTATTATTATTATTATTATCAATTGTCTTTATTGTATTATTTGCTGTATATAATTTTATATGATGGGAAACCCAATTGTCCTTCTCGAACTAATAAATGAATTTGATTGCCACTCAAGCGCAGCACCATCGATTGCTTGGACATTCAACTCATTGAACTCGTTCCCAAAGCAAACATGACCCTGTCGACAGCTCCTTCATAATGCACAGCAGCATTAATTGACTTGCCATCCGGTGCATTCCGCAAACATTCAGCGGGCATTTCAGTCATTCCTTTTGCAAATCGTGTTCAGTCTACATATCAATTATTACCCCAGGAACCCAGGAAGAAATCATTCTGTATATCCTGTATACTGTATATATATATTTTTGTGGAATTTATTTCGTAATCCATTAGTTTGATGTCATGACAGAAAATCAATAGAATATATGAAACATGCGCAACTTTTCATATCATTCAAGAGTGTGTGGCTAATAAGTCAAAGCCCTTGCTTGTGATGATGTGTTTACCGATTGAACCCGGGGCAAGAAAACATGCTTATGAGCTGCCCTGCTTTCTCGCAAGCATCGCGCTTTATTATGTATGCACGTATATGAGGGTCTGACAGCGACCTGCCGGGCTGCGGGGTTTCTCTTTTGACACATCAGCCCAGTCTGTTAAACTACGCGAGCCCACCAGCTCCGGCTCCCCTGACCTGTTATATTGCTCGTTCAGCCAAACGCTAAGCGTTACATGCTGTTGTGCCCGTGGCGTACAGCTGCCCATCTGCGCTGACCTGCATTCCGCTGATGTTTACTGACATGCAAAGAACGACTTATCAGGATGCCCCCCCGGCAGGCGTCTTCCTCCAACCACCTCGAGATGTTTTGTTGCCTCTCGCTTGAACATGAAGCTGCTTCTCTTCCAGCTTGTCACTCCCCCGGCTCGTTTTTACTTTGCTGGGAAAGCAGAAATGAGTGGAACAAAACAACCGCTACATCAAAGCAACAACACGAGCAGAGGGCTGAGCTTCAACAAGGCTAAACTGTCTTTAACGTGTCCGATTCTGAAAAAAATGCCTTGCAAGGTGATTCTGCTTCACTCCAGTCGTGGAGGTAGTGGTTGGTTGGTTCCTTTAACTCGCTAGTTCCTTTGTGAGTTTGCTTGTTAGTTAGTTGGGTTAGTCGTGCCAACTGCTACAGGCATGACAAGCTTAAAAAAAGCTGCAAATCCTTGATTTTGGTGTGTCACTGCTCCATCTGGCCGCAATTTAAATGGACTTTAAGGATATATGTATGAGACTGGACTGGTTCAGAATTGTCTCAATGTTGATGTTAGAAGGATTATTCCTGTAGAATTTATTTTGTGATTTCCTTGCTGGATTTTCAGTTTTGGTGCATTTAAAAAATAAATTCTTAGTGCCATTGAAGGTATCATTAATTTAAGTTTTTCTGAGGCGGTCTTTGAACGCCCCTCGAGCCGAATTCAGACGAGACGTGCTTGTATTCGTTTGGGAGTTTTAAAAAATTCATCAAGTGTACGCTGAAAAGACAACACTGTAGCTGTTTTTGTCTCAGAGCTGCAACATATAAACCTAACTAACTAACTATCAATGGGAAAATTACATCACTCAATAAGCATTCGAACTGATGAAGCAACTGAACTAACCTAGCCAATCAACGAAGAACAAATGACTGAACCGATGAAATAATTAAACTAACAGATTAAACAAACTTTGAATGACCGAACTCCCAAACGAAACAAAAAAAGTAATCAATGTAACTAGCTAACCAAGAAGTTTAACCAAACAAACTAACCAACTGACTAAATTACTTAATCTAACTAAGGAAATCAGAATTACAAATGACTTCAAAAAATGAACCAAAAAAATATAACGAACGAATCAACCAGCCATCCATTTTCTTATTCGGTTATCCACATGAGGGTCGCAGGTGTGCTGGAGCCTATCCCAGCCATCTACGGGCAGTCGGCGGGGTACACCCGGAACTGGTTTCGCAGGGCACACAAATAGAGTGTGATCTGCATTTTAATAGCATCAGATCGATGACCCCCGCACCCAAGCTACCTACTGTACAGTCTGTCTGAGTATACGGGAATGCAAAGATTCTCCTGATTCACTCATCTTGCCCATGCTAGCGGAATGCTAACATAAGCACATTAACACACTCTCGGATCAGACCATCCTAAGTCTCCGAGAGCCTCTCATTAAGTCCACAGCTTGTTCTCAGGGCCGATGCATCTCCGTGAGCATCATTCTACATTCAGCCTGTCAGGAACGTCAGCATTTATCTTGTCACTCGGGAAAAACACAACAACAACACACCGCTTAATACAAATGGACTTGGACACGAGTTTACATGTTCGTGCTTTCCCTTGATACGAGTCCCTGAGTGACTCTTCATCAGTCTGTCTAGCAAGTCAGTCATTACGGAATTTTGATGCTGGGGTAAGGGTTGCGTAAAGTCCTTTTAAAGGGTAAGAGAGCACGGGGGATGTGGGTGTTGAAATGGTTGAATGGCTTAAAAATGTTCTCGAAAAGCGACCTTAAATCAATTCAGCGAAACAGATTTGTTTTGGCAGGTGAAGGGTTGTGTTGTGTGGATTGTGGTGTGCCAGCTCAGTTGTGGAAATGCAGTGCGAGGCTGATAAACTTTGAGAAACTCATGAAAATGTTTTTCATGCTAAACTGTAGGTTTTTTTTTGTGTGTGTGTGTGTGTGTGTGCTTTATGTGATTGCGCCCATCATGTCATCATGATGTTTTAACTGATGATACATTCCCCAAAAAATACGACATCAAACCGGTAACATTTCGTTGGCAATTCTCCATCATGAACAAGCTAGCAACGTAGCTGCCTTGGAGTGCTGCTGTGCATTCACGTTAGTGAGCTTGGGGGGGTATTTCTTTGGGGAAAGATGCCATTGAAGGCAGGCAGGAAAATGGGACTACACTCCAAACCTGTAAGCAGCTTCAAAACTGCTAACATGACCTTTTATGTAAATTCAGCATAGCATAGGCATAGGCTGTAAGAAACAGGGTGCTATTTTTATTTTTTATTTTTTTTGTTAGGTGTGGTACCATGAATAGGGGTGCGCACATTCTATATGGCGGCGTTGAAGGGAATGTGTGGCTTTAAAAGTTTGGTTAAAGGCAGCTCTTCCAAATAAAATAAAGAGAGCAACACAATAAAGGACTTTATCCAACAAAATGTATATTCTTGCGGAGCCGATATAATGAAGTGATAACAAAGCAAAGCATCTTTTCTGTTTATTTTTAGCCCACACGTCAAATAAAGTAGCTGTCGTCCTATGTCAGTTTACTTAACAACAACACAGGCACAAATGTCAACAATGATTTTCATTGTGATACATCTTGCCTCCTCGGCAACTTTTTAATGACTTCCTCTGAGGTTAATTAGCAGTTTTTGCACTTTTGTGCGGAGGAAGAAAACCGAGAAAACAAACATTTCTTTCTCCACGCAGACTTTTGTTTGTCACTACATTTTTGGGGGGACAAATTTACCTGGAGGTCATGGTAGTCACAAAAATGGCTTCTCACTCGTCTGTCATTCCTCCGTCATGCCCATCCATCACTGCCGAAATCTGCTTTGTTGTGCTTCGGATTGAAGCCCTACATAAACAATGTTTAGCGAGACCGCGGTTTGCTTTTTTTTTTTTTTCCTGCAGATAAAAAGAAAAATCTACTCATACAGTGCCCTGCGATTGGCTGGCAACCGATTCAGGGTGTCCCCCGCCTACTGCCCGAAGACAGCTGGGATAGGCTCCAGCACCCCCCGCGACCCTAGTGAGGATCAAGCGGTTCGGAAAATGGATGGATGGATACTCATACAGTATTGTAACTTTCACATTCTGACAACCCATTTCCACCTCAAACTGCCACCGCTTGCCAAAGAAGAACATCCGTTGCAATGAATGTAAGTACTGTATACGACGCTCTTCAGTTTTTTTTTGTAGAAGGCAACCAGAGCAGTAGAGTGCAGAACAGAAAGCATCAAATAAATGGTTTTAATCTTGCAGGATTACATTTGGAGTGATTTTGTCTCAGAAAATGAAGTAAAAATAATTAAAAATGTAGGGATACAGTCAAAAAATTCAAAGATAAGAATGATATGGTATTAGATTCGAAAATGACTTAGTAGTCTTCATCTCGCGCGACAGCATTTGGATGGGAGACGTGTGTGCTTGAAAAATGGCGAACGGCGTTCAACAGACGTCTGCGAGGGCCGTCAACACGGCCTCGGGCTATTGTCGTCTTAATTACGACGCCCTCATTATCATCGCCGCCATCATCATCATCATTGTTGTTGTCGCCGTCGTGTCTGACAACATCATTTTCTTATGAGTAACGACGTGCTGAATCGTGCCATACATATTCATGAGCTTTGCTAGCGTCTGGCGCAGGGAGTAATGGCGGAATGATGACGACCATTAGCCGAGTGGAAAGATGTCTTCTGTGTGTGGATTGGATGGGGTTGGGGAACATTATTCTCGCGGTGAATGATTGTGTTGTTCACTGTTGTGATAAGAAAATGCTCCATTTGTGGGTTGTTTCTGAAATGTTTTTGGCTGAATTCGAATCGTACACATTCAGGGATGTTGGTATTGACCCAAATGCAGGATTTTATTTTATCCTATTATCGATTGTGAAGTGCTTATAGCATATGGATGACAGCAGTTTTACCGAAAACGTTTGTCGATCACATTCTGAATTGTACTCATTCAGAACTGTTGGACTCTCCTAAAGTAAGCGAAATAATTTCATCCATTGATCTGATGTGATATGATGACATCATGTACAATCGTTTGAACTAGGGGTTTTCTTGAGCAAAATGGCAACGTAATAGCAAATTGCGTAACCTCAAAGACTTTACCCAAATACTATATGTCACATAATATTATCCTTTGATCTTTTGTGGTACGCTAACATGTAACATTTCTTTCAAATTCCAAATTCAAACTTGGATTGGTGCCTTTTTACTTGGCTCTTGTGAGATGCTACATTCATATCATTGGAACAAAACTACCTTTGCAATTTTTTTTTTTTTAATGCTCACAAATCTACGATATAGTATTGATCAGTCCACACTTTTTTTACCTATTTTTCACAATGTTTATGACGAAACTATAAAAAAGGGCTTGCGAACTTGGACAATGTAATGGTAAAGGTTAATAAACAAACACACCGTTCTAGGGGCCTCCTGAAAAAGGATTCTGCATGCTAGTAGTTTTTCGCAAACATTTTTGTACAAACTACGGGACACTGGCTGGTCCAAAATTTCTCATTGCGTCACCTTATTAAAAGAATGGCCCAAGTCACGAGCAAGCTTCGATATGCCGCCACTTGAGTGAAGTGAAAAAAAAATGAATGCCCTGTACTTTAACGCTCTTTCAAGTGGGCAAGGAGAGCCACAGTCACCGATGAATTCTCAGCCATTTATTGAACGGGGATGGTCAAATACACAAATATCAAATGAGAACGCTCGCAAGAAGCTGCTGTAGGCCACAACTGATGCCCAGATACTCACACACAGACAAACCAGCCAACCTGACTTACTCAGTCACACCCCTTAAAGGCACATATGAAATACACAAAGATGGAAATACAGACAGCAATTAAACTTTATAAAAACATTTTAAAAATCTTGTTTGATGTTTTTTCTACAACACAGTGCTATTTTTCTTTATTTAAAAACGAGGATCGATCACATTTCAAATGTTCTCCTTTCCTTTCCTATGCTAAACTTTATATGCACGATAGCACTTTGAATGCTCATATTGCTTCCAAATTTATACGAGGTATAGTATTCCACTTTATTTAAATACACCAATAAATTGTGGTGCTATATTGAATGTCGTCAAATTACACGGCCTGTTTGTTGCAGAATAGCATGAGCGTGTTGACGCTTAACGCCATAACTGAAAAAAAGAGAGAGCAGCTAGTGGCACAAGTTAGCAACGTTTCCCGGTGTCCTAGAGTTTAAAATTGCTCATTTCGCGTCCATAGATGAAAAGATTGATGCGACCAATCTCGGACGCTGAACTTTAACGCGGACCTTAACGCACTCCTATTCTGCATCGTGGCTCAAAAAGATCGATTCGGTGATGACACGGCATTGAATACGCTTTAGTCTCGTTGAGTGGCATTCAATAAACGTTTGGCCTTACTGGTGAGAGCGGAAAATCCGATGGGACTCCCAGAGACGGGTAAAAGGCTCAGCATAGCATCAAATGACATTTGACTATTGATTTATTTCCCGTTTAGAGGCCACTTTCTCCTGTTGATTCATTGTTTCTGACAGCGCTCTTGTATTGCTTTTCTTTTTCTGCGCACTTGGCTGAGGTGACTCACACTAATGCTTGTCTTTTTATTTCTACCTCAATTCTTGTTCAGTTCAATCCGGCTCTGGTCTTCCTGTGTGGAGTTTGCATGTTCTCTCTGTGCCTGCGTGGGTTTTCTCCGGTTACTCCGGTGTCCTCCCACATTCCAAAAACATGCATGGTAGGCTGATTGAACACTCCAAATTGTCCCTGGGCGTGAGTGTAAGCGCGGATGGTTGTTCGTCTCTGTGGGCCCTGCGATTGGCTAGCAACCGGTTCAGGGTCTCTCCCGCCTACTGCCCAAAGTCAGCTGGGATAGGCTCCAGCACCCCCCGCGACCCTTGTGAGGACAAAGCGGTTCAGAAAATGGATGGTTGGATGTTATTGTTATTCTTCTTATTATTATTATTATGATTATTATTAAATAGCAGATTTAATACCTAAACTCATGTACTGTTTAAAAAATAATAATAAAAAAGAACACGGTTATCCTTCTGTAATGCACAATAATCCAAAACACAGTTGTATACTCTGAAAATAAATTACAGTTAGCGCATTGTAAATCAACAGTAAATTACCGGCATCCCCGCTGTCCGCAATTAACTGTTGTTTTACAGAGAAATTCGTGAGTGTATCGCAACAGATCAAATCGTTAATTGAGCCCATGATTGTTGTACCATGTTTAGCCTGCATTTTTCTTTTGTAAAGCATATTGTGTATGTCCTATGCAGTCTTATTGTCGCAGCTCAGGGTTTTTGCCAAAAGACTTGTCAGACTTATTGCAATCATTCCCTAGGTCGCACTGTGGAAGGGTTGGCGCGAAGGAGCCATAGCAGCAGCAGCAGCAGCAGAAACAACAGCAGCGTTGTCGTCATAGTCGCCGTGCGAATGCATAAAATACGAGCCGCATCCCCTGAGCCGCATTGTTTACGACGCGGGGCAAACAAAGACACATGCAGGGGGATTATTTTGGGATCACAAGCACACTTTTCATTTTTATTTCAATAAGAAATGAAGGCGAACTGAATTTATCCAAAGGCAAAAACATTTGAAGTTTAAAAAGGGATGAATTACGCAGACCAAAAGCTTGCTTTAATAATGGATTATTATGTGCTTTTAGAGCAACCTTCATCTGACCATGAGGCTATATTTACAAAAAAAAAGGCCTCCTGAAAATCAGTGAACAAATGAAACAATGAAAAAGGCCTAAATAATTAAAAACAAATAGAAATGAGTGAGTGCCGATTCAAAATAAAACGGAAGTGAAGGCCCCTATTTTCAGGTCAAGCTTAGGTCTCGCACAAAATGCAATCTAACTAACTGTGCACAATGGTGAAGTTTTCTTTTTTTGGTATTTGCATCAATGGTCATAAGTTAGGTTGTTAGCTCCATTGTGGGAGTGAACACAGATTTTGTCAATGGCCCAGGGAAGCGAAATAGACTCGCTTCGAGTCCTTGCAGAAGCACGAAGTGCGTAACATTATGTTTAAGAGTGAACTGCAAGCAGACCATAACTTGGGCATGGCTTACTTGAAAAGTTGACCAGGCTGATCACAGATCACCGCAGTGAAGTGGGCACTTGGAGACCCCCTTGAACCCTGATCACCCCCCCCATCAGATAATGTATGGGCCATGGGCCAAGTCCAATGACCCTGAGTTTTTATGGTTTGGAATTCAACAAAATCCCAAAAACCTCCAGGTCAAACGATAGCAGTTTGACCTGGAGGTCACGTTCAGCATTTCCTAAGAGGATAAAGGATGAAATAACATTTGTAAAATAACATTTGAGCCAAGTTGAGCCGGAATTCAACCGAAATTGTTGCTAAAAACACAACGGTTTTTAATATATATATATATATATATATATATGTACAGTAATCCCTCATTTATCGCGGTTAATGGGGACCAAAACTAGCCGCGATAAACGAAAATCCGTGAAGTAGCGACCAATTAACATATACAGGTTATTTTTTAAGTCCGCAAAAAGTCCACAAACAGTCCGTGAGAAGCTGCAAAACAGCGAGTCACATAGAACAACATATAGAGTACTGTACTCTATGTATATGAAAAAGAATAAAATAATAAATGTATGAATATGTTTGAAAAAATCCGCGATGCACCGAATCCGTGATAAACGAACCGCGAAATAGCGAGGGATCACTGTATATATATATATATATATATATATATATATTATATATATATATATATATCATGCTAAAAGACCAAATTTGAATGTACAGTACTTCACTCAATTCCAACCTGAGTTTGAAAAACGTTGAATTTGATCGAAATCTTTTCTGAAAAACTTAAGAGTTCAAAGTGCCAGCATAGCCTTTGTGGCAAGTCCAAACCGCAAGTTTGTACAATGCGGAACTGTAGTGACATTTATGCTCTCTGCAGTTATGCTAAAGTTCAACCAGAGTGAGAATTTGAACAAAATCTCCTTGAAAACTTTTTCAAATGCATGATTTTGAACCATCAGGAAAACATCATATAATACATTTGGGCCAAGTTAAACCTGTCTATGTATACTTCATAATTCAAACGAAATCCTTGTGAAAGACGTACAAGAGTTCCAACTGCTCTCAGACATCATATAAAAAGATCAATAGCATACAACCATGTTCATATTGAAAAACGAATATAATTTGTAATCATACAGATGTATTGGCGATCCAAACGTCAAACACTGAGCACATGGGGAAGCGACATCATTGCCAAAGCTTTCCACTGAGCCCATTAAGCCTTTTGAGCAAAAATATGCCAACGTATGTTTGAGATCTGAGGTCATTTTTCAGCGCGGGGGAATAAAGTGGCTACTCCCGCTTGTTACATAGGGCACTCAATTGATTTGCTGGACAGCCTCATTATTGGACTACACAAGAAGAAATGGGCTTGAGCTGTAATTAAAAAGTGATTTTTTTTTTCTTGTGTGTAGGGGCGGAGGGAGATTTTGGTGCGTCTCATTAAAACCTCAGCGTTATCTTGTGAAAGGACAGCCAGGTAGTTGACAACACAGTTGAAATGAAGTCTCAACAATGGAAGGGCAGTAACGTTAGGTTCATCATTTCTGTGGCAAACGATAGCGGCTAATTGGCGGGGGCGTCGTTGAACGTCACTCCCTACCTCCCGATGGAGGCTTCGTGTGCATGAATAGGTTAAGCCATTGTTAATTCCTCCCAGCCTCATCCTTCTTCTTTGGAAATGGCCATCCTGTTGCAGTGAGCCACCAGTGAGAGGTTTAGCGAGCAGGTTTAGCCGCGAAGGACGGTCCGTCGAGTCATTAGCAACCTTATCCATTTTTCAAGAGACTAATACGCTAAAACTTAATATTTATTCTGTAGAGACATTACATTAGCCACATTTGACCATTTCACATCACAAAATCATAAAACCGAAATATTACAAACAGCTTTCTTGGAGTCCAGATTTTAACTGAAACAATATCAAACATCAATTCGGTGGCAACATTTTTCGTTGAGATGAATCCAGAGCTGCTCATTCAAAATAAGTAGCAGTAGTCCACCAGAGGGGAGGTTTAGCGGGATTAGCGGCAGAGGAGGCCCCGTCAAGCGGCGAGTGATCTTTGGCCAAACGTCATTAAAGATGCTAATCTCTCCTGTTGAACATTGTCACTCTCCGTAAGGCATGTTTGCAAAATGTTAATTACCAGAGGTGGCGGACTCAAGTTCTGTGCCATGAGCACAGCTAACACAAGTACAGATACTGAGTGCAAAGTGGCTAAAACTTTAATATCTGTAAGACTGTATGACTTGATTTGTGACTTGCTTACCCCTAGTAAAATAGCAGCATGGCGCGAATTCTCGTTTTCCCATTTACCTGTAACAAAGTCAAAAATCAATTTGTGAGAAACTACATCCACTCATATGTCATGTTAAAGGCCTTGATTTGTGCTTTCCAGATCTGTTATTATGTAGTTGGTGCGACGGAGTAAAACATGTTTCACTTAAAACTCACAAATATGCAAGAGAACAACTTAACGTTCACCATGTAGGTTCTGTGGCATCAGTGTTTCTTCAAATCATCAGGTCAAATCTAAAGTTTGGGGTGGCGTGCGATAATTTCTCCGCCTTGGCCCTCGATCAAAATTTACAATATACAAGGTCAATTAATACATTTTAGACGGACCACGTCATATTGACAGCCTTGATCCGGCTTCCCGGAACTGTCATTATTCAGGCATTATTTTTTAGTGCAGAAACAAACCACCTGCCTTAACTTATTTAGCTTATTTCCTATCCTTGATGCACAAGGACTAATATTAGATTCAGTGGGGATTGGCATGCATTTTGTTTGAAGCCGATTGTAAATCTTTGCTAAGTGAAAGCGCTGAGGACTCGCTTTGAGTCCTCTCCTCACGAGCCTGTCATCTGTGCTCACACAGGAGAAGACACGGCACGGTCGTGCGCAAGTGGTGGGCCCGCCTTCGCCACCAACCACGAAGACAACAAGACACACCAATCTGTTACTCCACAATGCAGCCTGTGTCCTACAGGAGGCCAAGTTGTCATTTCAACCACCCATCCACAAGATAGATGTCCCTTAATTCTTTCCGCCCAAGTGCCGCAAAACAAATTTACGACAGCGGCCCCCACGAATGAACGATGACACGGCCTCGAGAAGGAGAGGTAATTTGCTCTTAATGTAGTGCCGTAAACATTTATCAACAGAAAAGGGATGGAGGCGATTCTGACGAGTGTCGCGCTACCTTAACACACTTAAGGCGCTTACGTGACAACAAACAACACTCGTCAGAATCGCCCCCCCCCCCCAAAAAAACCCCAAAAAACAAAATACATCAAATAATACAGATCACCATTTACAGAACTATATTGAGTCATGGCACATACAGTATTCTCTATTTGTAAAAAATGTCACAGCACGCCACCAAACAGGAATGTCACAAAAAGTAGATGCAGTTCTATCTTGGATTGGGTCAAGTTTGTCAATTTATGAGCCATCATTGGGTTGATTTTTTTTTTTTACTGTTTTATTTTACTTTTTCGATGAACTTCACAACATCCGGCCACCATCAGTTCCTGTTGCGTACCTTGCAATCAAAGTGAAAATATCTGGTGTGTAGTTTCAGGGGGGGGGGGGGGGGGTTTGCGACAGAAAGTGATTAATGATAAGAAATGCCCGTTATCCATTTATCCATTGAATTAATGTTTGCTCAATGTACTCATGTTAGCCATCTCTTAATGCTACTTAATAACAGAAGAGCTAACAATATGCTTCACGATTGAGGCCTAATTATTGCCTAAGCCTTGTTAGCCAGCTCAGCTACCAAGGCTAGCTTGAAGCTCCAAATTTTAACATTTGTATTGACTGAGTTGGTTTGCCAAGTTACTGCCCGTTTGCCAGCTAACGAGGCTATTTCTCAGTTGCAATGTTAACATAAACCTAGTTAGCTCCGTATAAAGGTAGGCAGTAAGCCATATAGTGACAATAATCATTTTAATGCACACCTTTTGCCTTCTTTTTAATCAAAATGCAAATGTTATGCTACAAATGTGAGGCCTAGTAACTCCCCATAAGCTAAAACAAACAAACAAACAAACCGTCTGTTAGCTAGCTCAGCTAAAGAGGCTTGTTTCAGTTTGCTAAGTTTGTTTAGACCTACTTAGCGCCTGCTAATGCGTTACGCTAGTAATTTGAAGTGTTATTACTCTCTTTTAGCATCTTTTATCTGCTGTTAGCTCTTTAACCAAAATGTTGATTTTATGCTACTAATTTGAAGTGTTATTACTCTCTTTTAGGACTCTGTAAAAGACACATCTTTGTCTGCTACAAGGTAACTTGTATTAGCTGTAAACTCAGGAGAGCTTTTGGTTCGCGCTAAACTCATGTTGAGTTACTAATGTGAGCTGGATTGTTCAGTACAGAGAATACATTATTGCTTGCTTCATTTGGACAACCCTTGTTATGTTAATTAGCTTCCACAATTAGAAGCATGGCTGTTAGCTCGCCCATCAGTGTACATTTGTTTCTAATGAATGAGTGTAATCCATCCAGTGCCCGGTGAAGGCCGCAATTAGTAAAATGTCAACGCTGTTGTTCAAATCACTCTGCATTGATATGTTGACTACATCTGGTTCTTTTCCTTCCATCCATTATCCGAACTGCTTTTTCCTCAAGAGTGTCGCGGACGTGCGGGAGGCGATCCAAGCTGACTTTGCGTAGTAGCCGGAGTACACCCTGAACTGGGTGCCAACCAGCCGCATGGAACGAATAGACAAACAACCATGCACACTCACGATCACACTTAGGGACAACGTAGATCAGTTCATGTACCGTGCATGTTTTCGAGAGAAAACCATAGTACCTCGAGAAAACCCACGCTGGTACAGGGAGAACATGCAAACTCCACACAGGAAGGCCGGGCCTGGAATCAAACCTATGACCTATGTACTGGGAGGCGGGTGTACTAACCAGTCGTGCCTCATCTGGTTCTTTAAATTTGTGTGTTACATAGAAAAAAAAGATTCCATTTCCTGCAGAAAACGGTGCACTGGGATGACCACTGCATTGTAATAACGACCACAGCCCTTCGTGATTTTCTTCTTTGTGATAAATAGTGCTGCAGGTGGAAAGAAATTAGAAAAAATGTCTTGTTTTGTTTTAAATGCAGAACAGCATCCCAGGCACTCTGACCATGGCAATGCAACATTGGGCTATCCAATTGGAAATAAATCAGAGAAAATGTCCTTGTTTGTTTTAGATGCATAGCAGCATTCCCTGGACTGTCATGACTTGTGCAGCAAAATACCGAAAGCAGCCCTTGGCTATCATCTTTGGGATTTATCTCTATCCTAGTGGAAAGAAATCAGAGAAAACTTATTTGTTCTCTTTTTGGATGCCTCATCGTATCATTTTTCCCACTCTCAGTCGAAGGTACTCCCGCTACCTCTATCTTAATGCTAGCATACAAAAGAAATGTCTTAGGCACATGGGCTAACAATTAGCATCTGTATGGCGGTACCATTAAGCAATGGATACCTGACGGCCAACATTGCAACATGTAGACTGATATAACAATTGTGACAGGCATATATTCTTTGTCCTTTGCAAGGAATGACTAATATTTTGCTGTACTGATAAGTTGGTATTAAATTGCCCTCAGGTGGCCATGGTGCATACAACAGAATGCAAAGTGAATGAAAAGGAAAAAGGGTGACAAAAATGGTTGTATTTAATTATGTAACTACCGTGTGCATATATATGTTTTAAGTATAATACTATAGAGTGCTATTTTTCTTCATCATCGTTTTCAGTCACACCAATTGGAAAGAAATCAGAGATTATGCCCAAACAAACCATTCACTGTCGGGACTCATGCAGCATGACAGTGACAACAGCCCTTCTTTAATTATCACCATCCGAGTGAAAAAGAAATGTGAGGAAATGTTGTGTTTTGGTAAGTAGTGCATTATGTTGAGTTTTGACTCTTGTGTTGTTTCAAAAGCGTTCTGAGCTATTTTTGGCTCTAAGTGGCACGGTGGTGATTCGACCGTAAGGCGTGACTCATCCAGATGCGTCACTCCGCTAATTGTCACTCCGGCTTTTCCCAAGCCATTCTCAAAAGCCCGCAAGCTATCCTATGACCGTTGCTTTGCTTCAACAATGCTACCTCAGGGAGCCATTTGGTACACCAACCACCAACACAAAAATGGACTTGGTTTTTACCATTTCTGTCATTTACATTGAGTAAAAACTCCGTCTATAGACTCCATTTCAGCCAGCATCAAAGAATATATATATGTACAGTATATATATGTATGTATATATATATATATATATATATATATATAGAGAGAGAGAGAGAGCGAGAGAGAGAGAGATAACTAGTCAGTCATATTTCAGTCTCTCTGTGAAGTACCACTGGATAATGAGATTTAGCGGCTATGCTAGCGTCCCGCATTGGCTTTCCGTGTCAACCCTCGGCGTCAAATTCCCGCGCTAGCTTATCGCACAACTTCCCACGTTAGCCTCCACTAGCGCACGAGCCTCAACCTGCACACGAGCCTCCACTAGCATGCTAGCTTCCACTGCCGCACGCTCGACATCACATGAACATCTTCTTTTGTACTTGATGGTTAATTGTATTTTTATTGAATTATTGGTCAACTGGTTCACTTTTTCCACCTATATGACTGTCAACCTGACCTCAAACAGTGTCTGTACAGCATAAAGGAACAGCTTTAATTTAAAAAGACAAGAACATTTCACTAAAGAATCCAAAGACTGATCGGATACATGACTTTTTATGAGTTTAATAAGCTTTCTCCACTGCTTTCCATTTTTTGTTTCCTTCTCAAGTTCTGCACAAGCCATAATGTTTTACAGGCTTTTTATTTTTTTTTTTACTGCTGCTGGGACAGAGTCAACGACGCGGCGTCTTGAAATATTTCACTGTGTGTACGTTTCATTGTCAGTGGCAGTCCTGGGCTGTCGGCCATACCAGATGATACCGGGCCATGTTGACAGGCATCAGGAATACAAAGCACCCTGCTTCCCGCTGTTAACTATTGCCTTCTTCTCAACACAGCTTGTGAGGCTGCTCCTTGTGTTTTCAGAAAAGCCAAAGAAAAAGCAAAGTAAAGCCTCTGCGACAGTAATACAATTCACATTTCCATGGGTTTTTGTTTCATTTCTAGGATTGGACTTTCTGGTGGTGGGCATTTTAGTCCATCTTTTTTGACATGAAAAAAAATTGAACAATTAAGTTGACTTCTACATTATCTTAGCATGCTAGCTGCTAGCAAGACAGCTAGCGTTTGCCTCTACGTTTGGTTCTTTTGGACCGAATAGACTTTCCATTATTTTTATTTTTTCAAAACTGAAAGTATGTATTAATGGGCAGTTGTTTTACACACATGAACAGAACAATTTTCCATTTGCGCCTGTCATCGCTCATCAACGCTATGAAAGAAATTGATTTGAAAGTAAAACAGAATGGGAATAATTGCCGGCTGGCTTTTTAAATAATACAATCAGCATTTTAATGTGCAAGACAATCGACATAATTTCCGCGTGCTGACGCCAAACGGAACGTGCCACGGTTAATCAGTGTTTCTCGATGCAAATGTGATGGAAAATAATAAGGGTTTAAAAAAGTGTTCTGCATTAATATTTTTTTTGCTAATTGTTATGTACAAAGTAGATGAACACAATCATGTGTTATGGTTGTGAGCAGACAAATAAGAAGGAAAGGAAATAAGAGGAGCCACTTGCGGTTTCTCACATATTGCTTATCTTACTGAGCAATGAGGTGTTAGTGAATTCCTGATATTTTATTATTATTATTTTTTACTGTCGTTTTAATTGTTACTGTGAA
This sequence comes from Hippocampus guttulatus, assembly GCF_054856545.1. NCBI lineage: Eukaryota > Metazoa > Chordata > Actinopteri > Syngnathiformes > Syngnathidae > Hippocampus > Hippocampus guttulatus. The sequence continues at coordinate 22,313,480 of NC_141264.1, read as the reverse complement.
ATCTATTATAATGGTTAGTGGTGAGCAAATATTGCACCTCATGAATTTTGCCAATCACTAAGTGACCTTACAAAAGTGTAACTTGATCAAATGATTTATTATTATGTACAGTATATGATGTACCGTATTTTCACGACTATAAGGCGCCATTAAAAGTCTAAAATTTTCTCCAAAATGGACAGGACGCCTTATGAGGCGGAGCGTCTTGTCTATGCGCTGAGTTCCAAAACCTGACTGAAAGCCGACACGCTGTTTATATAGAGAAAAGGCGGAAGTGACTGTGGACAGGCATGCGGCAAAGAAGTCGGCCAATCAGTGAAGGGTGGGCGTGTATATATACATATATGGAGAGAAAGAGAGAGAAAAGGCAGACGTGAGTGACAGGCATGCGGGGAAGCAGGCCGCCAATGAGTGAAGGGTGGGCGTGTAAGTGGACGCTAAAGCGACGCTACAAGCAGGTACCAACACCTGTATAGAGTGTGGCTATGTGCATTGTTGCAAAACAACTTCGGTTTTGGTTTCTAAGAACCCCCGAAAATAAATTCTACAAAGAGACACGCCTACGAAGCTCAGTTCAAACTTCAAGCCATCGGTTATGCTTTTGGCATGCGTGCCCATCTCACAGCAGCGGTGAAAAACCAAGTCAAGCAAATGAACTCTGAGCTTGCCGTTATTCCCGGAGGCTTGACTAAAGAACTCCAACCGCTGGACATCGGCATCAACCGGGCGTTCAAAGTAAAGTTGCGAGCGGCATGGGAACAATGAATGATCGATGGCAAACACAACTTTACAAAGAGTGAGAGGCAGCGCCGGGCGAGTTACGCCACAATTTGCGAATGGATTGTGGCTGCTTGGACGAACGTGTCTGCTTGCACTGTTGTTCGAGTTTTTGGCAAAGCCGGCATCATTTCTGTGGAGCCACATGGCAATGAGAGTGACTGACAACGAAAGGGAACACGGCGTTTTTGATGGATTACCGGTACTTGCACAATTGTTCAATTCTGATGCAGAGGATGAGGACTTTGATGGATTTCTGGGTGATGATTGATCGAAAAACGTGAGTACATTGTACGATGGCTAAATAAAATACAACGGAACTCCGTTTTGCTTCGTTGCCTTTTTAAAAACGTGTTTTTAGCTTGTATCTGTATGTCTTGGCATGCTACCGTATGCTACAAGCTAACGTGTTTTTAGCGTGCGCGCATGCATGCCGTATGTTTAAACTGGCGTATGTTTTACCACTTTAAAATCGCGCCCAATAATACAGTGCGTTTTGTCCATGTGTAAAATACAGAAATAGCACCCATTAATGAGACTGCGCCCAACCATACGGTGCGTCGAATGGTCGTGAAAATACGGTAATCCTTGCATTCTGCCAAGGAAACCGCACTTGTGACGCATTAATTAGGTACAACTGTTTTTATTGGACTGGATGGCAGGTGATTGAGCCCACTGGATTCTGTCAAGTGACAAGTGAACTCACAAATGGACCGAATCAACAAACGGATCAAATTGTTGACATAATGACGGAGCTACCAGTTAGATCTATTTTATTGGAGTTTGTTGCAAGTAAATCCTGATTAATTTTGCCAGGCAGCAAGTGACCTCACCCAAAGGCCAAATGAACTGATTAAAAACTAAGATCAATTCCTAGAAATACATTTGATTGGAATTTGGTGTCCAAGTGCATTCAGCCCCATGAATCCTGCCTAGCAACAAGTGACTTCCCAATTGTGACCAAATTAACGACAACAAATATGCATGTGATAAGCAGGTGAACCGCAGAATTCCCAACAGGTATTTTTGAACCACGAAAATTCCCAGGGACGTCCAGTTCTATTCCTTTCTGTAACTGCTCCAGTCTCTGTGTATCTCTGTTGCAACCTGCTTCTGACAACTAACAGACCACCCCAAAATTATAAGCTTCTCAGATCAAGCAATTGATTGGTATGCATGTTTGAACCAACTGAGCATTTTTATTTCGGCATGGGCTCTTTTCCCCAAAATTATAAGCTTCTCAGATCAAGCAATTGATTGGTATGTATGTTTGAACCAACTGAGTATTTCTATTTCGATGGGCTCTTTTCCATTTCCCAAAAAACATTGCTTATACGAAGTCTTGTTATCGTTGACGTTAATTTAGTGAGTGTGCGCGTGCTTCTTGACAGGTTTGTCCAGGCCAGCCTCGTCTCGATGAACAAGCGTGCACACAGCTGGAGCGATCTCTCCACTTCTCCCTCCAATCTGCTTCACTCTCGCACCGCCCCTCCCGAGCTCTCAGCTCCGCGCCGCCGCGAGCATCCGCTCCGAGAGCGCAGCGGCAGACGCGCTCAGAATCCCGACTGATGGCACCTCTGGGACACGGCAGCAGTTCGGACGGCAAAGCGAACAAATAATTTAAAAAATATTTTTAAAAAAATTAAAAAGAAGAAGAAATTAATTCCAAAAAAAAAAGTGGACCGAGGTTGGCACCGGACGAGGCGGCAAGGGGTGGAGAGGAGAAGGAGGAGGTGCCGACGCCTTGTGCGGACGTTCGCGGCTACAGCGCCGCCCGACCGGTGCTTTGTGGTGGGGTCGCCTGGCGCTGTGCTACCCGAGCTCCGGCATTTCTGTGGCAGACATCGGCGTCGTGCTGACGTGAAGGTGAGTGACGCGCGCGCGCATGTCCGTAAGTGAATGTGGACGTGCGAGTCAATCGGCATGACTTTGTTTTTATCGGTGACTTTACTTACAATCATTGATTGGTTTTTACTCTTAATGGTTTTTATGGGGGGATGACTTTACTTAATTTTTGGGTGGATTTAATTATTACTATTACCTTTGATAGCGTTACTTATTGCTATTGACTTACTCAATACTGTGGATGGCTTGACTTAATGATTTTGCCTTTAACTATTGATGGCTTGAGTTATTTATTTGCATGGTTTGCTTTGTTTGCTTTAGCAAGGTTTTTCTTATGACTGTTTTTTTTAACTTTTTACTCTCACTTTTCCTGATCGTTACCGGCACAAGTATTCTCTCCTTGAGTACTCACCGATACCTCTAGTCCAGGGGTCTTCGATACCTATTAACTCGAGGGCCGATTTCCTGGTTGTTTTCCATAACTCGCTGCTGCAACACACCTGATTCAATGAAAGATCATTAGCCAGCTTTTGCAGACCTCATTTGAATCAGGTGTGTTGTAGCAGGGACAAAGAAAACATCCGGAACACCGGCCGTGGAGGAACAGGATTGGAGACCCCTGCTCTAGTACTTTTCGCAAATTTCAATTAACACAACGGCAACAAAAAATTGGACAAAAATAATTTCTGTAATGCAGATTATGATTCACCGATATGTCAAATGTTCACAGTATAAGTACTCGATGTCTTTTTTTCCTTTTGCCTTAAGTATGGGTGGCTTGTATCGCAGCCTCCGCAATACTTAAAAATAAGGCTAGTACTGGTCCGATGCCGATACTTTTGGTATCGGTACTGGCCCATCCCAATTTATAACTGTTGATTGCTTTACCTACTGCCATTTACCAATTACTCGCGATGATTTTGCTGAGGACTACAAAGTTGTTTTAGTTATCACTATTAATGAACCTCATGACTTACTTACGGCTTTAGTTATTGTTATGGAGCTTTACTTTTTACTCTTGAAAATTTGTCATTAGCTTATTTGACTTAGTTTTTGCTGCCAACTCCCTCTGTCCTTTTTCTGCTGTGTGTGGCAGCACCTCCACAATATTGGATAGGTGCTCTGTGTAGAAAAAAGTGCTGTGTCCGTCAAAAATGAGCATTACTCTTTTGTAAAATTCTTGTCGTTCCCGTGTGTGAGATTTCATGTTGCTGCCACACTCACCGCCCTTCTTCTGCTATTTGTGTGGCGGCAGCTCCATGAGAAATGGGACAACATATTAAGAAACACGGCCCTCTAAATCAAAACTCAGCATTTTTATCACCGGAACATTTATTTTGTTCTTGTGTGTGTGACTTTCTGGTGCTGCCGGCTGCTGGCTCTCTCTGTCCCTTTCTCTGCTCAAACCAGAGACTGTTGTTGTGGGTTTTAATCACATGAAACACCAAAAGGAGGAGTCACACTTCCACAAGGTCAGGCTTCCTTCTTCACAAAGCGACGGAGGAATTACATCACGTTTGGGTTTCTGCCGCTGGCGTCCTCACCCCTAAAACCCCGCAGCCCCCCCACATCACTCCCCAGCCAAACAGTGGCTCATTACTTCCTGCTGCCGGCCCACTAGGGGTCACCAGAGGTGGACAGAGCTTCTCGGAGAGCCCTTTTATTTTATTAATATTTTTTTTGCTTTCTTTCATTTTAGTGTTCTTAAGGGGAAGAAATGCCAGATGTCTCTTAGTCAGCACCAATCTAAAAATATATACGACCTTTGAACTCATGGATGTCAAGTCTCTTAGATCATAAAGCCAAAATTCCTGGAAAGAAAAGAAGCAACGCGCCTCACCGCAAGCGGTTGGACGTGCTGTGCTCATTCAACATAAACAGGATTTTTAGTTTTTAATAAGAGGGCACGGTGTTCCCTACCCTGAAATGATTGGCAGCATACAGCTCAGAATGAACAGGATTCATACTGTAATGCAGCGAGCCATGTGGTCAAACATTTTGTACATATTGTATCCCTATTTTGCATCAACATTGCCTGTAAATGTAATAGAACACTCCTCCTTGATGCACGTCCCGGGGTTAATTAAAATGCGCCGTGCAGTATCAAAACTTATGAACATAAATATGGAGTAAGTGAGACGACACTCGGATTAATATTCAAATTCTTCGCTGTCTCGAATGGTCCTAAAAGTCGATGCATTTTAAGATTTTTTTTTTTTTCCGGATTAGACTTGCGCTCCCCAGTCTCTGTAATTAAGAACATTTGCTATCCACTCTGGGCTGAACTAGACATAGCCGGTCTCTTAATTAGCTACAGGTATTTAATTTATGTACACTATGTACATTTTGTTGTACGTAACTTTAATGAAATGTTCTTCGCTTTATCCGCTCATGTACGAGTCTTTCAGCGATGTTCATTGAAATGCATTCCTTTCGTTTTAATATATACAGTATATATATTTTTGTAACATCATTTTAATTTGAATTCTCAAACAGCAATTCTCTTAACCGACCGACCTTGTCTGTGTCGACTAGCTTCCTGTCTATACGGCGACTGTATCCCAATTGTTGTCCTTTTTCCAAGAATCTTCCGCGAGAGCTTAGACAAATGTGAGCAATATTGGTTGTGGTGTCTCTTGACGCCCACCCCCTCCACCCCCATAACACCCCTTGTTTTCCTTTCCCAGTGTTGATTATCTGCCGTAGTGGAGGTCAAAAAGGTCCCTGTGACTCATTCTACTCGCACAAACTTAAGAAACGCTGCTGATGCCCCTCATGTATGACTTCAACCTTGCAGACTTTACATGTTCTAGGAAACATCGAGTCAATTTCGAGTCTTAGTCAAATCATGACATAAAAGTATTTGGGAAAAAAAAATCAAAAGATATTTCAATGAAGTGAATGTGAATGTTTTGGGGGAAAAAACAGTTTAGTTTGTCACGAGAGACCGTGTACATGTTTTTGTGAAAAGCAAAGGCAATTTAGGTTCTCCGAAGCGAAAACTATGTTTAAAAAAGACAATGTAATAATTTTCTCCATTAAGATAAAATCACAATTTTTGAAAACGTCAACGTCCTTAACCGAGGCCAGCATCGTGTTTTTGTAACTCTTGAAAGATTGTCAACTCTTCAATAAAGCACATTTTTGTGTTGTTTTTTTTTTTTGAAAACTTCAAAAGCAGTTCAGTCGACACCGTTAACGCTTTGAAGACTTTTTGTCGTGAAACAAAGGTGTTATCGTTTCTCTGAAAACATCAAAGACCATGTACAGTTGTCAACAGAAGTTAATGTCATTTTTAAAAACAACAAAGACATTTCTGAATCTTCTATGATCCTATTTTTTGAAAACAATGGCAATCTAGTCTTCTGTGAAGCTAACGCACATTTTTCTGTCAAGGCTAATGATTCACGTGCTGAACTTTGTGTGTCCGGTGTTGTTTTCAAACTTTGCCGACGAACCATTTGTGTCGTGATTCTGTAACTTAGTAACATCGTTCACAAGAGCCTCCAGAGCACATTTATGAGCATTGAAACTGAAGGGTTTTTTTTTCATTCCGCTAACTCGTGAACAAACATTTCAGATGGCCCGTCGCTTCCGTTTAGGCAGCTTTCCCCGCAACCCTGCTTTTTACCTGCCGCACGTTTTGAAGCCGCCGCCGCGTCGCCTCGATCAATAAATGGCAGAGATGAGGAGATAAAGTCCCATGTTCCATCTCTCCTAACCACAAACTCCTCCGCTCTTTCCTCAGGTGGGCATCTGCATGCTGTCGCCACATCAATGGCGCTCATGAATTATGGAGCCGTGTCCCGCTTCTGTCACCCGTACGTCTAATTAGCTTGGCGTGACACTTCTCGTCATCGTGCGCCAAGTAGAAGCTTTTGGCAGAGGGGGGGGGGGGGGGGTAGTGTTCTAAACATTGTTTAAATGCATTCTGAAAATTCCAAGACAGTTTAGTTCCTCACTGACGCTCATATATATTTTTTGTAAACATCAAAAGACATTTCAGCTTCCAACATATAAAGTCCTAAAATTTGCGTTTTTGGAAACATCTAAGACCAATTGAGATTCGTCCGTCAACCTCGTGTGTTTTTGCGTAATCAAACAATTTCCTCTTGGAAGAACCAAATGTGCATTTTTCCTCCCCAACAAAGACAATTCAGCATCTTGAAGGAACCTTCAGGTAAACGTTTACGCAAGCGCCAAGAGAACTGAGTCCTGAGCCAACAAAACTAATGTTAGCTTGTATAATTTAAAGTCATGTAATTCGATGAACCCCACCGAATAACGGAAACATTTTTCAAACAACAAATGGTTTCTATTCTTCAATGTAATGAGCAGTGTTTTATGACCATCTTCACAGTTTGTTTTATGAAGAAAGTGTTTGCCGCCTTTGTCTGCTCAGGCTGATGAAGTGCCCAGGATGTGGCTCAGGTGATCCTTGAAAAGAAGCGGAGGTAGTGTCAGTGTATGACGGACGGGGAGAGGCAGAGGTCTGTCTGGTCACTTGATGGGCACTGAGGAGCCTGAGATTTATGACCCCGGCAGAATAAAGTTGTGTCTGCTGAGGGCCTGTGAAGCATAAATCAGCCACAAATGGGTCAGGTTGGGTCAGCGGCTGGCGGCAGATCTGCTCTCCCCCTTTTTTTTTTTCTTGAAGGTGCGCTTCGGTTGTTTTAGTGCAGATGACGCCTGCGTTTCTTTTTACATGCTCTTCAACTTATCTGGATGTGCAATTCAGCCCTATTTTTATCGATGCGAAATGTTGATAATGTGGTGTTTTATGGAAAATGTATGTTGGAGGTTTATTTGAAGATTTTTGGAGGGTTTCCAAAATAAAATAAAAAATCCAATACATTTCAATAGACGTCCATTTTACGCAGATTTTTTTTCTCTATCACCCCACAAGTAGTGGGGCTCCACTGTATAGGTTTAAGTTGTAATATTCCTATTAACCACTAGATGGAAGACATGGATTAGTTGACTTAGGCTGTCCTAAACCATAATGTGAGTAGGCCTTATAATTTTTACATTTATGGAATGGTATGCAGGACAAACATAATACCGGAATAATATTACAATTTTGTGGGGATTTATTTTTGTGTAAAAAAAAAAAAATGGCACAAAATCAATTTGTGCACTAAATGTTGGCTTGCTGTTTGGCTGTTTTGTGCCGTCACTGAATGGTCATTTTGTATGATTGTGAAGGCGCTGTTTTCCACTCTTGCTGACATTCTATTTCTCGCAACTTCTTTTCCCGTTGACTTGGGTGACTTGTCTTCCTGCAGGCTGCCGGAGCCCACGTAAAAAATTGATTTAAAATATGATCCTCGCAAAAGGCGTGCGCTTTCCATTACAATGATGAATCCAGCATCGACACGCGTGCACTCACACACAGATAACACGATGTTATCGGGCTAACGCAACAAGTTTGAACAAGTTGAGACGACCCAAGCGCAGAGATAAAGAATCGGCAGCGGCAAGGACGCATCATTTATTTGTCTGCGTTAAGTTCTTTGTAAACATCAAAGAGACTTTAAAAACCTCAGTGAATCTGATGTGAATTATTTTGTAAACATCACTGACAGCTTCGAGTCCAAAGACAATTTCATGTCATCAATAAGCCTTTTGTAAATATCAAAGGCTATTCTTAATCCTCCAAAAAACAAATTTATGTGAATCTCAAAGACATTGAGTCTTTTTTGAAAACATCAAAGACAACTTTTTTATCATTGCTGAATGTGACTTTGTAAGGTCAAAGGTGAGCTGGAGTCTGTCCCAGTGGACTTTGGGCTCGTGATGGGGTCCACCAACAAATCGCGGGGCACATATAGACAAAGGAACGTTGCTAACTTTAGGACCCCTGCTGTCATTTTTTTGCTCGACACTTTTTTTGGAATAACAGTTGCTGGAGGGGACGGAAAAGTCGCTAATATCGCCAAAAAAAATCGCAAAATAAATCGCAACTTTCACCATAAAATGACAGCGCGTTTTACGATTTACTTTGACTTCATGGTCCCTCTGAGGGCCAGTCAGACTGTTAGCTAGATCGGATGTGGCCCCCGTCGCCATATTTTACCTCGGTCTGTTATCAGGGACGGCTGAAGTTTTTTTTTTCCCCCTCTCCCAGAGCTAAAATGTTTTTTAACCGATACATATCAAAAAAGTGATGGAGGGGCTTAACCGGAGCTGCACTGATTTTTGACGGGACTTAGACCACCCGCACAGTATCTTGCGAGTTAGCGCCATTTTGTAAGTCAAGCATACAGCGTGTCTCTGTCATTTCCTTCTTATCTTCCCAGACTCCTGTTTACATCGGTACCTTCAACAAAAGGGCCAGTCAGAACACGCTTTCAGTTGGAAATCATTTTGTTTTGTCCCTTCAATCCATGTGTTCCGTCTCCGTTCACTCGCTTCCTTTGTCCGTTCACATTCGTGGTGTCTGACAACACGTGTTCCCAGGAAGCTTTCTTTTCACATCCTTGTTCCCCCTACTATCAAACCTGTGAATGGCTGTTGCGTTTACCATTGTGAAGTAACTTTCGAGAAACGCGCAATTTCCTCAGCTTGACTGGTCACCAGCCGATGTCAGGGCGCGTAGAGATGAACTGTTCGCTAGTCTGTGGGAGTCACACTCATACTTTCATGAACCAAAGCTGCATTTCTTTGGAGTGTGTGTGTGTGTGGGGGGGGGGGGGGACGACTTCACACAGGAATAAGGGAGCCGAGATTCAAACCCCAAACCTCAGAACTGTGAGGTAAGCATGCTAACTACTAGCGCACTGGTTAGCACAGAGTCAAATTCAGTGGTCCAGTGCTAATGAACATCCCGCAGATTTTGAAGGTCGCATCGCATTGCCTTCAGTCGAGGGCGTACGGGAAGTGAGCGGGAGCGGGAGGCGTGCGGTGTTAATGTTCTGCTCTTTGTGATGCTAATTTCCAGCCGGTGTGCGCAGTGAGCTGGGAACAAGTTCCCTAGCACTTAATCCAATTTGAACATTTACAAGTATATTGTGTAGCGGCAACTACACACGCAGAAGCTAACAGCAGGTTTTTCTGTTTCACTCGCAGATAAACACTTAAAAAAAACCTTTTTTTTTGCGGCTTCAAGTGTGAAACTATGACAGCTTTTTCAATTGTGAATCACTATACTTTTTGTTTGTTTTTAATATTGTTTTCAAATGTTATTAATGGAGGAGATCTTGTTTCATCTAAATATTTTTTTAAAAATACCAACAAAAACATCCCGAGAAAAGCTAACTAAGTGTTTTTTGAAACAATTTTGCATGCTTGAACCTAATACTTTTTTGTAAACATTAAAGACAACGCTGTACACATTTTGGTTTTCGCAAAAGACAATTTTCAGTCTTTTGGTGAATGTCAACAACCAATTGAGTCTCCAATGAACCGACTGTATGCGGTTTGATAAAAATTAAAGACCATTTCGTTTTTCATTTTGGAAACACCGAAGACGATTTAATGAATGGAACTTTTGCCAACATCCAAGGCAAGAATGACCGTCGCATACATGCTTTGTCATCAAATAGAATTTTCCAAAAAAAAAAAAAATCAGACAGCTGTGTTTTTGTGACAACAAAGAGAAGTTTGCGTTTCTAACTTGCACCTTACGCAAACATTATTTCATGTTCAATAAACAATATTTTAAACGGCAAAGACTTCAGGTGTGTTTTTGTAACCGTCAAAGACAATTGAGTGTTCAGTGAACATTTTGTAGACATAAAAGCCAATTTAGATGTGCACCAGATTCTAAATTTGAGTCTAAATTGTCTTTCTACTAAATATTAATTGGAGACGAATCTACCTTGAGGTTGCAAGGGAAAAAAAAGCAAAATCTCAGAGGTATTCAACTTTAGATGAGTAAAAAAATATTTTTTAAAATTCCAGAAGAGGTCAAGAAAGGCAAGTCTTTCAGAGAAAAAAAAATCCTAAATGCTTTTAGTCCTTTTGGCAAAATGTCGGTGGAAAATTATTCTGTTGTATTATAGATTTTGTTTTTTTGTCGATTCCCCCTATACTCCCCTCCCCGCAACAGATCTGAAAAGATTCCCTGAAATGTGCAGAATGCTCCTCTTTACCTTTTTAGCAGTTTGTCTCCAAGGAGCCCGCTGAGATCGCTCGTGAAAGGCTGTTCCCCCCCCCCCCCCCCCTTCTCTTTTTTTCCTGAGCTCTTTGAATTCAACATCTGTTCTCTGGCTTCAAGTCATAGCTGCCGTGCAGTCTGATAATTCCTCCCCTGACAACCTTGAATGAAGGATGATGTCTCACGCCGTGCGCTACGCTCGTTAGCTCGCCGCTTAAAGACAACGGCGGGAGATCACGGCATTTTTACGACTTCTCGGAGTTGCTTCCGCTCGCATCAATTCCGAGACATGACAGAAATGTGTACACTCTTATTTATTCTACCTTGGCTTGAGAATGGGTCCATAACGGATGACGACGGTGGACATCATGTTGGCTGTCACCATGACGTATCATCCTGCTGCATCGTATTGTACCGTATTTTATGCACTATAAGGCACACCTAAAAGCATTCAATAGCCCACAGTGCGCCTTAGAATCTGATGTGCCTTATATATGGATCAATATTTAGATTTCCTGGACGTCATATTTTAAATGTTCTGTAAAGCCTTTAGCGCAGCTCCATCTAGTGGATGCATAATGCAACCGCAGCCACTAGTGTAGCTTCTATTCTAGGCGCCTTATCATGCGGTGCGCCTTATACATGAAAACAGGGTTTTTTTTAAGGCCATTCATTGAAGGTGCGCCTTCTACTCCAAAGCGCCTTATCATCCGGAAAATACGGTAATTGGGGCAAATCATGCTGTCATTTAGTAGATGGCATGTATCACATTACATGTCAAGATTGGAATGAACGAATAATGTGGTTTTGAATCATAACTAACACTCATTGCACCGTATATCAGTTAAGCAGGTCCGAAGTGGAGACAATCTTATTGCGTGGTATCGTATTGAAATTGAAGTGAATTGTATCGCCTTGTAAGTGGAGTGAATCGTATTGAATTGTATCGTATTGTATCTTGTACTATGTCAATCGTATATTGTAACTGGATTGAATCACCTCCCATCTTGCTTGGTATCGTACTGTATCGCGTCTTATAGTTTGATCATGTTACATCATATTGTATTCAAACTGGATTGAATCGTATTGCATCGCAAAGCAAGCAGAATGAATGGTCGCTTATTGGATTGGGCCATATGTTGTCATATTGCATCGTGTTGAATCCTATCGTGGTGTGTCATATAGTCAGTTGGAATGTCATCAGAGTCAATCATGCAGATTCATTGTATCGAATTGAATCTCATCATATCGCATTGTAGCAGGAATGAATGCAGCGCTTATTATGCTATTTGATATTTTATTGTATTTAGATTGCATTTCATTGTATCGTAACTGAATGGAATCCTTTCGCAATGCATCATAATTGAAGTGAATCGTATCACACAGGATTGTCTTTTATTGCGCCGTATTGTGTTGTCATCATCATATCATCATCATCATCATCATCATCATATACAGGTAGCAGTGCCTTGTATCATATTCCACTGTAATTGAGTTGAATCATATTGCATTGTAAAAAAAGTGAATCACATCATATCGCATCACGTTGCGTCGTATCATAATTTATAATAATTGATGTCAGTGTGAGAGGCAGCTGGAGAGCTCCACATTTTATGGCGCCGTGGAGTATTTCTGTATGCATTAATTCCAAGACGCTGCTTGATATTCTGCTTCAGGTTCGGAATGGGTCCGTTAAGGATGATGACGCAGCCAAAAGTGGACTTTGGTAAATGTGACTGGTCGTCAGTGTGACGGATGTCATGCAATTGAACGGTCATCAACGTCGACGTGGCACGAATCTGATAATGACATCACTTCATTCCGTTTGAGCGTAAATCGTATGCTAACATGGCATATCGTAATTTGAGTGAATCATAATGGATTTCATTGGAATTGTATATTATTGCACCGCAAGTCAAATTCTTTATCGTAATTGGAATCGTATCGTAATCATACCTCCGTTAATTGTTCAAAAAATTCAAAAGTAATTATCAATGAATGTCATAATCAATTAATTGTCCGTTTAATCGATTGATCGCTGCGCCTCTAATATTACTTTTGCACTGGAGTGAATCATATCGTAACTGGAATGACTCCGATTCTGTTGCATCCCGAACCTGTATTGTAGTTATCATGAATCAAATTGTCATTGCATAATGAGAGTGAATCGTATTCTCCTCAATATGTCTCACATTGTATCATATTAGAATCGCATCGTATCCTGATGGGATTGAATCACTTTTTTTCCCTTTTTCGGATGAATGATAAGGGTATTGTATTGTGTCTTATTGTTTATTATATTGTATCGGAATTAATTGGATTGTATTATATTGCATCACATAGCAAGTGGAGTAAACTGTTTCATATTGAATCGAATCGTGCTGCATGTTTATTTACATCATCACCATTTTGTAGATTCATTAAAATCATATCATACACTGCGGTAAGAAGCTTTATCTGTCATACGCCCGCAGCCTGTGCACAACACGAGCAGTGTCTCGGAAACATCAAGAGGCTGCCGCTTGCCTCGACCTTGCCCGCGTGGTGTTGTCCCACCACCTGGACGTCGCCAAACAAACGTGCGTCGATTGCCGATTGTCTTATCGCAGGTGAAATTCCTGCTGCTCTGTGTTGTGTGTTGGCGAGCGAAGGCGGGCTCGGCGGCGGCGAGATTAGGCGGGAAATTGACACTGACAGATCTCATGCTTTACGGCTTCCCGGGAGGCAGCTGCGGGGCCCCCGACGAGGTGGCAGGTAACGCATCCCATCAACGCCGCGCCGCCTTTTCTTTCATACGCCTGCAGCACGTTGGCAGGATGAGAGCCAGCCAGCCAGCCTGCCTGCCCGGCCGGCCGCCTGCCTGCCTCCTTCGCCAACGCAGATAAGGCCAGGTGTGCTCGGAGACGATTCATCGGACTAATGTGTTTACGGCGCCGGTAATGAATAGAGTGCGAGTCATTAATTTTAGCTCTTCCAGCTAAATAACAAAGCAAATATGGGCAAAACTGTTTCATTTCCCTTTGGAACTGGAAGCAACACCTCCTCGCTACTTGCCCACCCCTGTACAAACCCCCACCAGCCTCTCGACTGCATCTGTGCTAATGAGATAAAACCAGCCTGCTTTGATAAGAAGTCCTACTTTGTTGTTTTTGATCTGCCTTGGTGGATAGAATGTGCAACCAAGCAATTACATACATTTCTTTGCTTCCCAAACCCCCACCTCCCCCCATGGGATTTTCTAGAATCCCGCTTGGTAGCATTTTTATGTTACAGAAATGCTACCGTGGCCTGTGGTCTTGTGACTGGACTTCAGGTTTCAAAGTAAACACGGTGAAGTGGCATTTATCTGTGATGCCGCACGCGAATGGAATAAGCTACCAACAAAAGTCAAGTCAAAATTCAGAAATACATTGATAAAAGTTTGAGTTAACGTGATGTTGTTGGGCATCTGAATGACTTTTTCAAGAATTTGTTTGCTTTTTACGCTTACTGAAGCCATATCATTTACAAGTAACGGTATGCTTACCTGAGTACAATTTTTGGCTACTCTAAACACCTCTGATCATATTCCATCTTATTCTATTGTAACATATCGTTGTAAGTCACTCCTATCAAATCTCACGGTGTCATTTCGTATCGTAATTGCAGCGCATTGTATTGTAATTGGATTGGTTCCGATCACATCGTAACGTGTCATTGTGATATTTTTCCAACAATCTTAATAATATCATGATACAGTTCGAAGGATTTACACACTTTCCTTAGCAATGTTTTTTTCCCTTGAGCAGTAACGATGATGCAGTATATTCTCAATGTCTTTGAATATACGCTATAGATTTCCGCCATGACAATATGATAATTCTCTGCATTTTTTTTCCCTGCATCTTGACTGCGCCGGCGCTTTTTATTTTAAACTCCGCTGCCTCAAGATCAATATACCATGAGAATATTTGAATATTGGCCTCTAAAATGCCCCGGACACTGAAGGGTGCTCTGGGAGTTGCCTGGCAACAAAGCTGATCCCTGGAAGCTTTTCTCGAACTTTTGTGAAATGTTGTAAAAGGGTCAATTTTGGGAGCGTCAAAGTGTTTCTTTTCCCCCTCGACATGGATGCCATGTCCTCTATTGAGCTTAGAGAGAGGTGCTCTGAGGTGCCCGAGTATAATTGACTCATCCGTTCTCTCCACATAGACCACATCTCACTGCAAAATCAATTATCGGCTGTTCAGAAACCCCTTTTGTGGCTGTACAAAAGCTGGAGTGCTGTGCCCTGGATAGTGTCTTGCTTGATTGACATTGTTGGAGAGGAGGTCATTCATAAAAATTCTCTTCAATGAAAGCCTCTCAAATCAGAGCACTATCGTCATTTTCGAGGCAAAATTATATTTTGCAAGAGGCGTACCTCGTGCTTTGTCCCTTCGGTGTATAAGATAGAGCGGAGTTTGTTCTCGTCGATGATTTGTTATGTTTGTTGTTGTTCGCTATGTCAAATCATTCGGTCTGTCGACAGTTGGACGGATAATCCTATTTTTACGTTTGTATGTATACTTTTTAGTTGGTATTTTTGTCATTTTCATTGTCGTTTTACAGTTTTAATTTTCCATCCATCCATCCATCATCTACCGCTTATCCGGGGCCGGGTCGCGGGGGCAACAGCTTTAGCAGGGAAGCCCAGACTTCCCTCTCCCTAGCTACTTCTTCCAGCTCTCCCCGGGGGATCCCGAGACGTTCCCAGGCCAGCTGGGTGACATAGTCTCTCCAGCGTGTCCTGGGTCTTCCTCGGGGTCTCCTCCCGGTGGGACATGCCCGGAACACCTCACCAGGGAGGCGCTCAGGAGGCATCCGAATCAGATGCCCAAGCCACCTCATCTGGCTCCTCTTGATGTGGAGGAGAAGCGGCTCGACTCTGAGCCCCTCCCGGATGACCGAGCTTCTCACCTTATCTCTAAGGGAGAGCCCGGACACCCTGCGGAGAAAACTCATTTCGGCCGCTTGTAACCGGGATCTCGTTCTTTCGGTCACGACCCATAGCTCGTGACCATAGATGAGGCTTGGAACGTAGATCGACCGGTAAATTGAGAGCTTCGCCCTTTGGCTCAGCTCCTTCTTCACCACGACAGACCGATACAACGTCCGCATCACAGCAGACGCTGCACCGATCCGCCTGTTGATCTCTCGCTCCCTCCTGCCCCCACTCGTGAACAAGACCCCAAGATACTTGAACTCCTCCACTTGGGGCAAGATCTCCTCCCCGACCCGGAGGGGGCACTCCACCCTTTTCGGACTGAGGACCATGGTTTCAGATTTGGAGGTGCTGATCTTCATCCCAGCCGCTTCACACTCGGCTGCGAAACGCTCCAGTGAGAGTTGGAGAGCCCTGTTTGAAGGAGCCAACAGCACCACATCATCTGCAAAAAGCAGGGATGCAATACTGAGGCCCCCAAAACGGACCCCCTCATCGCTTCGGCTGCGCCTAGAAATTCTGTCCATAAAGGTTATGAACAGAATCGGCGACAAAGGGCAGCCTTGGCGGAGTCCTACCCCACTGGAAACGATTCCGACTTACTGCCGGCAATGCGAACCAAACCCTGACATCGGTGGTATAGTGACCGAACCGCCCGTATCAGGGGGTTCGGTACCCCATACCCACGAAGCACCCCCCACAGAACTCCCCGAGGGACACGGTCAAACGCCTTCTTCAAGTCCACAAAACACATGTAGACTGGTTGGGCGAATTCCCACATACCCTCGAGGACCCTGCTAAGGGTGTAGAGCTGGTCCACTGTTCCACGGCCGGGACGAAAACCACACTGCTCCTCCTCAATCTGAGGCCCGACTTCCTGACGGACCCTCCTCTCCAGCACCCCTGAATAGACCTTACCAGGGAGGCTGAGGAGTGTGATCCCTCTGTAGTTGAAACAGACCGGTCCCCCTTTTTAAAAAGAGGGACTACCACCCCGGTCTGCCAATCCAGAGGCACTCTCCCTGTTGACCACGCGATGTTGCAGAGGCTTGTCAACCAGGACAGCCCCACAACATCCAGAGCCTTGAGGAACTCCGGGCGGATCTCATCCACCCCTGGGGCGTTGCCACCGAGGAGCTTTTTAACCACATCGGTGACTTCAACCACAGAGATGGGAGAGCCCACCTCAGAGTCCACAGGCTCTGCTTCCTCCAAGGAAGGCGTGTTGGTGGAGTTGAGGAGGTCTTCGAAGTACTCTGCCCACCGGTTCACATTGTCCCGAGTCGAAGTCAGCAGCGCCCCATCCCCACTGTACACAGTGTTAGTGGTGCACTGCTTCCCCCTCCTGAGACGTCGGATGGTGGACCAGAATTTCCTCGATGGCCTCACCGAACTCTTCCCATGCTCCGGTTTTTGCCTCGGCGACCACCGAAGCTGCGTTCCGCTTGGCCAGTCGATACCCGTCAGCTGCCTCTGGGGTCCCACAGGCCATAAAGGCTCGATAGGACTCCTTCTTCAGCTTGACGGCATCCCTTACTGCTGGTGTCCACCAGCGAGTACGGGGGTTGCCGCCACAACAGGCACCAACCACCTTACGGCCACAACTCGGATTGGCCGCCTCAACAATAGAGGCACGGAACATGGTCCACTCGGGCTCAATGTCCCCCCCACCCCCGAACATGGGAAAAGCTCTGTCGGAGGTGGGAGTTGAAACTCTTTCTGACAGGGGATTCCGCCAGACGCTCCCAACAAACCCTCACAATACGTTTGGGTCTGCCAGGACGGACCGGCATCTTCCCCCACCATCGGAGCCTACTCACCACCAGGTGGTGATCAGTTGACAGCTCCGCCCCTCTCTTCACCCGAGTGTCCAGAACATGCGGCCGCAAATCCGATGATACAACTACAAAGTCGATCGTCGAACTGCGGCCTAGGGTGTCCTGGTGCCAAGTGCACATATGGACACCCTTATGTTTGAACAAGGTGTTCGTTATGGACAATCCGTGGCGAGCACAGAAGTCCAATAACAAAACACCACTCGAGTTCTGATCGGGGGGGCCGTTCCTCCCAATCACGCCCCTCCAGGTCTCACTGTCATTGCCCACGTGAGCATTGAAGTCCCCCAGCAGAACAAGGGAGTCCCCAGCAGGAGTACTCTCCAGCACACCCTCCAAGGACTCCAAAAAGGGTGGGTATGCTGAGCTGCTGTTTGGTGCATATGCACAAACAACAGTCAGGACCCGTCCACCCACCCGAAGGCGGAGGGAGGCAACCCTCTCGTCTACCGGTGTGAACCCCAATGTACAGGCACTGAGCCGGGGGGCAATGAGTATGCCCACACCTGCTCTGCGCCTCTCACCTTGAGCAACTCCAGAGTGGAAGAGAGTCCAACCCCTCTCAAGAGAACTGGTACCAGAACCCAGGCTGTGTGTGGAGGCAAGTCCGACTATATCCAGTCGGAAATTCTCTGCCTCTCACACCAGCTCGGGCTCCTTCCCTGCCAGAGAGGTGACATTCCACGTCCCAAGACCTAGCTTCTGCAGCCGAGGATCGGACCGCCAGGGTCCCCGCCTTTGGCTGCCGCCCAGCTCACATTGCACCCGACCCCTTTGGCCCCTCTCATGGGTGGTGAGCCCATGGGAAGGGGGACCCACGTTGCCTCTTCGGGCTGTGCCCGGCCGGGCCCCATGGGTGTAGGCCCGGCCACCAGGCGCTTGTCAACCAGCCCCACCTCCAGGCCTGGCTCCAGAGGGGGCCCCCGGTGACCCGCGTCCGGGCAAGGGAAACCTTGGTCCATATATTTTTCTCATCATAAGGGTCTTTGAGCCGTGCTTTGTCTGGCCCCTCACCTAGAACCTGTTTGCCATGGGTGACCCTGCCAGGGGCATAAAGCCCCAGACAACTTAGCTCCTAGGATCATTGGGACACACAAACCCCTCCACCACGGTAAGGTGACGACTCACGGAGGGGAGTTTTAATTTTTGACAGTTTTAATTTTGTGATCATTTAAAAAAAATAATTTCCCATTTTTTAAATTAACCCGGCAACAGAAAGTAACTTGTTAGTTTATTTTATCTTTTAAATTTAAGCAACTTTTTTTTTTTTTTCTGATTTCTGATCCATGATTTTTTTATAAACATGTTTGTTTGTGGCGTGATCGTTGACATTATTTCTAGTGTGATTTTTATTGTATTTTATTTATTTTGTTTTTTAATATGGTGTAGCATCATGCTAAGCACGTGAATGCCCTGCAATCAAGCCCTCACGTTCAACAATGCTGTGAATCGAGGACAATTTTTTTTTTCCATTGATTTCGCCCCTTCCCCCTCGAATCCAATTGGTTGCCAGCATTTCAACATTTCGTTTTAATACTGCCGCAATTTCCCCACGTCCTCGGCTGCATATCTCCATGTCTCGCTGCGGCTCACCGTATATTTTAGTTACGACGCCGGCTTCATCACCCGTCAGCTTCGACGGCCCCCTGTAAATATCCCGCACGTAATTAGGCCGACGGGACGCATGCACGCACACAACAAAACAAAATTAGTGATGGCAGGGTGCTGAAAGGAGCGCTAAAAACAAAACAAAACAACAAAAACAGGCTGTGTTCAATCACGGAGTTGGCGGGCCTGACGGGAACCCCGAGGAGCCAAAACAAAGGTTGTTGACGAAAAGGAGGATTTGATGTTGCCCCCTTGTGGCCAACGGCATCTATTTGCAGTGTGGAGTCATCGCACCGACTTCAATCGTCCGCAGAAACCATCCACCGAGTGAAAAGTGTCACACTCACAATGATTCATGGCGGTCATTCCAGCTTTTATTATTACTGCAGTGGGCCCCCCTGGCTCTTCAATGCTTAAATCTTTAAATGGATGCCATAAAACACACACACACACACACACACACACATTAGACATGACAAAAATTATGAGATGAAAACGACAAAATAAATTAGACAAAAATACAAAAACATGAAAAAAAAACCAAACCCACACAAATGTATGTATTCAAATATCCTCATGCGTCAAAGACAAGCTCCACATCCACTCTGTCATCTTCTATAATTGAGATCAGCAGTTGCTAGAGCAGATTGTGAAAGTCGTCCAAAAAAGCACCTCATTTTGGTCAGTCGTTTTATGCTTTGAGGGCAAGTTATGAGGGAAATGTAATCCCACAAAACATAAGAGAGTTCATCTGATGCAGCTCATTTACATCAAGTCAAATATATTTATATAGCCCTGAGTCACATAAGTATAATTTAAAGAAATTGTTAATTGACAGGGCGGCACGGTGAAGGGACTGTTTAGCACGCTGGCCTCACAGTGCAGAGGTTCAGGGTTCGATTCCGGCTCCGGCCTTCTTGTGTAGAGAGTGTAGAGTGTAGATGTTCTCCCAGTGCCTGTGTGGGTTTTCCCCGGGTACTCCGATTTCCTCCCACATTCCCAAAAACATGCATGGCAGGTTAATGGAACACTCAAACTTGTGACTGTGAGTGCGAATGATTGTTTGTCTATGTGTGCCCTGCGATTGGCTGGCAACCGGTTCAGGGTGTCCTCCCCGCCTACTTCCCCAAGTCAGCCAGAATTGGCTCTGGCGCACCCACAAGGTGTGGATCAGAAAATGAATGGATGGATGTTTGATTGACAACCAAATTTGTCAACATAATACACAGAGGGTTATTAGTCATGTTTGTTTTTCAAGATTGTGTCCGTATTTTGATCGTATTATGCATTCCTGTTACATTGTTGTCAATTTTGCTTTTCATCAGCCATGTTCCTCATGGCAAGACTACTTATGGGAATAGCCTCTTATTATTATTGAAATGTTTATTCATGTACATTGTCCCTCTACAAAAAATAAAGAAAAGGAACAAAAACCCCCACATTACTTCAAGACTTAAGGCTTTATACTGGCTCCCAGGCAGCTGTAGAATCGATTAAAAAAATTCTGCTACTGGTCTATCATTTAATAAATGGCTTAGGCTGTGAATACATTGAATAAATAATAATTGATATAAACCCAGAATGGCTCTGAGGTCAGCAGACTTGGCCGCTTAGTGGAGCCCAGAGTTCAAAGCAAAAATGGTGCATCAGCGTTTATCTGTGATGCTGCTGGCAAATTAAATAAGCCTAGAGTGAAAATGCTTTTAAATCCAGGGTAAAAACAATACCTTTTTCCACCTCACACCTATGATTAAGGTATTTTAAAGCATTTCTAGGATCATTTTTTTTCGGAATGCTTTCCTTGCGCTGTGCACAATTTGAATTTTTTTGTTTGTAAATGCCTTTGAGTGTGAAGCACATTGAGCTACCTGAATCCCACCCTTTGCTGTGCTCGATTTTCATGACAGAGCCCTTCCAAAGTAACGCTCACCCCCCCCCACCCCATGTTATTTCAAAATAAAAGCCTGCGAGGAAGTTCTTAGTGAATCGCAATTCGGTGGGCGTCGGCTGTGTTTCCTCACGGCTCAGCGGACTGCGTCGGTCGGCCCCCGGGGTCCACCTGTGGGCTGATGGAAACAAGAGTGAGCTCTTGTCCGGGCCCGGGCCAGCGTGTAATGGAATTGTAAGCTCATTTCACAGAGTGCGACAAAGCACGGCCCCGCTTTGGGGACGGCGGAATCTCAGCGCAGCCAAAGAAACATACTCACTTTCTTTCCTAAACTTGGTTTGCCCTCTGTTCATCGACAACTTTTGAACGTTAGTTGCTGTCGCACCGATACAAAAAGAAAACATGGACAATAAATGGCGCATAAATGGAGAGGGAAGGCAATTTGAGAGTTCGGATTAAGGTTTCAAGGCAGGGTTCGTGTTTCAAGTGACCCCGACACCGATTTGAAAGCATAACCCCAGTTTGCAAATCCTTAAACACTGATTTGAAGCCCTAACCTTTATTTTGAAACCTTAATTTTAAACCCTGTCTTGATGCACTAACTTTTTGAAGACCGGGTTGGGATTTCAAACAATTGTTAATTTTTCAAATTAGGGTTTCAAGTCAGGCTTGGTGAGCTGTGGAGCAGTGGGGCCCTTTCCAAAAGTGTGTTTCTAAAAATGTCTTGTTAAAATGACAAATTAACAACTCGGGCTCCGCTCCAACTCTCCATTGATGAATTAATTGATTAAGAGGAGCCTTTTGTCCATATGGTGCATTTAGTCGCTGGAGCAGCCAAGCAGTAAATTGCCTTTTATCGGGCTCACCTTTTTTACTTGTGGGAAGGGGGTGGAGGGTCACAGATGAAACTTCTCTGTTGCACGCTCATAACTTGTATTAGGGTCCACACACGTGTGGAGGTTCTTTGAGGTCTTCGGGACTGCAGAGTGTCTTTGAAAGTTCAAAGCCACAAGCAAACTGACACCGAACACCCAGGGCCTGGTGTACTCAAGACTGAACATTCAAAACAGGCGCAAACTTGAACGACACGCGGGCGGTGTAACCAGATTTGTCAAAATGCACAAAATTGCTTGAAATTATGGATGGAAGTGGAAATGTTATTGTTGTTGAACATGTCACGGGTACAGGGCAAAGAAATTAATTTCACAATTTCAATCTTTCTGAGAACATTCGAGAGCATGACACCAACAAGGAGAGACACAATAGTAAGATTATCGAGTCGTCAGACGGCGCCTCAATTTTTAGATTTAAAAAAAGATAACAGATAGAAAGCTGAGGGAACAAAAGGGCAGCATCCAAACAATGCTTCTATCAAAAGGTGACAACATTGGGAGAAAAACCACAATGCCCCACTACTGATCCTTGGGGGCCATCTGGTGCCCACGTACGGCAAGTTTGCAACCCCTGGATGACAGAAACACCCCTTGCGTAGCGGTTTCAAGGTCCCGCTATTTCAGATTTTTTTTCTTTGTACAGTTAAAGCTTAATTCTGTTCTTTATTCCGAGATGTAATTCCACCTTCAGCCACTAGTTAGCGGAACAGTACTGTGTTTAACACTGTGTAAAATCTGAAAGAAAACAGGAAGTGGTAGGCCTCTTTTTTTTTCCTGAAGGTATGAGAAAGAGATTGTTGAACGACTCGAGTCTCTCCCATCCTGCGTTTTACGCCGACAGTAAGCAACGGTGGGAGTGTGCATCTTTGGAGATGGTTGTTGATGTAGATTGTGAGATGATAAACTGTTAGTTTGACATAAACGACATTTGTAAACCTGTAAACCCAAGATACACAATTAATCGGTTTGCGCACAATTTTTGTCTCCCTCTCACAACACATGTAAGTGTTTTTAAAGACATGAAAAAAAAAGAATGCTATAAAAACATGCCGAGGGAGTATATAAATAGGGTATCTCTATATTGCAGATTTCACTTATCACAGCGTGGTCTGGAGCATAAACGCCATGATGGACTGTAAGTGTGATGAATCAAACCCTGGACAAATTACACTGGCCGATTTAGCATCATAAAGCCGGTGCGAAACGCCACGCAGTGTTGCTCGCATATCCGTGCTAGCATTAGCGTCAGCTAAATTTATGATTTGAAGTAAGGTTAAAGATTTCAAATTTGGTTGAGGGTTTCAAACAAGAGCTGGGGTTTCAAATTTGGATTGAATTTAAAACTACGATTAGGATTTCAAATGAAGTGTTGAAGGCCAGGTTAGAGGTTTTTTTTTTCAGGTGTCACATGAGGCTGTAAAGCAGCCCATGAAGGAAACAAAAGTTCGTTAATCTCCAAGGAATGCCATGACGCGCATTGGCGTTCTGATCACTGCTAATAAACTGACTGCGTATGTCATGATGAGACCCAATTAACAGACAAAGGTGCGCCTGTTGATTTTTGACGCACGCTGTATAACAATACCAATTAGTCAGATGGTCTACTTTGTCATTCACATCCTCCATCTTTAATGAGGAGTCATCCCGCGAGGCAGTTGGCACATTAGCGCTAATAAAGCAAAGCGGCCCTCCTGTCGTACATTTGTGTGTTGCGTTGTGCCGTTGGGTTGGGTCAAGAGTTTGGCTTTCAACCGCATCTGACTCTGCGGCGACGTATCACATGTCGATGCGACGCTAGCAAAAACAAAAAGAGCCATGTCATCGTTTTAATGTACTGATGGTGCGATTTGTAGTGGGCGTTGGGGTGCGCCGACTCATTTGATGGTGGAGGGTGTGTCTCAATGCGTGGTTTTCTTTTGTTTTTAATCACCAAATCAAGTGTATTTGGACTTTTTTTGTGTACTGTGTGAACACAGGGGTTCGCCAACAATTTGTGTGCCGATGTCATGGGGTGCATCAACTCAGGTATTTCATTTTATGTTTAGCCAACGTGGTAGAGGCCAATGTGCACGTTTTTAGCCAGCATTTGTATGCAGTTGGAGAGTGTGTGCCAGCTGACAGTGTTTTTGTGAGTGTTTGCACCAAATCAAGCCTTTTTGGAGGTGTATTTGTGCGCAGGGGGCTGGAGGTGCGCCAACTCGGGGTTTTCATTTGACTGTTTTCGATCCAGGCTGTCAGTTGTTTTTTTTTTTCTTTACTTTACATGTGTGAGACAGTGCTGGGGTACACCATTCTTTTGGTGTGGCTGATAGAGGGGCTGCCAACTCTGGAATTTAGTTTTCCTTTTTTGTGGGTGGTTGAGAAAGGTTGTGCCAAATCAGGCTTTTTTTTTTCCAGGGATGAGGGGGTGCTTCAACTCAGACTTTATTTTAACTTTATATCTGTGCTATATTGTGAGCAGCAAGGCACCAAGTCAGGCTTTGTATGCGAGTGTGTGTGTGTGTGTTCTGTGTCGGCTGGTGTACCAATTCAAGCTTTTGGCGATTTTTATTGCATTCTGTGGAGAAAAGGTGCAAGGGAAAAGGTGCAGGGAGAGGGCATGCTGAAGTTGAAACTTTTATTATTTTATTTGTGTTGTATGCTAACTCTGGCTTTTTTTAGGGGGCGGGGGTTGTGGAGGGGAAATGCCAACCCAGTTTTATATTTTAATTTTTTTGCTTTAGGTCGTCCAAAGCACTGACTCACCAGGTTGTCTTGATGGAGTGAATACACTGAGCGTGATTGTTTTTGAGCTGATCTTGGCTGCAATGTGACATTATTGATCTGCGAACACACGCACGCACAAGCTGTGTGTTATTGCTGTTTGTTTTCTCACCTCCTCCACAGTGAAAATGAGTACTATATATGTGTGTGTGTGTGTGTGTGTGTATACAGTATATATAAATTTTTTTCTCACTATTGCATTCAAACTGGCGTGGATGCACTAACGAAGGCTTTCTTGGCAAGGCGGTGGACCAAATAGAGCTTATTTACGATTGCAGCGGAGAAGGGTGTGAACAGTCTGACTTTTTTTTGGTACGCGTTACCATAGGTCTTTTTTTTTCTTTTTTTGTGTGCATAATGAGCAGTGCAATCTTCAAACATGCATAAAGTACTGTATTCAAAAACAAACCCCCCCCCCCCCCCCACCTCCTCCCCTTTGTGTTTGTTTATATATAAGCACGTTCCTTTTTGACGTCTTATGTGTGGAGTTACAAGGGGTGCGCCAAATCAGGCTTTTTGGACTTCAGGCGTATTCAGCGTAGAGGGTGTGCGTATTAGTTTTGTTTGGAGGCTCTCGGCTCATCGTGATGAGTTGTGGCCGCCCGAGGCTGCGTCTTGAGAAGAATCTGGACGGAGGTGGCAGGCAGGCGGGCGGGCTGCGGATTAAAGATGATATCGTGTGGCGGAGCAGGAATGATGGCGGAGATACTGGCCAAGTTGCTGGCGAAGTGCAGTGCATCCCACAAGTTCACTTGTAGAATACTGATGAGAGTCGTGGTGTGCCTTGGATCATTTGAGACTTCATTTCACTTGTTTGGCTACACCGGAGTCAGTTTTGCTGTGGCCCGACAGGATTTTGCTGTTTGTTGCGCAACAGGGTTTGCTCGTTGAGCGCACACCACTGTGCAAAGTGAGGTAGGCTTGAATGGTGCGCACTCAGGTTTGCATGCCTGGTTCTTACTGGTGTCCAGTTGAACAATTGCAAACTTTGGTGTGTGGTAAAAATCTAAATGGTTCCGTTGTTTGGTGCGCATCAGTGTTCTGTAGGTGTTTACTCAGTTGACTCGCTTGGCACACTACAGTTTTTGCTTCTCTGGTGTTAAATTCTTTGGTGCGCACCCAAGTCCACCTGATTGGTGAGCTCTTGTGTTTGCTTGTTTGACATACACCAGGGTTCACTTTTTTGGTGTGCACCAGGGTTTGATGTTTGGTTCTACCAGGGTGGCGTTGTCCAGTTGCAAACTTTGGTGTGCACCAAACAACCGAACGCTCATGAGTATCAAAGAAGTACCAGGTACTAGGATTCAATTATTTGTTCGCACCAGGGATAAATTGTGTGGGTCACTTGTTTTGCGCTCACCACCACTGATCCGCACCGGTTCAGATTTTTTTCAGGGTTTCTTTGTCTGGTGTGCCCACGTATTCTGTTTTTCGATGGATCAGGGACCGCATGCACCTGTATGATGCGCCATGGTGTGTATCAGTTGTTTGGTGTGCAGTGGTTGAGTTGTTTTTTTTTTTTTCCAAGAGTCCCAGGGTTACTTTGTCTGGTGTGCAATAGGATTCCGTTTTTTGTGCACAGCATTGTTTGCTTGTTTGGTGTACAGTTCCTCATTTGGTTCCCATCCAAATTGATTCAATTGATGCACACCAGGTTTCCCTTGTTTGGTGCGCACCTGAGATCACCTTTTTGATGCACGCTACTTGTTTGGTGCACAGCCTTGTGCCAGGATTAAATTGTTTAGTGTTTGATTCACTTGTGAGATGCCAACCAGGGCTCACTTGTCGATGCTCCATTTTCGTTGTTGTTGACTTGCACCATGTTTCGGTTGTTTTGTGCACACCAGGGTTCACTTGGTGCACCACAGCTCACCTGCTTGGCTTGCGCTAAGGTAGGCAGACTTGATAGGGGTGCATGAAGGTTCATCACATGGTGTCACATTGACTAGGTGAAACTAATAAAGTGTCTACTTGTTTTTTTTTTTTCTTTGACAACGATACCAGCAGGATCCAAAAAGAAATCCCAGGGAGTGAGAAATGAGTTCCTGCGGCGCAGTAAATAGTAAAAGCAAAGAGAGGATGAAGTGCACACATTAATCCCGGAGTCAGAGCAATCTTGTAATCCACTCACTATGCTAATTGCCTGTTCTTTCTGCTGCAAAGGGGCCTTTTACAGGCCATTAAATGGCACTGAGCGCTTGACAAAGGATCACCAGCATGCGCACCCCTCCCTCACCCCGCACCGCCGCCTATCCACTCACTCTCTATTTTACACTCAGTCATGCTGTTGCACGCCCACACGCTGCTCTTTCAAATAAAACGGCAGAAAATAAGCGACGCCGGCAGGCGTTGTTTATTTTTGAGATATTGTCAGCAAGGATGTGCAAATTGCGTTCCCACTGTGATGCGAAGGTGACAAATCGCGCACCAAAACACACCTTTTGATCTGTGTGTGCACGCTGTTCTTTTTTTTTTTTTTTTTTTGCGCCGGTGAATAATTTATAACATGCTGAGTGCTGTTGTCCACAGACACTTGTGCAAAAGCATGGCAACACCAATTTCTTTGTGTGTGGCAGAAAGGGGGTGTACCAACTTAGGCTTTTTGTTTCTTTGTACTCGCACATATCCTCAAGTGAATATGTTCACCAATGTTGGCTTTGATTTGGAGAGATGGTGTGCCATATCAAGCTTTTTTGGTAATTTTATACCATGTGAGAAGAAGTAGGCGGTGCAACAAGTTTTTATTAACTTGCACTCACCCCCAAGTAAGGTTTTTGTGGATAGGAGCTTCTTTCAATTAAGCCTTTTCTGTACTATTTGTGATGGAAGAGACGGTGTGCCAACTCAGGTTTTTTTTGTTTGTTTTTTGGTGACGGGCGTGCACCAAATTTTTGAACGGGTTTGTGTGCAGAGCCAAGAGGGTGATCTATTTTTTTTTTAGCTGTTTTTTGTGTATAAGGGAAAAGGAGGTGGGCCAAGCTAGGCTTTCTTTTTTTACTTGCACTCGCCCTAAGTGAGTATATGCGCACTAACTGGCTTTTTTAAAGAGGTGGTGTTTAGACAAAAGCAGTGTTTTGCCGTCATCAAATATAAATGTTCGGGTGAGGCATCATTACTTGACTGGGGAGCACTACAAACACAATAAGCATGCATGGAGCTGCCGTCAGCCTCAGCTCACGCCCACAAGCTCACACGACGACTCATGACTAACGTCACATAGCAGGCCACTTGGCCCTGCCTCTTAAAGGCACCTTTTTCTATTTTCAATTTATTTTGTGCTTGTTATTTGTATGTTTGTGTGCAGATAGGTTACAATGCTTTGATACATTGAGTGATGTGATCTCTCAATATTTGCGGATTTTCACCTCTTGTGAGCGGGCCTGGGCTGTATCTAGTCCAGGTTAACAGTACTTTATTGGTTCCAAAAAAAAGAAGAAAGAAAAACGAGGTCATATAAGAGCGTTGTCCCCCTCTCTCCACTGCCATCCATCACAGGCGAGGTTCAAGTGTCAGTGTGGACGATGGCTTTTGGAGCCCCCCAAAATTAACAACAAACTAAAGGCGGCCGATCAATAGATTGTGTCTGGAGAAATGATGAAGCGGCACTTCACAAGAGGGAAAATCAATGGCACTTGCTCTCTCGTGTGCCTCCATCTTTCTTTTGCACAACTTCAGCTTGAGCTTTACTGCGCGCAAGTGTGTGTGTGTGTGTGTGTGTGTGTGTGGCTAAGCCATTTAATGTTCCTTTTGTTTCTTCCCTTTTAGGCCGGAAAGGACCCTCTGCCACTTTGATGTGTGAGCTCAGTGATGGCCCCGCAGTGGAAGTAAGTAAGTGTGGCGCTTTCACCGTTTTTATTGGCCCTCCGCGTATCCGTCAACAGCTTTGCCCAGGTTTTCATGTTGGTTACACGTACGCCTCGTGCAATTTAAGTAAATGTAGTTGTCACAAAAAGCCCGACATGTAACACGTTCAGTGGTACGTATTCCGGGCCTTGGTGCACCCCGCAGTCGATGGGGGGATTGCGATGAATCGTATTGGAAATGGAATGAATTGCATCAGGTGAATTTTGGAATTGGAGTGAATTACATTGTACTCTAATTGCAGTGAATTTTATCGTAACAGGTGAGTGAGACGCGTCGTAATTGGAGCAAATCGTCTCAAAATAGGAGTGAATCGATTTGTAATCAAATTGAATCGTATCTAAATTGTAGTGAATCGCTTCGTGCTTGGTTCAAATGGCCTTGTCTTTCAAGTGAATTTTATTCTAATCGTAAATAATCACATATTGGGAGGGAATTGTATCATGATTAGCGTAAATCCTGTATTGATTATAGTCAATCGTAATAAAATGAAAGTAAACTGCATTGTAACGACAGGAAATTGCATTGTGATTGGAACAAGACATATGATCTCATAATTGGTTTGAATCAGGAGTAAATTGGATCATAATTGTAAGGAAGGAAGTCGTATTGCATCCCAACCGGAGTGACGCGTATCATCATCAATGGGATTCCAATAATTGGGGATCGCATCTCAATTGGTGTGAACAGCGATGTGTCATAATTGTAGGCATTCCGCGCTATTTATAACTCACATTGGTACAGTCCGCAGTAGGAGGAGGAGGGGTGAGCAGTGGCTCATTTGCATAATACAGGACAGCTACCCCAAAACGTGCTAATTTCAACACTGCTGTGAGGGGATGGAAAGTGACCTATGGGCTTGACTTTTGGTTTCAAAAACTTGCAAAATAATACATGTCCATCCAGTGTCGTTTTTTTTTTTTTTTTTGGTCTTTTTAATTCATTTGCAGTGACAACACTGCAAGCCTTTGAAAAATAATCCCATTATGTTTCCCGGGCATTACGTTAATAAAGTTCTCAGAGCGGAAAATCAGAGCCTCTGGAGCTCGATATTAGCTCTTGTTATGTGGTGGCCATCCAGTTGAAGAAAGTCTGACGAGAAGAAATCAAACTGAAGGTTGTGGCGTGGGTCCGCGGACAACACGGTTTTGGGTCTGTGATGTGTTGTTGTTGTTGTTGTTATCCTGGCGCCATGCAGTATACAGTGAGTGTCATATTGGACAGGAATAAAAGAGTCATGTGACAGATCTGATGCATTTCGGCGGTCACCATGGTTACCAACTCGCATCACTCAGCGGTGAATCCTTCCACCCGTCACAACCCTTTCGTGCACCCTTTGACCTAATAACATGATAAACTGTCCACTGTAGTGACCGCGGTCTTTGAAAGGGTGACTTTTGATGCTTGCCATTCATCCCTACATCAAAATGAAATGCCTTCAGCGTCGTACATGTTTTGAAACTGGCGTCGAATTTTGTGGTTGTTTTTTTTTAAGTGGGTCATATCTTAATTGGACGGCATCATATGCGTTTTAATTAGTGGATGGCAATTTATTGGAGTATATTATTCTGTAATTGGAGTGTATCTTATCCCAGCCTCTTGTTTGGAACGCGTCACATCTTAATTGGATTGCGTGTGTGAGTGTGTATATTAATCGGAGCCGATCCTAGGACATTATTCTGGCTCCTGAAGAGCCATTGAACATTCGTTTTCTGTTTCTATAGTTACAGAGCTGCTTTATTTTGTAAAGTCAATTTGTTATTGTGAAGGGCACACCGCGTGTTGTTGCGTGAGACACGAGCTGTTTTACGTTGAAGCTCCGAAAGATGGACTGCAACTTCATGTCCTAAGCCAAGCCCGTATGTCTATGTAATGTAAATGTATGCAATATTATTAATTAGTGGGGTGTGTTCACCGTGAATTTACATTTGATGGATGTTCCAATTGTTTACGGTTAGCATTTACGTACAGCGATTAGCGCATTAGCTCGTGAACGTTCGAAAACATCGAACGTTCAACGAAGAAAACATCTTTATGAACCTGGATTTAAAAGCATTTATACTCCTTTGACTGACTTCCCTTTTGTTGGAATCTTATTGCATGCGGCATAACGGCTACTTGCTGATTCACCGTGTTTGCTTTCAACTTTCCAATCGACTTGATCATATCGCATTGTAATGGGGTGAATCATTTCATCATCGTGGTAGTAGTGAGCAAATCTTTTTTTTTTTAACAGTAACTGGGTTGAATTTCATCATAAATGTATCATATGACACAATGTGAGTCATATGATAAATATGGGTTAAATAAAGGGAAAAGAAGTCTTCCTTCGAAGGAGGCTTTTTGACATCATTGATCCTCCATCGGGACAGCGATGGGGTTGCGTCGCTATCGGGAAGAAAAAAGGATGACATCTCCCGCTTCCACCGTCTGCTGTCTTCGCCCCACCGAAGTGACACCCGGACATGTCCTCGGGGGGGGGGGGGTGGGGGGGGTGTTAGAGGAATCTATGAGCAAAATTGTATCATGTTTAAAGTTTCATTTAATCTGGACACATCTAAATGTTCGGGTGCGTATCCAGCACCCCCAAATTCCTGTGCACAAAGCCAGAGGGCTGTTGAAGTCCACAATTAGCACGTCAATACAGGTGGGCGATCACGGGGGAGAGGGCGAAACTCGGTCACAAAAGGGGAATGAATAATTCGGGAACAGCGGTTGAACAACAAAAGACGAGTTGAGAACACCCGTCGCGCCCAGACGACATTGGCCAGCCGCAAAGTCTACAACATGCTAATTCGATGTAGACCAGCCAGAAAAGGCGCCAATGTACTGGTGGTTCAATGTTTAACACAGGTAACCCATCACTACCGAGGGGCCGGACCGTGGGTGCGGTATACAAATATCGGGGGCAGTGTTTTCCTTGTATGTTACAATAAAAGCCTGAATTGGCGGGAAGGGAGCTCGAGTGTGATCGCGGAGCAACTAACCGTCGTTCGCTCTCAGAGATCCGCTTCCGCCGATATTGAAGCCAATTTTCCTGTGTGCCGAGTCATTTCTTTAACTTTGTCCGAGAAAATCTCTGACAGGGGGATAGAAGATGAGTTCGCCTCGGCGGAGGTACCTTGCTCGGGCGCGCCTGTGATGCGTTTGGCCTTTTGTCACCGGGCAGAAGAAACAAACGATGGCGTCCAAACTTCCTGACGTTCAACCGCAGAAGGAGGTGAATTCCGGGCCAGCACTCTGGCCTCAGAGCTCTACGAGGATAGAGAGCTCTGACCTAATTAGCTGACTTTGTTAAGTAAAAGTGCACAGAGCCCAAGCTCCAACCCCCCCACACCCCTTTGAGTGTTTCCTCTACAACGTGATTACGGCTTTAATGAGCTGCTGGGAGACCGTTTGTATCCTTACACTGTATGTGCTAAAGCAGCTGCTCGTATTTTTTTAGTTTTTTTTTTAACCACCTTAAAAAATATATAAACGACCCTTGTGAGGATAAAGTGGATCAGAAAATGGATGGATGGATATAGTGTAGTCGTGTTGAAACGTATTCACACCCCGCTTGCTTTTTTGTTCTCTTGAATAAATCCTGTTTTGGATTCCCTGGTTTTGCCTACCCGCTTCCCTGCACTTGGGTCTTCAATCATTGCCAACCTCGGCATCTATGATGTCAGAACGTTAAGAGTACCATCCCATCATCTGAGCATATCTGTTGTACGTCAAGAAGAGATGACTATCTTAGTTTGGATGCCAGTCAATGACCTTAAACTGGCCACCGGATAATCAAACGAAAACCTCCAATGCTGCAGTGATAATGAAAGCTTGATTTGCAACCTTCAAGTCATCCTTACTACCGGCCTGCCTGCCTGCCTGCTTTTGTGCTGCTTGCTCGGAGGCTAATCACGTTGCAGCAAGATGATCAATGGTGCCTTCCACGGCCAAACGCTCTGCCGGACTTAAACAAGCCGCCTGTCACCGCACAAAGATTTTCTGCCGCTGATGGCTGAGGATTTACTTTGACTTGAGCGCCTCACTGCAGACGTTCGTTCCCACGCACTCTCCGGCCGAGAGAGAAAATGCGGGGAAACATCTTCTCTTCTTGCTCCCTTTGGATGAGCAAGAATCCCACTGGTTTTGTTTCCGTTATCGAGTGTTCGCGTTCTGTGTCACGGGAAGAGCCCCATTGATACTGACACAGGTCAAACACCTTCACGTCTTTGTCACGTGTCTCCAAATCCTCAGGATGATTGTTCCGTGTCAACACATAAATCCTATTCCTTTTCAGTGCCACCAGATTAGGGGTCATGATTATTTAATAGATTTTTTTTGAAGAAACACAAATCTGAATTCACCTTACAGGGTCTTAAATGATTTACTCACTGTATTTTCTGGAGTATAGGTCGCACCAGCCATAAAATGCATAATAAACAAGAAAAGAGTGTCAGTCACATTTTTTGGGGGCGTTTATTTGATAAAATCCAACACCAAGAACATACATGTCATCTTGAAAGGCAATTTAAAATAAAATAAAATATCAAACAGGCTGAATAAGTGTACGCTATGCTAACGTTACATGACGCATTAACAACGAACTCGGAACGTGCCTGGTAGGTTCACGTAACATATTAAGACTTATTCAGATAACTATAGCATAAAGAACATGCTAACACGTTTACCAAACCATCAGTGTCACTCCAAATCACTAAATCCAATCAAATGTTCATCCTTTGTGTCAGTTTTAAACAACTCCGCCAACTCCGGAGGTAGAAGCTGCGGCGCTTCCTATTCGACGTCACCTACGTCACTCATCGTTGATCTATCAACAGGCCTAGTGCGCCCTCTTGTGGTTTTGTGTGGAAATAACATGTGAAATGAGATAATGTATTCATTTCACTCAAAAGTTGCATCCCAGGCCAAACTATGCAAAACAAACAAACAAAAAAACTGTGATTTATCGTCCGTAGAATATGTTAAATCCATTAAATCCCTACCACTAACCCCTGAATCCAAACATTAAAATTAATTACTAAAAGCGCAAGCTGTAGTGTATTTGTCTTGACTATTTTTAAATAATTGTCCTGACTGGTTTTGAACAATATGCGTCTGGGGGTTAGGGGGGAACGCCACATAAATTCAAGAGACGCCTCGATTCTTCTTCCGTTGCGTTGGCATAAATTCAATCTATTTCACAGAGGAGCCACCAAGGAGCACCTTGGGAAAATGTATCAGGTAGCAAGAGCGAGCTGAAGGACTCGCAGCGAGCCTTTCATGATGACTTAACAACAACAACAACAAAAACTGCATGCCTTTTTTTCCTTTATCTTGGAGATGGAATCCTCTGCGGGCGGAAACGTGAAAGGAGAAATGTGCGTGCGTGCAGGCAAGAGGAAATGTAAACGAGTGAGGGAGGGTGTGTAGGGAGGAGTTGTGACAGCCAGCTTGTCAAAATTCTACCATGAATATTGCACCACACCTCACACTCGGAACACAGACACATGCATACATATGCAGAAATGAACGAATGGATGGATGAATGATGATGTGGAAGGAGAAGGATGGAATGGATTGAATGTCTCGAGGATGGATGGATGAATGGATGGATGCCTGATGAGGATGACGGATGAACGGACAGATGGGCACTTGGACGGATGATGGCGATCGATGAATAGATTAATGGAATACGTGGATGACTCGTAGATGTTGAAAGGGTGGCTGATGGCGCGGAGGTGTGGCCTGTTGGATGGATGGATGCATGCAGATGGCTGGTTGGAAATCGATGGAGTAAGTGGGTTGGTGAATGGTTGAGTGATGTGGACGTGTCACAAACAGGCACTTGCAACGCATCGTCAAATACATTCCGCTGCCCTCTTCCAAACGATGACATTTCTCAACACGACCATTTTGTTGCTCTTCTCCCATTCGTACGATACTGCACTCCAACATGCAAGTGCCTCATGTGGTCACCACCCTGGGTGTAAGTGTCGTCTGTATGCTTCCCCCGGGGGCCTCCTGTCTACGGAGCCGGCGAGGAACCCTGGAGAGAGATCGTCACGCTGACCTGATTTCCTTTTCTCTCTTCCATCTCACTCTCACCTGAGACAGTTTGGGGGCCATTTTGTGGAGAGCACCGCTCTGAAATGACACCGCGGTTACAGTCCACTGACTTGAGCGTTTGCCATTTTTCACAATTTGGTCAAATTAATTTGCCGCATAATTGCTTTCTTGATGATGCGTGACACTGTCATGAATACTCATCAAACTGCGCCCAGTCCATGATCCCTTAAGAGGAAATGGCATCCATCCATTTTCTGGAGCACTTCGCTTTTGTAGAACCAAGACTGAGGATTCCATATCAGCTGACGGTGGGCTAAAGGCACACCACGCACTGGATTGGTCGCCTGTCAAGCAACTGATCGCAAGTCAGATTTATCATCCATTAATCATGTTGGATTGTTTGCGAGTCAGTTATGCTGGATTGGTCACCCGTTACTCTGGACTAGAATCCGGTCACTCACCTTGGATGGGTTGACAATAGTCAGTCATCTTGGAGACACTGACATGGAATGGAGTGGTCAAAGTCAAAGCCTGTGTTTTCCATCTTTGGAGGAATTATCTGACATTTCTATATAACGGGATAGCATTTCGCCCCCCCCCCCCCCCCCAACTGTCATCTTAAAGTCAAATGACTGTGGTGATATTGTAAAGATGCAGCTGTTGGCACAATAAAGAACAAAAATTGCAGCCTCTTCACATTGCCCCCATAACCTCAACCACTGAAATTAAAATCTGGTTCAGTCCATATGTAAAAGACTCCGGTAGGGGGGATCTACGTTGGTGTATGACTAAATTGTAAAAAAGCGATGTTGCATAATCGCTTGCCAGATCATTAATTGGTGTTTAGTGGTGAAGTTGGGCACATAAATCAGGTCTGCTGGCAGCCAGCCGCCATATTGATGGCACCGCTAATGAGGGCAATAATGAGAGATGCTTTAGGACCATGCTAGCTGCCACCAACAATAGAAACATCTGCACCACATCGCACATATTATCTCCTGCTCCGAAATACCACTGTAGTCATCCTTCCAGCACTTTGTTAGAGCTGTGGTGGTTTTTATAACGTGCTCTATAATTAAAGTTGAGATACAATACATTTAACTCCATTTACGATTGATGATTCACACCGAGTGTGATGATCTATGATGTGATATTTTTCTGCCACCTCCAATGTGTTTTATCTTATGTGCTTATCTCCAATAGCAGCACCCACACTTGAATGATATATTTTCCCGAGGTAGTTTTGTTTCACTCCAAGGCGGACCAGGAAGCAAGTGACCACACAGAGAAAGAAAAATGAAGGCGTGCTGCTGCTGCTGCGGCGTCCTGATTTCTCACAATTAGCTGCGCGCTAGCAAACATCCTTGACGCCACTGACCTCTCGTCACACAGTGGCCGTCACGACTGGAAGCCTCTTCTGGCTTATTATGGCTCCGAGTGTTATGGTAATGGGAGGCAGCTGTGTGTGGCGGTGTGAGCGCCGCGGGAAAGGATAGCCTATTATCCGCCGCTGTGTGCTCTTATCCGACGCCGGCTGATGCTAATAATGGTGCGGGAAAGGGCGACCTTTCTGCGATGGTGATAATTCAGGTGGATGGAGAACAGTGCAAATATAAAATGTGAATTGAGATGCTCTCCATCTGTATAGCTTTCTTTGTAATATACATTTGTGGTAGCTTTCACTAGTTAGCACAACCACAGCGCACCATTAATTAATATGCTTACCATCAGTCTTAGCCTTAGCTAGCTAGCACAACCACAACCCTATTTTTAATGAACAGAGTTAGCAGTGGCTTAAACAGCGCAACTTTATTTCACAATTGCCATTAGCTATAGCCAGCATACATTCAATTAATGTGGACAAGTTAACACAGATTAAATCACATGCATCATGAGCATTAGCAAGATAAAATATTACTACGGCGCGCCACTATTTGACATGCATCATCAGCGTTAGCAGTAGCTGGCTAACATGACCGCAGTGTTTGCATACACTTTTAGTTTTAGCCAGCTAGCACAACTTGACTCTATTTTTTAAAAACAAAATTGCATTCCTTTGTCATTAGTGTTCACTGAGTATATGTACTATGTAGCCATACGTAAGAAGTTCGGCATGCCAGCTTCGTATATTTTCCCCACGCGCACCATGTCCATGAAATACTCCACAGTGTGACATTAGCATCTCTTTGCTTCTCAGGAGCAGCTGACAACTTCCTGGTTTGAGTCCACCTGACAGTCCACAAACACGCCTGAGACTACAGTAAGAGATCAACTCGGAAGTGTGATTTTGGTGATGATCCCAATCGAAAGACACCCCCTCCCCTCCAAAAACAAAAAATGCTTTATGAGCAAGATGAGCGTTCATAGATTCCTCCAAGAGGTGAATTCACAACCTGTGACTGATTGAAAGTGTGGACCCCCCAACATTGTTTGTGTTGGCTGGCTGGCTGCTGCCCACAGTCTTTATCTGCCAGAGGAAATATTGACCAGCAATACTTGCACTTTGCTGGCGTTATTACTTTTTACACTGTGCATGCGTGTGTGTGTGTGCATGCGTGTGTGTGTGCATGCGTGTGTGTGTGTGTCCTGTGGACAAATAACACATTTGTTTGAGTAAAGAGAACACAAGCAAAAGTGTTTTGGTGAGTCGCAAAAACCCCGAGGAGTCTCTGAATTAATGTTTTGTGGCTTGTGTGTGTTAGTGTGTGGATGGCTAAATAATTGTGCTGGCGCAAATCTACTTGGTCACTTTTTAAGGCGGACCAGGGATCTAACTAACCCTAACCTCAACCCAAACCAACTATCATTTTAACTATCATAATCAAGCCGAACATTAAGTCTAAGCCCAACACAAATTAACCCTAACCTGAAACTTTTAGGCTATAATTTTAATAGCGAGAGCGATTCCATCGATAGTTTGTGAGTGTGACCCCTGTAACATTTAGCAGGTGAACCTGAGCTTTATTACAATCCCCCCTCATGCACATCAGACACTCTACTATTGTTATTGCGTGCATTGTAATTGCCGCACGCCCACTTTTTCAGCTTTTAAACGTCTGTCAAGCCCCCGGTGGAGTGGCACACTCCAGTCAAGGAGGCCCTTGACACTTGGTGATGGCACGGGACTTGAAAGACTGAAGCTGATGAAAGATTCACTCAAACACATTCCGCTGGAAAGGCTTTAAAGATGAGCATCTGGACTGGAAATGCATCAAAAGACTTCTTAGGATGGGTGAAGCAGCATATGGCTCAGCTTATTTTTGGACGTTTCAAGTCACTGAAAGGAATTGCTGTTCCATTCTGTTCCAATCTGGTGGTTTCAGTCTTTGGTCCATAGCAGGCGCTGGCTTGCTTTTGGTCCTTGGTCCATTGCAAATGGTTTTCGTCCTTGGTCTGTTTCTGGTGATATTGGTCCTTGGTCCATTGCAGGTGGTCTTAGTCCGTGTTTCTTTGGGGGTGTTCTTGGTCCTTGGTTGTCTGCAAGTGGTTTACTCGTATGGTTCTTTGGAGGAGGTTTTGGTCAGGTGCATGTGGTCTTGACCCGTTCAGATAGTTCTGATCCCTTGCAGGTGGTTTTGGTCCATTTTTAGATGGCCTTATGATGTTCGTCACTGTTTGGTAGTTTTGGTCCTTGTTCTATGGTGAGTGATTTTTGTACTTGGTCCTCCTGATCTGTTACAATTGACTTTGTTTTGTTGGTCATTTTTTGTTGTTGTTCTGTTCCTTGTTCTGTGGCAAGGGATTTTGGTCTTAGACCCTTTCAGGTGGTTTTGTGGTGTTGGCCAGTTTCTCGTGGTTTTGGTCCTTGTTGTATGATGCGTGGTTTCGGACAGTCATCCGTTTAAGGTGATTTTGATCCTTGGCCTACTCTAGATGGTTTAATAAATCTTATCGGCGCAGTGGTTTAAAATTTTTTCCTTTCTTAATGTTTTTTTTAATCTCTTATTCAAATGACTTGGCCCATCAGTGTGATTTAAAAGTTAAACAAAAACAGCTGTGGCCCTTGAGCACAGAAACCTGCCCACCCGCTGGTTTACATTTGACTTCCTCTCCTGTGGGCCTGTAAAAACAGCGAAGGAGCAACGAAATGACACTCTCTCCAGCAGTAAAATGGGGCCTTGACCTCATCTCCTGAGCTCGCCAAAGAAAAGAACCTCCTCGAGCTTACCGATTGCCAATTTGCGACTCTTGGGAAATTCAGCCCCCCCCCCCCCACACACACACACACCCGCGGAGTCACGGTAAGACGGCAAACAAACACAAACGGCCACATAGACCCTTGTCATCACGCCAGCGCTTCCCTCCCGCTAATAAGCAAGCGAAGCTCCTCTCGAGCATCTGGTCGTGTTTTTACAAGGCCGTCAATGCACGGCACTCCTCGTTCATCAGCAGCTGTTAGCCACGCATCCTCGCACCTAATTGCTCCTGCTCGCACGCGGGGCCATAGCGCAACAGAGTCTGATGGATGCTGGGTGCAAACAGGGAGCTAATTGACTGGAGTTCTTTTCCTTAAGTCACGAGTTCATTGATAACTGCCCTTGATCGCTGAGATCAATGGATATGCAATCTCCTGTATGAAACCTAAATGAAAGGAAATAGTTGCAGTGATGCGGACCAAAACAAACAAACCATGTTGCCCACCAAACCATGAAACCTTGGTGCTTACTAAATGAGCAATCTCTGGTGCATCCCAAATGAGTAAGAAGAAAAGAACCTCGGCGCCCACCAAACAAGGTTCCTGTGGTACTTCCGCCTCGGCTTCCGACACACCCGCCATTTGTAACTAGGAAATGTGTCCACAACCACCAAAGAGGGCTGACTTGTTGAAGAAGTCTGAGGGTGGCTCTAATTTCCGTATCGTGGATTTTTCATGAGACATGAGAATTCCATAGAGATTGACTGTGAAATTAGCTTGCGTCTTGGATCTGGAGGTTATCGCCAGTGACGTGTGTGTGGCTCATCTGTAGGCTACGTTGAAGGAGCATGTGTTTTTTGCATTGAGTAAAAGGTTAGCTAACAAGTAGCCCCAGACCACCGCACTGCTACCACCATGCTTCACTGTTAGCATAATGTTATGTTTATCAAATGCCGTGCCATTTGTAACCGGCCGCACACCATCCCACAATTTTTTGACTTGTTAGTCCAGAGAATGTTTCTCCAAAAGTCTTGAGGATCATAAAGATGTCTTTTGGCAAATGTGAAATGAGCCTTGGTGTTTTTTGGGACAGCAGTGGTTCTCCCGTGCAATT
The DNA here is from genome assembly GCF_054856545.1 of Hippocampus guttulatus. Taxonomy (NCBI): domain Eukaryota; kingdom Metazoa; phylum Chordata; class Actinopteri; order Syngnathiformes; family Syngnathidae; genus Hippocampus; species Hippocampus guttulatus. The sequence continues at coordinate 22,273,649 of NC_141264.1, read as the reverse complement.
TTAGCTAGTTGACCACTCCTGGGAATGTTTGCCACTGTTCCTAGTCTTATCCATTTGTGTATAATGGCTCTGACAGTGGTTGGCTAAAGCCCCAGAGTCTTGGAAATGGCTTTGTAATCTTTTCCAGACTGGCAGATTCCAATACCATTTATCTAATTTGGGATCGTGGCATGATGCGTTTGTTTCTTGAGATCTTGAGGCCAACTTCACATTGTCTGACATATTCTATTTATGTGATTTCTTGATTCAACAAATATGGGGCTCGGTGAAATTGAACTCGGCATTCCCAAAACCAACTATCGTTTGTCACAGTTACCGTATTTTCACGACCATTCGACGCACCGTATGGTTGGGCGCAGTCTCATTAATGGGTGCTATTTCTGTATTTTACACATAGACAAAACGCACTGTATTATTGGGCGCAATTTTAAAGTGGTAAAACATACGCCAGCTTAAACATACGGCATGCATGCGCGCACGCTAAAAACACGTTAGCTTGTAGCATACGGTAGCATGCCAAGACATACAGATACAAGCTAAAAACACGTTTTTAAAAAGGCAACGGAAAACTGAGTTCCGTTGTATTTTATTTAGCCATCGTACAATGTACTCACGTCTTTCGATCAATCATCACCCAGAAATCCATCAAAGTCCTCATCCTCTGTATCAGAATTGAACAATTGTGCAAGTACCGGTAATCCATCAAAAACGCCGTGTTCCCTCTCGTTGTCAGTCACTCTCATTGCCATGTGGCTCCACAGAAATGATGCCGGCTTTGCCAAAAACTCGAACAACAGTGCAAGCAGACACGTTCGTCCAAGCAGCCACAATCCATTCGCAAATTGTGGCGTAACTCGCCCGGCGCTGCCTCTCACTCTTTGTAAAGTTGTGTTTGCCATCGATCATTCATTGTTCCCATGCCGTTCGCAACTTTGAACGCCCGGTTGATGCCGATGTCCAGCGGTTGGAGTTCTTTAGTCAAGCCTCCGGGAATAACGGCAAGCTCAGGGTTCATATGCTTGACTTGGTTTTTCACCGCTGCTGTGAGATGGGCACGCATGCCAAAAGCATAACCGATGGCTTGAAGTTTGAACTGAGCTTCGTAGGCGTGTCTCTTTGTAGAATTTATTTTCGGGGGTTCTTAGAAACCAAAACCGAAATTGTTTTGCAACAATGCACATAGCCACACTCTATACAGGTGTTGGTACCTGCTTGGGGCGTACCTTTAGCGTCCACTTACACGCCCACCCTTCACTCATTGGCGGACTTCTTCCCCGCATGCCTGTCCTCACTCACATCTGCCTTTTCTCTCTCCCGCTCTCCATATGTGTATATATATACACGCCCACCCTTCACTGATTGGCCGACTTCTTTGCCGCATGCCTGTCCACAGTCACTTCCGCCTTTTCTCTATATAAACAGCGTGTCGGCTGTCAGTCAGGTTTTGGAACTCAGCGCATAGACAAGACGCTCCGCATCATAAGGCGTCCTGTCCATTTTGGAGAAAAGTTTAGACTTTTAATGGCGCCTTATAGTCGTGAAAATACGGTACTTTGTGATTTAACGGGGGGGGGGGCAATTACTTTTGCACATAAGGGACAGGTAGTTTTGGATTTTTTTTTGAGTTTTGTTTTTGTGCCTTAATGAATGAAATTGACATTAGAAGAAACTGCATTTTGTATTTCCTTGGGTAGTCTATGTGTGATACAGTATTGAAATTGTTTTGATGAAGTGAAACCTTTGTGATAAATATGCAAGGAACACAGAAGTCAGGAAGGAGACAAATCCCATTTCACAGCACTGTAGATACTATTGTCATATACCTGTACGTGAGTGAGTCGTGTCCCTGCCGTTGTATTATGTGAATTGGTATCAGAATTTCCAACTGTCTGTGAGGCAAGGTGTGCACCAAACAACAAAGTCCAGAGTTCCCTTGTTTGGTGAGAACCAGGACTCACTTGTTTGGTGTGCCGCAGGGCTCACGCACATCAGGGATTGCTTGCTTTGTTTCACACTTGGGTTCCCTCGTCTGCTGCACCCAAAAAAAAAAAAAAAGATGCACACCCACGTGAACAAACTTTATCAGGGTAAGTAAGTAAGTAAACAGAAGGTTTGTTTATATGTATTTTTTTCCCCCGAAGGATGTCCTCTACGCCCTTTTTTTATCTCTAATACACAACCTGATGTGAATCGGAACGCTGTGGGAATTGAAGCCAGCCAACCGTGAACACATCATCATCATCGTCATCGTACCCTCTGTGTGTGTGTGCGCGCGCGCGCGCGTGTGTGTGTTGCGTGTGAGTGATTAGCGTACATATTTACTCTGCTCTGCATTGGCTCTAGAACCAAGCAACAACACTCACAGTTTGTTGACGTCCAGTGACGCCATTGCTAACCCTCGAATAACAAAAGTCCGCCCATAATGGTCGAGGTTGTGTTGATGAGAGTTAGTTTTGTTTCATGGTTTTTTAAAAAAAAATTTTTGGGCCGATTTTTTTGGCGCGAAACGTTGGAGAACTACTGCTGTGAAATGTTTTTTTTCCTTCAAAAATTAAAAAGGAATTTTTCTGTCCTTGTTTTGTTTGTTTTGCCATGTGACATAAAATTACAAATCGCCTATTATTTCTTTATGGAGGCAAGGGTCCAAAATAAAATCTCCAAATAAGGAATGCCAACCCTCGAATATGCAGGGGTGCACTGCACTTAATTACTGTGTGCACACTTACACAGGAGCTGCTGTCAGCCACAGCTCACGGCCAGACACTTGCACCACCTTATCTTTTTTTGTCATGCTTGCAATTCCCTTTTTTCATTTGATACATTCAACAGAAAAAAAATCCCAAGTGGCCGGGGTTGACTCTTTTCATGAAGCCTCCGTTTTTATATGTGGCATCACTACGAAGACACTGTAACTGGAGGACGGAAAGTCCCTGAGTAGTTCTTCCCAAAGTTGAAAAGATAATTGTGTCTTCGCGAGGAGGGGGGAGGGGCATTTATCTGCGTGACCCCCTGAGCGGGTATGAGGGTCCCTTCTGAGGTGTTGTAATTACTTGCGCTGATAGAGGTGACAAGAGGACGCCGCCTGCTTCCCAGGAAAACCGCCCCCTTCTCCCCCGCTTGCCATATGCAGCGTTTAATGTCAGTGTAATCTGTAAAGGTTAGCGCTGTACATCTCCACAAGTAGCTGAATCAGTGCTCTGGAAACACACTGTGACATTAAGAAGCCAGGCGCCCTTTAGTCCGCTTTAATACGACCACACTTTGTGTGATTCGCTTCGATCGGTAACAGCACTCACGCTCGGGCGCGCGGCGGAAACCATCTCTTCCCAGGCTGTGTTCAGATATCGCCTCAATTTGGAATGACTAATGAAGCTAGTTTGTGTTCCCCTTCCCGTATGACATTTTATTTTTACTCTCAAACAATGAATTGTTTTAAAAACACAGTAGCAATGCTCTCTCTCTGTTGTTTTTTGCTCACTCCAGTTTGTGTCACCTCCCTCTTCCCCCTTCTGCTTAGTGTGGACACACAGATGCAGCCTCACATCTTGACCAATCACATGTGGCTTGAAGAGTAAAAAGGACAACAAATCGCCACACACTCAGTAGCCACCGCCTGTCATTCACTTCAAAAAGCCGTCGCATCGCTAGCGAATTTGGTGCCAACCAAATTAATGAACCTTATTTTGGGGGTTGGAGGGGCACACCCTCGAACCCTGATGGACGTGAATTCTGATGCGGCCCTAACAAACGCATCTTGGTGCTTTGCTTGTTTAACCCTTTCAGGGCCAGTGGTCAGTACAGTGGACAGCTTATCATGTTATCAGGTTACGGGTGTGCATGAAAGGGTTAAAACACTTTTTGGCAACACCAACCAAGTGCCATTAGAGTTACCCCCCCCCCCCCCCACCCACCCCCAATTCTCTTCAAACATGTTTTGTTTATTTAGAAACAAATCTTTTATGTTTTTTGCATGCCAAACCAGTGAGGAGGCAGGGGTTTTTTTTTGTTTTTGTTTTTTTTTACTTTTTTACACCTCAAAAATTCAAGTTAAGCTCCACCATATCTATCTATCTATCTATCCATCTATCCATCTATCCATCTATCCATCTATCCATCCATCCATCCATCCATCTAGAGCATAGGTGTCCAACTCAGGTCCTGGAGGGCCGCTGCCCTGCATGTTTACCAAGTCTCCCTGTTGCAACACACCTGATTCAAGTGATCAGATCATCAGCAAGCTCTGCGCAAGCCTGACATTGAACCTGTTCATTTGAGGTGTGTTGCAACAGGTGAGGTGTGTTGCAACAGGGAGACTTGGAAAACATGCAGGGCAGCGGCCCTCCAGGACCTGAGTTTGACACCTATGATCTAGAGACAGAGACGGAGAGAGATATTTTATATTACAGTGGTTCACTTTGTTTTCCACATGCCTGACTAGTCAGAATTGCACCGCCGTTCAAACTATTTGATTATTTATAGTTAGTTTTACCCTTGAGCTGATTTCACTCCCATTATTTCCTCTGAGACCTTTGGATAATTGGACATGGATGGTTGTCATCACACTGTGATGATATACTGGCATGTATGGCAATTAAGTCTAAATACATGAATCCGCTGACCCATTTCGGTGTGAATGAGGTCACATAGTACAGCTTGCATATAGAAATAAGGAATGTCCTATTTGCAATGTGAATGGTGACTGCATGAATGTGAGCGTATGACTGTGACAAATGTAGCAAATTGGAGATACCTGAGTTGCGCAGGCAGGCAAAATGGCTCCAGTGACGCAGGTGACATCAAAGCGCACTGGACTCCGAGCACAAGCTGGTGTGAGGCTTAAGGGGGGTCGGTGGGTCAAGTGTGAAGCTAGGATGGACCACCGCATCCATCTGAGACGGGAAGGCGCCTGTGAGTGTGCTGCTGGAGTTCCATTATGTCAGGACATTACAGTTTTACATTCATGAAAACGCGTTTGTAAATTTGCATCCAGTATTCGTGGAAAAGTAGTGCTTGGCATCTGGTGGCATCTAGCTAGACCTTTCAAAACCTTTTTTTCAGGGTCGGGGTGAGTTTTCACAGCAAGGCTCAGTCCAAAGCCATCACGAATAGCAACGATTCAATAGCTTATGATTTCATGTTGACTGTCAGCAGGTTTTTTTTTTTTCACCGTAACAGACCAGGTTAGGATAAGCACAGCAAAAACAATAAGTGGCATCAACTATTGATGTTGCGCTTCACGAAAAAGACATGATGAAGGCTGTTGCTGTTTATTATCATTTGCGGCTATATTTTGTTGTTGTTTAGTTACCGTAACAGATCACGTTTGGACAAGATCAAGGACTGACATCCAACTACTGATGTTACACTTTCCTAAAAGGAAAAGATTTAAGATGTTATATGCAGTATTATTTTTGTTTAACTGTTTTTCAAGACAACCACTGGCAATGGTAGTACCAGCACAGTGTAAACAAGGATCTGCATCCATGTACAGATGTTGCACTTTCTGAAAAAGAAAATATAACAATATCAATGTGTTCTGTAAAATGTGACTATATTTTCCTTTTGATGGTTGGTTACTGCTGTCAGTCACAGGCCATTCTTGGATAAGCACAGTGTGAGCACTTGAGTGGCATCCAACTATTGGAGGTGCCCTTTTCTGAATAGGAAAAAGGAAAAAAAGCGATAGCCTAACAGGTCAAACTCGGATAAGCACAGTGAAAACAAACTGGCATAAATTGGCTCATTGATGCATGGCGTTCCGAAACACCGTAAACACAGTCATTATAATTATCGTCCAACGTACAAGCCTTCCATCTTCTCCTCAAAGTCAGCGCATTCAGTCAGTGTGCATTTGCGGCGTGTTTTGAAGGGTAAAATGGCACATTATGTCACATTAAGGCACATTACGGCACACGAGCGGTGCGGTACGGCTCTACTCCGTCATTACAAAATTGTCCTCTGACGCTTTTGTGTCATTTCCTTGCCGCAGTTTCGGAGTCGCCAAGTAGAAAATTGCCTGGCGCCGGTTCATAATTACATGCCGAACGCGCATGGCTCACCCGTGAGCCGAGCGCCGCGCCGCTTCTGATCAGGTGCACCGCGTGGCGGATTTTTAGCACAATGCCGCTAATCACCGCTGCTTCCTCTGTGCGGATCATGTGATGCCAAGTGTCAAGGTATTATTTGGTATGAAAAGACAATTATAAATCCGCACATATTTCGAAGATCGTATTTAAGGACGGTAAATAACCGGGAACTTCCGCATTTTCCCTGTTAAGCATTCACCGTATTTTCCTTTTTGAACCTATCCATCATTTCCTGAAAACCATGCCCGCTTATACTTTTTAAGTTGTAGGCTAGCCAACAGCGTCCGATTGATAAGCCTACTTTTTGGGTGGCGGCGTCAGTTACTCAGGTATTGTAATTTTTAGCAGCATTGCCGTCACCCACCACAAAAAAATGTTTACAATTTCCTATTGTCCTATGTCAAGTAATTATTCTTCCCCAAAGCGTTGACATCATTCCAAGCCTATGATACAACAGCACCCTCAAAAATAAATGTCCTTACAGAAACACAAAATGCACCGCAAGTGTCAGTATGCTAGCATGGATCTCGTAGCTTGGCAACTCATTTACATACCAATGACTACTTTCCTAGGAGACATTTTATTGCGTTGTTTACTCAGTGATACAGGGAGTCACTCTGTCATTTCTTAAATACGTATATGGCAAGTGAGTCTTAATCTTTACCCTGCTAGTAAAATCTCTACTGTGAACTGGTATCACCCTGCTGTTTGAGGGCATGCTAACTGCCTATCGACCGGTGGCTAATGCTAGCTTACTCCTTCACTAACATGACGCCTTAGAAGGAGCAGGACGATTGGGTGCCATCTTGTGGCATCACAGAAACAGCACAAGAATATGTGGGCAGGCACGCGCAAATGAGTTTTTCCAACAAAGAACTGTTAGTTAGCTTCTCCTAAAAAATGTGTAAGTACCTGAGATCTGACTGTATGACAATCCTCATTCGGGGAGCGATCACTTCTCCGTATACGAGCACAAGAGCGAGACATCAACCAAATCCTGGAATTTAAAATGGTTGGTGGGAAAGGAGAAAGACAGGGAGTCGTGTGCGGGATATCGACGCGGAAGGCAAAATTAGAATTGATTTGTGGGGAAGTGAAGGGTGGTAGGCCGAGGGGATGTTGCGATCTGGCACAAGCTCCCGTGAATCCCTAATCCGCCTGTCTTTGAGGAAATCTCCGTGGCAGAAGCGGCTTCTCATTACTCTCACAGAGAGGCGATCCGTTGCAGATTGGATGCGAGACGAGCTCCGGGGGTGGCGTTAAGATGCCGAGCCTCGCTGGGCCTAATGGGATTCTTGTAAACAGGCCCCTCACTGGAGGACACGCGAGTATTAACTGGTTCACAGGTGGTTGATCCACTTGAACTCCATGGAAACCGTCGTGCACGTCCACAATGCAGTTCCCAGGTTGTCTAAAAATGTTATTAGCAGTGGAAGGCCTCAGGGTGTAAAAAAACAAAACAAAACAAAAAACAATACAACAGGGTGTGACACGAGTGGATGAGAAACCGCTCAAAAAGAACCCAAGGACCCGGTACGAAGTCCGACAGAACAGATCTTGGGTCAGCAATGTTGATGTATTTTCACGTCGATTTTCTGACAAACCGCATGATGAAAAGAATAAACCCTCCGGGTGAGTCTTTTAAGATCAGATTTTATTTTTGCTTACCCATCACCCTCTACCCCTCGTTGACAATCCATAACACTCACTTTGATGAAGGGCTTTGTGATTTTTTTTTTTTGGTCACCATCAAAAAACTTTCAACAAATGCTCTTAACCTTAAAGGTACTGCAAAAACAACCCTAATCCTACATTCATCAAACCGCAACACATGAAACCCACCCAACTAAACCTCACCCTCAAGGCAAGGCAAGTGAGCTTTATTTAAATACCACATTTCATACACAAGGTAACTCAATGTGCTTCACTTCATTAGAAGTAGCACATTTAAATGCATTTACAAACAAGAGTTAAAAACCTCTAAAAGCAAAGTAAAGACAAAAGTACATTACTAGCGGAATCCCTAACAACATAAAAAATTCAAACAAAACCCGAATCAACAAACCCAAAAGTATTCCCCAACACGGACTACTAACCTACAAACAAACTCACTAAAGCGTTCCCTAAACTCTAACCAGATGTTCGTAGTAAGGTGTTGCATTTTCTCTGGATCGTTGACCTTTGGAAAAATTGTATTTTCAATGCAACATACCCGAACTCTAACCATAAAACTAACCAAAAATCCTGACCCACTAGCCCTATTTCTAAACTTTACCTTAACCTACTACCTGTAACTCCAAACCCTACCCGTATCCAGGAAACATTTATTTTCTTTCCTTAACCCTTTCATGCACCAATAATGATAACCTGTAACCTGATAACATGATAGGCTGTCCACTGTAGTGACCGCTGTCCCTGAAAGGGTTCATTTGAACATTTAATTGGCAGCGTATTCTTGGGAATTCAAATTCAACCTAAAATAATGTTGCCATGAAAATACGTTTTTTCCCCCAATTTATGACAATGCATTAATTAAAAAATAATAATTGATTGAATTTTTAAAAAAAAAATCTACTTTGAATAATGCATCTTTAAAAGGGGATTCAAACTTTAAATATCAGGACCAAAACACTTATCGTAACAAGGATGATCTTCTGACCCACTGTAGTTTTAAATTTGTTATGCTATATGTACTGGATTTGTAATGCACTTTAGCGCCACCTACAGGACTGGAGTTATAGATGGTTGACTACAATCTCCCAAGTGTTTCTTCTTCAATCGATGCATCGAGTTAGTGTTTTGTTTGCATGATGTCGCAAGCTACTTTCGTTCGGCACTTGGCAGAGGTCTGCTCTGCTCCAAGTGTTCCTGTTTGCCGATCGTGTTGTCCGCCGAACTAGATTAACAGCTTGAGCGGTCGGAGGCGATGCCAAGCCGTCCGCAACTTGCCGGGAGGTCAAGTGGCTGGCAGCCGTTTTCCGAGCGTTTGGCACCGGCCAACCCCCACCCCGCGGCAAAAACCGGAAGTTTGCGCTTAATGAAAATTCAGCATCCCAGAGGTGCGTGCGCTGGTGTTCACGCGGAACGTTGCAGTCGATTATCTCGGCTTTGATCTCGGCTCACAACCTCGAGCCCGTTCACGGCGGCGCGGGTGCATGGCGACAAACCGCTTTCATCCTCGACGACACCGCCAGCGCGACAAGCTGTGATCACACGCCGAGATGCACGGAACAACATTAGCATTTGCGCTAAAGGCAGCCTGCTGTCAATGATCAAACCACGTAAACTCACAATGAAGGAAATAGTGAGGTACTGTCGAAATAGCACAATGAAGACAAAAGGGCGCGTCCAGCTATTGATTTTTACTCAAAATGTGATTAAATCTTGTTCCCTTACTGTGTCCCAAAAGTGGGCAAAATGGTGATATATATATATATATATTTTTTTTCTTTTTTTGGTGCACCGCACACCCATAGAGGATCTCAGGTCAACCAAATCAACGTTCTCATCAGTAGGGGGGGGGGGGGGGGGGGAGAAACGGCATACAAAAAAAAAAAAAGTTAACACCAACAGCTGAAGTAACAAAATATCGTGAAAAACAAGTATCTCAACACTTTGCGGTGGAACGACAACAGCAGGAGCACCTCCGCGGCGCTCCCACTGGGTTATGAAGCCTCTTGGATGAAAGAAGAACGTCGGAAGGCGGCCAGCTCTGGCCCAGCGGGACTCGAGTCTGAGTCCCACTGTGGATATGACGCTGGTAACCATAGTGATGAGAAACCTGTACTCATCAAAGGAATCAGACACACAAGTTATGGTCCTGAAAAAAAAATCATGAAATTTAAATTGATCAATTAGGCTATCACTGTGTTGTAGACGCCTGTATGCGTGCTTATTAAGCAGCCCAAAAGTGACCCCACTCAGATCTCCACTCGCTAACACATTTCCATTGGCAGAAACGGTACCGGGGGTGCAAAGTGTTGCCGCATCCAAACCACACGGACGAACGAAATCACATCGCAACATTTGATGCTAACATTACCTGAAACTGCTGCCGTGACTGAGCTCTGGCAGGCTGATGTAGAAGGCCTGCTGCAACGGCATGATGCAGCAGCTTTCATTGCTGGTCAAACATTTGCCGCTAGTTTTGCTGCAAATTTTACATTTGAATGGCATCTGAACAGTGTCACACAGTCACAGATATTTAAAAAAAAATCAGGTAAGAACCAAGATGCAGCCGAGCAATGCCAATACCCGTACAGTTCATTTATATAGTGTGGTTTACTGTCATACTGACCGTTAGCTATATTTCAAATGTCAAATACTGTCTGTGTGTATGTACCTATGGCTAAAAAGCTAAGCGGGGTGAGTCTCTTTTTCCGAAATGCACGGCTGGGGTAATATCAAGTGCCTCTCAAATCAACATCTTTCGATCCTTTTTTTGCCATTTTCCTCTCCTGGTATTATTTGTAGAACAGCTACAGCGGACCGGTTCATCCCCTTCTTCTTCGACAATCGCCACATTGTTTGTGTCTTCATAAAAAAATAATACTATACTGTATGTGGCCCTTTACAGATAATGGTTGTGTGTGCGCGAGTCAACTCCCTGGTGTGCGGGTGTGTATTTTCTTGTGAGCGTCCGCTTATAAGCCATTTTACGGTGGGCCTTATACTCTGCCGTGCCGGCTTCATTTTCTTTCGGGCTCCTCCAAATGCATCAGAGGGAAGTAAATACAGTCGGTAAATGAGAGGTGAAAAAAAAAACATTGGTCTCCATAGGCGGCCATTTTTCAATATAGATTAGGTGTTTTGAGTCGTCGCAATGTGTTGCCACTCGCTGTGATTCTCCTATTAGTCATTCGCAGGTGGGGGTCAGGGGGAATCGGGGCAGGAGGGTAGCGTCGCAGCATTGAGTTACAAAAGATTAACAAGTGAGAAACAGACCGTCGAGGGAGCGTTCTGAGGAGCATCTTGTCAGAAGAACAGCCTAATGGAAGCTGTATAAATTATTAGCGCCATCGCCATCGGCTCATTTCCGAGTGAACCTGCGTGAAATGAATGCAGGGACATCTCATTACGGTTTATCAAACATCCAGCTGGCAGCTCCGTCCATCAAGAGCCAAGGTAATTACGTTGTTGTTGACGTGCACTTTTCTGCCACGCCTCCAAGGTCAGGACGATCAGGTCAACCCACCGGCTCGTCGTCAATGAAGAGTGAAAAGCCTTTCATCGCTTTGGTTACCGGATTTCAAACAGCTTCACTTATGACCATGAAATGTGATAGGCATGCCGTTCATGAGCAGTCATAAGCTTTTGGAGAGGCGTTTTCGAAGCTTGTTTGTGGGTCGACTCGTGATCAGCACGTTTAGCTGCCGAACTGCTGAAATTTATGAAGTGAAACGAGCTCTGGGGGCTGATTTTTCCCAAACTTCTGTGGTGCACTACGGAACCAATGGAAAGAGATCAAATGTCACCTCCAAATTCCTCGCACATGCAATAATGAAAACTCAACTGCTTCACAGCTTTACGTCGTCTGCGTCTTTAGCATATGTGGTTGAAATTTGGTGGCAATTAGACAAAATCTCGGGGACAATGTTCCAAGGCCCAAGTTATCCCAAAAAAGGACACTCATGTGGCAGCTTCAAACCAAAATACTCTTTTCGGGCATGAATTCTTGGTACTTTTTTTGTGGGTCTACTCATGATAGACATGACTACCAAATTTCATGTTGCTTTATAAAAGGAGCAGACTTTTAAAAGAATTCCAGCGGGAAAGGATCCAAAGAAGCCAGCCCCCTGTACAATGGTAGCTTCAGACCGAAAGAGAGAGAAAAAAGACAGATTTCTATAAAATTTTGGTTGGTTGAGAAAGTTTTGTTGACGGACATGACTACCTAAAAATTCCACGAGGAGTACCGTATTTTCACGACTATAAGGCGCCATTAAAAGTCTAAAATTTTCTCCAAAATGGACAGGATGCCTTATGATGCGGAGCGTCTTGTCTATGCGCTGAGTTCCAAAACCTGACTGACAGCCGACACGCTGTTTATATAGAGAAAAGCCTGCTACCAAAACAACATCTGCTATCTCGACCTTCCCCTGATGAAAATATGCACAGAAGCTAGTCCCCCACCATCACCCCCTCCCTCATACATTCCCTTGATTCACCGTCTTCATTGTTTATGTCTTGTGACCTGTTGTAACTGTCATATGCTTGTGCAGGAGGGTTTTTTTTGCCTCACTCAAATTATCCTCAAAATGAGGGTAGTTCGAGCGTGGGTTTTTTTCTCCCTCTCTCCCTCCCCTGTGGTTTCTTTCTGACCTTCGGGTTGAGTGAACGCTGGCGCATTTTGGCTGCCGCTGCTCAACCCGTATTGTTTTGTTTTTTTGTTATTGTAAAGTGTCCTTGGGTGTCTTGAAAGGCGCTTATACATAAAATGTATTATTATTATTATTATTATAAAAGGCGGAAGTGACTGTAGACAGGCATGCGGCAAAGAAGTCGGCCAATCAGTGAAGGGTGGGCGTGTATATATATACATAGATGGAGAGAAAGAGAGAGAAAAGGCAGACGTGAGTGACAGGCATGCGGGGAAGAAGTCGGCCAATCAGTGAAGGGTGGGCGTGAAAGTGGACGCTAAAGGGACGCTACAAGCAGGTACCAACACCTGTATAGAGTGTGGCTATGTGCATTGTTGCAAAACAACTTCGGTTTTGGTTTCTAAGAACCCCCGAAAATAAATTCTACAAAGAGACACACCTACGAAGCTCAGTTCAAACTTCAAGCCATCGGTTATGCTTTTGGCATGCGTGCCCATCTCACAGCAGCGGTGAAAAACCAAGTCAAGCAAATGAACTCTGAGCTTGCCGTTATTCCCGGAGGCTTAACTAAAGAACGCCAACCGCTGGACATCGGCATCAACCGGGCGTTCAAAGTAAAGTTGCGAACGTCATGGGAACAATGAATGATCGATGGCAAACACAACTTTACAAAGAGTGAGAGACAGCGCCGGGCGAGTTACGCCACAATGTGCGAATGGATTGTGGCTGCTTGGACGAACGTGTCTGCTTGCACTGTTGTTCGAGTTTTTGGCAAAGCTGGCATCATTTCTGTGGAGCCACACGGCAATGAGAGTGACTGACAACGAGAGGGAACACGGCGTTTTTGATGGATTACCGGTACTTGCACAATTGTTCAATTCTGATACAGAGGATGAGGACTTTCTGGGTGATGATTGATCGAAAAACGTGAGTACATTGTACGATGGCTAAATAAAATACAACGGAACTCAGTTTTCCGTTGCCTTTTTAAAAACGTGTTTTTATCTTGTATCTGTATGTCTTGGCATGCTACCGTATGCTACAAGCTAACGTGTTTTTAGCGTGCGCGCATGCATGCCGTATGTTTAAGCTGGCGTATGTTTTACCACTTTAAAATTGCGCCCAATAATACAGTGCGTTTTGTCTATGTGTAAAATACAGAAATAGCACCCATTAATGAGACTGCGCCCAACCATACGGTGCGTCGAATGGTCGTGAAAATACGGTAGATCCCTACAAATGAACCTAAAACGGCAGCTTCGAAGCAAAATGTTCTCTAACTTTTTGGGCATGGTTACTTGAGACTTTTTTGTGGGTCTGCTCACGATAGACATGCTTACCAATGAAAAATGACTTTGGGGGATAGATTTTCAAAAGATCCCAAGAAATCACTCTAAAAATGGCATTCGGATTCTGAAATGCCATGTTGGGTCTCTTCGTGATAAACTTGCCAACCAAAAATCTGACGCGACATTTTCTGCAGCAAGTCTCAGCAACGCTTTGCAAACTTTGAGCACTCATCTGGGAATCCGTTTTTTTTTTCCTTTTCATTTTTATTTACACTGCGCCAAATGAGCAAATTACCGACGCCTACTTCAAAACCTTGACGTTTAACGGCACAATGAAATCACAATAGCTCGCGTTCCGTCTGGCAATTAACCTTTTACTCAACCAATAATTATTTTGTGGCTACACCACGGCAAACGTTAGGTCCTGACGGAGCCCCTCGCCCCGCGGTAATGAATGTCTTCTGCCCTATAAAAAGATGGAAATGTGTGCAACCGTTTTTAGCGCCTTGTGAACTTAGCTTGACTGAAATGATGCTGGACGACTTCAGTTTAGAGTAATGCAGTAATGCAAGATGATTTTCATAAAATACATTTTTTTTATACTCGGGCTGGGACATTTAAAAAATGTCCACCAACTTTGTGTTTAACGAGTCAAATTTAATTTTTTTTTCCAACTTGGGAATTCTATTGATTTTGAACGTTCTCCAACCACCCCATCGGTGGTTGGAGAACGTTGGTTGGAGAACCAACGTTTGTGTTGGTGGTTGGAGAACTCGGCACAACAAAATAATATTTGTGTTCCAGATCTGGCCCCGAGCCTTGACCTGTGACCTAGCGCAACAACAAAAATTGTTCTTGTATTAATAGTAAATACATTATAGTAATAGTAAACAACAGATTTTTTTTTTTAGCAGAACTCAGAAAGCAGCATCTGGACTATCTCTTTCCGAGCAAGTTGAAGTTGGAAGTTTCCTCAACACAAGATAGATGTGGCACCAAAACAAAAATGTTGATGTGCCCAAGCAAGAATGCTATTGATTTTGAACGTTACTTGACCCAGGTTGAATGTGATGCAAAAATGTTCTGAACGACACGTTGTTATTAAATGGCACCGATTTTCTGCCCCGGTGCTCGTTTTCCACGGCAATCTCAACATCACAAATGCTCGCGCCATATTCCCAACTCGGTCCATCTGCTAACAGCTGCCATCAGAGCGCAATTAGTCACCGCAATTACATGGCAAAATGAAGCCGCGCTATGATTAATGGCCGCCGGGCTCGTTTGTCACGTGACTGGAGAGTGACCATTCTCGACCAATCACATACCTGGCGAATCTCGCAGTGAAAAAAAAAAAAAAAAACAGAGTCGACACATTTATCAGCGGAGACTCCATTACCGTTTGTGGGATGGGAAATAGATTCTATCCCAAATGGAGCTGTCTGCCCTCCAGCCCGGCAGATAAAAGGAGCTTGCGAAGGGTTTGGATGGCTAGCGCTAAGTGTTATGATTGCATTAGTCAAAAGGGCTCCTTTCACTCTGCCCATCATCTTTTTCCCCTTTGGCCGTTCTATGTCAGAGCGGCACCAACGCAGAAGAATTAGGGGGTTGAAGAGATGACAGCCATGTGACAGGGTCAAGTATTTTTAGCTGATAAGATTTTATAGCATACATCCGTTTGTGTATGCTGGTCCATGGCCTCATAGAAAGCTAAATGCCCTTTGCGTTTCTCTTGCATATCAATTTATATTGATATTTTGATATATCTTATATCAACAGCAACCTGTTTGTGCACTTTTCAGCACTGCCAATTTGAAATACCGTATTTTCCGCACAATAAGGCGCACCTAAAATCGTCTCAAAAGCCGATAGTGTGCCTTATAATCCGATCCACATTATATTTGAGTCTATATTCTGACTTCTTGGACGTAGTATTTTACATGTTCTGTAAAGTGCTTTATTACAGCTGCAGCGGTTGTGAGAGCTCGATGTAAATAAAGCTGTATTGTATTCCCTCTCGGGTATAATGTATAATGCAACTGCAGCCACTATTGTAGCTTCTATTCTATGCACCTTATAATGCAGTGCACCCTATATATGAAAACTGTTTTGAAATAGACCATTCATTGAAGGTGCACCTTATACTCCGTAGCACCTTATAGTGCGGAAAATACTGTAATATCCTTTTTTGAATAAAGGATGGACATTTTTTTAAAAAATGTAAAAGTTTTTTCTCCAATTGATCAATTAATCGAAAAAAATAATCAACAGATGAATCGATAGAGGAAGAAATTTCATCTGTGCTCTATGTTACACATACAGTACATTTGACAATAAAGTTGATCCAATCCAATTATTGAAATAATCGGTAGTATCATCCCTACAGCTTTTTGCTTTCTGACTTCAGAAATTCATTCCATAATACTGCATGCCTCTTCTCCTAATTTTGAGAACTAATGACAAAGATCTGATTAGCTGGTGTACCTGATATTGCGGGAATCCAACCTACACGCGTCGCCACTTGGCAGTCTTTGTCCTTTCGCACCCCCGTTAGCTCTGAGCGTTGACACAAAGACACGCGCCATTTTGATCTGCACCGGAATCCATAATGATAATAGGGACGGATCAATAGCGAGGCGCAGTGCAGAGTCGCTGTCACTGCGGGATATTGACATACCGGCGCTCATTTCCTGTGAGTGCATGCCGTTAATGACTAAAAATGTCATTGCCGCCTGTCAGCTGTCCTCGGAAACGGGTGGAGATGGAGCACAAATTCCCACTGAGCTTTGGAATTTCTTTGTCAAGATTCAAGAATCAATCATCGTCAAACTCTTGACACCATAATCCGCCTACTTTAGATGGAATATGCAAAAGGGCTTCTCAATTTTGCCATCCGCTTCCAATTGGAGCCCTTTGGCCAAATTCTCTCGTAGGAATTTGTCAAAATACAAAATGGCGACTTCTTGTTTAATTTAAGTCATGGTTCCTTGACACTTTTTCATCCGTCCAATTATGATAGATATGTCCACCCAATTTGGCATTGACCACAGAAGTCTGTGGGCTAGCCTAAAACTTTAAACTAACTAAAACTTTCCACGGGGCACTGATGACTAAATATGGTCAAAATGGCTGATCCAAACCAAAATGGCCAACTTCCTGTTCCATTTCAAGCATGGGTTCTTGAAGCTTTTTTTCATGCACCCTTTTGCGATGACTGCCCAATTTTTTTTTTTGAAAATCTGTTAAAGTGGCAGAAAGGATCTGTTAAAAAAAAAAAATCATTGTATGTTCGCCCCAATGGATGCAACGCAGCAAAAACGTTCTCAAGTCAACGCATGAGCAAAGTTTCAATTAGTTGTCAACATTCTCTAACCCAAGATCGATAGAGTACACAAAAAATGTTGTCACGTTGATGCCTGAGCAAGAATCCTATTGATTTTAACGGTACCCGATGGACGTGGCACCACAAAAACTTTTGTTGTGTAAACTCCTGAGCAAGAATCCTATTGATTTAGAACTTTTTTTTTCAAGGCAAGATGGATGTGGCCAACTAAAAAAAAATCCTTGTCGATGCCTGACTGAGAATCCTATTAATTTTGAACATTTTCTATCACTTCTCAAATTTCAAACATTTTTTTTCAAAGAAAGAATCTTCATCTTTCTTGTTCATGCTATTTTTTTTTCTTCTTTAAATTCTGATGTGACAGACGGCAGCGATGAGTCATCTCACACTTGCGGTACATGTCCCTGCCATCTGAACCTGGACCGCAAGGGTGCACCTCCACCCGCTATATTAGCATAAACTCATTTGTTTTCCATTAATTATGCATTCGTGTCAAGCCACTAATGATGACAAGGTCAAGGAGCGCCAGGCGGGCCAAGAAAGCCGGAATATTCCTCCCTTCCGTCCTCACACCTCGGGAGGAGGTTCTTGCTCTACCTTCCAGCCTGAGGGAGCGTTAGCGCATAATCCAATCGTGACATTTTGGCCTGAAATTGCTCGTTAAGAATCTGTTAATTGATTGTGGATTTAATGGGGTCTCCCGGCGATAGAATTCACGGCTTGGATTTGCCTTTGCCCAGATAAGGCGAGATTTGTGTGCGGAATGTCAGACGTGGAAGTGTCTGCTTTCAAGACAACAGGGTAGCGCGGCAATTTGACACCCTCGTGCCGGCATTTTGGAATATCATTACGCGGAAACGTCCAGTCACTGCAAGTGCCTCCCAAGTACTGTAGCCCCAAAAAAAAATCCTTTTGCCCTGTTACTCGATGTCAGTGTTCTTTATACAGAATAATAATTATTTTTATTAAATGAGGCGATCCTGTCTCATCCGAGCTGGAAAGGAAGACCCAGAAATTATCCACCTTTGTCTTTCACACGAAAGCCAGACAAATCGGCTAATGCTTTGAACGCACCAGGATGGGAGAATTTTGTGTTGGGTGTTGCTCTTCACAACTTTGCTTACAGATTTGTCTATAAGGGACTTAAGACGAGGCGGTCCGGTGGTGAGCGCGTCAACCTCACAGTGCAGAGGTACCGGGTTCAATTCTAGCTCTGGCCTCTCCGTGTGGAGTTTGCATGTTCTCCTCGGGCCTGTGTGGGTTTTCTCCGGGTACTCCAGTTTCCCCCCCCACATTCCAAAAACATGCATGACAAACTGATTGAACACTAAAATTGTCCCCAGTTGTGCGTGCGAGCGCCAATGTCTCGTTTGTCTCTGTGTGCCCTCCGATTGGCTGGCAACCGGTTCAGGGTGTCCCCCGCCTACTTCCCGAAGACGGCTGGGATAGGCTCCAGCACCCCCCGTGACCCTTGTGAGGATAAAGCAAATCAGAAAATGGATGGACGGACTTAAGACATCCTTCAACACAGAGATCCTGCCTTTTACACAAAAACCAACAAAGTTTTTCACAATTGCTTTCCATTCAACAGGGTGGTCAGTTGTTGAACTTCACACCGTCCATCCCGGCAATGTGGCATAAGCTTAAACGCAGATGCCACTATTACTCTACAACCGTGTTTGTTTGTTTTTTTTGTTGACATTATTCAAAAACTTTTTTGTCTTTTTCTGAGTGAAAGAAAAAAAATATTCCTGTTGTGGACAAGGTTGTTGTGGTGTATAATGGATGAGCGGGAGCACACCGTCATCCTCCTGCCTCGCCGCCACACTCTCATTAGCGGTCGCCATCTGTCCGAGCGGACCTCGCACCACTACGTCAACACTCTGTGCTCTCGGCGCCCTGTCACACCTTTTGGGCACAGCATCCTCCTCGGTCGAAAATGACACCTTCATCATTCGCGTCCTCTTTCGAGGCTGATCACCCTCGCGTCTGTTCGTCTTCACGCTTGTCTGAGCACGGACGGATTATTACTAATATGAGGGATATGTGGCAATATCAGTAAGGACGATGTGACACACACTGTATCTCAGTCTCATGCTACCGTAACATAGTTTTGCCATCCTTAACGCTAAAGCTACTCCCAAGTCCCTACGATTCATGTGGCGATATGATTATTGTGTTAAAATCCACTTCACAACAATGACGATAACATGCGTTCCAATTTTTAATAACGTACGATAATAATTGCTGTGCTTCGTACCATATTGCAGCATCATTGGATTGAACGGTACGGGATCATGTGGTACTCTCACACTGGCGGCGCAATTATCCCGCGTTCACGTCAAGACTGACATTTCTCTCCGTTTTCACGCCGGAGCACGTGGGGGAAGTTGTAGTTCCGGGCTGAGTCGGACGCTGCGTGTCTTGTCGCGCTCGTAATTCCCTGAAGAAATCGGAGCTGACAATCTTCCGCCGGCCAGACGTGAAATCCCGTTGATCCATCAGGACATGTCTCGGCCTCTGAGCTTCCCCCGCGGGCACGGCGAGTCATCCGCAACTCGGCGACACGGAGACAACGCCAAAGACAAAAAGCCGCCGGCTCGAGGATTCCCGGGAGGTTTACTCCAGTGCGAAGCTAGTCTCCCACCGACGCTTTCTTCGATTAAAAGTTTGACTGACACAAGTCGATGGAGTTTGATGTCTGGATACTTCACTTTCAATTTATCTGGCCACTCACCAGCCACAATCGGAGGGACATCTCCAGCGACTCGAGACCAGCAGAGTAAATCATGTCGTATGTTTATGCCTCAAGATATCAATGTATAGGTCGATGTTTCTCGTACACATATTGAATGTTTATCAGTGTTTTGAGATTTTTTTCCACTTGATGCATTTCGGTGGGTTTTTAGTGGGCTGGCCCATTTCCACTGAAAATCGTATCCGAATTGAAGTGAATTCAATCAAATCATGATTGAGCGAATTGTATCAAAATTGCAGTGAACCGGACTCTATTTGGAATGAGTCAAACAATAATCGTTATTTGAGTGACTCGTCACATCAGAAGTGGAGTGAGCCAAATGGCGATTAGAGCAAATCCAATCGGAATTGGGGATGAATCATATCGTAGTTGGAAAAAGTGATTTCGCATCGTCTCGGAATCGGCGTGACTTGCCTTGTATCAAATCCTGATGAATGGAAATGGTTTCGTCATTGGAGCGAATTGGATCCTGTTGTGTTATAGAATTCTATTGCGACAATTTACTGCTAATACGTTTCACTTGATAATATGATCCGTTCACTCCAATTAACATACTTTAATGACGATGCAACTCACTTCAATTTCCATGAATGCTACGCATAACAATTCACATGTATTTCAGGTGATGCTACCTGAACGCTGTGCACTTTTATGGCATCATGGCCTATTTCTGACCTACAGTCGGCTACATGAGTTAGAATCAAAACAAGGGGGTGCCGGCGTGATGACTGCAGTCTGAGCAACAGCAGGCGGCTGACAGAACACGACGAACACTTTGTACCACGTGACCTTTTCACATGTTCACCTTTCACCGCCTTGCTTATTTCAGTCTCGCAAATAAATCACAAACATTGGGCAAAATAGCTTTCACAGCTTGCGACCCAGCTTGCGGGAGTCCCGACGTGAGACCTTTATGTTTGGAACGTAACCCCGTAGGCCACATTGTTGAGGTCTGTAAATGTCAGCGGCGCTGACTCAAAAGTGAGGCTTTAAAAAGATCACGTGACAAGGCGGCTAGCGCGAGAAGCTAACGATCGTCTTTTTTTGGCACTTTCTTGCCAAAAGTCTCAAACCGATCGAGCCCAACCAATAACACGGGATTTTAATTAAAAGTCTTTTCTTCACATAAAAGCTGGTTCTATCAATACAGCCATAATGGGAACAAAAAAAAAAAAACAGGAAGTAGTAACAGCATAACTTAGATCTTCAAAAAATCTGCAAGCTGGTCCTGTCAAAACCAACCAAATGAGAATCAAAGCAACTAATGCAGGGCTTACACCTCACGATTTGCACGGTCTGCTTGCACTGTTGTTCGAGTTTACGCAAAAGCCCACATCATCCCCGAGTAGCCGCGCGACGGCGAGACTGACTCTTGACAATGACGCGAGGGAACCTGGCCCTGTCCGACTGTGAACTTGCCCAGCTTGATAATGAAGATTGATTTTAAAAAAATTCTAATAAATACATTAAATAATCTGAGTACATTGTTGAATACTTCACTAAAGTACACCTGAACCGAGTTTTGCTCCCGCTGCCTTTTTAAAAAAAAAAAAAACATACGCTAGCTAGCATGCGTGCTACTTTATTGTTTAAGCTACACCGGCAAACAAGAATACAATGTGTCTTTAGCAGCCGGCACTGACACTACACCTTTTAATACAGTGCACCATATGGTCGCAAAAATATGGGACTCACATCTTTTACGTGTGAGCGCATCTCATCAGGAACCAAAATTGGAACTTTTAGACAGTTCTGTTTCACCGGCACTCGAGTCGCTTTTACGTGGTTCCCAGCAGTTTGAAAATAAACTGAATTACGGGAGAAAATTCGTCATTCACTAAATTATACATGCTCGAGAACCCCCCCCCCCCCCCCCCACACCCCCATCGTGCTCCTGTATGGACTTTGGTATGTTGTTCCTTGTGTATTTTTGCCGTGCTGTCCATTGTGATTGCCGGAACATTTGGTAAGTGTGCGCCTCTCCTCCACTCTGCTGTTATTAATAATGCACAACAGCTTTTACTGGATTCTTACAAGATAGACGGGCAGTACCTTTTTTTTCCGTTCTTTTTCTTATACATTTCAACCCTCTCTGCATCTGTATCTACTCCAGGCAACAACAACAAAAAAAAAACCTTCATATGAGCCTCTCTCTCGTCCAAGTTCAGAAAATAGGCAAGAAGAAACATTTCTGATTTGTTCTGTTCCCAATGCTGTTGCCCTGACAGGACGAGCTTTTGTGAACAAATGGTTGATCAAATGCTTTTTGTGTTTTTTAATGACATCATAGTTGGTTTGGTTCGATTCTCAGTTGCTATCGGGCAGACCGTTGTGTACAAAGTATTTTGATCTGGATTTTTTCTTTTTTTGTGTGTGTGTCCGTGTGTAAATGTTAACCGTGTTGTTTTTGCTCTTGCCGGTTTCAGTTTGACAAATTTCTAATTCCTGCTTTTTGACAGCGAATGACTGATGTGGATTTGATTTGACAAATCTTCTGAGGTGTCATTTTTGCAGTTACTTGTTTTTAAAGGCTGCTACTTCCTGTTTTGGTTCTCATGCTCTTCGGCTTGACAGGACGAGCTTTTTGGAAACAAAAATGTAGACTTATTTTCACAAATTGTACCTTTTGCTTTTGGAAACGATGAAGCTTGATTCCCATTACTGTTGGCTTGATTGAACCAGCTTTTTGTGAGCAAAGGACTTTTGTTTGGCATCATTCACTACTTATACATTTGGAGATGTAGCTTGTTCGATGAGTCGTTCTCATTTGACAGGTTGCTCCTGCTGTTTTTGTTATCATTTTCATTGATTTGACAGGAGCAGCTTTTTTTGAGCAAAGAACTTTGGATATATTTTCACAAATCGTGCATACTGAGATATAGTTTGTGTTTTTAAGGGCTTTCAATTGATTGGGGGTTTTTTCCTTCTCTTTTTTTCCCTCTTTTTGCCGGCTGAATCGACATTTTTTTGTGAACAAAGTACGTTGGTTTGGGGGTCGTATACTACTTGTATGTTGGGAGATGTAGCGTGTGCTGTTAGTTGTTCTATTTTGATAAATTGCTACTCCTGTTTTTGTTCTCATCTTGCTGGTTTTATGCTTTTGTTGGCTTATTTGATTGTATTTGACAGCTCTTTTTTTCCATGGATCCACTGCTTTAGGAGAGACAGATTTTTGTGGACAAAAGATTTTGATTTGGATCTACAGTAACAAATTGTACCTTTGGAGATTAAATTTGTGTTGTTACTGGTTTTACTTTGATAGGTTGCTACTTCCAATTTCGCTCTCATTCACAGGAGCAGCATTTTTTTATTTATTGGGGTGTATTTTTACACAATATAGACTTGGAGCTGTAGTTGGTGCTTTTAATTTGATAGGTTTTTACTTCGTTCGAGTACTGTTTTGGTTAGCTTGTTAGAACAAACCTTTTTTTTTATGGCTCATCGACTTTCCTTTGAATCAATGTTGCAACTTTTTACCTTTCAGAGATGTAGCTTGTGCTGTTACCAGTTTTATCTTGATAGGCTGCTACTCCTGCTTTTGTTTCTTATGTATTTCTGTTGTCTTGATAGAACCAGCTTTTTGTTGACAGCTTCATCTTCTGCGCCTGGTGCAGTTCATTGAGGTCAGAAAACATCACCACTTAATACAAATTTGTAATGGCCATACTTGGGGGAGAAAATTATTGTGGTCGGACTGGAAGGTCCCGTTTTATTTTGTAAATATGTATACAACATAATAAGTCAATGAGAGCTGTGGTTCCCTGTTTATAGCAAACAAACAAGCTTTTGTTTATTATTCATCAGCAGCCGTCACGCCGAAACGACTCCACCTTTGGGCTCATTTCCACAACCATTTCCGAGGGGACTGTAAAATGAATATTCACGATCTCTCTTTTCTATTTCGACCATTTGCAAGCCGGAATGGTAACGAGGACAAAGGGCGGCTAAAAAAAAACAATGATTGCAAAATAGCTGCTCAGTGCTTCTAATGAGACACGTTTTTAATAAGCAGGTATGTCCAACAAGCTTGCGGTTTGTATACACGGACGCTCCGATTGCGGCACGACACGCGCCGGCGGGCGGAAATTGAAATAAAAACAGCACATCTATGTTTGATGCGAGGGAGAAGAGCTTAGAGTAACCCCCCCCCGGATACTCATGGAATGCTGTTTTGACACTTTTTTTTTCTCCTTAAACATTTTCAATGAAAAGTCACCTTGAGCTGTTATGAAAAAACAAATCAAGCCCACCAAGCTACTCCTCCAAGCAAAGACAAGTTAATCACTTTGCAATCAAACAAAAACAATGAGGTCAAAGTACCCACTCACCCTAAGAAGATGCTGAAAGGACACTTTATCATTATAAACTGCCATTCAAGTGTAATGACGAGTCACGGTCACTGTGTATCGAAAACAAAATACAACTAAAATAAAGTCAGAATATATTTTACTAATGTTTTTATTCTACAATGTTCGATCAAATGTGTTCGATTGGAAACTGATAGGAGAAAGGAACAAATACATGTTCATCTGCAAAATGGGGGACTGTATTAATGCTGATATATACCGTGCCAAAAAGTTCCACTTTTTTCTCGTCTGTCCGTACGACATTTCCCAGATGCGTTGTGCTTTTGTCAACATGAAGTTTCACAAATTCCAGTCTCGCGTTTTTTGTTGTGATTATTTATTTCCAGAGTGGTGTCTTCCTTGAGGTCCACTTTTAAATGATGAATTTTGGGGGGAGGCTATTCTGGGTTCTTTGTCAGTGTTCGTATTCTCCATTTCTTCCATCGATTTTCCTCTCCAACTCGAGGGACGTTTGCCCCAGTCCCGGGGATCTTAACATTTGGGGATACAATGTGCAACTGCAGTCACAGGAACATCAAGCTGCTTGAACGTGGTTACCTTTGATGTGCTTTTTTATTATTTTCTTTCTACTCTCCGCCCAATGACCATGACCCTTGTAATGATATATATAAATATATATATACATTGTTATGTAGTTCTTTCAAATACATGACTGCCACATTGACCCTCCTTCCCGTAAGACAGGGGTGTCAAACTCATTTATGGCGCGGGCCACATTTTAGTTACCGTTTCACTTGGAGGGCCGTTGTGACTCAAACCCGATAAAGAAGTCAAGAATATCTGTTGATTCAACTATTGTTTAAGTTACACAATGAGGCGTTTGGTAACAAGAAAATGCTCATACTATATCTCTTATTTATTGAGAATTTAGCATTTTGCTAGATATTTTAGAATAGATCACGGAAGTTGACACGTTTGAGCTGATTTCGCGGGCCACATAAAATGATGTGACGGGCCAGGTTTGGCCCCCAGGCCTTGAGTTTGACACCTGTGCTGTAAGACGTCACATAGAAATGAAACAGTGAGTCACTACAACATGGAATAGATTGACAGGCAAAGCTTTGGCAGGCCCAAATATTGAAACACGCGAGCTAAATATGTTATATGAGCCCTTAACAAAATGACGTCAAGTGACTTCAAGAGTCACACATTGGACGTGACAGGCGCATCCTTCAATGAATGTCCCAACACGGTTCTCCATTGTTGGCGTTGCGTGCGATCCGACGGGATTTGCCAGCTAATGACGGCCTCGGTTCCGCCAATTTTCCGCGCTCTGAGTCATTGTTGGGCATCGGGCCATCATTGTGGCGCCGCAGTAAAGAGTCAAGACGCTAAGCCTCTTCTCCCCCCCCCCCCCCCTATGTTCGGGAGCCCCCGCGAAAAAAAAAAAAAAAGACGAGCAAATCTGCGTCGTAACAGCTCTAAGCCAGCTCACATACCGGCTGCGTGACTCTCGGAGCGGAATGTTCCGGGAGAACGCACTGATGTCACCCGGCGTCCTTTCACACAGCATCTCCTGGAAACATTTTCTCACCTTGCTTCAGTTTCGGCATGGACGGTCAGCGGCACCTCCTGAAAGGAGCAGCGACAATGGCAGTTCAGTCCTGTTGTGTCTCACTGGCTGACGTACAAATGCAAAAAATAAATAAATAAAACTGTGCCCTGTTTCCCTGCTAGCACCACGATAATCCAGTAACAGCACAAATGACAGCTCTAAAAAAACGAAAATAACGAACAAAATAAATACTGTAGATTCAATTCGAAGTCCTTTGCTCACATAAAGCTGGTCCAGACATTCGTCTGGTCCAAGTGTGGCATTTAAAGCCTCAGAGGTAGCCCTGTGAAGCGGCGCTTGTCACTGCGATGTATAGCATTAGCCTTTGGCGATCATCTACTGGGCATTAAACTGTGAAAAGGACATTTAGTTTTTCGATACATTCTTCAAGTCTGCCCTTTAGTCTAATTTATTTCTCCGAGACGGCAGAACGTCTCCGCTGAGCAGCCCACAACTCTTCCGCCTTCTCTCTTGCCTTTCCCCATTGACTTGATAAGACTTTATTTGGATTTATTTTACAATTCTTCAGACATGTAGTTTGTGTTGTAGAGTCCTGTGGCTTGCTTTGGATAATTACCTAAATGCCTTACCCCCAATAGACTTCTGGTCCACTTTATATTTGAGCAAGTCAATGCCCACCTTTGATTAAATAGGGTGGTTTGCTCTCATATACACCTGACACCTGACTGTAGTTCAATAAATAAATGTGCGCAATAATGGAAAAAAGACCTCACCCCCAATAGACACAGCGGTCTTATCTGTCAGTTGAGTTTGCAGGGCTTCCGTCCAACTGAGTCAATACTACAGAGGAACTAGAACAGCTACAGTTCTTTTTCGACCTCTTTGTGGAGTCGTGTTGGGTGATTTAAAAAAGAAGTGAATTTATGCGAGGCAGATTTGAAAGAGGGCTCATCTGGCAGAGTGTTGTTCCTGGTGCAAGGGTTTTAAGTGTGAATGTCAGTGAGCATTAACAACCTCCTGTTAATTAAAGTGTAATCGTGTCACTGTTGGGCCGGAGCCTACTATAAATTTGTGCTGCGCCTCCAAACACAAGGTGATAAAAACGAGCCTTACAGGATGCGACGTGCTAGCTTAGGGAGCTCATTTGAATAAACGCCACGTTATGGAAACGGCACCTTCCATGACGATGAGCGTGCTGACATGTGATCACCCCACAATGTTGTGTGACGTCCAATTTTAAAGCCCTCCTCTTATTAAACATCTTCTTCCGGAAATACGGTTTCCATGATGAATGTTCCAGTCGACTCAGACACGTGGTCGTTCCAAACTTTGTGTCCATGCCTCCCCCCCTAACAAACAGCCAACCTTAGGAGGTTTGTAAATGCAAATAGACCAGCGCAACGTTGTCGAGTGGTCACACGTCAGAGTCGAGTAGAACGCAAAGCACCACGTTAAGACTTTTATTTGTGTGATGTATTATGTGTATAATTAAATGTACATTCTAGTCATTTTTGCAAGCTACTTTGGTTTTCTCGGCTTTGCTCTTGAATGTTGTTCACTGTTGGGTTTGTGTCTTTGCTTGTGTGAAGCGCACCGAGTTGCTTCTTGTATGAAATGCGCTCAAATAAAACTGCCTTGCCTTTATTAGGAGGTTGGCATTTAAAGACAGGATCAAGCCTGGACTTTGATGTCAGATTCTGCCGCTACATTGCGCCGAGTCTTATATCAAAGGCCCGGCCCTTAATACCGTAAGCACATTTTGACATTGTGATTATTAGCATTCCGGTATTCTCTGATGCGTCCATGATCAAAATATGTGACTTATTTGTTGCACCCAATCTGCCTCAGACCTAATAAAAACCTGATCGTCTCTTGACTTGAGTCAATAAATGCCTTGAAAATTCCACTGAATGAAATAAAAACCTGATCGTCCCTTGACTTGAGTCAATAAATGCCTTGAAAATTCCACTGAATGAAATGTCTCCATATTTATTAAAGGCCTTTGTTTTGGAGGCAGCTACAGAAATGATTTGTTCAACCCATCTGTCTCAGATCCACGAGAGACCCGAGCCTCTCTATTTGAGTAAATAAACATCCCGCACCCAGCATATGTTGACGGATGGACATATTTAAATGCCCCCCCCACCCCCCAATAAATGTCTTGTTGTGTCGGTCTGATTTTTTTCCATCCGATTTGCCTCAGACCAAATAGAGACTTGATCCTCTCTTTGGTGGCGTAAATAAATGCCCCAAATTCTTGCGTGATGACCTGTGTCCATATTTAACTTATTTCACAACATATAACATAACATATTTCACTCCCAAAGACGTTTTTAAACGTCTTTTCAGACTTGGTCCAGAATCACACCGACTAGAGACCTGATGGTCTCTTTAATTGACTTAATAAAACGACCTACAATCAACTACATGCCGAAATGTTTCCATGTTTCAAGGACTGCCCCACAATAAACACCTTGTTGTGAACACAACTATGTGACTCCCCAACTATCTCCCCCCCCCCCCCCACCCACCCCTCCAACCTTCACTTAAGTAAATGAATGGCCCGCAACCATTACATGGTTAAAGTAGCTTTAAAATACAGGCGAGCTAAATATCATGACAGGTTTGCTTGATTTCCGAAGGAGGGAGGAGTGGGAAGAAGGTGGTGGGGGGCACGGAGACGTCTGCCCCGACAGGCCTATTGGATGTCCACTAAGTGTCTAGTAGCCACTGGCCGTCCGACGCGCCTCATCAAAGATTCATACGCAGATGTCCTGGATATTGTGCCGCCAGTCCAGCCGTGTCCGGGAAAAGGCAGTCGAGTGTCTACTCCTTGCTTCACCGCTCATCTTTCTCTTCTTCTTCTTCTTCTTGATGGAGGTAGCGTACATGCCATCTTGGTTCTGTTCATTTCAGGGTTGTGGGTGCGAGGCCCGTCATTTGTATTGCCCCCATGGGTTTTATTGTTTAATGAAGTCGGTTTAACTGTGGTCAGTGTGGTCAGTGGCTTTTATTTATATTTTAGCCATGTTGAACTGAGCAGGGGCAGCGCTGTGGGGACCACCTTTGACTCACAGTTGTGGGTTTCTGAGTTCGACTCCGGGTTGTGGCTTTCCTGTTTGGAGTTTGCATGATCTTGCCATGCTGACGTGGGCAACCAGTCCTTTATTTGTCATGCCATCGGCTGGTGGCCAGTCTGTTGTTTGTCTCTATGTGCCATGCGATTAGCATAAAAACTTTACATTGCGAACTAAGTTTTTGTTGGACCAAACCGCCCGGACAGAGACGTCCTGTATGTCTCACGTTCCCATGTCATGCAAACTCTGATGTCCTGTTTCATGGTTATCATCATGTGGCATCACTCGTATTCATATTGGGTAGCAAAGACAAAGTAAAACACAAACAACTTGAAAACTTAACAAAGCCAATTTAACAAGACATTTTCTACTCTTTTATTGTCGTTGCTTTACAGCCGGGACAAAGACGCCTGCCTATACTACTTTCTCATGTCGTTCCAATTTCCGTCTCTATGGCTATCATCGCCCGGAGGAGCTAGCTAGCGTTCCCTCACCCTGGGGTGTCAGTGTGCCGTCTCATTGTGTCTTTCAGCGTTCATTTCCTGGTAAAAAGCCAGCCGGGCGCCATCCTTCTCCTAGTGTGTCGGCAGGAGATAAAGCTTTGTCATGTTGCCTTCCGCCTGCAGACATTTTTTTTTTTTTTTTGACCAGGACGTGACCTTGACTCTCTAAAGTGCTTTTAAGTGCTTTCTTATTTTTTTTCTCAAGAGACTGGAGAAAAGATCCCTTGCGGACTTTTACTGCAATCCCTCATCCTGTCCTTTACGAGGCCAACAGAGCAGCTCTTAATGGACCTTTTTGGTAAACCACGCCCCTCTAAGTCAGACCAATCACAACCCAAAATAGAGGCTCAACATTTTAAATGCCATGATACATTTGACAATTTTACAAGTGTGGGTGTTTTTTGCTCTTTTACAAAAAATACTTTTAAAGATGCATTTTTTAATGTTTGTAATTTCTTTGTACTGTTGCCAAAATAAACACAGATAAATGCTCCTAACATGTGGCCATCACGAGTCCAAGATGGTCCTAGACTAGGACCATAATAGACTTCTACCAGGCCTAGATTGGCTCCATTGTTGTCTAGACTCGTTCCAGGCTTGGACTATATTCGTTAGGACGGTCACATGACTAGAACCCCATTTCGCCCCCGGAGACTATGACCTCACTAGTCCTGCACTGGAACAAGTCTGGTACAAGACCAGTGCCATACTAGACTTGGAATCTTACTAGACTGGGTGAAGAATTGAAATGGCTAGTGGCAAGAGTGGACCAAGGGAAGTTCTGGACTACAACCAGACAAGACCAAAACTAATTCCATGCTGAACTTGGACGAGCACTTGATTGGACCTGATCTGGTCCAAAACTAAAGCAATACTACACTTGGACTAGTCCTTGACTGGTCCTAGATGAAGGCCATAAGAGTCCCAACCTAGACTGGATGATAGCTAGACTCGAACCATCTTTGACCTAGCCTAGGGCCATACTCGTGGCAGGCTACTTCCTGATTTACTGAGGATGACGTCAATTGACAGGACCATACCCTTTTTTTATGCACGGGGGAGAATAATTCTGTTGTGACTTAAAAAAAGAAATCAATATTTATTTATATTATTTTATACATGTGCAAATTACTTCCTGGTCCAGTGGACATGGTGCCTCATTTATTCCCCGAAGGCGACCCGATGGGCTGGTGGCTGGCGTCTTTGGGTACAAGCTCCATGTCCTTAACGTTGAAGCTTCACTTGGTCACGCTTCTGACAGCAGTGACAGGGAGGAAAAGCCGTGGGGGGGGGTGGATGGGTTTGGTGGGGTTCATACATCTGTTCAGGTCCTTGGTGGCGCCGTCTGGATGCTGCGGTGAACACAGGATGGGATGAGCTGGAAAAAAAAAACGTGAATAATATTAGACCAAGACATGAACAAGATCAGTCCCACACTACACCCATATTGGAACAGGACAGGACTCTAATACTAGACCCATACTGGAAGTAGAATGGACTTAGGCTTGAACTAAACTAGACAAGGACGAGACCCAAACTAGACCCAGAGGGGACAATACCAGTGGTAGACTGGGACAAGACAAAACCTAGACTTGAGCTAGACTAGACCCAAATTATAACTATTGTAGTCCCAGACAGGACCTCGCCTTGCCAAGAATAGTCTCAACTTCAAAAACAATTGACTCAGACTTACTCTTACCAGCCCTGACCGAAACTGACAATACCAGACCTACGCTTGGCCTATGTGAGACCCAGTCGCAATCTAGACCCGCCATTGACAAGAACTATACCAGAACCAGACCGGCTAAGATCTGCACACCTAGTCCTAGACTTGAACTTGTCCATAGATCTCAATCTTCGGTTCTTGAGGGCCGCTTTCCTGCATGTTTTAAATGTTTCCACCTCCAACACACCTGATTCAAACGATCAGCTCATCAGCAAGCCCTGCGGGATCCTGATAACGATCCTGTCTGGATAGAATTGGACAGTACTAGATCTAGACTTCAACCATATGAGACAGACTTGAACAAAACTAGACTCAGACGAGTCCCATACCTGACCCGACTAGAAAATTGGACTGCCATGGAATTACAGAAGAACCTGATTAGATTAGATGTACACCGGCTGCTAATTAGCGTAGCTTGATGTTCGGCAAGTGTGCAGAGACTTTCGTCTTTTGTGCGTCGTCCTGTAAGAAGCTCGACTCTTTGACCAATTTCAGAGATTAACCAAACAGCCGTTCTGTAATGAAAGGCGCTGATTATTCCTCCCCTGCCTGCGCTGCCTTTCTCTTATCAATAAAAAGCGCTGGCGTCTCTCATCAAGGAGGAGAAATCCATGGAAAGCTGACGTGCTGACACAAAGCGACTGCTGAAGCCCAGCAAATCTGCCCGCTTAATTGATTATTGGCGCCGGAAGCGGGTATCTGCGAGGTGCAGGAGGCCCCGGGGGAAATAATGGAAAACAGATAAGATGAAATGCGGGAGGATTGCCGTCGCCGCAAACGCCCGTTTGTATTAACGCCTGGCCCGTTTCCTCTTGGCGTGCCAACAAAGCTCTTCAAAATTGCCCGAATCGAAACGTAAACATGATGTAATCGGAAAAAGTGTCGGAGGTACTTTTTGATTTCCAAAGTGACTCCGTCGCGTGGCTCCAGTTCAAAGTGTTCCCGCCGGACAACTTTTCACGGCTCGACTTTGACTTTCAAGCGTTTCATGCGGACGTTTAATTCCGCGCCCTTGTCTTCAGCAGCACTCCTGTGCTGCGGCGGCTCCAAATGGCTCATTGTAAAGTTTAATCAAAAGAATAGTTCTTTATTTTTCGTGAACCAAACAGCCAAGGAAGTAATCAAGAAATTAACTCACTAACTAGTTCACTAAGTCATGAACCAATCGGGGAACCAACTACAACCAACAAAACTATCAAACATAGTGGTTCTCAAATGGGGGAACGTGAGATTTTCAAATAGATGTTTAAAGTAGCAACCATGCAAAAATCCCTTAAAAAAAATTACATGATGTACACTTTTCATAAAAATGTGAGTTTATCAAATTATTTTGGAATCAGTGGGCTATTTAATTGCATTATTCTAAAAACCCAGAGTCTGCCCAATACCAGAATTGTTCGACCCAACCTGTCATGTCACCTAGCATCACCTATAAATCATGTAAAAACTTTTAAAATGATTTCTGAGAACAGGTCTTTACAATGAAAAGGAGGACAATTTGTTTTATGTGCACAAATCTTTATTTATAATTTGACAGTCAAGGGCCATAAGGGCGAATCGCTTTGTTTTGTTTTACAATTTCATGGCTTGCCAGTTCGAATTGTTGTCACTAATGTTTGACCGTGTGTCCCTGGAATGCATCACACGATGTCACTGTGCTATGTTTACTCGTCGAGTTGTTTCCCACAGAGAAGCAGCCAATGAAAGACCATTTTGTTGATGTTGTTGTTTTGCGGACGAGCTGCAGGCTGAGATTGTCCTTCGCCTTCCTCACGGATCACCTTTTCATGCTTCGTGTGTGTGTGTGTGTGTGTGTGTGTGTGTGTGTGTGTGTGTGTGTGTGTGTGTGTGTGTGTGTGTGTGTGTGTGTGTGTGTGTGTGTGTGTGTGTGTGTGTGTGTGTGACTGTATCAGGGTGTGACAACGCATTCAAAGGCAGCCTGCAAGCTAGGGTATACAGGTATTCCGCTTATTTTAGTCAGGTAATTGAAAGTTGAGAAAAAGACGAGCAACACAAGGCGATCTCTGCTTAACAACACGGGGGGGGGGGGGGGGGGGGATGTGTCAGGCGCTGGTAGAAAGCTGACAAAAACATGCCTATATATCTCAGCCGGATTACTGTAATGCACTTTACTTTGGAGTCAGCCAATCCTCCATCAAGCGTCTCCAGCTGGTCCTCAATACGGCTGCTCGCCTCTTGACTGGTACTCGTAAGAAGGAGCACATATCTCCTACTCTTGCATCTCTTCGCTGGCTCCCTATACATTTTCGAAACTTGTTTGTACCTTTCAATATGAATGATGACTTCACAGATGTGTAAGTTACTCAAGCCAACAGGCCCCCAGACCATCATAGATAGTGGCTTTTGTACTTTGGGGTGTTATTGATCTATTGTCTTTCGCTTTGCCAAACAAATGAGCAAAGCAAGCGACCAACTACAAAGTGACATAGTAATAACGCAACCAAGGAACCTTAAGACCCAACCGTGCAACTTAAAGACAAGCCCTCACCTCACATTCAATGCACAGGAGTGTGGAAACGTCAATGGCTGTGAATGCCGAGCTCAGAAGCGATGATGTGGCCTTTGTGCTCCACTTGAAACATGGTGATACATACGCGTGCGTGTGCACGTGCGCGCACACATACACACACACACACACACACACACACACACACACACAAAACTGCCTGCTGCTGGATGTGTGCAGCGTTCTGAGAATATGGCGGCACCAACATCCAAGCCGGTGTGACCGCCGGTGGGTTGCGACCGTTAAAAGACACTTTTGCCCATTTGGCAGGCTGGATTGCTGCCACTAAAGTGAACACACACACACGTAAGCACGTGCACACACACGCACACACACACACAGACACACACACACACGGTTAATGCATCCTGGGAATTTATAGCTACTCCCTGTTCCAGGAATATAAGAGGGATGTGCAGTCTTGTCAGTCAGCTCGGTTTCTGGGTAGGAGGAAAGAAGACGGTTGCCATGGCAACGCCTGGGCATCATTGGCCGCCATGCAACAGCAGTTATGCACATAAAGCGCATAATCCACAGGAGCCGCGTGTTGGGTTGTTTCCTTCATGGGGTGCACCAAAGGACATGCCCGCTGGTTGGCAAGAAAGGGAAGTTATGATTGTGATGATTGTGGAGGCTGTTGATGAACAGGAAATGGGAAATCGTTCAATTGGTCTAAAAATGATTGTCCATTTGTTTAAAAACAATATATCTTTGTTTATTTATCCATTCCAGCGGTGTGTGGTGACAGATGTGGCTATCGATCCATGTTCTGTGTTACAAAATTATCCGGATTTTGAGAGGCAACTAGCTAGCCAAGAAACCAACTCATGACCCAAGTGACCAACCAACCAAACATGGAAACCAACCAAATAACTCCTTAACTAACTAATCAACAGGGTAAATAAACAACACTATGAAGTAACATGGGAACTAACTAAACAAACTAATCAATCAAATAATTAATGACACGACCAAAATGACCAACGAGCACTGGAACTAAATGCATGAAAAAATGAATTTGAAAAAGAATAAATGCATTCTAATGAACCTAATGTAAAGGATAAAAATGACTCAATTCATGCAACAAATATAACAAGCCACTTGAAAATCCAAATGCTCTGCCGATCAGAGGAAAGAATAGCGTGGGCCCTTTGTTTCCAACATTTGCCGCAGGTGAGCTGACCATGAGGCTGCTTTGGAAGTCCCTGGACAAGATGAGGTGTCTGAGGAAGCGCTCGGCCATCCCCTTCCTCGGCTTCCTCGTCACGTTCCTCCTCTTCCTCAACCTTTACATTGAAGACGGATATGTGATGGTTCGTAATTCCAGTATTACCCTCTATGGATATGTGTGTGTGTGTGTGTGTGTGTGTGTGTGTGTGTGTGTGTGTGTGTGTGTGTGTGTGTGTGTGTCTCTGGCTGTCTGATAGCGTCGAATGCTCCACCTTCTCTTCCAGGAAGAAGATAAGAGGCAGCTTCGAGAGACGTCGGCCCACCCCCCGAGTGCAGAGCGATACGTGCACACCTTCCGAGACCTTAGTAACTTTTCGGGATCCATCAACGTCACATACCGCTATCTGGCTGGAACGCCACTCAACCGCAAGAGTAGGTCCAAATGTTTTCCAAAAAGATTTTCACATCAGGATTTCAAGTAAAGTGTCATGACACAACAGATTTTTTTTTTCATTAAAAGTTTGTTTAGCTTACTGTCCAGTCTAGCTCTTCAGAAATCTTCATAATACATCAAAACATGATTGGCATGTGTTGTTCATCAACTGGTCGTCTGGTGTAGGCCCAGATTTACCTTCCTGTCTGAGCTAGCTCTTCAGAAAAAAAAAAGAACCAGGTTTACCTGCGGTGGATTGATGCGAAATGGAGAAGTGTGCTGTGGTCTGACGAGTCCATCTTGTCAGAAATCTCCACTCTGAAAGCGTCAATACACAATTAGCGTAACTTGTTCTTCGTCATCATCAGAGTATCTGACCATCGGGCTGTCGTCGGTGAAGAGGAAGCGCGGGAACTACCTCCTGGAGACCATCAAGTCCATCTTTGACCAGTCCAGCTACGAGGAGCTGAAGGAGATCGTGGTGGTGGTCCACCTGGCCGACTTTGACTCGCTGTGGTGTGAAAACTTGCTGCAGGAAATCAGCCGCAAGTTCTCGCACCACATCATCGCCGGCCGCCTGCTGGTGATTCAGGCTCCCGAGGAGTACTACCCGTCCCTGGACGGCCTGAAGAGAAACTACAACGACCCCGAGGACCGGGTGCGCTTCCGCTCCAAGCAGAACGTGGACTACGCCTTCCTGCTCAACTTCTGCACCAACCTCTCCGACTTCTACGTGATGCTGGAGGACGACGTGCGCTGCGCTCGTAACTTCCTGACGGCGCTGAAGAAGGTGATCGCCTCCCGCGAGGGATCCTACTGGGTGATGTTGGAGTTCTCCAAGCTGGGCTACATCGGGAAGCTGTACCACGCGCGGGACCTGCCGCGCCTGGCGCACTTCCTGCTCATGTTCTACCAAGAGATGCCGTGCGACTGGCTGCTCATCCACTTCCGCGGCCTGCTGGCCCAGAAGGACGTGATCCGCTTCAAGCCGTCGCTCTTCCAGCACATGGGCTACTACTCGTCCTACCGGGGCGCCGAGAACAAGCTGAAGGACGACGACTTCGAGGAGGACGCGGTGGACATTCCCGACAACCCGCCGGCGCGGCTCTACACCAACATCGATGTCTTCGAGAGCTACGACGCCGCCAAGGCCTACAGCGCCGTGGACGAGTACTTCTGGGGCAAGCCGCCGTCCACCGGCGATTTCTTCGTGGTGGTCTTCAACAAGTCGGCCAAGATCAGCAGGATCAAGATCGCCACGGGCTCCGACGACAGACAGAACGACATCCTGCACCGCGGAGCTCTGGAAGTCGGCGAAAAACTGGTGGGCACCAAAAAGGGAAAGCAGTGTTCCTCATATATCACCTTGGGGGAGTTTAAGAACGGCAACATTGAGGTCCGGGACGTGGACCGCAAGATCAGCTTTGACGTGGAGTGTGTGCGTATCGTAGTGACGGCCACTCAAAAGGAGTGGCTCATCATCAGAAGTATAAGTTTATGGACGACACCTCCGCCCAGCCAATGAGGAGGTCGTGCGGACATCGCGGACAACAATTTCTATTTTAAATGTACCACTCCGACGTAAGCGTTTTGTACGTATTTATTGATCTGGATTGCTCAATGTTTTTTTTTTTTTTATACCAGCGATTCTTGGATCCTCCTCCTGGTCCTTGTGTTTGTTGTTAACGTGACGGTAACGTAGAGCAGAAAGGCGAGCGCAGAGCCATCGTGGTGTGGTTTCAAAATTGTGATTGATACTCTTTCATGAGGCCCACAAAGACCATCGCCATCAATCGGTGTTATGAAGCGGTCCAGTGGTTTGTTTGACTTACAAAACCAGTTGGCAGAGGCTAACATTAGCAGTCTTTATCTTTACTCTGCGTTCACTCTGGTAAAACAACAACAACAACAAAAAAGGGAAATGTGAGATTCAAGTCAATCTATTGTTCCCAAAAAGCGAAACTGGGCAAAATAGATTTGTGTGAGCGAAAACAGGAAGTATTTGGGAAGGTAAACTCTGTTGAACATTGTTAAAAGCTGTTGAATGGAAGATTGTTTTTGTTTTGGGGTTTTTTTTCATAAAAGAAAAGAGCATTCAGCATCAAACCTAGTTTGACAATCAATGCTCCAAAAAAAGGTTGACCATTTCACGTGGCCCATCAAGGATATCTGCTTCCAACGAGAGCTCATTTGAACCAATTCCTGAGTCAGAGCTCATCAAAAGTACAAGGCCTGGAATCCACCAAAAATGTCAACTTCAAATCAAAATGCTTAGCTTCCCGTAGAATTTCAAACATGAGCCCTTGAGGCTTTTTCGTTCATCCTCTCATGAGAGACGTGTACACCCACCCAATTTTCCTGTCTAAAGGGAGGAGGGGAGGGGGGCTAAGTATTCCAGCCTTCATGCCCAATTTATGTATTTATTGGAATGAATCCCAAAATAGATGCTTCAACTACTACTTACTACTCAGTTTCAATTATGGATCCTAAAGTTTTTTCATGCATTCTGTTCCAAATGTCATGTCCACATCACTTGTAGGCCCAAATTAATTCATGTCATGATTGGTGAAACTGGTGGCAGGAGCTCATTTGTGTGTGTGTGTGTGTGTGTGTGCGTTACTTTCCAGACCTCTTTTATAAGGCATTTGCTCCTAAATGGCGGCTTCAAATCACCATGGCAGACTTCCTGCCAACTGGTGTTGGGTGGATGATTTTACATAAATCATTATCAATAAATCAATAAATTTTAAATCAATAAAAAAATCAAAATCAATAAATCATCATATTTATTTTCAATTCTTTTCATTTTCTCCAGATAGACTACGAAAATACATTTACACCAGAACACAGTGGTACCTCTACTTACGAATGTCTCTTCATACAAAATGTTCAAGTTACGAAATGCCTCAACAGGAAAATATTCTCTTGTTACGAAAGAAATTTCAACATACAAAAGGTAAAAATACAGTATGGTCTGCTCGTCGTAGCTCCGAGTTCTCTGAACACAACATATTTATAGCTGCTCTGCCATTGGCTATTACCGAGCATCATCCTGGCATCCCATTGGCTAAGAGGGAACTCTACCTTATTTGTCTCTGTGTGTGGACAGGGAGATAGATATGCAGCGTCCTCGTCATTTGCCCCTCGGGCCATGATGTTTTCTGATAGTTTTACGTAAATGTGAATTACCCCGAAAAAGTGTTCAGCAGTCAGGCGATCGCTCACTATGCTGATGTTTGCCTTGGACATTTTCGCAGGACTGTTAAAAGCCGGCAAAAGCGTACGTCCTTGGATCAGTTCTTGACAAAACACAAGGCAAAAACCACTTCTCAGAGAGAACATGGACTACAAAGGGCAAAAAAACGATGAGGACGCAGTTAAATTTTTATTCTTTGTTCGTTGTTTTTTACATTATGCACAACTCTCATTAATGTGCAACAATCAAATCGTAACATGTATTTGTTCCATATTTTGATGCATTTTTATGCTTTAGGAAACATTTATGTCTGAATTTTGTCGGGGCTTGTAACGAATTAGGGCCTTTACATGGAAAACGCGTCTCGACTTACAAAATTTTCTAGTGAAGAAATTTCATACAGAACCAATTGATTTCATTAGTCGAGGTACCACTGTATACACACGTGCAAAAATTTCAGAGAATTTGGAGGCCCCCCCAAAAAGGAGATTAACATTTTGTTGAATTTTTGTCCAAGGTATTACATTTAACCGAAGCATCTCCGTACTACATCTTATAATAAAAGGATGAGGGTGTAATAGTTATGAGGAAGTGCAGTACAACAGGCTGTCTTTGAGAACAATTACTTAAGGTAATTGTGTCTTTTGCAGCCTTTCAAGACGGATAACAAGGCGGCCAAGTGTCGCGGTGGGATTCCCGGCAGGCCTTGTCCCCGTTTGGACCTTAATGAGCTCCCTTACCGCTAAGCCACCTGGAGGAGCGCCATCTTGAGGTGCTTGGCACTTTGGATATTCACTTTGAAGGCGCTTTTCCTCCCTTGTGTCACCGCGTCTGCTTCGTGTTGTGTCAAAGCGGCTGACAGGAGAACATTGTTTGTTTGGGGTTTTATTTTTTTTATTTATTTTTTTTTTTTTTAGACTAAAGATGAGATTGCTCAGTGAAGAATGAGCCAGCAGTGCTGCTATTTTCTTTCTTTTTTTCCATCTCTTCTTTTTTCCACCCCCCATATTATCTCAGCAGCACAATTTTCCCGCAGTAAATGCGCTCTCTTATGACAAAACAGACCCTCAAAAAAGCCAATTCAAAGCAAAATAGCAGACTTGCCGTGTCTTTTCAAGTCAGGCTTCTTGTGTGTCGACTCGTGACAGACATGAATACCAAATTTTATGTCGCTGAGTGAAGCTAGCTTAAGAGCTTGAATTCTTGAAAATATTCTGGGCTGCACAACGGAGCCAAGAGCGAGCCATCAAACTTTTCAAACATGATGAAACAGAAATTTCAATTTGTCAAGTGCCATCCATCCCTCACAGTGGTCTCCAACGTGCTGCCCGCGGGCACCGCATTGCCCCCAAGGAGCACATGGAAAGCCCGTGGGCCTCTTCCAAAAATAGTTCACCAGCGCATGAGACATTGTGATTTTCTAGGAATGTTCTAAATAGATTTAGAAACATGGATTGTGACAAATCCTAGTCTAATAAACGTTTTTCAAATTTTGTGTCAAACGGACTAAATCTCAATGACTTTGAAGGCCCCCCGGAAACCCTAAAATTGCCATTTCAAAACAAAATCAATGAGGTTCTTCCTTTGTACTTTTGTGGAACTTTTTTTGTGGGTCTACTCATGATAGACATGCCTGGCAAAATTCATGTTGCGAAATAAAAATGACTCAAGGGGCTGAATCTTACAAAAATTCCAGGGTGCACTCTTCATGGTGATAAGATTTTGCTGACACACAATGACAAAAACTCAATTGCGATTTAGTGTTGCCCATGTCACGAGTTTACGTACTTCACATGTCGTATGAGACAAAATGTCTTGGACCCCTGGAAATGACCCTAAAATGGCAACGTCAAACAAATATGGATGACCTTCTGTGTCTTTTGAGGCATGGCTATGAGACATTTTTGTGGGTCTATTCATGACAGACATGCAAACCAAAATGTCATGTTGCTGAGTGATCGTGACTTTCGGGGCTGAATCAGATTACTTGCCCGACCAAAGCAATGGTGGCTTGTTTGTTTTTGAACGACCCTTACAAATGACTAAAAATCGACCTCAAAATGGCCAAGTGGTGCAAACCAAAATGGCAGACTGTGTCTTTTCCAGCATGGCTTTTTAAGCCTTTTTGGTGGGTCTACTCATGGTAGACCTGCTTAAAAATGAATACATTTACTTTTCAACCTCAAAATTGTACTCACCGCACCACTTAATGACAACATGAAAAAGTTCTTGTCACACTGCTAAGTGAGACTTGACCTGACGTTAGCTTAGGCGGCAGTCTGGAGTCACGATGTCGGTCATGTGACGCATGTAACACGTGCATGAAGTGATGGTGAAACCTTTTTCCTGGACGACGACATCATATCATTCCTTGTCTTTCCTTCTGTTCTTCTCGTTGCTGCTGTACTGTAAGATGACGCATATATTTTTGTACTGCGATGCTACCCACATGTTGTATGACGATACCGTGTTGCAAAAAGGAGACGGATTAAATCCATGAATGCCTACCGTGCGTTTGTGTTGCTTGACTGCACACTTTTGACATAAAAGTGGAATCGTACGAAAACCCCCCAAAATCAGTTTGTGACATTTGCATTTGGTTGAAGCATCCTGAGACTAGCGTTTAGCCGCCAGCTAAGAACATACATTATTCATTTCAATATTCGTAATATGCTTCCCCCCCGCCCCCCTCCCCTGCTCAAGAGCATCCATAATGAACGCTGGAAGGGACACACTCTGGCTCTTTGTTTTGATTTACATGGGGGACACACACATGAGATTTACCGTAATACCTTCATAACTATACCGTATACATCTTACATGTGTAGGTATGGCATCCGGAAAGCATTCACGGTGCAACACTGTTCTTCCAAAACTGTACACATTCGTTTTTTTTCCCCCATCAAAATTCGACACATATCACTGATTCATGACAATTTTGGGAAAAAAACGTTTTTTGTTTTTTTTTCAAATTTATGAAAAATAAATGAGGAAATTCTATTATTGTCCTGCGATACACTCATTGTGCATCACTTTTGGCACATTTTCTTCTGTTACGGGTTTATTCCAAAATTAAATACATTCATTTTTTACCCCCTCAAAAGTCAACACAAAACAAAAATAAAACAGGACTTTTCCCCTCATTTTGTTAAAAATTAAAAAGAACAAAATATCATGTTATATGCAGTTCATCTTGAAACTATTCAGTGATCCGTTCTTATTGCAAAATTAATTCCATTTTGCTCTCTAAATTCTACAAATAAAACCATAAAATAAATTCAGATTTTTTTTGGTGCAAATTTATTTTGGAAAAAAAAAAAAAAGGAAATCAGATCATGTTCAGAAGGGTGCAACCACTAATGATTCACGTTTCACCGTTCCCTTTCACTTTTTTTACAGCCTGCTTCCAAAATGAAATAAATGAACTTCAAAATTGTATTCAGAACACCGCCTGTCATGTTCTGTCTTGATTGCGTTTCAGCTTCAGCTGGAGTGGAGGGCGTTTCCCTCCAGCAGGCACACCTGTGCCGCGTTTTCCAATCAAGCCTTGACATGTATTTAAGGACTTTCAAGGTGCCTGGCCCTTGTCGGATTATTGACCTTGCTCACTGTTGTGCTTCGAGTGTGATTTTCTAGACCTCTCATGATGTCATTGTTTTCATGTGATTGGACTTTTGATATTTTGTTTTATGCATTGTCGGTGTTCAATTGAACCTTGCATCCATTTTGGAATAAGGCTATAACAAAATGTGGAAGAAAATGCAGCACTGGGAAAACAAATACTTTCCTGAAATTTTTTGATACATGCATTTCATTTCACAACAGTGATAAATGTTACTTGAAGCTTCCGGGTTTATGATCCTGTCAAAAGGTGTTACCGGAAGACAGAATGACATTTTAACTGCAGTTAGGCGTTGACACCAAGCAAAATGTCAGAACCAAACCCCGCCGGGTGCCGTTTAGTCCCATGCCGTGGGAGGGCTGATGTGCCCGTAAAAAGTAAACAAATGGTTCTTCATTATTTGCAGAAATTCCGAGTTAATTAAATCTGTTTTAATCCGCGTGATCTATCCAGCCCAACATTTTCCGAGAATCGTAATCCTACCAGAAGGAAGCATTATTTGGGGAATTAAATGGTATTTTCTGCGAAAGAAAAATTCTTTTGAGTTAAGTCGTTTGTGGGAGAATAAAGTCATGTTCATCCACCCATCCATTTTCTAATAAATTTATTCTGACGAGGGTCGCGGGTGTGCTGGAGCCTATCTCAGCCGTCTTCGGGCAGTTGGCAGCCAATTGCAGGGCACACATACACGGACAACCATTTGCGCTCACAGTAACACCTTGGGAGAATTTAGAGTGTTCAATTAAATTGTTTTTGGAATGTGGGAGGAAACCGGAGTACCCAGAGAAAACCCACGCTGGCACGGGAAGAACATGCATACACAGGATTTGAGCCCGGATTTGAACCTACGACCTCCTTACAGTGAGGCGGACATGCTAACCAGTCGTCCACCGTGCCACCCTAAAGTCATATTTACATGGGGGGAAAAAAAAAATCTCTTTGTCTCCTCTGCATTCCTGTCACGTAACATGATCTGTTCCTGATCTCGGGAGACTCGCCGTTGCATCCAAACATTTTCCA
The DNA here is from genome assembly GCF_054856545.1 of Hippocampus guttulatus. NCBI lineage: Eukaryota > Metazoa > Chordata > Actinopteri > Syngnathiformes > Syngnathidae > Hippocampus > Hippocampus guttulatus. Next base: position 22,230,699 of record NC_141264.1, on the reverse strand, counting down.
TTTGCCGCTCATGTTTTGCGTGCGCAGCATTTGTCGTGACAGCTGCCTGCCTTCAGACCGTCAACCTGCTTGGAGACGCACTTGAAAGCAGATGAGGCACCTCGGAGACCACCGCCGCGAGACTTTGATAATTGTCATCGTAACCAGCTGGACGTTCCCCACCATCCGACCCCCCTTAGGCTAGAACACATACACTGGCGATATGGAAACCCAAAAGGGAGAGACGAGAGGGGCAGTGTAAGCGGGGGTGTCGCGGCACGTTGTTTTGCGACAGGAAGCATTTGGCAGCGCTTAAAAGCGTCGTTCGCCGAAGGGACCAGCCTTTCGGAGTCGAACGCCCCCGAGGAGCCTTCTGTTTGTCTGTCTCAACTCCTCCTGTTTCGTAAATGCAAGAACATTATGTCCCACTGGTGCGGGAAAACAGCAAGCGCACCTGGCTGAATCAATGCCCGATTTAGACCTCCACCAAGGAAGACGATGTTGATACCTTCCAAAAAATTAAGTCTTTCCGGTGCGATCCCGTATGGAGAGTCATATCCTTACCAGAAGGAAGGATTATTACGGGAATTAAGTGGGATTTTTGTCAGATGAGGAGCGGAATTAGGACCCTGGAGCAGACGTGACACCGAAGTTGACAACTAAAAGTCTTTTATCCATGAAAATACAAAGTAACTATAGAGATGCAGAAGACACGGAAGAGATGACATTCTGGTAGAAAGCTCGACGTCCTGACATCCAAGGTTATACCCCGGAAGACATCACGCCTATCTGACATAACAAAGGTAACACAATAGAAGCCCAGAGCAACTGCACATCAAGGAACAACCAGACGCAACAATCAAGATTCGGATGATTTCTTCAAAAAAAAATTTAAGTCTTTCCAGCGAGATTCCTTATGGAGAGTCATATCCTTACCAGAAAAAAATGATTGTGATGAGAATTGAGCAGCATTTTCTTGATAAAAGTAAAATGACACTAAAAGGACCAGGTGTTTTTTTTTTTTGTTGTTGTTTTGACCTGTTAGCTTGCGTTGACCTGTTAGCTTGTGCGCCAAGAGATTTATATATATACTGTATATGCATGGGTTTTCTCCGGGTACTCCGGTTTCCTCCCACATTGCAAAAACATGCATGGCAGGCTGATTGAACACTTACGATTGTCCATAGGTGTGAGTGTGAGCACGGATGGTTGTTCAACTGTGTGTACCCTGCGACTGGCTGGCAACCGCTTCAGGGTGTCCCACGCCTCATGCCCGAAGACGGCTGGGATAGGCTCCAGCACGCCCCGCAACCCTTGTGAGGATCAAGCGGATCGGAAAGTGGATGGATAGATGGAGATATATATGTGTGTGTGTGTGTGTGTGTGTGTGTGTGTGTGTGTGTATATATATATGGCCTTGGCGGAGGTCTCCGCTGTGAGGTGCCACATGGAACGCCTCTCTCCTCCACTTTGACTCACTTTGAATGCTCCACGCACTTCTTTCTCAACTTTCATCCCACATTTGGAACACGTTTCCTTTCGCAGTCTGCCAAGCCGACACAACAGATGGTTGCTGTGACAATTCCATAAGGGAAAGAAACAACTAATACTCCAAAATAAAGTGGAAAACTGATTGGATGACGGCTGTCATGTGACATGTTCGTTTTTTTGGCTACAAACGTTTTAGTTTTTTTTTAACACTGAAGCGTCCTCATTCATGGAAGCCACAAACATATTGGGCTCACTGTAAATCACAATTACTGGGGGTGTTTATTTCAGTAAGATCTTTATTTTTAATTTGATCTAATCTGCCCGAAATTGAGGTATTTATTTGAGCGAGGCATTTATTTTTACTAAGACCACTCCCAAATCATTTTTTTGGAGTCGGGGGGGGAACAACTTGGCCCGTTATCCACCCAAATTTCATTCCTATGCGCACCAACACACAAAAATGTACTAGTCCGATATCCAGTCGCACTTGTCGGCGCACATGTAACAGTGTGTGTGCTACATGAGTAAAAAGAGGCATTTGTTGGAGGCTTGCTATTGGCTGCTTCTTTCTCAGTGGGCTTTGACTGAAACGCCTCAGCGGGGGGCAGATGTCGTCCCCACAAGCGGGAGCATCAAAAGGCGAAGGAAGGCCTGGTGGGCTTTGGCCTCCCGTCTGCTGGCAGAACCATGGCAACCGCGACAATTGATTGTCCCGCAATCTCCTGTGGGGCTGAGCTGGCTGCTGCTCTTTTTATTATTTTTATATTCCTGGGGTTTTTTTATTGTTTTTTTTTTTGTAACCACATGCAATAGCTGGCCGAGTGTCACGATGAAAATACGTCCCCGTTTGGTTACGCTTGACTTTAAAGGACGAGAGAGGGAAACGCTTTGGATTGGTCGGAACAAAAGACAAACCTCAAGGACGTTCAGACTCACTTGAAGTCCTACCAGTGTTAAAAGAAGAATATATGTTTTCTTTCTGCATGTAGTTTTCGCTTAACGCATCGCAAAAAAAAAAAGAAAACCGAAAGATTATTTTCGTCACACTGGAGTTCATCTTGTGTGACACAATGCATGACGGTGACTTTCAAAGTCTAGTTTAACACAAAATGGAACGTCACGGTTCCAAATGATTTTGAAATGAATGTTTATTGGGGTTAGAGGATTTCACTAATGGTTTAATTTTGAGGTTTAGGTTTCACGGTTGGGGTTATAGTTAACGTGGGTTGCCATTGAGCTATTCATCACCATACTGAAGTCTGTCTACATCTGTTGCACCTCCGTTTTTGTTCAAATATCCATCCATCCATTTTCCGAACCGCTTAATCTTCACTAGGGTCGCGGGGGATGCTGGAGCCTATCCCAGCTGTCTTCAGGCAGTAGGCGGGGGACACCCTGAATCGATTGCCAGCCAATCGCAGGGCACACAGAGACAAACAACCATCCACGCTCACATTCACACCTAGGGACAATTCTAGAGAGTTCAATCAGCCTGCCATGCATGTTTTTGGAATGCGGGAGGAAACCGGAGTACCCGGAGAAAACCCACGCAGGCCCGGGGAGAACATGCAAACTCCACACAGGGAGGCCGCAGCTGGAATTGAACTCGGTACCTCTGCACTGTGAAGTCGACGTGCTAACCACTGGACTACCGGGCCGCCCTTGTTCAAATATCCGTAGCTGAAAGCATTTAAATGGCACAACACCGATACTTTTTTTTTTCTCACGCCAAAGGTGTTTTCTATTGTTTGTTAGCATTAACATAAGGAGACTTTCTGAAGACAAAGCTATGTGGATGTTTTAAATTACAAGGTGTAATTATGTTTAGTTTGACAGAGTTCACTGCCACCATACAGCTGTCACATTTTTCTGTCAGTCAAGTCAAAGCAGGCAAAAAATAATCATAAATCCTCCAAACGGCACCCACATCTCGAAAAATGTGTATATTATCATTTTTGTTGTGTTTTGTTTTGTTGTTTTTTAACCAAAGTCCACAAGCCAAACACAAACACAGAATGGGAAATGCCATAGATGAGCAGAAAAAAACCCTAGCATTGATATTGTGGTAGTGTCAGAGATTTTCTCGGACAAAGTTAAAGAAATGACTCGGCACACAGGAAAATTGTCTTCAATATCGGCGGGAGCGGATCTCTGAGAGCGAACGACGGTTAGTTGCTCCGCGATCACACTCCCTCCCTCTCCGCCGGTTCGAACTTTTATTGCAAAATACAAGAAAGACACTGCCCCCGAGATTTGCACCCCGCGCCCCCCGGTCCGGCCCCCCGGCAATGATCTGATTTACCCGAATACACAAGTCACAGACTTTGCTGATGACTAATAATAATAATAATAATACATTTTATTTATAAGCGCCTTTCAAGACACCCAAGGACACTTTACATTAACAAAAAACACAAAACAATACGGGTTGAGCAGCGGCAGCCAAAACGCGCCAGCGTTCACTCAACCCGGAAGTCAGAAAAGGCTTACAGCAAATTTGACTGTATTTGTCCAAACAAATAGTAGAGTCCTCAGGGGGCGCCATCCTGCCTGTTTTCCAGCTCTCCCGGCTGCAACACACCTGATTCAGATGATGGCTCATCAACCAGCTCTGAAGCAGCATTAGAAGGACCCTGATTATTTGAATCAGGTGTGTTGCTCCCGAGAGAGCTTTGGACACCCCTGCTCTACATTGTACACCCTCAGTGTGGGTGTGAGCACCGGTGGTTGTTCATCTCTGTTTGCCCTGCGATTGGCTGGCAACCGGTTCAGGGTGTCCCCCGCCTACTGCCCAAAGACGGCTGGGATAGGCTCCAGCAGCCCCCCCACCTTACCCCCCGCGACCCTTGTGAGGATAATCGGATCGGAAAATGGATGGATGGATTATTCTACACTACTACTAGCCACATGAATTGGTTTCTTCTTCTTCAAGCTCAGCAATTATTATTCCGGTGAAGCACAGCGGATTTCGGTAGATTGTAATGTCCACCTGGGCGCGACAGCTGTTCCCAAACTGTCTTTTGGTATTCAACAACTCTTTGTTCCCAATTTGTTTATTCCCACTCTGTGATTGAATTTAGCCTTCGCCCCCCTTGCTTTGACGTGATTACTCAAGAAAAGGCCCTCCGCCCAAACGGCCGACACCTCTGCGCTGAGCATGTCTAGACATGCCCAAATTAACCGAAACTTTAAACATGATACAATTTTGTTCGTAGATTTCTCTATCAGGTAGTTAATACAAACCTTTAAAAAAAAACAGATATTTTAACAGACATGGTGGAGCAACACCTCCAGACTGACAATAGAAGAGTATACTGAGGCATATATGCTTTATCCATGTATCCATCCATCCATCCATCCATCCATCCATCCATCCATCCATCCTCCATCCATCCATCCATCCATCCATCCACTGACTTTATAACACCTATCGCTGCAAAAAATGACTAATATTATAGCAGCTTCATTGCGATGGTCTTTATGTTTCATCGGCAATCTACATGTATGGCATGTTTGTTGGTATTGTACCGCCCCCTGGTGGCCAAAGCGTGCATACCAGAAGGAGTTGACTGTTTCTGGGGACACGAGTCTGAATCACAAGTAAGAAAAGCAAGTCACTTCCAGATATTTCTGACAGCATGCCCTGTGCAACGCAAGGGAGAGATGCACACACTTTGACTTTTATCACATCAAATGACTCGGCGCGCACCCATACGTGGGTGGATGTACATGTGCGTGTGTGTGTACTGGCAGCCGTACAGCCTGACACTGTAAAGTCTCTAATTAAAGATTAATGTCAGCGTGCGCTGCGTGCATCTCTGGGCTCCCAGCAGCGTTTTGCTCAAAAGCATCCCCGCCGGACACCCGCATGTTTCTTATTCGACAAACGACTGCAAGTCGCCGGCCAGCAAGCACATGAAAAGCCAATGACAGTGGCAGCAATTGACTGACTCACTTTAATTAGTGCAAGCAGGCAACCATACAATCCAGAAAAATAACAAAAACAAAACATTGAAGTTTTTTTCTCGAAACACAGCTGCAGCTCTATATACATATATATATAATGTGTGTACGTGCGTGTGCGTGTGTGTGTGTGTGTGTATGCGCGCGCGATGGGTAGAAAAAAACTACCAAAAAAATTTTTTTCTCCAAAAAATACTATAAAATCCTTGCTTCATCTGGAAAAAAATTATAATGACAATTTCTTAACCAAATGTGACATTTTCCTAAAATTTAACGTTACGTTATTAATAAGAAAAAAAATAACATTGGACTTTTTCTAAAAAAAAAAATGTCTTTTTTTTCTTGAATAATTGTGATTTTACTCTCGAAAAACACAGGACTCTTTTCTTGAAAGCCAACTTTTTGAAAGAGACCTTTTTAACAAAAAATCTGTCATAAGATTAAAGGAAAGGGAAAAAATAACTTATTTCAAAAAATACTTTAAAAAGCGTCCATGATTAGTAAGGCGTTTTAACTAAATTTAAAAAACAACCATGTATAGTAAGGTGTTTTTAGCCGAAAAAAACGACCATGTATAGTAAGGCGTTTTTAGACGAAAAAAAACAACCATGTATAGGAAGGTGTTTTTAGCCGATAAAAAGGACCATATATAGTAAGCCGTTTTTAGACGAAAAAAAACAACCACCTATAATAAGGTGTTTTCAGCCAAAAAAAGGACCACGTATAATAAGGTGTTTTGAGATGAAAAAAAAAGACCGAAAAAACGACCATGTATAGTAAGGCGTTTTTAGCCGAATAAAATGACCGAAAAAAACTACCATGTATAGTAAGGCGTTTTTAGCCGGAAAAAAACGACCATGTATAGTAAGGCGTTTTTAGCCGAAAAAAACGACCATGTATAGCAAAGCGTTTTTAGCTGAAAAAAAAGACGACCATGGATAGTAAGGCGTTTTTAGCCGAAAAAAACGACCATGTATATAGTAAGGCGTTTTTAGCCGGAAAAAAACGACCATGTATATTAAGGCGTTTTTAGCCCAAAAAAAAGACCGAAAAAAACGACCATGTATATAGCAAGGCGTTTTTAGCCCAAAAAAATGACTGAAAAAAACAACCATGTATAGTAAGGCGTTTTTAGCCTGAAAAAAAAGACCATGTATAGTAAGGCTTTTTTAGCCGGAAAAAAATGACCAAAAAAAAAGACCATGTATAGTAAGGCGTTTTTAGCCGAAAAAAACGACCATGTAGTAAGGCGTTTTTAGCCGGAAAAAAAACGACCATGTATATTAAGGCTTTTTTAGCCGAAAAATACGGCCATGTATAGTAAGGCTTTTTTAGCCCCCAAAAAATGACCGAAAAAAACGACCATGTATAGTAAGGCGTTTTTAGCCGGAAAAAAACGACCATGTATAGTAAGGCTTTTTTAGCCGAAAAAAACGACCATGTATAGTAAGGCGTTTTTGGCCAAAAAAAATGACCGAAAAAACCGACCATGTATAGTAAGGCGTTTTTAGCCGAAAAAAAACGACCCTCTATAGTAATGCGTTTTTAGACGGGAAAAAACGACCATGTACTGTATATATAGTAAGGCATTTTTAGCCGAAAAAAACCCGACCATATAAAGTCATGCGTTTTTAGCCGAAAAAAAACGACCATGTATAGTAAGGCGTTTTAACCCAAAATAACGACCATATATAGTGAGACGTTTTAACCTGAAAAAAACAACCATGTATAGTAAGGCGTTTTTAGCCCAAAAAAAAGACCGAAAAAAACGACCATATATAGTAAGGCTTTTTTAGCCGAAAAAAACGGCCATGTATAGTAAGGCGTTTTTAGCCGGAAAAAAAATGCCTTACTGTACATGGTCGTTTTTTTCGGACATTTTTTTCGGCTAAAAACGCTTTACTATACACAGTCGTTTTTTTCGGTCTTTTTTTTGGGCTAAAAATGCCTTACTATACTATGTCGTGTTTTTTTCGGCTAAACACGCCTTACTATACATGGTCGGTTTTTTTCGGCTAAAAACGCCTTACTATACATGGTCGTTTTTTTTGGCTAAAAAAGCCTTACTATACATGGTCGTTTTTTCCGGGCTAAAAACGCCTTACTATACTATGTCGTTTTTTTCGGGCTAAAAACGCCTTACGATCCTATGTCGTTTTTTTTTCGGGCTAAAAACGCCTTACTATACATGGTCGGTTTTTTTGGGCTAAAAACGCCTTACTATACATAGTCGTTTTTTTTGTCTAAAAACGCCTTACTATACATGGTCGTTTTTTTCCGCGAAAAATGCCTTACTATACATGGTCGTTTTTTTCAGCTAAAAACGCCTTACTATACATGGTCGTTTTTTTCGGCCAAAAACACCTTACTATACATGGTCGTTTTTTTCGGCGAAAAACGCTTTACTATACATGGTTGTTTTTTTCGGCTAAAAACGCCTTACTATACATGGTCGTTTTTTTTCGGCTAAAAACGCCTTACTATACATGGTCTGTTTTTTTGGGCAAAAAACGCCTTAATATACATGGTCGTTTTTTTCGGCGAAAAATGCCTTACTATACATGGTTGTTTTTTTCGTCCAAAAAGGCCTGACTATACATGGACATTTTTTTCGGCTAAATACGCCTTACTATACATGGTCGGTTTTTTTCGGCTAAAAACGCCTTACTATACATGGTCGTTTTTTTCGGCTAAAAACGCCTTATGGTCGTTTTTTTCGGTCATTTTTTGGGGGTTAAAAACGCCTTACTATACATGGTCGTTTATTTCGGTCGTTTTTTTCAGCTAAAAACGCCTTACTATACATGGTCGTTTTTTTCTGCTAAAAACACCTTTTTATACATGGTCGTTTTTTTTTTTGTTAAAACGTCTTTCTATTCATGGTAGTTTTTTTCGGCCATTTTGTTCGTCAAAAAACGCCTTACTTTAAACGGTCGTTTTTTTGGCTAAAAACACCTTACTCTACATGGTCCTTTTTTTTGGGCTAAAAACGGCTCCCTAAACATGGTCGTTTTTTTCGGCTAAAAACGCCTTACTATCCATGGTCGGGGGTTTTTTTGTCAAAAAACAGATTATTAGACATGGTATTTTTTTTGTCAAAAAACGCCCTACTATACATGGTCGGATTTTTCGTCTAAAAACACCTTACTACACATGGTCGTTTTTTCCGGCTAAAAACGCCTTATTATACATGGTTGTTTTTTTCGGCTAAAAACGACTTACTACACATCACTGGTGTCAAACTCATTTCACATGGTGGGCCACATACGGCCTCGGTAGATGTCAAGTGGGCCGGACCATTAAAATGATACCATACTTTGCTATAAACATCCAAAACAATATGTCTTTCCTTTGTTTTTGTATAAAGAAGCACAAGAACATTTGGAAAATGTTGAAATTTAATGAACGTATCTTTTACAAAACATTTCATGAAGCACCTTACATTTCCTTCAACAAATTTACTTTTATCATTCACATTTTTGCATTGCAACTGATCCCACTGATTGTACAAACTTTAACAAGTAATTGGTATTGAAAAATATAGTAATGCACTTTATGATGAAACAAGATTTATAAAGAAAGGACGTTTTTAACCATATACACGTGCATTTAAAATCTAAATGTAATCCCTGTCTACACCGTACAAACTCAGGAGAGTGCTCTTGATAGCGTCTGCTGTCTTGGGTCTGTCTCAGTGACGGACTGAGGCTGCTGTTGTCTTCTTCTCTGATCAAAACAGTGTCTCCTAGCGGATACTCAATGAATTGCACCCTATTAAAAATATTACTTTATATTAAGATAAGATAACATAAGAAAACCTTTATTAGTCTCGCAATGGAGAAATTACCGATTCACAGCAGCAAAGTTATGAAAGGAAGAAGTAGAACAACAAAATATAGGAGCTGCTGGAAAGGCAGCCACTCACACGGCGCCATTTTGAAGTCAAAATAACAAAAATAACACAACACAACACATAGGACACAGACAGTCGTGCAATCTTCACCACTTTTCTGCATACACTTTGTTGTCTGAAGCAGTTATAGATGAAAGAGGAGAGGATCAAAGTGTCCTTTCACCAGTGGATCAGAGACATCATGCTGAAAATGTGCACACGTCTGCTACAAGCTAAGTTTTGAAAGCATATATATTACTCAGAAAGATTGGTCTACTCTCATGAGAATGCAGCTTTTTTTTCTCATAGTATTTCTTCTTTATCTTTTTTCTTGACAGTGCCCACCGGGAAGATGTGACGTCGCCATAGCAACAACTCGGGGGTCTGCCTGGGGCGGGAGTGTCATCGATGCTGTTGATACGCAGTGTGTCTTTCAATGCACGCACCCGCAGTTACACGCTCATTGAAGAGGCCACGTTGTTCTCTTCCTTCCGTCGCCGCATATAGACAAAACCTGGTTTGCGTGTGCCAAGCAGTCGATCATCGCATGACATGTTTGCCTTTCAGAACAACAGATGTCCATAACCAGAATGGTTCGCGCCCCCCCTGAAAAGGCATCCAACACGACCAATTGCCAAATCATTGGATTCCATTAAAAACTTTGCTCAGACATCTGGCCAGGGGGGATGCTTTGCCCATTTAGCTGACATTTCGAGCTACGCTGAATGCTGGCCCAAAAACATCTCAATGGGACGGCAAATAAAAACTTGGGGGAGGAATCACATTTGTGGCCTTTGTGAGGACAGTGAATCCTGCTTTCTCACATGGGATACATAATCCACCAAATAGAGAGACCGTATACTTTATTTTTATTGTTGTCATTTTGCTCCAACTGCTGGCTTGAAACACAAACTTATTAAAAATGACTTTTAAACATTTTGGAACAAGCAAAAAAATAAATGAATAAAAGCATAAAATGTTTAGGAGATACATATTATAGAATCTGTGTACTGGGTGTTCCTTGAAGAGGCGGGGCAGGGTGGTGTGGCATGTGATGTCGGCGTGTCTGTGTGTGTGAGTGTCAGGGTGTGAGATGTGGCCAACAGCAGCTCTTGTGTGAGTGTGCACTCTTTGTTTTCATGGGCCGGACTGTTCTCAGAGTGTTCAATAAATAGCTGAAAAGCGCATGCACGGCTGTGACTCTCCTTTCCCACATGGTAGTGGTTATACTGTCAAACATTCTTTTAAGATCACTTAAAAATGGATGGTGGACGGTGAATGGCGATAAAAAGATTTTGAGGAAACGCTTGACAAAAATTTCAAAAAATTGAAAGGGAAATAATATTCAATTTTAGGAAGTAATTCAAATTTGGGAAATAACGTTTTTTTCCTTCAATTTTTTTTGGGGGGGGGGTTGAAACAATAACTATATATTTTAGGATTTTTCCTAAAAAAATACTTTAATTTTACATAATGCAGTTACACATCTGGATTTTTTTTTCTTATTAAAAAAAGACTTTTTTCAAAAAAAAACTTATTTTCAACAGATGTGTTATCATTTGTAATAATTACCTTTTCTGCGATACGATAACTTTTTCTTAAAAGAAATTTCCATCCATCCATTTTCTGATCCACTTTATCCTCTCAAGTGTCGCGGGGTAAAAAGAAATAATGGCTTATTAATTTTCTTCTTATTGTACATCACATAGTTTATCTGCAAACAGCATTTTTTTTTCTCTTAACAAAGCAGGAAAGGACTGTGGATTACGAATTGTGGTTTGAAACTCAAGATGTCCATGTTTATTCCGCAGTATTGAAAAAAGACAACCTGAGAGACTTCCATTAACCTTCTCAGGTTTGCTCAACTCGTCTGCAATATGAGATCCTATCTTGTGGCTTTTCATTTGCGGTGAACACACACATACACTTACACACACACACGCGTCTTTGAAAAGTTAACTTTCTGGAGTTGGGGGGGAGACAAAAGTGACATTCCGTTGTCTTTTTTTTTTTTTTTTTTGCCCAAGCACATCTCCAAAATGTCTTTCAAATGAAAGTTAAGAACTTGTGGTGCCTGCAGCTCTCCAAGAATCCTCAAAACAGTCCTTGTCTTTGGAATTTATTCCATGCCAAGAAAGACGAGCGAGCGGCTGAACGGCGCATACGCAGGGCAAGCTGTGCGCAAAGTCACGCACAAAACACTAAATGGGAAACCGCTTGGCGCCCCGTTTAATAAATGATGGCCAGGAATAACCTTGGGTGATGAGCCACATGCTGCTTCACTGTGCCTTGAGTCATTTGGTCCAAAGACGTTTTTTGGGGGAATGGCACAATGAATGACTTTTGCAACATTGCCATCTGCTGGCTGCAACGGGCACTCACCTGACACACCTTTAGGTACACCATCAATAATAATAAAGAATAATATGAAAAAAAATTCTCCGGGTACTCCAGTTTCCTCCCACATTCCAAAAACATGCATGGCAGGCTGATTGAACTCTCTAAAATTGTCCCTAGGTGTGAATGTGAGCGTGGATGGTTGTTCGTCTCTGTGTGCCCTGCGATTGGCTGGCGAACGATTCAGGGTGTCCCCCGCCTACTGCCCGTAGACAGCTGGGATAGGCTCCAGCACCCCCCGCGACCCTAGTGAGGATCAAGCGGTTCGGAAAATGGATGGATGGATGAAAAAAATGAAATGTTGCCTGAATAAATTAGGGAGTAAAAAAAATTAAAAGATGCCCCCCCCCAAATATAAACATTTTACTGCAAGCATTTTTTTTTACTATACCTGTGTTATTAACATGTTATTCACCCTGGTTGTCTGCACTGGTCGCAGCAAAACTCCATTTGGCATAACATTGGTGATTGTTGTTTTTAACATTTGAATCTGTCATTTAACTGTGAAACAATAGTATCTTTTTTTAAAATGGCATATGGAATGAGAGTCATAATGTCATGAAAAAGAACATTTTTGTGTTGCTGCAAATTAGAAACAAAAAAAATATTTTTTAGGGAAAAAAAATGGACTTGAGAAAAAAATGATGCTCACATAATTGGCCTCCTCAATCATTCTTATGCTGACTCCAAATTGAAGAAAACTTCAATGGTTTTTTTTGGGCCTTGAGGGCCACCCTACTTGCGGACCATCGAAGTAAATTAGACTCTTCTTTTGTATCGTGATTCTTTAATGATGTACACAAACAAACCAAAATAAAGTGTCAGTAAAGAAATATAGCTTCTCATTCAATGTGATGCTCGACTTTTTATTTCGGCAAGAAGTGCGGCAGAGTAGGAAAAAGTCGGATGCAGGGTGGCGGTTAAAGGAGCTGGGTGGCGTCAAGAGGAACAAGGGTAGCGACCGGTCAGTAAATTTCACTCCGCTTCAAAATGTACGGCCTCCGAGACTTGGCTGCGTGAGTGGCTTGCCTCTTGAGGATGTATGGCGACTTGCGCTTCAGCTGCGCACCGCCGCCATTTTCCGCTGCGTACTCCATGGAGTCGTAGCGTAGCTGTTGAGAGAAAGGTGCACCATTAGGGGTGTTCGATATTCATTTTTTTAAGTCAAGGTTTTTCCAGAATACAGTCGTAGCTTGATTTACAAGCGGTGACATTGGGAATGTGTTTCAGAGTAATTCCTACTTGCTGGATAGATGGTTAAAGTCAAACAAGTCTTATTTGAAAAACGTACAGTATGGTAAGTGGAGTCTAAAGTCTCTCTCTCTCTCTCTGTATGCACGTGTGTACATATATATATATATATATATTTGCCCTTGTGAGAAGTGAAATCAAGAAAGACTGCCATTGTTTTGCAACATATGCAAAGAGAAAAAAGCAAGGGCCCTGCAAATGAACCATGTGGAACCCCATGAGACAATAATTGTGCATATTTATGTGAAGTGAAATCAAGAAAGACTGCCATTGTTTAAAAAAACAAAACAAAGAATACTACTATTCAATTCAAATACTTTTCACAACAACTTCAAAGCCGGTTGTCATTTTGATGTTGAGGCAGGTGTGTGTGTCAACACTATTTACAGGTTTAATGTGTGAACATATGGGCAGATACAGTATGTGTGTATTTATATTTGTGCAATTTGTGTGCATGTACAGTGAGTGAGTGCGTGTGTGCGTGCTTGTAAACTCACCCTGCCCTGGCTACTGTGCAGCAGCGCTCTGCAAATGTGCCGCACGCTATAGAGTTCCTCCAGACTCTTGTTGCTCCACTCCCTCATCCTCATCTGCTGTTCCCCCTCCTCTTCCTCCTCCTCCTCCACCTCCTCTCCAGCCTCCTCGCCACTCCTCCTCCACCACGCCGCCTCCTCCGCCCCCTCCTCTATGAGCCGCAGGCCGTCAGCCAGCCGGCACAGGTTGTCCAGCGTTAAGCGCCAGTAGGGGGCGCTCTGCTTGCTCGCCTGTTTCAGCTGTCTCAGACAGGAGGATCAGCAAGTAACGATTGAGCTCATCATTCGAATTGGTTTCCAGTCTGTGATGGTGTGGATGTGGGTTTGAATGGTCTTTTGTTTCTCTATGTGCCCTGTGACTGACTGGCGACCAATTCAGGATGTAGTCTGCCTTCCGCTCAAAGTCAACTGCAACCCTTTTCAGGCTAAGCAGTGTTGAAAATGGATGAAAGGTGATACAAAATCGTTTTCTTTTCTTTTTTTTTTATATTTATTTGACTTTTCGGGCGGGGCACAAGAGAAGTGATGGCAACCATCAAAATTGTGATGACAACCACAGAAAAAAAGTATTTGGAGTTCATAGCTGTTACAATACACATACAGTACATTTGACAATAAAGTTTATCCAATCCAATCCAATAGTGTCATCGAAGCAGAGTGGGCAAAAGTATTGGCCACACACTCTGTTCTTTCATTATGGCCTATTGAGGATTTACATCATAAAGCTTCCTGTAATATTTATTCAATAATTTAGCCACCCTCGTAAAAAAAATTAAAAATTATGCATCCATCTATTAGCTTGAAAAAAAGTGTACTTTGCTTTGTGTGATGCTACCTTGAAACGGCAGGTCTGAGTCATTGGATTGGCTTTTGAAGGACGCGTGAAAAGGGCCAAATTGAGCCTAAAATGGCTGTTTCAAAACAAAATCATTTGGATTTGCTTTTGTGGGTCTTCGGAAGAAAAACATGACGACCAAATTTCTTGTTGTGAAGTGAAAGTTTGAAAGCAGAATTTTCCACCAAACACCGAACCATAACTGTATAGTGAGTCCATCGTGAAACAGGGCCTCTGCGGGTTTCAACAGGCCAAATTTAAAACGTTTTAATACATTGCTAAGACCATCATGAATACAATTTAAGACCATTTCCCATCGATACAGAAAAAAAGTACAAAAGACTTGAAGGGAAAATTGGAGGTCCAGAATGGAATCACAGCTTTCACATTGGAATTAAAAAACAAAACAAACGTAACCTACATTGTAATTAATTTTTTTTTTTTTAAAAGGTAAACTTGTAAGATTTCGTAGCTGCTAACTAAGCTCTAAATACATCACTGCCCACGCACAGCAATGGCTGGTGGCGTTCAATAACTTATAACCGGGCAGCACGGGTCGCTTACAGTTCCACAGCGCCGCTTTATCGTTATGTTGTAGCTTCCTCAAAAAACAAAACATTTCAAATCGAGTTTGAAAGTTATGTCAGTCGTTTGTTTTTTTAAGAACCGCCAAACTCTTATTTAAGATCTAAGATGACATTTTAAGACCTCAAATTCAAATTGTTGGATTTAAGACTTCTTTTCTTCGACATTTTAAGACTCGACAGATACCCTGTTAAAATATCCCCGGCAAATTACGGTACTCGTAAAATGGCCCCTTTAAACCAAAATACTAGACTTACTTTACTTATAAAAAAAACATACCAAGCAAATTTCATGTTTCTCATGAAAATGACAACAAGTGCCGAATTAAAATAACATTTTACAACCAAGCCTGTACAGTCAGTTTATCCTTGAAAGGGTCCTTGAACATTACCTTCTAAAATCTCCACGTCTAAAGAAAATGGCAGACTTATAATGCCTTTCTGGACATGGCTTTTTGCGGCTATTTTTGTGGGTCTACTCGTGACAGAGACGCCAACCAAATTTTATTTTGCTCAGTGAAACTGGCATCAGGGGCTGAATTGTCCACAAAGTCTATGGCGCCCTGCTGAACCAATGTCAGTCATCAAATTTTGCTGCAATGATCAGCCCACGCATGACAAAAACTGCAATTTAGCAGCTCCACCTGATTTGTGTATATGAAGCAATCAACATTCCTAGGATGCATTTGTCTTTGAATGACGCCTGGAAATGGTTAAACTAAGCTTAAAATGGACGCTTTGGGGGAAAAAAAAGGAGGACCGTTTTTGTGTAGCAAAAGATCATGGGGCAGAGGGGTCAGTGCCCCAGCATGGCCAGCGGAGGTCAGTGTTGCTCCATTTGTACATTATATTGAATATATCGTGGAGAGGAGTGCTGCTGATACTGTGAGAACTTTTTGTGGAGTCTTGTCTTACCTTGGAAGCAAGCAGGCTGCTGAGCAGTTGTTCTCCAAGATCCTGCTCCATGTCTGAAGAGGAATAACCTGTTATTAGTGTTATCATAAGTAGTTATGGTACAAAAAATAATAATAATAAATTATTTTTTTTTAAAAACACATCAGCTTTAAAACTATATTTCAGAGAGGCAATTTTTTAATCACAATTACAATTATTATAATTATCATAATTCATCATCGAAAAATAATCAGAATTATCATACTCCTAAAAATTGTGATGTTCGAATAATATCAAATGTATCCACTTTGCCTGAGTATGATGACGATGATGATGGTGATTGGCGGTGACGGTGCAAGTAGAATTACAAACATAAAATCGAGTTACAGATAACATTTTTTTAAAACGTCAGCGAGTTACTGGTTGAACAATGTTTCTACAGAGTGATTATGATGACTGTTTTTAAATACATATTAAAAAACAACTTCCAAGGCAACAACAATTTACAATGACTGTACTTAAGAGCTTATCTCCACGTTATACATAAAAATGTAAAAAAAAAAAAATTTTACGTGACAGTGTTCGATAGCTCTGATGTACCTAATGTTTGAGCCAATGAAAATGAATAGAAAACACACACACACACACATATAAAATTAGTTCACTCATTAGTGATCTTAATTTTGGTATTCTACTGCAACAAGTGTATGATGCACGCTCACTGGCTCATTAGGTACACTAACACACTAACTAATGTCCCCCCCCAAAAAAAAAAAAACATGCCTCCTTTCAAGTGATTCTCACTCAGACTTTATTCAGTTCACGGCTGAATATTAGATACGGCGCTCAGTGTGTGTGTGTGTGTGTGTGTGTAATAAAACAGCTCCCCTCGTAAGCGAGTGTCAATCCAAAGAGAGCTTTTTACTCTCTGGGGGGCATCTTACCTGCACAGAGCCCACTGCAGGTGAAACACAGCAGCAGTAGCACACAAGCCAAGTGAGCCTGCATCTCGACCGTTTTAACAAACAAACAAAGCAAAAAATAGCAATGAGTGAAAAATCTAAAGAAAAAGTCCCGGATGTGGCCCCGACAAGAGGGAGTCTTTTAGTCCATCGATGTAAAACTTTTGAGATTTCCCCGCTAGTCCTGCTGCTGCTGATGAGGAACGCTTGCATGTGAGCCTCAGCTATATACAAGTCCCCCCCCTTTCCAGACCCCCCCCCCCCACCTTCTCCTCCACTCACCACCGTCATGTCTTCATACTCATCACACGTCATCCTGCCGTCATGGATTTGTTGATGAGTGTCATTTTATTATTTGACATCAAATGTGGTCTGCGGGGTGATGATGGGATGGGGTCGTTGGTTGGGGAGAGGGGGGCGGGGGGGGGGGGGGGTCCTGTCTTGAGACCAAAGCTAATTTTACTCCTCGACCAAGCATCACTGCAGCCGGCTGATGATTCATTCACACCTGAATATACATTCCTCCATTTTCTTTCACGCTTATCCCCAAGACAGTCACGGGTGTGCTGGCTGACTTCAGGCAAGAGGCGACGCACACCCTGGACCAGCCGTCAGCCAATCACAGGCCACACATTAACAAAAAACACTCATATTTAACACCCCCTCTACGAATAATGACCTCACTGTCCGATGGGAAACAATCCACATTATAGACTTATGACTTGGACTCTTTTTGTCTTTCGAGATTTCCCCCATGAATCTTCAGAGAAGAGGTGGTTACGCAGGCAGTTCGTGGAACTGTTTCAAACTCTCGAGTGAACACTTTCCACACTGTTGAATAAAAGTATCGAGTATATACACAGGTGGACATGAATTGGGTCTTGGCGCTTCAAAAACCAACAAGGGCCCGTTTCTTCATGAACCCGGGAAAATGTGGTGGATACAGACCAGTTTGCACGACTGTTCGAACGTTCACAGTGAACACTGTGCCCACTGCCCCATAAATAATGCACATACATGACATTGACTCTTAGTGTTTCGAGATTCCTCATGAAATTTCAAAATAAAACTAAACATGATTGAAACGTGGCCCAATGTGGTGGCCACACAGCTGTTTTTGGCTCCCTCTGGGGCACTGTCACCACTGTCCCATGAAAAAGACGCACTTTTAGAGCATGAAAATGTTTACAGTTTTCCAGGTTTCTTACGAGACCATGTTTAGTCTAGAACGGCTTAAAAGTGTCCATGAACTTTGTCGAACCTGGACAAAAGAATAAAAATATTTTAACATTTTCATTTTTTAGCGGAGAGCATTTTGGTTCACTTGAGGAAACTATATCAAGTTTTGGATGACAGAATTATATTTAGGGCATTCTTCTGTATTTCTGTCAAACTTGGCGCAAACCGTCCATAATGCTTAAGAAGCACGTGTCATTTCTTCGGCAGGTGCACGGACAAGTGTGTTGCAGTACCTCTGTTGGCCGCGTAGAGACATGGAGGCAGTGTTGCGTCAGTATACCACCCCACTGTTGCCTCCCTCCTCCTCCTCCTCCTCCTCCTCCTCTTTCCTCTCCTCCTCCTCCTTTTGAGTTCCTGCCGGGACAACAAGGAACTTTTTTGGGAGTTTAGCGCAACAAAGTGTGTGTCGTTCTGTTTGTGAGGAGTTCGGACCGACTGCAATGGCTCCATTCGGGAAGAACTTCTTGAAAGCTCGTCTTAAAAACAGGTAATTTAAAACCACCATGTGAGCCCCTCCAGGGGGGGCTTCACGTTACATTGTCGATGTGAGGTGGGGGGAGGGGGGGGGGGCTTTTGGGTGGGAGTTTCCGTGCAAGTGGAAACCAGGTCAGGCATGTAAAGTGTTTTAAAGTGTTAAAATTGGCAAAGCTGTTATTTGAAAGTGATACGAAGTGGGTTGTAGAAAGGGCTTTTGGTCACTATTTGAAAGAAAACAAGGCAAAAGTCATCTTGACATATCATCTAACTTCTTTATGACTAGTACTGTACCTCCTTGTGTTAATTTTAATAATCGAATAGATTGAATATATTATTTGCTATTACTTTAGCCCCAAAATGAATGACTTGATCCAGCCCAAATGTTACTAAATATGTACATTATATATGTATTATATATATGTATGGAGATAGATTGATAGGTACTTTGCCATCAAGACTGCTGGCTTAATGCATAATGGAAAACACTAAAGAAGTGGTAACGAACAGCATCGGTGTCGCGGTTTCCCATTGGATATTTGAACCCAAATGGTGGTGCAACACACGGAGACTGTTAATACGACAATACTCAAAGTCATATATTCTGCATCCTCTGTGAAGAACAACTAATAATACAGCCCTCATATAAATCCGACTGTCTGTAGCCAGGTGGCCAAAGGGCACACCCCAAAAAGGAGCAGCACAATGCCCAGTGACTTGAATAAAATAAAATAAAAAATGTGACAGAAAACACATTCCAAAAATGTTTGGTCCTTTTTGGGGTGCCAAGTCAATTCACATTCATTTCAATAAGAAAAGATGATTTGGAAAAAAAAATGGAAAACTACGAAGCATTTTATGTTTACATTTTGTTTTCATTTCGAATGACTGTTACGACTAATGTTTGGTTGGATGAATTGGTGCCCGTGTTTCATATTTAATGAATGCTATTGTCACATATGGTTTCCCCAGTGATATTTACATTCATGCCCTGTTTGAACAGATGTTCAGTTGTGCGCCTCTGTTTTGCAATTGCCTGCGAAATATGTACGTGCCCTATTTTTCTTCCTTTTTTGCATCTTGATAGCCAACACTCTCTTCACCACTTCTTGAATCCGCAGCGGCAATTTGGTTGAGTGGCTCACTCTCGGGTTTTTTTTCATGTATATATTTTTTTCCTGACGCTTCTTTGAAGAAAAAAAAAAACGTGTGAAATCAGCATGCCGCCCCCAGAAAATGCAGCCAAAAGCTTGCTTTGAGTGGTCTGGAGTGAGCCAACGCCATTCTTGACGAGATGAGGGCAGCGGCTAAAGCCTCAGCTGGCTTTGAGTTGGATTTAATTGAAAGGTACTCTCCTTGCTGTCAAACGTAGGAAGAGAAAAAAAGTGTGGATTTTAGCCAAATAAATTAATAAAATCAACTCGCTTGGAACTCAAGACGGGTCCTACACTGCATTTATTTGCCATCGTTCGTGGACAAGCCAAGATGTAGCCAATGTGTTGTTATAGAAATAATAATCTGCATTATGGTCGATGCTAAGTATGTGTACGCTGTATCATAAAACTAATATAAAGTTTTGAAAACTTCTTGCATTTTCAGGATGAATACAGCATTCGTAATGCAGTCAATGTGATTGACCATTTGCACTGTGCCAATATTTTAAAAGTAAAAAATGTTGTTTTGTTTTTGAAAAAGAAAACATTTTCAGAAAAAAGTTGAAAAAAATTATTTCAAAATTGATTTTGTTGCATGCTTTGAGGAAAAGCTATACATTAAGTAAAAAGGTTGACACTTTTGAGCAAAATTGGTATATTTTTGAGAACTATCTTTTATATTCTTGAATGAGAAAAGTCATGTTACTGACAAAAAAAGTATGTTCAAAGCAAGGTTTAATTTTCTATTTTTTTTTCTTTAAAAAACTTGGGGGGGGGGGGTTGCGAACCCCCCACAGACACACATTTTCACACAAAAAAGTTGGGGCTGTGGGATAAAAAAACATTCTCACCTATATCTTAATTGCGTGTTTGACAAAAAAAGAAATAAATAAAAATTGGCGGCAGCCCCCTGATGCTGCTGTCCATTTCGAACCCAAAGTGCCTCGGGAACGTGTGCGAAGGTGGTGTCAAGATTGTTGTTGTGAGATAAGGAGGGGAAGCGGAGTGTTGTGTCTCTATTCACAGATCACAAGTGCGACTCATCCCGCAGATAAAGATGATGTTATTTCCCTCATTCCCCGCCCAGATAAGGCCACCGACAGGAAGCGCCGCCCGGGTTTTTCTTTTCCGCTATGCTGAGTGAATGTTTACCCGCCTTTTTCCTCAAAACATCAAAGTCCCTTCAACCTCTTTACCACTGCTTGTCAAATTTCCCAGCTTTGGAGACTGTATATACGTGGCATAACAGGTGACATGCCTTCTGTGTGAAAAGAAATAGTCAAAAGCTGGGACGGGGGCCTCAAGTTTAACTCCCGGCACTCACCTCTCATGTAGTATAGTTTTTAAAAGCAATTACCCTATTTTCTGCACTATAAGGCACACCTAAAAGCATTCAATTTTCTCCAAACCTGACAGTGCTCCTTAAAATGCGATGCGCCTTCTACATGGATCAGTATTTTGATTTCTTGGACGCAGTATTTTAAATGTTCTGTAAAGCGCTGCATAAAGCTGTATTATCTTGTATTGTCTTCAGCATAGCACCATCTAGTGGATGCATAACGCAATCGCAGCCACTATTGTAGCTTCTACTCCATGCGCCTCATAATGCGGTGCCCCCTATATCTGAAAGCAGTTTTAAAACAGGTCATTCATTGAAGGTGTGCCTTATAATGCGATGCGCCTTCTATATGGATCAATATTTAGATTTCTTGGGCGCAGTATTTTAAATGTTCTGTAAAGCGCTTACTGTTACAGGCGTATAAAGCTGTATTGTATTGTATTCCCTTTAGCATAGCTCCATCTAGTGGGTGCATAATGCAACAGCAGCCACTATTGTAGTTTCTATTCTATGTACCTTATAACACGGTGCGCCCGATATATGAAAACAGTTTTAAAATAGGCCATTCATCGAAGGTGTGCCTTATACTCCGAAGCACCTTATAGTGCAGAAAATACGGTAACAACTCTATTATAGATCACTCTGAAGATGCTGGTGATGCCGTGTCGATGTGTTAAAGCACGCACATTTTCGGAAATAGCTCACCTTTGCTGGGTTCTGTGTGAATGGTATCATGGTGGAATAGGGGGATACTGGTACTGCGCACCGACACCACATGACCAGTTTGGCAAAATGTCATTTTTAATGTAGCGGCACTGAGTTCAGTAGGCTAAACCATGTTCATCAAAACAGAGTATGCTTTATAAGTCCTGAAATGACTTTCAATTCACAGAAGTGCATTAGCAAGAGTTGCTAGCTTGAATTTCTCGACCTCTTCACGTGTTTTGATTCTGAAAATGTTCTCCAAACTTTTGACCGATACGGTATATCAATCCAATGCGTTTGCCACGAGCTTCGCCAGATTGCGGCTGCTGTTCATGCTCACACACTGAGCAGATTTCAGTGGAAAATCAAGAGGCAAGGGCCATTCTCGTACTTCCCATCTGGCACAGGAAATGGTGATTGTGGCCGAGGATAAATGCAGGTGCTTCCCGACACACACATAAGAATGCGCGGGCTATACCCTCTTTCTGCCCTGAATGTGTCTATCCACCAGTGTGTCCGCAATATTCGTTCATAATAATAACTTTGATATGTTTTGACGTGATTGATGACTTTCTGGATGAACTTACAGCACAACATTAGGAACACCTGAACTATGTACTGGAAAGACATTAAGTACAAGCTGAATTCTGCCTTCACAAAAGAAGAATGTTGCTGACTTTTTGGTTTTCCTTAAATATGTGACTTTGTTTCTCAAAAGCATATGAAATTTGCCTTGAGTGGAAATTTTTTGAATGCGTGGGAAAAGATTATACGACATTGTTCTGAATCATATGCATTTTTTAAACATTACAATTAGCGTTTTTCACAAAAATATGCAGTTTTTAAACTAAACCTTTTCTATTTAAAAAGGTAAATAAAGTATAAAACACTACATTATGAGAAATCTTTTTTTCTCAAAAAATAAAAAAATATTGAAAATACTTTTTTTGTCAAAAATAATGCTTTGCTTGACTTTTTCTTGAATGTGTAGATGTAATGTATTTTTTTAAATTTAAAAAATATATTATCATCTGACTTTCTTGCAAATGTATTTTTTCTTGAAAATATAAAAACACATTGGAGAAAAATCACTTGCTCAAAATATGACTAAAAAAACTTTAGTTTTTTGGCACTGAGAAAATTTTTTTTTTTATTCTATCCCCAAAACAGATTCTCAGAAAAAGTTCTTTTTGTCTTTGTTTAGTTTGTCATAGGTATAAAAACAATTTGTAGAAAACCCTTTGACCCGTCAAGAATTTCGTTTTCATGAAAATATAAAAGCTAATTAAAATTTTTTACATTGTTTTTTGCAATAGTATAAAAACAAATTCTGGAAAAATCTACAAAGATGCTTTTTTTCTGAAATATATCAAGTATTTTTTTCCCCTACAGAAAACCTTTTCTCTCAAAATTGTCAGCTCATTATCGATTAAAAAATATTTTAAAAAACACATAATTTTCTTTCACCTCACATGTGGATGTGAACGCAAAGTGTAGCGTGTGTTTTGAGTGGAAGCGGTGAACAAGTTGTCGGGAATGTGGCAGGCATGCAACAATGGGAGTTAATGGTTACGTGGACCCTCTGAGCAAATAGTTGAGTGACGTATTCGACAAACAAATGATCCAAATTCAGCAAGCAAGCGCAACTTTGACCTCCAAGAGTCTTCAACTATTTGGGGCCCTCGCGGGAAAGGAAACAACATAATTACACTCTGAGATAAAAGTCGTAATCTTACCCAAATAAAGAGAAGATGCAGTGCTTTCTTGTTTCACTTGATGTACGGGATTGCGTTTTGTTGATGCGATGGACCTAAAAGGGAGGTGTGTCTCGATAACAAACAAAAAAGGAACAAAAACACACAAAAAATGCTTTTGTTTTAAAGAAAAAAAAGCTGTATACAGTTTTTAGAAAGAAAATATATATTTGCGGGAAAAAAAATCTTTTGTGAGGAAAAGGAAATAATTTTTTATATAGTGCTGTAATACAAGGAAAAAAAGTACATTTTAAAAATAAAGGTCAAATATTCTTGAGACAAAAGTGGTTTATTATCAAGAACATTAAATTTTTCGGGTGCTATATTTTCATGAATGTGTCACATATTTTCAAGAAAAAGATATTTTCCCACAAAAGTATGTTTGAGAAAAACGAATTGTACGTGCTTTTGTAAAAAAATAAAAAAACCTAAATATAGAAATACAAAATTTGGGCTGATTTTTTTTTTACATTTAACAGGTAGAAAATTGTAGGTGTGCTTTGTCTTTTTTATCATTGAATGCGTTTGTTTGTATGTGTGTGTGTGTGTGTGTGTGCGCGTGTGTATATGTATGTGAATGCATGTGTGTGTTTGTGTGTGAACATATGCATGCTTGTGGGGACATTGCATTTTTAAATGTGAAAAGTGCCATACAAATAAAGTTTGAATGATAAAAATACATGTTTTACTTTCAACAAAATTCGTTTTTTCCGAGAAAAGGTGGTGTATTTGGCGGGAAAAAATAGCATATTTTCAGAAAAAAACATTGCAAGACATGCTTTTGGGGGGGGGGAATCTATGCGCTGTGAAGTTTTAAGACCTTGACACTCACTTCGTTGAGTCTTGTTCAGGCTCTGTTGTAAAGATTTTCTGTCATCTGTGCATAAATGGCCCCTTTCACACTGGCTATAAAAGCCACCCTGCCATAAGCGCTGCTCCGGTCGTTAGTGGATTTCACTAAAATAATAAAATGTGATTAAATTACATAGCTATGACATTAACTGCGATGACGCAAACATTTCGCCTGTCATGCGGCCACCAAACACGGCACGCAAATCCAATCGGAACGTCTGGAAATGCCATGACTTTATTCGATTACCTGCTCCCGCAACTTGGACGTCTGTTCCATTTAAAGTAATGTGTATTAGCAACGCTACATTAGCTCTGGCCTATTAGCCACATACATGGACATATATGTATTTGGAAAAAAAAGGATTACGCTGGGTTGTTGCTGTCCAAATGAAAAGGTAATGAGGGGTTAAATAGCAATAGAGGACGAGTAATTGGCTAATGGGACAATAATGAGACCCTACGAAGGAACGTCGTCTCTCAGCGAACTGCAAAATGCTTAAAATAGTCAGTGAATGTCTTGGCTAGCCAAATGCTGCCGGAAGTTAGTCCAAAGGGTCTGTCACGTACATGTATGAAGTTCCAGGGACCAGTGTCACAAAAGATACGTGTATTTAAAATCCAAACTACAAACAGAATACCGCTTTGATGTGACCCTTTTTCTTCAAATACATCTACGATAACTTATTTGTGAAAATAATCAAGTTTCGCTGAGATCGGGTTAATCTAACAACAGTGCAGGACAACCTCCTTGCTAGAGTATAACACGGGAATGTAAATACTTATGACATTCATGTTCCTGTTCCTGTCTTCTCCAGGACAAAAGACAGCGAGCCCATCGCTGGGAAGGAAATCCAGGTGACAGTGTGCAATGAGGAGAAGGTAGTCTGCGGTGTGACCAAGCACACTACCTGTGCTGACATGATTGAGGCATTGCTGGAAGATCACAGATCGGCTCCGGAGAGCAAGCAACTCCTGCGCGGAGAGCCAAATGACTTCAGTCTGGTGGAGCGTTACAAAGGTTTCGAGAGGGTGTTGCCACCCCTCAGCAGGATCCTGAGGCTGTGGTATGCCTGGGGGGACCAGAGACCGTTCATCCAGTTTGTCCTCGTCCAAAGCAGCGAAGTTGTGTCTCAGCGGGCTATGAAGCCTACAAAGAACCGGAGCCGATACACCAGGAACCCTCAGGCTCTTCCTGTGGAGAAGCAGAAACGTGTAGTGAGGAAGGCCTTCCGGAAGCTAGAGAAACTCCACAAGGAGAGCAAAACATCCGCCGGTACTGAGGAAATCGATCGCATGGTGCAGCTCATCCTCAACCAGGACCAAACCATTCAAGAGCAGATCAAGCGGATGGAAGATCTAGAAGTGGAGATACAGCAGCTTCAAGGACAGGAAGACCAACATGACAAGTTGGAAGCTTGCGGCTTGAACTCGGAGGAGCTTGATACGTTACTACAAGTCAGTGAAAATGTCCAGCAGGTGGAGCTTCAGATCCATAAGCAGCAAGCGCTCATAGCGCAGCTCTGTTGCGACATAGACGCCGAGCAGAGGATGGCAGCGATTCCCGAGCAGGAAGGAGCATCAGTCACTCCCTGGACACCGTCTGAGGCCGATGAGTCGCTCCTGGCCGAGCTGGAAAGGATCCAAGCTGAGGTGAGGCGTAGCTACCTGGCCGGCGTATCCCTCCACAGCCAGGCGGCCGAGGTAGACAAGAAAATCCGCTTCTCTGAGGCCGCCTGGCTCTCCAGAGATCAGGAGTGCTGGCAGTTGGCCACCGAGCTTCGTTCGCTGCAAATGAGCGACGATGCCCAGGAGATCTGTGGTGGAAATGCAACGGTGACAAATGAGGCCGCTGTGGTCAAACATGTCTCATTCCCCATGGATATGACGGACACGGACTCAGACACCGGCATCAGCTCCACACACAGCCAGGACTCACTGTCACCCGGCCTGGACTTCCCTCCACCGCTGGACACGGACGTCTAAAGGATGTCGGCACGCGTGCATCTAAAAATGTCTGGAGACCAACGCCAAAAAAATTCTGGACACAGATGTCTAAAGGATGTTTCCACCACTGGTCACAGATATTCAAAGATGTCTGGACAGAGATTTCTAAAGGATGTCAGGCCAAGGATTTAAGATGTCAGGACATGGATGTGTTAAGGATTTTTGGACATGGACTTCTGAAGGGTGTTCGGATACATACAGTACATCTGAAAATGTCTGGACATGGACATCTGAATATGTCCATCCTCGATCTTAAGGATGTTTCTGACACCGGACAAAAACCAAACCTCTCAAGAAAGTCTCTATATCACTGGACATGAATATATGAAGATGTCTTGGCCAATAGTAACCGAGGTCTAAAATACATATCTAAAGACAATCCATCCATCAACCCTTTTGCTACCGTTTATCCAGTTTTGATTCACAGGTGAGCTGGACTGTAGCCCATGTTGGCTCGATTGCCACCAATGACGGGATGCAGAGGGAGACGAAGAAAAAAAGTTCAGTGATAGAAACACTACACTATCTGACTACTGCCCCATTTATCCTGTTCAGGATCACAGTTGAGCTGGACAAGCCAGAGACGGGTTTACATCCGGCTTACGTTCTCTATGATCGGACAAGCCGACATTGAATGCCAGTCAATGACAGAGTACTTTCTATCCAAAATCCTGTCTGCAGTTTTCTGTACCACTTGTTCTCATTAGGGTAGCGTGTGAGCTGGAGCCTACCAGGGACACCCTGGACTGGTTGCCTGTTGAGCGCAAAGAGCACCACAATCCGACCTGCAGTTACTTCAGCCTCATCCAAATCCGGCTTACTTCCTTGTTTTACAACAATCTTCTAGAAGTTGCCTTTGAAGACGTCCGGAATGGTTTGAACTGACTGAACAACTACACAAAGTAGTTTTAGAATTTTCTTGAAAAGCCATATGGCACTTATTAATGTTCTTTAACAGTGTTTTATATTAAAACTCACTAAGGCGATACTGTATATCTTTATATAAATATGAGTTTTATATAAGTTCAATATTGACACAATTGTACATATAAAGTATATGTCTGTTGTTTTTATCTACAGTGTTTTGTATCCATTATAAATCTCTAGTTTTTAATACGTATTACAGTTGTACAAAGACTATACAGTATATTTATTCATCACACAACTTTAATCTACACAATGAAGTTGAAATGTGCATTCAAACTTTAATAAACCAATGAAAAGGTGACACAAGTTGAATTTGGTGTAAATTGCAAATTTCTGTTCATTTTCCAAAAAGAGCACGGTGGGAAAAAATAAGGATGCAGAGGATATTTACCGGGAATCTGAGCCCCTTCATCCCAGCTTTCCACTAAGCTCTTCCAAAAAAAAAAAGCCATCATGCTTCCGTTATGACTCTAATACTAACTCCAAAGCCAGAAAGAAAATCAGGCTGTATCTACGGATTGTTGGGTTAAATAGGAAGTGTAAAAGATGTCACACCAGACAATGACACCATGTAATTAATGATCTGTTTGCAGACTGCTGTGTTGCTGTCCAAATGTGTCAATAACCTCCCTTTGCTAGATCCAACGTAACATGGATCACATCCCACCTTTGGCTAGGTCTTGTATAAAAGGGTTTGCTTCTTTTTGGGTGATCCCTGTGTGAAAGAGGCTTATATATAGGGTGTTACATATAATCATAGGAAATGGTCTCCAGGGCGACAAATAAAAAAACAACTTGTACTTGAGACAGACATGCTGGAGGGGAGGGTTTCGATTTCACGCCCCCCAAAAAATCACTTTAACACCCCCTCCATCCTTGACTACCCACTCCACTACCGCTTCCTCCACAATCAGGTCACGAGTGAGAGCTTGAAAGACAACTGGCGCCTGATTTTATTTTGACCCATGAACATAGTCCCTTGGCATCAGGTTAGCACCCTCACGTTAGCATGATGGTAACGAGTTAAAAACACCAAAGCATTGGTTTTGTAGGTAATACAAATTCATCGCTAAACAAATCAATAAATAAAGTTTGCTTCCTACCTTGATACAGTTTGTATGACAAACATGCATGATAATGTGTGCTTCGTTTCTTCATTTGGGCTAAGCACAGATAATAGCCTATCAAGTCACGTAAACTTTGTCAAATACTATTAGTAATGCGTGATGCCCCACTCCCTCGCATGGTACCTGCCTAACTGCAAATCTCGTTTTCAGACCATGTGCTCGCCGCATCGTGCCTATGGAAGTACAATATAGGAGCGGAGCAGTAGTGTCGCTAAGCAACGGGGGAATCCCGTGCTGTACATTTTGTTCATAAGCATGGTGGCGGTAGCAGTTAGCTTCTCACTGTTCGTTGTAACGAAGGCCTTGCTTCTATTTATTTCACTATTTAGTGGTAAAAATCTGGTCGTCCGAATGAAGTTGACATTATAAAGGTGTTTGTTGTAAGAAAAATTTAGCAAATGGAAAATCATTTACGTGAAATTGGGGCTTTGAAATGAACATTATAGGAGTGAAAATGTTGTAAACAGGGTACTAAATAACTAGCTGAAGATTTACCCAGATAGCTGTGTCTCTTTTTCTAAAACATGATTTCCATTCACATATTAATCTGATGTTCGTGCTCTGCCGCCACCGCTTGTCTTGTGTGGTACAGGGTCCGCAGCATAAAGAGGTCCAATTATGACGCCAGCTACGCGGTGGTGTCACATCTGAGTTCAAGCTCCACAAGCTGAGACGCGTCCAACACGTTCGAGGGCCTCACGGATAATTGGCAGCACATCCAACAAGCGTGAATCATTTCATCAAACGGCCCAAGAGGCAATAAAACGGCACTACAGTACCACTACGCCTAGAAGTGTGTGTGCTATCACTGACAGTTTTAAAGGCAGGAAATCGTACAGATACTTCCTCCACCCACAGGCTACAAGAGCTGTATCACTTACGCAGACCTCCACCAAGGCCAGACAAATCAACATGTCTGTATGACTTGAAGCTGCTTACCTCCGGTCCTTTAGACGTAATGCGTATTGTATACAAGCAAGTTGTAATGCCCATAAGTTTAAACAATAAATAAAAATACGTCCTTAATCCGTCGCATTACCCGGACCAGGGGTAGGCAACTCCGGTCATAGAGAGCCCCTGTCCTGCCCGTTTTAGAGGTTTCCCTCCTCAACACACCTGATTCAAAAGATTAGCTCACCAGCAAGCTCTGTAGAAGATTGATAACGACACCGATCATTTGAATCAGGTTTGCAAAGGAGGGAAACTTCGACATCAGGCGGGACAGCGGCTCTCTATGGCAGAGATCGTCAATCCTGTTTCTCGAGGGCATTTGTCCTTCCTATTTTAGAGGTTGCCCTCCTTAATACACCGGATTCCAGTGACCAAGATAGTTATCCAGCTTCTGAAGGCCTTGGTGATTATGTGATCATTCGAATCCGTTGCAGCAGGGAGAGACGGAAAACAGGCAGGACAGCAGCCCTCGATCAACACGATTGAAGTCCCCTGCGCTATAGGAGTTGCCTACACTGACTCAGATATACAGTATGTGCCCCATTTGGATTGTGATGTCAAAAACGTCCAAGCTACCTCACTATAGGTACTGAGCTAATTAATCTTGTATCGTTTGTAACAAACCCAATCGTGAATACACCAGCTAACTACAGTAAAACACGAATAAATTGATTAACAACAAGGTAACTTACAAGCTAACCTTGTTCATTTTAGCTGTGCTAATAATGCTAATGCTTATTGCCTCTCTGGAGTTTTGGTTATGGAATGTTGCTGTAAACTTGAAATCTACATAGCTAACTAACCTTGTTCCTTTTGAAACCCATGAGCTATCTAAAAAGCTAACTATCGAACTAACTAGCTAACTAGCATGCTTATTTTGTCAGTTAAACAATTATATTAAGTTCATGATCATTTAACATTAAAGTTATAAAGTGAATGTACATGTACGATACATCTCTTGTATTTCAAAATAAGAACATAAACGGTGCATGCAACCTGTCATTAAAGAAAAGGTTGAAGATAGTAGTGCACAGACACAGGGGCGCTAACATAAAGGCATATTACAGCGACATTTCCCACAGACTGTATATGTCACTCTGGGGTTACCCATTAGCAGAAGCCTTTTGCTGACTTCTGAATGCTTTCCCAAACATGGCACTAGTAGCTTAACATTTAGCGACAATATCATGGAAATGTCACAGTTAATTCCACATTGTCGATTAACAATGCCTTTGTTTATGTTTGTCAAATGTTTTTGTATGTGGAAAAGGGCGGGGGGCGGGGCTGGGACGAAATAAGTACAGTGCAGGGTGAAAGTAATGAAAGTCTATTCCAACAATTGCTGCTGAGCGAGGAGCTGTGGCGAGTGCCTGATTGCGCCGCTTGTCAAGGAGCTACAATGCTGATTCAACCAAGGAAAACATTGATGTCTGACCTCCTGCCGCAGACTTGTGATTGAAAATGAAAACTCATGATGATATATCAGCGTAAACATGATCAAAATTCAGCATAGCAACAAATATATCTTTGATGTCAGTGTACCACAGGAATGGATTTTAGGTCCACTACTCACCCTGTCAAATACATCCAACTTACGCCATTGTGAAAGGTTTATTAAAGACCATATAAAATTTAATTGTTGATCTTTTTTTCTCAATGTTTGTTTGAATATACAGTAATTGCTGAAAACATCTCCAACAACTAGTACTGAATTTGGGTTGTGTTTTCCCCTTCATCCTAGCCGCTCTTATAATTGTTTTCCAAGTCTTCAATCTTCGGTTTTGTTAGCGCACATCTACTGGTTGGTTGAGTCACGGCAACGGAAAGACTTGTGAGAGTATCAAAAACATTACATGTTTGTCGTACGGCCAAGACTTGCAAAACAGTGATCGAAACAGCCGAGATTACCACCTTAAACTTAACGATTGAGATGACGAGGGCAGTAAAACTCCAGAAAAACTCTAAAACTTCCTTCTAACTTTCAGTTTCTAGTCTGAGACTGTGAAAATGGTTAGGCCTAAACCCAGCATGACACGATCAGACGGGTTCCCTGGTAGAAACCACACACACACTTCAAAGCCCACTATATGTTGCCATGACGACTTATAGGAATACTCATTTTCGACTGCTTCTGCAGTGCCATTCTTAGATGTCCATTTGCTGCGGTTCAATCAGATTGCCACAAAACAAATAGCCTATTTACCATAAAAACACCATCGTGGATAAAGTCCATTTTGAATAAACAACGCTCTGCGGTCGCCTTCACTGTGACAGGCGGAGGTTGGTTGGTGGCTCGAGATTTACGTCGGCACAAAGAAAGACACATTCCTCCCACCTTGCAGCGTGTGCGTGTTTCCCGTCAGCTTTCCCGTCTTAAAGGGAAGCCAAAAGGAATGTGAAGGGTAGCAAGTGAACAGGCTTGACCTTCCAGTCTCACACACGCACAAACTCACGCATATACACACACATATTTTATGGCTGTTAATGTTAAGACTCCATGCAAAATATTTGAGAAAATCTCGTAAATGTCTAATTTGTCAAAACAGTCATAAGCAACAAAGTTCAGCCTGTACTGGACTTCTCCAAAGGTTGTGCAGAATATAATCAAGCTACGATAAATCCCCCCAAAGGTTGCGCAAGTTTAAATAGGACGACCATAAATCTACCCAAAAAATGGCATCGTTTGAAAAAATATACCATGACTCTCCAACAGTTGGCAAAGGTTAAGAGTAAACTATATTAACAATGCAAGTGTGACAGTGTGCAAAGCTCGCATGTATGTTTCAAGTCTAGTAAAAAGTGCCTGTCTCAAAACTCATACATACACGGAAAAGTATAAAAATGCATTATGAAATGAAAACAATTATGAGGAAGAAAAATAAAGACTGAAGTGACTTTTTTTTTTCTTTGTTGAAGCGGGATAGTCTAAGAAGAGGTATCATTTAGAACACTGTCAACTTAATTCGATAAGAATACATTCATATTTGTACTTGTTTAATTGTTTTTGGCTGAGTCATTGTATTCCCTAAATTAGATTAGTGGCTGCGGTCTGAGAACCTAATGAGATTTATTCCATCTGATAATCAACACGTCCCACCATAGGCCGATCACATTATTCCTCTATAAAATTTACTTTGGAATAACTTCCTGTCAATCACCTGTGAGACTTTTCACACTCCAGTCTCTCTGGAGGAAAATGATTGACTCTTGTCTCACTCCATCAATTTCAGGACAGAGTTCAAGCAGCACATATAAATTTTATGAAGATTTTTTTTTTCTGCACTAAAATACAAATCCATCCAAAGATTATTTTGAGGCTCAGAGGGCTGTCAATAAAATATTTTGACAGCCACAACTGGAAATATGATAGCCAATTAATTCTTACGTGCTTTAGTCACTTATCCTTTGCCGCTAACACAAGGTGAACACAGTAAGCTAACGTTACTGCTCACAACATGGCTAACACCGTAACTAAAGAAATGATTAACATTTTAGCTAAAGTCATGGCTAACAGAGTAGCTATCATGAACACTAATCTAACAGTTAACACAGTGGTTAACATCATGACTAGGTCCATGTTCAGAAATACAACCCGAGAGAACCCCGGTTCACTCCGATCATTCGGAACTTCGGAGCATTGTTATAATGTGCACCAAAACATTTCTTTCGTCCGCGTGGTTTTGCCGCGACGCCATGAGCAGTGTCCCTTATTTCCAATTCTGAAAGGTGGCAACCCTAGCTGTCATTGTAGCTAACGTCATCATGAAGACAACAGATAATATAATTGCTAATATCGCAGATCATACTATACTTTCATCATGGAAATTCTCAAGCTAAACTTGTGGCTAACATAAAAGTGGATATTATTATTAATACTGTAGCTTACATCCTGGGTGACACTAGTTAACATGACTAGCATAATTGCTAACATGGCTTTTGGCTATGAGCTTACAATGTGCCTCACCCACAAAAAACATTACACAAAACATCAGTTAATAATACTGCTAACGTTATAGCTAACATCATGTAATGGTCTACGTCAGTTGAAGTTTTTCGTTTGCCTACTTTTTCACACTTTTTACTCTTGTGTTTCAAGAGAATGTAAACATAACCTTTTTCAGCTGCACCATTTTCATTAGCTGAGGACCACACAGGGGACTAAAAGCAAATGCCAAACACAATATTCAATTCACTTGAAACTTTTGTGAAGCAAGTGAAACAATTCTTTGAGCGCACACACATGCACACACACACGCACACACACACCATTAATGAGTGAAGTCACAATGAAGTTGGTCGGTCAAATTGGGGTGCTTCTCCCCCCGACTTGGCAACTCTGACCTGACATTTCAAAGCGGCTTCCTTGTGAAATGTTCCGAGTCGGAATGTCTGGCTTACAATCTTCCTTGAAGGCAGCGTAACATCATGTCTAACACTGTTGCTAATGTCACAGCTAACATATCGTAGTAACACAATAATTACCATTGTCTATCATCATAGCTAACATGAAAGCCAATTTTATAGCTAATACTATGAATAAAAGCATTATTAACAAAAGTGGCTCAGATCATTGTTAACACAGTAGGTAACATCATACTTAACTTTATGACTAATATTGCCACAATCGTGGCTAATGCAGTTAACACAATGGGTAAGATAGTAGGTCACTTCATAGCTAATGCAGTAGCTAACATCATGTCTAACACTAGTCAGTATCATTTCTAACATCATCGCTAATCATATCTGA
The DNA here is from genome assembly GCF_054856545.1 of Hippocampus guttulatus. Classification (NCBI taxonomy): domain Eukaryota; kingdom Metazoa; phylum Chordata; class Actinopteri; order Syngnathiformes; family Syngnathidae; genus Hippocampus; species Hippocampus guttulatus. The sequence goes on along the minus strand of NC_141264.1, from coordinate 22,196,645 downwards.
CCGTGATATCGTTGCAACTTTCTTAATGCAAGAGCTGTTAGCACGTCTGTGTTTCCTCCTCATGTTTGATCTACATTATCGAAATACTCATTGTTGTCGTCTAGACACCAAAGTGAGCTTCTGAAGACCCAGCGAGGCGCCACAGTAAAGCTTTAATGTGGCGCACATAAGCACTGGTTTCTATAAGTGTGCTAATTGATGTTTACTGTTAGTGCACAAGCTGTGTAGCACTTGAGAGCCGCCTGATCTTGTTGTGCATCTGGAGGGTGTGTACATATAGCTGTTACTATTAGTGAACACAGCAGCGAAGAACATAGTTAAAACTCTTAAGTTCTGTCAAAAGAAAATTTTTATTATTATTAAATGACATTCAAAGGACAAGCTCGTTGTTGGGCTGGGCTTTGCTAGCAGTCGAGAACAATGGAGGGTGTTTCCTGTTCAATCAAAGCTAGCATCAGAGTGTGAGTGTGTGTGGATGTGTTTGTGTGCATGTGTGTGCGTGCGCACGTGCCGTTGTTTGTGCTGGCTGATGCCGTGTATCAGTAGGTGACGTAATGTCCGGATGGGCACAGGCAGCACCTGTTTGCTTTGCTTGCGCACAACAGCGGGCGGTGGGCATGCAGGGTCGCGTCCCTTCTTTGTCATTAACATGGAAGCATCTGGACATAGTACACTTACACACACACACACACACATTTGCACTCACACACACACACACGCACAAACGCACAAATACAACTACTGTATTCCCCATGACGTTGGCAATTACATTCGCCACAGTGTTAACCATGACATTAGCCATGATGTTAACAATAAAAATGTGTGTGTGTGTGTGTGTGTGTGTGTGTGTGTGTGTGTGTGTGTGTGTGTGGCTGTGGTTAGTTTGGTTTTACATCTGTATGACAGTTAATTAAAATGTTACTTTAAAACTACTTTAAAACTTAAAAATTTCTTAAGATGAAGTCCTGTGGGAACATTGTGATTTTACCTGAGACGATATCTAGCTAACATGCGTAGCGTGTGAGCATGAAAGTGGTTAGCGACACAGCTAACAAAGACTTGGAATCATGAAACATTGCTGCTCTCTTGCGGGCCGATTCTAAAGTAAAAAATATATCTAAATATATATTTTACACTGTTTCTTTTTTAAAATGAGATATTTTTTAAAAAACAAATACCTCTTTTTAATGGCTAAACTAACAGGAGTGGTGAAGACCACACCAGTTCAGTGATCGTCACTAAACTTGTAAATTTCCCCAGTGTGGGACAAATAAAGGATATCTTATCTTATCTTAAACAAATGTCTGCCGTGAGACGACAATGATTGTTTGTTTTAGGGGAACACAGTTTTTAGCCACTTGGTGCCACCCAGAAGGATTACAGGACTCTGATTTCTTATCCCTCCTTTCACCTCCCAATTCCCTTTCACACTATACCCCCTAGCCTCCATCCTTGAAAGACAATTCTCCTGGTCTGAAGCCCGAGGCTGCAACGTGCCGTGCATACAAAATCACACAAAATACCTGTGTGCCTGGCAAATCTCTGCAGTGTAATGGATATCCAAGAAGAAGAGGACTTGACTCTTCAAGCAATAGTTTACAGAGCGCATGGATCAGTTTGAAAGTGTAACTACTCTCAAGAACGCTTTAAAAAGAGAAACACTTTCTCATCTTGAGGCGAACAATACACATTATTTTCAGCATATTGTTTCCAATAATGGGAAGAGAAATGAATGGTTCAGGGGACCAGGTCTGTATTAGCTGACATGCTAATTGGGGGTGCCAAAGATAGCAGAGAGCGAATCTGGGAGTGGCTCTGCCAAAAAGGGGTTTACGGGACCGTCTGTGTTAGGTTACTTTATATTATGTGTGTTAAGTTACACTAGTTGGTTAGTTTGCATTAGCTCGTTTTGTTGCTTGCGTAAGATACTTGTGTTAGGTTGCATAACATTAGCTGCGTGTGTTGGTTATGTGAGCATTACTTGATTATATTAGCTACTTTATGTCAGTACTAGTGGGCGATGCTACGTTATTTGGGTTACTTAATGATGTTAAGATTGTTATAGAAGGCATTGCAACCCCTAAATTGCATTATGCTATGATGTGTGAGTAGTTAGTCAGGTCCGTTAGGTTCGTCCAACCTCTGATGGACTGTTTCGTTGATTAATGAAGGGAAAACTTTTGTCTATGTATCTGATGTTAAGTGACGCTAATGAACGCGTGACAGCGAGACGGCAGGTTCGCACCTCGTTTAGGATCACTTCACGTGCTAATCAGGCATAAGCGGAAACCGCAGCTCCTTTCGCTCGGTTGTTGGTGCATGACCAAAACTGGCTGCTCACACCATGACAAAGCTCTAAGAAACCAATGAGGGAGAACAGCTCGCTTCTGTGCACTAAAATGTTCTCTTTTCTACTGTATCTCCTTTCACCTTGTCATCAGGACGTTGTATTTGGATGCGTCATCCCGCACGTCTGTGTGTGTGCATTTATCAAACAGGAACAAAATTGTGTACAGGCGAAATTGCAGGCTAATGAAGTGGATTTACATGGGACAGGAGATGTGAGCCAATCTCTTTTTCGTCAATGGACGCTACAGCTTCGTGTTTGCTTTCAAAACTTCGCTTGTCGCAGACGTGTACTGTCTCGGCCAGATTTGGACAGTCAGCTAAACTCATCTTCTACACCACGACGCTGAATACGTTATTTTTAGTCCACAGGTTTAATGGTGGCGAAAAATGTGAAACTGCAACATAAAATACAAGGCAATATTACTTTGAATTCACAACCAACGGAATAAAATAACATTACCTCAATCGCGGGATTAGCGAGACGTCATGGTGCCAACACAATTAGCGAGCGCTAGCTCAAATCCTAACATGTTCTTTTTTCACATTGCCAAGCAGCATTTCTAACATAAAGTGCCACAGAACTGTTCACCAATAACAAAACAAACGTGTACATACACACGATGCTACCAAAGGCGTGAGATGTATGTGGATTTTGCTGGATTAGACTCGACTACCATCACATTTCTCTCTTGATGACGATCTATCACTCTACTTCTTGCTTCCGCGTACGCGTCTCCGCTTTCATGGCGTCACGTCCGGTTGTGAAGTACGCTGCTTGCAATGAATCAATAAAGTTACGTTGCATAAAGAAAATACTCTTAACTATGCATATAAATATTAATGTTACTTCAGTGTAACTTAAATAAAACATTCAAACTTAGATTAACTGTAAATTGGGGACAGAACAAGACGTGTGCACATTTTCAGCATGACGTCTCTGATCCACTGGTGAAAGGACACTTTGATCCTCTCCTCTTTCATCTATAACTGCTTCAGACAACAAAGTGTATGCAGAAAAGTGGTGAAGATTGCACGACTGTCTGTGTCCTATGTGTTGTGTTGTGTTATTTTTGTTATTTTGACTTCAAAATGGCGCCGTGTGAGTGGCTGCCTTTCCAGCAGCTCCTATATTTTGTTGTTCTATTTCTTCCTTTCATAACTTTGCTGCTGTGAATCGGGAATTTCTCCATTGCGAGACTAATAAAGGGTTTCTTATCTTAATCTGATGAAAGCACAGCGTTTGGGCCTGACTGTTCCTCTCCAGTCCCGTAGAAGGCGCTAATGAGCACAACACATACTTAACACTGCACCAAATGAAGCTGTCAGGTCACATTTCTATGTAAACGTCACTATATGATCGAATGCTGCTTGCTAAATTCTATCTAAAGTTTCTTCTCCTTTGCCGAGAATTGTAAACCACGTTCAAATGTTTTTTTGCTGTTAAATTGCAACCGTTTTTCTCCAACTTAATTTCATGAACATACCTTTTTATGTGAAAATAGTGATGGCTTAAAAAAAATATCACTGAGATTAAATAACATGCATACAAATTGAGCAATTGGAAGATTAGTTGCCCACCGTGCTGCCCACAATTTTATTCCAGTAATGTTAATTTTATTCTCCTAAGATATTTTATTTTATCCCCAAAAAATTATATATATATATATATATATATGTCCAAAGTTTGTGCAAATTGGTCTGAGAAGATTTAATTTCGTAAAATTATCCCCAGAGCAAATGGAAGAAGCAATGTGGATATAATGTTGCATTCATTCATTTAGTAGGTGATGCTTTCATTTAAATGTGCTAACCGGCAATGTAACAGAATACGCGTCAGACCACATTTGAAATCAGTGAGTCCAATCTTCATTTGATACGCAGTAAACAACTCTGTTCTCCACTTTTCCCTGATCATTTTATTATCCATCCATCCATCCATTTTCCGAACCGCTTGATCCTCACTAGGGTCGCGGGGGTGCTGGAGCCTATCCCAGCCGTCTTCGGGCAGTAGGCGGGGGACACCCTGAATCAGTTGCCAGCCAATCGCAGGGCACACAGAGACGAACAACCATCCACGCCCACACTCACACCTAGGGACAATTTAGAGCGTCCAATCAACCTGCCATGCATGTTTTTGGAATGTGGGAGGAAACCGGAGCACCCGGAGAAAACCCACGCAGGCCCGGGGAGAACATGCAAACTCCACACAGGGAGGCCGGAGCTGGAATCGAACCCGGTACCTCTGCACTGTGAAGCCGACGTGCTAACCACTGGGCTACCGGGCCGCCTCATTTTATTATGTCATTTCAAAACAATGGTATCTTTTTTAAAAAACATTTATAGTAGTAAAGAAAGTCAAAAACATCCTGTATAGAGGCTAAAATCAGCTTCCCCTTGAATACAAGGTGAATCAATTTCAAATTAAATACAATTGAATGCACATTCCGATTTTAAATACATTGGAATGGTTATTATTTACAATGGTTAGTCTCTGTTTACATTTGATGAATGAATGTTAAACTACATGGCGTGAACTGAATTTCCGTGTCAGGGAATGAAATGAGTACAATTAATACTATAATAATTACTATAAAATCAGTGAATGTTATTTCACACATGCAGAGCAATTAATAATTAAATGCGTGGGTTTTCTCCGGGTACTCCAGTTTCCTCCCACATCCAAAAACATGTATGAGAGATTGAGTGAACACTCTAGATTGTCTCTAGGTGTGATTCTGAGCACAAATGGTTGTTCGTCTATGTGCCCTGCCATTGGCTGGCAACCGGTTCAGGGTGTACCCCACCTACTGCCCGAAACCAGCTACGATAGGCTCCAGCACACCTGCGACGCTTGTGGGGATAAAGCGGATGAGAAAATGGATGGATGGATGTACATGTTTGAATTAGAGGCCTGCGAGTCCTTAACGAGTCTGAGTGTTTTCTTCTGCTGTTTTATCAATTAGCCACAATTAACACGAGCGCTTTACATAAGGTGCACAGCTGTGCCGCTTTATGAGGTCTGCGTCTGCCAGCGCTCGCACACGCACGCACGCCCGCATGCGCGCGCGCACACACACACACACACACACACACACACACACATACACACTTCACTCCCTGGCTGACATGATGATGATTATGATGCTTTTATTAGCACAAACATCAGCTTGTCTGTGCGGAGTCCCACAGGGGTCCGTCCTCCAAACCCTCACTCTTGTTAAGCCACAACATTAGGTAAACTAGAGACAGAAGCACAAAAACAAGATGGGCCATTTTTTAGCTGCTCTCATACATGCTTCAACAGGGAGCTTGTTGACAATCACCGACATTTGTAAAACGACGGAAAGCGCTTCTCTTTCCTTGGAAATATTTACATACTGTACTGACGAATACATTTCAGTGACGATGTACTCAAAGTCAAGTTTATGCAAGGATAAGCAACAAATATTACAGCAAAACACCATCGTTGTTGTCGTAGTAATGTGTAAACTGTGAAAAAACAGTCACTGGTCAATCACACGGCACATTTTAAACCCCCCAAAATGTTGCCAAATAGTGTTTCTGAGTAAATTCCTTTCAGCAATCAGTGGTCATCGGGTCCGTTTTGGAATTGATTTTGGCAAACCAAGTGATGTTTCGCTCAAGTGGCATCAAAACGCCATCAGAGACAGGTTAGCGGGTTACCAGGTTAGCAGAATTGGACGAGCGCGGCAGCTTTTTTGAGGAGGCAATGAATACGCTTGACCTTTAGAAAGCGCTGTGGGGGGCGGGGCATAACCCTATCTGAGCCACGCATAATTGTGTTGCGGCAACCGCTCGCTCGCTCATCCATCCTTTGATGACATCTCTCCACACACTATGTACACACGTGTGCCACTAAAACACACTATTAGCATGTCATAAATGTTTCATGTAGCTCAACGTGTGGACATTTTGTGGGTGTGTGTGTGTTTTTTCCCCCTTTTCTGGAAGCATACAAAATTATGACAATAATAATAATTTGCTGGCAGGGTTTACTGTATGTTTTTTGAAATTCTCTCATTGAAACGTCAGCCAATGAACACAGCAACCCTGACATTCGGATGAAGAAATCACGCCAAGATGGGTTCAAGGGTGAGACGATACAATTAAGACTTTTCATGCTGCAGGTGGAAAAATGTTGGAGCCGTGCCATAACTTTGTAAGAGCAACTCAATCGATTTTCAAGATAGCTAATGGAGGTGGAAGGACTTCCATTGATTTTAATTTGGATGAGGATGTGCCACAATTACAATGGTGGCACTTTAATTCAAAGGTTAAATGAACACATCGGAGAAAATTATATTCAATAAAAAGAATCCTCCATGTTCCGGGACTTATGACACACAGTCCCTTTTACATCATTTGGCTGGAATTCATCTGCTGCTTGCTGCTTTGGTTCGCAACAACCTTCAAAAGGGGCTGAGCGGTTACCTTTTTTTTTTTCTTTAGGTTTGTTTTTCTTTCTTTGCGTGTGCTAACCAAATGAATTCGGTTGGTTGACGCTTTCGAGTGTCACGGGCCGAGTGGCTTGTGCTGTGATGATGAGCGAGATGACCATTCAGCGACCCTTCAGTTCGCCTCCACGGACTGGTGAGTGCTATCACAGACACTTTGGGGGAAAATAAACCCAAAGCCGTGACGCACGCTTCACACTAACAACAACGCACTCTGCCGTGCCAATCATAGATACATACATTTGATAGAGTATCCAATTTTTTTTTTTAGGACGTGTCATGTTTTTAATGTTTTCTTCTTCACCTCAGCGCGGTACGGTTACTGATGGATCAAACCACCAAACGAGGCCATTTCTACTCCAAACGTGATTTTCGAAAACTGTATATTGCATAAGAAGCAAAGATGTAAGGTAGATCACGGCGTGGGGGGCAAATTATTTGTGAAACGAGGATTACTTTCCATTTGGTTGCCTCCACGTTGGGTTTGCTGTGCAAAAGCAGCTTTTGATGAGTCATCCCACATCGCTTATCTTCTTCGCACAACAACGTCAGGCAGGAGAAAGACTAAAAATAAACCGAACAAAGCTCCACAAACTAGTGAACAAGTTGCTGGCAACCTGAATGCAACACAACAGACGTCACCAATGTGGTCTACGAAACATGAGTGGTTCTCGGCCTGACTGCGTCGATACATAAAATAAATTAATCATTGCCCAAGTGCAGTTGAGTTGTCTGTAACTTTTTAGAATAATTTTAATATATCTGCATGCAGTTTCCAATTTGGCCAATTAGAAGACTAAAAGTTGATCAAAATAATACATTCGATATTCTCACTTCCACTTTAAGGTTAAGATATGACTCCCTGTAATATTAAAATTGTATATTATTCAGTTCTCTCCTAACAATATTTTTGTCTAATATGATTGGCTTTTTCCTCGAACAAATTGAACTTTATTTTCATTATATACAGTATATATTTTTTTTAAATACAGTATGGCGTGTTGAAAACTGTATATATTGTATTTAAAAAATCTCAACGAAATGCAACTCAATTCAGTTTAGTGTTACATTTTCTTCTGAAAAAAAGTTTTTGTTTTTGTTGTCTCAAATGTTACAGATGTAGCTTTTTCCCACCATAATTCTGCCATACATATGTGCTGCACATATTAAATATTGCTGTATACACAGTCCTCCATACTATGGGAAAATATGACATTTGTGCGTGTGTTTGTGTGTGTCAGCGGTTTCTGGCTTGCCGGGTCTCATTTGAAGTGTTTGGTCTCCAGAGGGCCGTGGTCTTGACCTATGGCCACATGCTGTGTGGATCTCCATGATGATGATGATGTTGCAAAACTCATTATTGCTCATATCGAGAAGACGCACGTGGGTGCCGCATGTGGTTGCTTGTCAGCTCCTGGAAAGTAAAGAGAAAAAAAAACAATTAAAAAATTTTAATTCAGATGTCACCTTTGAATGGTGGTTCAACAGATTTTTTTTTTTTAAACCAACTAATTCGTGAAGCAGGCCTGAACAAAATTGATAGTACACTTCATATTTTGCTGTCACATCCTTTTGAGGCAATCGTTGCAATTTTAATTCAGCAGGATGCAACCACAAGCTTTTATTTCAGGATGGGTTAGTTCAATTAGTGCCCTCACACATTTATGGTGTAACAATATACTGGACGTTTGTATGGATGGGATGAAAGCAGATGACAAGTTAATATAATCTTTCAGTAATGAGGAATGAATGAAAATGTTTCGAGTTTCTCACTACTGCTGGGCTGCATCTCCAGAAGAGGAAAACAAAGTCCACTTATGTCTTCACAATCACTTCAGCAGACAAAGACTTTGTTTGGTAAGACTGGAATTTCATATATAATTTGTAATGAAGAAATCCAATAAAAACATTTGAATATATAATATAGATGCTAGATAGATGCTATAATTAATCTGGTGTGTATTAGTCCAATGTACAATACAATAGTCTTTTGAGAAAGGAGTTTAAAAAAAAAACGTTTTTTTTCAAGATGGAAGTCTTTTTTGGGGTGAAAAAAGTGCATTTTGTTTTGAACAAAGTCATTCTGTTGGGAAAAAAAGTGAAAAAAAATACTTACAAAAAGATTCTTTTTTTTTTTAAGAGAAAAGCTAAATTCCCAAATTTTCGATGAAAACTTACGCTGAATTGTAAGGTTGACCCTTATGGTCGGACTGAGCCATATTTTTTAAGCGTAGCTTAAAAAGAACCAAACTAACCAAACAATAGCCACTGCTCTGCTGCCACCTAGTGGACTGTAGTCGTACTGCAGTGTACTGATCAGTTCATGAACTAGTTTACCTCCACCGTTCTTCGTCTTCCTGCAGCCCTTCGTCAGCGCGGTAACAGTCACAAACATTTGAAATGACGTCAGGGGATTTATTTGACTTTGGCACATGAATGTAAACATCACACATTCAGAGTTCTTTGTAGTGAAAGACACAGAAACGAGCTGGTGCACTTAGGTAAGGCCAGCCAAAAAGCAGAAAAAGATGCTTAGTCACTCACGTTACTTTGCTCAAGTCCGGCCCTGGAGGAAAAGCAAACATGTTGTGGTTTCTCATCCGTTTGTTTGGATCACCGGGACTTTTTTCCCCCAAGCTGAAGCTAACTGGGTTCTAGAAGCATTTGTTTGGGTCTAGAAGTGGGGCAGCATTTTTGGGTTCCAGAAGTGAGCAATGCTTCTTTTGGTTCCAGACTGAGAGCTGTGTCGGTTCCAGAAGTGGGTCAGTATTTTGGTTATTGTTATTCTTTCTAAAAGCGCTACATAAATAAATATGTTTTGTTTTATATTGAATGGGGCGGTGTTTCTTTGTTTTTTTTTTCTTTCCAAAAGCAGGTCTTTGTTTTTGCAGGGTTTTTCCTGCATTTAAAATTGTGTGGCTTGGTTCCTGGAGAGGGCCGGTGTTTTTGGTTGCAGAAATATGTTCAGTGTTTTTTGGGGATCACAAAGCAGGGTAAATTTTTTTTAATTATTTTTTAGAACAGGTGTGCATTTGTTTGGTTCCAGAAGGGGGTAATTATTTGGGGGCGGGGGCGGAAGAAAGACTTCCAAAAGTGAGTCTATGTTTTTTCTATTACAGAGATGAATCACAATTTTGTATTTTTTGTCCCATCGTGGGCCAATGTCCCTCCCAGAAGCCGGGCAGTATTTTTGTTAGTAACAGAAGCAGGTTAAGAGGCTGGCCAGTATATGTTTACAGTTTTTTTTGTTTCAGAAGTGGAACCATGTTTGTTTCCAGAAGCAGGTCCGCGTTTGTGATTTCAGGGGCAAAAAGACATGGCGCACTCTTGAGTCCAAACGTGTGATCACATCTGCCTCCAATCACAAGCAGCATCTTTTATTTCATTCATGTGCTTGGAATCCACATAACTCCAGAGCCTCAAAAGTGTTTCTTTGTTTCTAGAAACGGGTCATTATGGCCAAGCATGGTATGACATCACATCTGCTTCCAAACTTTGGCGGTGGAATTGTTTATTCCCTTCATATGTGTTAACTCGGGTCTGGATCACTCCAGAGCCTCAAAAGTGTTTGTTTTGGTCAAAGTTTCTTTGGTTCTTGAAGCGTGTCAGCATGTGACCACAAAAACACGAAGCTATCTCCAAACACCAAAATGTGGGATCACAACAAGCTTTTGTATGGCCGTCTGGTGCAGGATATGGGATCTACCTCACCCCAGAAAAAATAGTTTATTTTGGTTCTAGAAGCAGGTCAAATTTCCTTTGGCTCTAGAAGTGGGTCACCATGTGTCCATAAAAATGTGAGGGTGCATTTTGTCAATCCAAGCATTGGTTTTATGTTCTTTGGTCCACATTACTCCTTGGCTCTAGAAGCCGGCAAAATTTCTTTGGCTCTAGAAGCGGGTCCGTATTTGCTAGCTTGTAGAAGAGTATCAACATGTCCAACTGTGGGCTCACATGTGCCTTCAAACACCGTCGGCGTGTTTTTTTTTTATATTTCCTTCATGTGGGTTAACTGGAGTCCGCCTCAGACTTGACCCTCACAAGTGTTTCTTTTGGTTCTAGAAATGGATAAAAGTTTCTTTGGCTCTCGAAGTGGGTCAACATGTGACCATTAAAACATGACAATGCCAAGCATTATTTTTATTGCCTTCATGTGCATTGCGTCCACTTCGCACCAGAGCCTCAAAAGTGATTTTGGCTCTGGAAGGGGCCTAAAGTTTGTTTGGTTCTAGAAGCGGGTCAGCATGTGAGCACGGGTCTGAAGACACATGGAGATGGCAACAGAGTCCTTCGAGTGCATTGACTGATGTCCTCCTCACTCTCGAGTCTGAAATGTGTTTCTTTGGTTCTAGAAGCGGCTCCAAGCGTTTTATTTTTTATTATTTTTTGGTTGTAGAAGCGGGATCATATGGCCCAAGAAATGTTGGCGGCGTGCTCCTTGGCCTTCATGCGTAGCACGGCAATGCTGGACGAGCGCCTCTCAAACTCGGGTTTGGTCTCAAAGGCGTGGTGGCTGTTGGCGGCCGGCGAGAGAAGCGGGTCGCCACAGAAGTTGTTGAGGGAAACGTGGCCAAACTGGTTTTGCTGGTTGGGGAAGTAGCCGTGGCCGTGATCGCCGGCAGCGGAGGAGGCCGAGCGCGGGGAGTAGGAGGCCACGCAGGGGGGAGAACCTCGGGGCAGCATGCAGGGTGACACCACAGGAGCGGCCGGATTGGCGCCCGACCACAAGTTGTTTGGAATCTGTCAGGACAAGAAGGACTCATGAGCGGACGACAAAATAAGGTTCGGAATTTTAGTCATGCCTTGACTTAAGAGTTGGGCTGGGTATTTATTTGAAACTGAATTGAGATTTTGATTTAATTTTTCCTTCCACGATGATAAAAACATTACAATAGAAGAAACAAGATCAAATATTTAACCCTTCCAGCGCCCTCCATGTCAGTTGCCGTCAAGTATGTTTTCGTTCCAGGAATGGGCGCACGAAGGTCTTTTTTAAGCCAAGAGAGTAAGTTTAAAAAAAAAGATGAACCATGGTCAGGACATGGCGTCATTGGCTGCTCTCTTTTGGATGAGATCACTGTGTATCAAAACAAGGTGGAAGCTCACGAGCATTGCAGATATTTGGAAATTGGACCGTTACAAGCGGTGATCGAAGTGTTTGTCGCGTTAAATCAACTCGAAAGACTGTCGCAAAATCGAGAAAAGATGATGGGCAATGTTTAAAATTAGAAGTAGAAGTGATGACGTGGCTCAAACGCACACACACATGCACACACACGACTGAAGACTACCACTACTACTAAATAAAGTGCAAATAGCTTGTAATGTTCCTCAAATGTAAAAGTGTTACACAAGTGATTATTTGTAAATACATTATTTTGCCAACAATGTCAATCAAAATAATTGATGATCCCTTTTTCCATAATGTCTTTTTTTTAATTACTAATATTAACAACCAATCATCTCTAGCACCAACAACTTTCTTCACCTCCCAAATCCTCATGTTTAAAAGTCCCATGTTACATTTCAAATTTGGTGTTTCTTTTGTGTTTGACAATAGGTTAACCGCATAATTATTGGTAATAAAATACATCATTGAATACGTACATCACCATCTGTCTTTTCAACTGCTTAAACTTTTCCTTCAACGTATCTGAATGTCATTTATTCCGTTTGCTGTGACACCTCTAATTGGCGGTCAGTCTTTTTGACGTCCGCTTCATAATATGTGGTGGATGTGCAATTTTTTATTTTATTTTTTTGTAAGTATCAAAAATGTTAAGAGTTGGACGTGCATACCTGCGCGTAGCTGTCAGTGCGAGGCAGCACAGACAAGTCGTAGGCGGAGGCAAAGTGATTTTTGGCTTGTTGGATTTGTCCGTAACGTTCCCGCTTCCTCCACTTGGCTCTTCGGTTCTGGAACCACACCTGACACACGCGCACACACATATGCCACAATAATATATAGATTTATTAAATATAATAATATATAGAATCAAAATAAAAAGTATGAGTTGACACCTTGTGATACAAAGAACAAATGTATGAAAACTACTGTCGTTGTCATTTATTTTTAATGTTTGTGAACATTGCTCAATGGTCATTTTAAATGAAGGTCAAATATGCAAACTTTTTAAAAAATGATTTAATAAAAACAAGTCATTAACAACTACAATGTCAACATTTAAGAGACTCGGAAGTACTTTTCAAAAAAGTTTTAAACTTTTGAGGGTAATGCAGTTTTAGAAATCCAGCAATAGAAATCATTAAAAAAAAAAGAACTGAATAATTACATGAAGTTTCGATTTTTTTTTATCCAGATATTTAACTTAAGCTTAAAAAAAAACCCAAACATAAATGCCCAATTTACAATTTAAAACACTCGGAAATACACTTGAAATTAATTGCTAGAAATAATCTTAAAAATGTTGCTCCAATTTAACGGACAATTTTTGAATGGGGGGTCGGGGGGGGCAACGAATTAATTCAACTGTGAACGTACGTACATTCTGTCCAACACTATTTTTAGTGAAATAGCTAAAGTTACAGTTTCTTTGGATTTTTTTTTAAACATTTGTAGTAAAGGTCAATAACAAAAATAATATTTTTAAAAAAGATCATTAAAACCCTCCAATGTGCAGCGCAAGTAATTATTTTCTTTTGAACATTTGATGATGGAGCTAAACCTTTTTTTTTTCCGGAAAATTTGGAAAAGTCCATCCATTTATTTATTCAATCAAGGGTCGTTTGTGAAAGCAACTTTTATCATAACTGTATATCTAGTTAGATAAAGTTAAGCAAAAATAAATAAATCTGAACATTTGAAAAACTCTCTTTTGGGTTCCAATCCCAATTGCAGCAATAAGCATAAAAATCGATGTCAAAAAACATGTCAGGACACAATCAACCACTTAACATAGCATAGCTATATATCTTAAGAATGTTCAGTGAATCTTAATATATGTTTGTTTTGTTTTGTTTTTATCAGCAGGTCAGTCACGAAAGTAAATTATATTCTAATTATAAATCATCATCATTATCATGTGCCAGTAACTAGCTGCCCATTTCACAAATCACATCTAAGTTTAATTTTCTCTGAATCGGTGGCGACTCTTGACAATACTCGACATTTGTTTTTAATTTTGCGGTCATGCGTGCTAATGATACAAACAAACAAATAAATAAATAATAATAATATTCACTAAAAACATACACATACAGTACAATTTCTTCTGAAAGTTGTTTGGAGGAGCTTGACACTCTTGATTCAATTTTGAACAATCGTGCCAAAACCAAAAATAAGGATATTAAAAAGCAAAAACATTTTCCGACATCTTGAAATACTCCGAAACATGTCAACAGAGTTACAAATTCTTTGGGAGATGCATTTTGTTTTAAATTACAGGTCAAACATACAAATGATTATATGAAGCAGCCAGAGGAAAAACAAAAACAAAAACAAAACACTCATATTTTCAATTGCGCAACAACTATCATTGGTCATATGACCATAAGCAATATAAATTGACCGTATCATTGAGACCTAGCTTCACACGTAGCTAAAAATGACGATTCCTGAACCGCATTTGCGTTGAGTTACGTAACATACGTCAGTCAAAATAATAATAGAAATGGAGTAATGATTATAAAAATAAGGAAAGCAACCCTTTTATGCATGGTAACCTGATAACATGATAAGCTGTCCACTGTAGTAACCGCTGTCCCTTCAAAAGGTTAATTGACAAAACAATGAAGCATGTGGTGCTAAAATAAAAAATTGGGAATGTTTCAAAAATGTTTGTGCTACATTTGTTCTGAATCAGTCATTATCTTTCTTACGTGGCTGGTTGAAAGACATTAAAAAAATGTGGATCTGAAATTGTCATTTCGTTTGGCATGTTTGGCAGCGCTTGATTGATTTGTTTTGACTTACACGTCACACATGCAAGCAATGATGATTATCATGCAAGAATAAAGGACCAAGAAATTAACCACTTATTTAAAAAAGAATGTCGGTCAAATGTACAATTTCTTTTTGAAAGTTTGTTAATACCTAAGTACATTTGTTCTGAGTGACACATCAAACGGATTTTTTTTTATATATAAAACACGAATCTAATTGGAAAGATAGTGAAAAAATGGGGGGAAATTCAAAGAAATTAAGTAGTTAATTGAACGCACATTGAGAGTAAGTCGCTAAAATTATGATTTCTTTTGAAACGTTTGGCGAGGCTTCATTCCATTTGTTTTGAGTTACGTACATACAAAGGAAGTAATTGAATGCACAATGAAAAATATGTAGCAAAAATCGTCATTTAGGCTTTTTTTTGGGGGGCAAAGCTTGACGATATTTGTTCTGAATTACATGTCCACAGTAATAATAATAAATTAATCAGAATAAATCAGATAAATTAAGTACATAATTTAAAGTTGCACATTTGGAAATAACATGCTAAAGTGACCCATTCCTTTTGGCATGTTTGGAGAAGGTTGTGTTTTGAATTACACATCAAACATGCAAACACTAAATAGAATCAAAATAAATTGGTTATTTAGTTTAAGTTGGGTAAACAAAACGTTGCTTGTAAACTACGATTTCTTTTGGCATGTCCGAAAAATAATTTGTTTCGAATTCAACTGCACGCAAGCAATAAAGCGTTAAAAACACTGTGCTAAGTTTGCTAACTTAAATGCCTTCGGCATATCTCGAAAAAATGTCAATAC
This sequence comes from Hippocampus guttulatus, assembly GCF_054856545.1. Taxonomy (NCBI): domain Eukaryota; kingdom Metazoa; phylum Chordata; class Actinopteri; order Syngnathiformes; family Syngnathidae; genus Hippocampus; species Hippocampus guttulatus. The sequence continues at coordinate 22,181,097 of NC_141264.1, read as the reverse complement.
AGCAACACAAATAATTTATAATATTATCTCTAGAGACTCTTAAAGGTAACGTGGTGTTTTCTTTGGCAATCCTAAAGTTAGCGCAAAATGAGTAGCGTGCGTGCATGCGTACCTGCACCCTGGCCTCGGTCAGCTCGGTCCTGGTGGCCAGCTGCTCGCGCACGTACACGTCCGGGTAGTGCGTCTTCTGGAAGACCTTCTCCAACTCGTCGAGCTGCGCGCTGCTGAAAGTGGTCCGGTGGCGGCGCTTCTTGCTGCTCGTCACCTTGTCGTCGCCCTTGTCCGCCGCCGCTTCGTCCGCCTCGTCGCCGCGGCAACATGATGCCGCGGAGCCGGCCAGTTCCTCCGCTTTGGCCGCTCCATAGCCGCCTGGAAGTCACCGACGGCGACCAATAATAAATTCAAAAAATATATATACTATATACATACAAAAAATAGCCGATGTACTCATTATGTTAATACGTATTAATTAAGTCCAATTTTAAATAAATAAATAAATAAATAAATAAATAAGATTATATTTTATTCGTGAATTTACCGTGCTGGTCCGAGCGAGGCGAGGCGCGGTGTTCGCCGAAGGCCTGCGCGCATTTTGGGGTGGACTTGGCAAAGTAGACGCCGCCGTCCAGACTCTCGATTGTCGGCTCCATGAAGTAGTCCGCGGCCTTCATGGCCTGGTTCTTCAGGCCGAACTTGTCCTCCATGAAGTCCATCATCATCATTGTGAGTGCAGCGGTCATCACAGCGGCGGCCCTACTTTATAGACACCCCCAAAAGTCTTCCATGACAACCCTCCCCCCTTTCCCCACCACCACCACCACCACACAGACATCCACAACAAACCGCACTCCCTCTCGACTCTCCCTCCGAACTCCTCCTACTAACGGGCCAGCCCAACCGAACCGAAGCCCACAAATGACAAACACACGGGTATGTAACAAAAAGCTACGATTTCTTCTGAAGTTTATCCAGTAGCATTTTAAGAACTTGTTCAGTTATGTTGCGTTTGCGATATGCTATTTTTTTTAAATGCACTTCATTTCACTTTTAGAATATAAACACGTTTTAAATGGCGTAGAAAGATATACTTTGGCATTTTCAACAATTCTATGTCCCAGTGATGGTTACTTAAATACAAATTCAACAAAATATTATTTCAGTAGTCAGAGTGTAAAGATCTAATCAGACATGCAGTATGTCATGTTATAATTTCAGCACTAATTGGAGAAATTACATCATGAAATTTTGTCTCATTTCGAGATGAGATGTACATTGAAGTAAAAATTTACCCACAGAGGGATGGATACAAATATTGTGTTGAGCATATATATATATTTTTTAAATACAGCCTGGTATAGAAAATACCAGATAAATATGTGATGAATGCTATTTTGAAAAGTTCAAAACTTTAAGATTTACACTAACACATTTTTCATCAAGAGGGATGAAAAAGGAAACGAATATTTTTTGGGGGATTTTGTAAACATATTTTTTAAAGGAAAACTACCGTTAACTGTGAAAAAAATGACACTTTTTTCAGTTGGGAGAACTCAACATTTCTAGGCAACAAACCTTGATCAAACTTGGGCAGGATATCACAAAAAACTCGGCAACCTGTTTTGCAGCAAACAATTTGCTTGATGAGTTGTAACAACTACAATTGTTGCCATAAATGTCAATCATTTATATTTTATTATTTTTTTCAAATTTAAATGACTATTTTAGCCCCCCAGAAATACAAGTTGTGTTGTTTACAGTGTAGTATTTATGAATAACATTACACGAATAGAACTTGTGATATCAAATTGCAGTCTTGTGATGAAAACTGTCGTTCAAGGGTGAGTGGGACCCGGGGCCCGTGCGGTGCCACAGGGAGGAAAAGCCCAAATAAACATCAGTATTAGGGAGAGTGGGGGTCTGAGGGTCTTATTGGACTTCTTAAGTGAGCGAGTGTGGCAGCTGCACCACGCTGGGGAGGAAAATGTGAAAAGTTCACTAAGATTTCTGTGAATTTTGCTACCAGCAGAGAGAACGCCGGCCAGGGTTTGTCCTGAAGACAGCCAGCTAACTTACAAACGAGTTGCTGATTCAAATATACAGTTTGTAGGGAGGAGAACCTCCAAGGCAGAACGCAAGTCGGGAGACAAATGGTTGTAATTTTCCACTCCAAGTCAAATGAAATAGATTCTTAACTGCCATGCGACTGTATAAATTAGATAACCACCATTGTGAGACAACTCCTTCTAAATTTTGACGGAGAAGGCTTCTTAGTGTAGCATTTTTATTTCTTTTTTCAACATCGCACAATTGTAAACCAATAATTGTTTGGATTTATTTTTTTTGTATTAACATGATGTGAAATAAATAGCTAGATAAATAAGTTTTACTGAAAATGTAGCTTATCCACTGACATTAATATTAAGTGTTATGATTTATATCAAATGTGGAGGCGAAATAAAAAGTGAGCTTTACACGTATGTCATTTTGTTTCATGGCTAAAAAGATGTTTATTTGCTGGGAATATTAAAATGAAAATGCATTACGGATGACAGAGGGAAGTGAAAGTGGATTTTCTTTTTCTTTTTCTGTGCTACGCACACACCACTGTTGGGATTTTAACATGATGTTTTTGGATTAATCGTCAATGTTTTCTTCCTCCCAAACACCACACAATCGTCATATCATGATATTATGGGCAAAAAAAAAAAAAAAGTCCCCACCCCCCACAAAATACATTTTTGATTTCTTTTGTGGGCATAAAACTTTTTTTATATCATTTGTGACCATAACAACATTTTAGTATATCTTAAACCAGTGTCAGTTATCGAAAAGTGTTTCGTGATCTCGTCAGTGTTTTCTTCCACCGATATTCAGTAGTGCGGAATTGCAGATTGTGAGCGAAAAATTGCGCTATTACAACTCCTACTTAAAATAATATGTTCGATACAGCCACATCAGTCTAAAAACGCGGTATTCTGAAGACATATTGCATTTGGGCAACAAGAATCAAGCAGCGAAACTTCAGCCATTTTTATCAAGAGGCGGCCATTTTGCCTTGTACCGCCACTCGCCGTCAACTGAAAATGACATCAGAGTGCCTAAGGATTCAGCTTGCAAATGTCACATGACCAAAACAGAAAACAGGTGAGCAGTGGTCATTACCTGATCACTGACCAGGACAAGGCAAAATGGCCTCCCCCTTAGATGGATATAATATCGCTTAATGCATATTCCACAAACGCAACATTAATCAGAATACCGCGTGTAGACTTGTAGGGGCCGCATAATTTGACTTTCCCTTTAAAACCATTTTCATGTTTGTACTTAAGCTGACTGTTAGTATCAGGCCCGGTTCAAAATGAAAAAACAGAATTTCGGACTTTTTTTTTTGCAAGGAGAAGACATTTCATCCTATTTTAAAGCATGTGTGTATGCTCTGCATTGACTTGTTTACAATGTTCATGTAAAGTGAGCTAAAGGTCAAAAAAATACCTGACGCTCGCTCTTCAACCAAGTAGAGTCAGGATACCACTTGGCTAACATTCTTTTTCAAATTCAATTTGTAGAAAAACATCCTGCAGCCCTTATTAGAGCCACCAATTAGCTTGGACATTTTACCCATGATTTCTGCTAGCGCCACGTTATCCCCTCGACGTGGGTTCGGGTTTCTCTGGCTTTTTCGCTGTGGCACATTCCTCGCCGAGTTCACTTTTCTCGGCGACAGCGAAAAATAAACGCTGAACTTCCATTTTGCACTGGCAGTTTTATTTGGCTTCATGTGTACTGTTAATTTAAATAATAATAAAGAAGATAATCAGCAATGGCTCGCAAAGGGTATGTTGATGTGAAGTTAAGGTGTTAAGAGTTTCCGGTTTAATGGCAAGTCATGAAATCTGCCAGCGTCTTCACTTCTTTACATCGTGAGCCAAATAGTCATCCACATGTCTGGTATTTGTGCATCATATTTGGTGGCACAATCTCGAGGACAAGATCATCTTTGAAGGACCCCTGGAAATAGCCAAAAGAAAACAAAAATGGCCACTTCAAGCCAAATGTCAGACAGCTGGTGTCGTTTTAGCTATGGCATCTTGAGACTTTTTTTGTGAGTGACATGATGACCAAAAGGAACTGTTTTTGGGGGCGGAGTGTCTAAAATTCACAAGATTCAGCTTTTTTTTTTTTTGTTTTGGGCAACTATTTGCTGAGTATACATGCTTTAAAGCTGGTAGCAGTTGAGCGGAAATCTGTTGGACGAGATCATCTTTAAATACCACCAAAAATGTCATTTTCAAACCAAAATGGAAGACTTCCTCTTGTTGAAAATTGCTTTGATTGACAAGGCCATTTTATAGAGTTTTACAGTATTTTTGGTCATTTTTCCAGGGGTCGTTGAACTCCAAATGATTTAGTTCAATTGTGACCAATTTTGAAGACGCCTTACACCAAATTGCAAAACGATTTAACGTCATTGTTTGTGGGTGGAACATGGCGGCAAAGTGTGATGACTCACCATTGGCTGAGTACCAAACCGTCAGATCGCTTTTATAAAATTCCATCTCCGACGGCAGTTTCACTTAGAAACATGTCATTTGCTCTGCATGTCAATCATGAGGAGACCCACAAAAAAAGGAAGCCATTTGTGAAAAGACAGGAAGGCAGCCAATTTGGTTTGAAGCTGACAGTTTAGGGTCATTTTTGGTCAGGTGTCCTTCAAAGACAAACTTCTATGCGACTGCTACCAAATTTGAGTCACGTACAGAAAGACAAAGCTGAACAATGAAATATTTGAGGTGTTGTCATGATGTGTTGGCGGACCACGGCGGCAAAGTTTGATAACTTGAGATGCAACAGAACTCTTTTAGTCATCTATTTACGGACTTGTCTAAAAAATAAAATAAAAATCTTTCAAAACTTCTTCCGTAGGGAGTGCAACTAGAATGCTAGCCTGGCTAGAGATACGTGCTTCAACTTAAAAATATGATTTGCACTTCCAAAACTGGACTTTGTCCCAAGCTTAAGAAAGATGAACAAGCAGGTGAGCAAAAGTTTCTGCTTCCTCTTTCCTGTCATGATACGAACTGTGTTGTCTTAAAATTGCACGGTTAGTCTGCAATAGTCAAAGAAAGCGCCTGTAGGTGTTTGGCCTTTAGAAAAAGTATGGCCTCAAAACATATAAGCAGCCCAGCAGCGTCAGTGTTTTACTTTCTGTCTCTTCTTCCCTCCACCCCAGCCACTGCTACGACACACAGGCTCATCCCGGAAAGAGATGCGCTCCTTCCTCCACGCAGTGGGAATGTCTTGTTCTACTGGGAAAACATCATATAAAGAAGAGGACATGATTGACAAGCACCATTTATGCACAAAAATGTATATACGGTTGCGCGTATTGGTCAATAAGTGCAAAATGATCAAATAACTCATGGCTCAGCTTCAGAAAACAGATGAGGCGTGATTGATCGTTACCTAAGCCCTGAGCAACTGTTGACAGAAAGTGGCAAAATGGCGGCCCCCTGAGATGGCTTAAAAAAAGCAAGCAAAAAAAAAAAAGTGGATTTTGCTGCTTAATTCATATGCCACAAATGCAATATGAATCAGCATCTGTTTAGACTAGTGGAGGCGCATAGAATATATAGGTGTGGAGAAAATTTGGGGGTTGGCTTTCCCTTTAAGGAAATATCTTACTTCATAAAAACATATTATATACAGAATAAATTAATAAAAAATATCTGCCTTTTAGTGTTGTCATATTATCTGTCTGTGTGCTGCTGCACCATTTTTGTTCAATTCTCCATTGCCTAAAGCCTTATAACGCTGCCACATAGACACTCTTCGTTAGCCCATCTATGGTGTTTCCCCTTTCCGTGAAAAAGCAACGTTATGTGGTTGTTTTGGAAACACAACGTATAGTTCTCTTTGTTTTATGTTTAGTTTGACATTAAACAACTTGAAGCCTCTTTGGCCAAATCTACCAAACTGCTACTCGTTGTGAAGTGAACTGAGTAGAGATCACTGCAACCATGTTTGCAAGTGAAAGAGGAAAAAAAAAATCGACTGGTGTCGCCAAAAACTTGAAAGTTGGGTCACTCATCAAGTAACACAAAGTATAGGCGATTCTAAACATTTTGTAAGAGGAGGGGGCCAAATAGCAAATAGCTGTAGATCCCAGTGAAGTTCTTTCGATGCTGGCAGCCGTGATGGATTCCACGTGTAGGCGACGGGGGGGAGTGTGTGGTAAAGACAGGGCATGGGGGCCCAAAACCCCAAAACAGGTACCGATCTGTGCTTGAATACGTGCACAGCTGGCACACCGCGTATAGTGTGTCACTCCGTTTAGAGTGCGGGTCGCGGCGACCTGCGAATGACACGCCGAGGAACGTGTACTGTGTGATCTGATATCTTAAAGTCGACGGGGGTCTTTCACTGACACAGAACAATCCACCCTAAAAGTCTGCATGCTATTGGCTGAAAGCGGGGGCCAAGGAATGACCGAGCACATGTTGAGCATGTGATCTCAATTTTGTTTGTTAACTTGGTCTGTGATCTACCTTGGATATCCTGGACCAGAAAGACATTCAAATCATTAGGGCTCTTGCTTAGACATGGCGGTGGGGGTGTCCCTGCGAGGGTAGACAATGTTGGTTAAATGCACGGGCAACGGTTTTCATAGGTCAAAACGATTCCCCGCTGACCTGCACTGCTTCCACTAACAACAAGGCCGCAAGTAAAGTGGAGTTTTGTTGTCAACTTAGCAGTTTGGCCACTATATTTGGTGATTTTTCTTGGGTGACTTGCCCAATAAAAAAATAAAAATAAAAATTCAAAGCTTGTTTGGGATAAAATAAATCTTAGATGGTCTAAAAGCCGAACTTGTTTGTATGTTATTGTCATTTGTTTGTTTCTTTCATCAAAGGCGCAATGAAAAATAAAATCACAAATCATATTGTTATTATAAAAAAAAAAACATTTTATCTTAAGGCCACATTTCCCAGTCCTAAGTCCGACTGCATTCAAGTCAACAATCAAAAACGGTCATCTTGTGGTTTGACGAGCTCGTAATGATCATAAAGGTGATCAAAATTATTTACCGCACATGTTCATAATTCAGTGCAAACAGAGGCAGTCTGTTTTTAGTGTCCCGTCCGATGGTGGCGGCGGGACAAGGCACTCTTCTTCCTCCGGGCCGGCCCACCTCGTGGAAATCATTTTGAAATCATCATCAGAATCCAATTAGGTCTCGTTAAAGGGTTGGTGGAGGGGGGACAGGACAGGACAGGGCTTTCCTTCACTCCGCCTTCCTGAGACGCTTTCATGTGCTCATCTGCCCTCACTGGCATCTTTGTCAGTGAGGGCTTTCACACAAGGCCCAGTCATCCTCCACCTTTTCTTTTTTACCCATTTCCTGCCAGAGGAGAAACATACTGTGTCCCCAGACTGACCTTGTGGGTCCTCTCTAGCCTTCCCTTGCTTGGGCCAATCAACAATTCCTGCAGTCCGAACAGGCAATTTCTGTATGGCGTATTTCCACAGCAGGGACTTTTGTCTGGACTAAGCACTATCAGTGAACAATTGTGAGATTGGACGGGTGTCTATTTGGGCCTAATAAGTACCAGGAACAAAAACGGTTAATAGGGAATGCGGCTTTACTTTTGGTTTTGGGGGACAAATAGTCATGTGGGAAACAATTCTGCCTAGCAACCAATGACAGTGAAGTTTGAGTATTTTGAAATTACTCACCTGACACAACTGGAAGTCCTACAGTATTTTTGTTCTCTCTACAGTCTTTGGCAAGTAAATTGTCGCAGGCCCAAACTCCGGTAGCTTGATTTTCCATACGACCTGCTTCTGGCTTGATACATTGCACACAAAACAATCAACGTTATTAGCGTTAGCATTGCAGGCATTTCAAGTGTGTGTGTGTGTGTGTGTCTGGCTGTGTTGGCTTACTTACTGCAAGTAGACGTCTTTGTCCACCACTCACCAAGTCGGTGGAGATGTTTGGTAAGAAATGTTCGCTGAGGATGACAATTTGGAAAGTTATGCATTCCTCTATGTGTTAATGAGCCATTAATTCAGCAAATACCTTTGGAACACAGAAGATGTAATGCAGGTGCAAGCTTCATGATTAAAATAGTTTTAGAATTAAAACAGAAAATATTATTAATATTCAAAAGATTATTTTAATTTAATACAGAGGAATCATTGTTGCATCCCTGCTTTGTTGAGATGATGTGGTAATGTTGCTCTCTTCAAGCCGTGATCTTCTCAATGGAGCGTTTCGCAGCCGAAATTGAAGCGGTTGGGATGAAAATCAGCACTTCCAAATCTGAGACCATGGTCCTTAATCAGAAACGGGTAGTGTGCCCTTTCGAAGGTCGGGATGAGATCCTGCTCCAAGAAGTTTATGTATCTTGGGGTCTTGTTCTCGAGTGAGAGGAGAATGGAGAATGAGCTCGACAGACAGTTCGCTGCAGCGTCTGCGGTGATGCCTTCACTGCATTGGTCTGTCGTAGTGACGAAGGAGCTGAGGCGAAAGGTGAAGCTCGATTTACCAGTCAATTCCCGTTCCTACCCTCACCTATGGTCACGAGCTTTGGATCATGACCGCAAGAACAAGATCCCGGATACAAGCGGCTAAAATGTGTTTTTCCTTCGCGGGGTGTCCGAGCTCTCCCCAGATAGGGTGAGACGCTCGATCATCCGTCAGGAATCAAGCCGCTACTCCTCCACATTGAGAGGAGCCAGATGAGTTGGCTCGGGCATCTGATTAGGAGGCCTCCACGATGCCTTTCTGGTGAGGTGTTCCGGGCATGTTCCACCGGCAGGATGCCTTGGAAGAAGAGTTGGAAGAAGTGGCTGGGGAGAGTTAAGTCTGGGTTTCCCTGCTGAAGCTGCTGCCTCCATGACCCAATCCCGATTCAGCGGTAGAAAAATGGATGGATGGTACTTCATGCATGTGTGTTATGTACAGTATATTTCTGTTATACCGGTATACTGCATTTATTGAGACTTCTGGGATTGACAGTTTACGTGAGACATAGAAGCCTGTTAATGTTAAAAGGCAAACCAAGACAAGGTTGTTCAACAGTTAAAAGGTTGCTGCTCACCTCTCCGAGTGCCTCAAAGTATTCTGGTTTCGAAGCCATTCACGAGTCTGGTCCCACCTCGCCCGACCCGGGCCGGTCTCCGCCTGGTGAACTGGGCCGCCGCAAGAAAACAACCAATAATGATTAAAGGTGACAATTAGTTTTGAGATTTGTATCAAACAAAGCTCATTTGACAGCAACATGTGCTAAGTCAAAGAGGCTTGGGGGATTTTTTTTTTAAATAATGATATACAAAATGTTTATTTTAACCATAGATGACAGTGTGGGAAAGCCCTCAATATGTTGATTTGTTCAGCCTACGAATAATAATGACAACCTCAGGAACCTCAGCAATTTCAAAAGTGGCTCTGCATCGCTGAAAAAATAAAAACGTTTGTGTGTGTGTGTGTCACAGTAAAAAGTTACTGCGGGCAGACTAAAAAAAAAAAGCTTGTGCGGACAAAGCTGCTGGTGTGTTTACTTTCAGTTTTAAGAGCATTGTATGTTTGTTGACAAAGATTTCCAGTTGCTGAAAGACACGTGACTCTCTCCCCGACCGCCGTGGTTCTCCAGTCCGTCAGCTTTCTGGAGCAAGAGAGAACTGGGCTGATTTACGAGGCGTGTTGAAATCCCATAATAAGGCCGTAACTCAGAGTAAACATTTGCATTGTGCTGACAGTAGGGCGGCCGTAGACACGGGTGTGGGGTAATAATGGATACTGACGGGCCGTCACTGGGACTAATGACGACATTATTGCTCACTTTCGAGGGAAAGGGCTGCAGTTTTCATGGGTTAATTGCTGAGGACCACTAAAAGTGTCAAGTGATGGATGTTCCCCCCTCAGGGGGTGCACAAGCGGGGCCGGCAAATTGATGCTAGCGCTTCCCAATTTGGAAAGATGAGGCCGTCGGGAGTCACTTTCAACTACTATGAATTAATTTTTGATTAAATATGTGTATTTTCAACAATTTATGTGATTGAAATTGACGCAGGAGCAATTTTATGGACTAAAACGACAGCAAACCAGCGCTGAACTAGTTTTAGGGTTAATTATAAAGAACCACTGACTCTGACAGAAAAACTATGAAGGTTAGGGAGTTGGGATAGAAGGTTTACGTTAGGACTTCTATTAGGGTTAAAGGCGTTAGGATTGGAGATTAGTGGGAGGGGGTTCGATTCAGAGTTACAATTACGGAATTGGGGTTTGAATCAGGTGGTTTAAGTGAAGGGGTTTGGGTTAGAGTCAGGGGGTTGGGAGTTGGTTCGGAAATAGGGTTAGGCTGTTCGAGTTAGAAAATTAAAATTAGGGCGTGGAGGTCAGATTTATGGGGTGGGCATTGGGGTTTAAGTCTGGGGGTTGGCATTTTGAGCCTTGGTCTAGGGTTAGGTGCTAAGGACAAAGTAGGCGGTCGTGTTAGTGTTTAAATGTTATGTAAGGGGTTCGGGCATTTGGGTTAGGGGGTTAGGACAGAGGGTTAGGATTGGGGGCAAAAATTAGCTAAAAATGTAGTACCCCAGGAGGGTACACTAACGGTGGCATTGGGCACAAGACGACGGTAAGAAAAAAAAATTCTACAAAGAATTCCTACTAAAAATGTATTTTTAAACGTATTGCTGAAAAGAAAGAGGTTACCAAATCTTCCCTTTTTCGTGTGTAATAAGAATTTGATCAAAAATTAAGCAAGGTGTGGGAGCCAACAAAGTTGCGCTCCGTCGGCTCTGTTCATCTCACCTTTATGAAAAGACAGTCAAGGCATCTAAAATTGCAAGAGTTGATCAAATAAATTCAATCCTCCGACATGAGCACACAGACACGCTTATGGTTAGTCAAATAAGTGCTTCAAAAAAAAATGGCGCTCATATCTCAAAAAGAGCTTCTGAAACCACATGAAAAAGATGATAGTCAGGGTTGGAGTTTGAGGATGAGGGTTGGGGGGGAAACGGTTTGGGTTTTTTAACACCTTGGAGGTGTTCTTATCGTAATTGAGGTTATGGGTTAGGTTGGGTTTAGGGTTGGCATTACAGATGATGTTTAAATTTGGGTTGAGGTTAGGTTTAATATGTTGGAGTTAGGGTTAGGTTGACCGAATCTGGGAATATAACATTCAATACGGCAACAGCATGGAGACAATTCACCCCGCACCAACCGCCCCCAACCCCCACGAATCTACAAACCTCCCGAGACCCCCTCCAGTACTCCTTCAGGATATCAGGCGGGGGGGGGGGGGGGCCCCGTAGGATTCACGCCTATTAAGAGGGGCTCTTAAGCGCATTAAGCGAGCTCGTCTCTGCGCCGAGGAGAAGAGCGAATATCAGAAGGTCGGGAGGAGGAACAGAGGGTGGCCTGAAGGACTCAAGAAATGACACACTTCTTCCCCCCGTCCGCCCCGACCACTCCTTCAGCTAGTTCGATAAACTACGAATGCACTGTCAAAGATGATCATAAAACCCCATTATGCCTTGTTTTTGATACTGTAAATCCTACTTCCCTAAAAAAGTGCACCAAGCGGTTTATTTACTGAACTACAGATGGGGGAGGAGTTAAAGCCGCTGTCTCCACATCATGTAAGATTTGAAGCCGACCGGGCAGAATTGTTGGAACACAAACAACACTGTGGAGCCACCACGTCAGACTGTACTTGAACGCTAACATTTGTCTCCACATAGTTCGAAGATCAAAGGCAGACTCTGTGGAACCAATAAATTGCATTGCTCCCCGATACACGAACATGCACATGCACAACATTGTGGAAAGAACGCATACAGAACTTTTTAATCACCTTTTAAGACAACCGTCTCCACATGAAGGTGAGAATTGAGGAAGACCGGTTGGGACATGCACAACATTGTGAAGCGACACGTCTTACGCTACAGGAACACTAAAGACGCCGTCTACTCACGGCATTGAGGCGAAACAAATAAGTTGCATAGCTGCCCCAAACACAAAACATGGACGCGCATACGAGACTGCGGAGGGACCACGTCACCCACTGTGGCACACTTGACAACAGGAATCATCCGAGGAATGTTTTTTTTTCCCTTCACAACAAAACATCTCGAGGCTCGTCAACCACCTCCCGCGCCACCCCTTTCCATCCTCTTCCCTGTCTCTCCGTGTAAGCCGATACCCGTTTCAAGTGGGTTACTCATGTCCAGCACATCCACACAAAGCCCGGATAAAATAAACACGCCGCGTCAGATATCTTGGAAAGAATCTGTCATGGCTTTTCGGGGCTAATCACCTCCAGAAGGACCCGTACTCAAAACCCCCTGAAACGTTAACCCCTCTTGGGCAGAGCGTGTCGGGCCCAGCCAGGCCTGGCTGCCTCCTCAGACCTCGGGCACTGGGGGGAGATCCGGAGGAGGAGGAGGGGGAGGAAGGTGCTTTCTACAGGTCACGGCCAGGGGCGCGCCAGAGAAGGTCCATTAAGGATCACAGCACCGGGAGCCAGTCCATACACACCATCGGCTTAATGCGGTGTTTCCCAAATACTGTGCCGGGAAATTATCCAATTTCACTTAATTGCTCAAACGTGCTATTTAATTACTACAAATGATGCATCTTGGTTCATCTATCCATGGCTACAACGTATCTCCCACTAGATGGCAGAAGTCATAATTAACCTGTGTATCTATCCACCTGTTGCCATTCATACAACAGAATAATAGCGCTGTGATCAGGCTTTGATTGCACATGGAGTTGATAAAAGTGTGAGTAAATTCAGACCAGATCATCATTATTGTTTGTGATGCGCCATGAGAGTATTTTAATGTTAACTCTGTGCCTTGGCTCAATAACGATTAGGAAATAGTGCGCTTATTGTGTTGAAGGTGCAGGGGGGTAAATTGTACCCCCCCACCCCCAAATAAAATAAAATAAAATAAAATACACTGGTGCCTTGAGATATGTGACCACGCTTCGAAACTCAAAACGCTCAGATCTCAAATCACCTTTCCCCATTAAAATGTGTGGAGATATCAATCCGTTCTGCAAAATAACATAAAAAACGTGACATCAAGACAAAACGCTTGTGCATCATGGTTTAATGTAGGAATTCAAGTTATTGTGCTGCTCCTTCTGGTGGGCTCTCTTTGGGCACCAGGAGGCAGAATAATAATGTCTTGACGACACACACGAGGAAGAATAGTTTGAAAATTTCTATAAGTGACTCAGTAAGATTTTTTTCATACAGGATAAATAATACATGCCTGTGAGAATTATTTGGTCTGTCTACATGTGTGGCTCCACCATTTGTATTCAAATAGCCGTAAGTATTTTAACCCAATACGAGCGATGCTAATCATGAGCATCTCAATGGCCTTTTCCATTGTATGTTAGCATTAAGCTAGCAGGGACTTTCTTTAAACAGCTGTTTGGCTGTTTGAAATACACATATAATACTCGTTTCATGTTTAGTTTGACAGTAAACCTGATCTGGGAGGGGTATTAAATAACTTGAAGACTCTTTTTTCGTTGAATTGTTCACCATTTGCACCAATGTGCTGTTTAGTGGAGTTATAATCAGACAACACTCGCTTGGTGCTCAAAACAAATAAAAAGATCCCTGGCATGACAATTCCTCTCTTGAAAAAAAAAACCTCATAAGTCGGTTTTGAGGGGGCTGTCCTGTCTCACTAACCACCCCCCCCAACCCCCAAAGTGAAAATGACGTTTGCTACCTGTCATGAACACACCAAAGCAAATGGTGTCACCATTAAGTGGACACTTTTATGCCCGAATTATTGTTTGAACAGCTCTCTCTGGATGAGATATAATATATGCCCACTCGCACACTCCTACCACTCATTTATCTCTCTTCCCTCCAGCTCCTTCTCCCCCTCTCAAGTCTGGCTGCGGATGTCACAATGTCAAATTATCCCTCCACCTCAGGGCAGGCCGAGGAGGCCAAGGGAGAAATGTCTCTTCTTGAACTTCCTCCGAGCCCGTTATGCATATTTTCAGGAACGCTGTGGAAAAGACTCGAGTCTTGAGCTACTTTTACACTAAAACCGATCCGTGCTTTCTTTTATTTATCAAACTAATGTTGTGAAGCAATGAAAGTTTGCAGGGAGACAGACGAATAAACGAACGACCATAACTTTGTGACTGTGATTGTGTATATAAGTGTAGGTCAATGTTAATCAATGTTGATTGGGTAGAGGGGCATGATAAACATCTCAAAAAAATACATATGCAAACTGTAATCATAGTGGGAAAGCGTATAACAACGGCAGTTATCCAATTGTTGACAGAAATAATAGGAAACAAAAGAAAGATTGAATATTTGAATCATACTATTATCAGAAGGTTGAATATTGAATAATTATTCTCAGGTCTCTGTTTCGGCCCACTCCTGCTTTAGACAATGTCCCTCCGTAAACAGCTTGGCCTTACCCCTAGTAGCATTTCTGTTGCGCCGTGCCAGCCTGTTTGGGGGCTCCAGCTGGTAGGTGGTGAGCGGCTGGTTTCTCCAGGCCTCCAGTTGCCCTGATGGACCTACAGAGGGAGGGCAGAAGGAGGTTAAATCAGACCTAAAAAAAAGCAGGGAACCGCAACCTCACTTCTGGGAAGTATGAAAGCACGGCTCTGGTTGCCACCATGAGTTATACTCGACGAAGACCTGGCCGGCGTTGGGGCGGGATGACAGGATGACATGCCCATCAAAGGGTTGGACTACTGTTGGAGCGGAGCTGCAGGGCCACGTCAACCCGGACCGCACGAAACCCAGACAACGACGACACGAGACTTGTCCTTTTCCGCAAATGAAGCTCAATAAGAAGCGACAGAGTCTGGCTTCTGCTGTGTGTTACGGCTCGTTAGCGCACGCGAGCTGGAAAGGTGCTCTGCTCTCAAAGCGCAGCCCAAGGAACAAACAGGACCATCAAACCAAGCAACATTTCGATTTTTTTTCTTCTTGTTAGGAAATGCCGTCAAGGGCATTTAGTGTTAAAGGAGACACATTATGCAATTTTTTCCACAACACAAGTCAAAATAGACCAAGGATCAAGAATTACAGCATACTTTCTATTACACTCCTTTTATAACACAAAAGAAATCAGACATTTCGGAGTGGCCTCGGCTGTCTCAAGCTTACAATATCCTGCTCATATATTCCACTTGTCAGAGCAATAAGCAAATGCATACTTCCTACAAAGTTTAAATGTTACATACCTGCGCTTTTCTGCTTGGACTTCATCTTCTGGGCTCTCCTAAGCATCAGCTCAGCCGTGTGCCTGTTAGTGAAGCCCCTACAGGCATAACATTACCATAAAGAGCATTACGTGTGATGTTAAATGTAATATGGATCCATGAATAATGTAATGCTTCAGGATTTTAAGTTCAAATAGAAGGGGACCGAGAATGCAACCATGTGGGACTCCACACCGTGAAGATTCAGACACAAGTTGATACAAATAGGGACAAGAGTCGATCTAAGATCCAATTGCACTTGTTAAAGTGGGTGCTTTTGTTCAGAACAAATATATCCATCCATCCATCCATCTTCTACCGCTTATCCGGGGCCGGGTCGCGGGGGCAACAGCTTTAGCAGGGAAGCCCAGACTTCCCTCTCCCTAGCTACTTCTTCCAGCTCTCCCCGGGGGATCCCGAGGCGTTCCCAGGCCAGCTGGGTGACATAGTCACTCCAGCGTGTCCTGGGTCTTCCCCGGGGTCTCCTCCCGGTGGGACATGCCCGGAACACCTCACCAGGGAGGCGTTCAGGAGGCATCCGAATCAGATGCCCAAGCCACCTCATCTGGCTCCTCTCGATGTGGAGGAGAAGCGGCTCGACTCTGAGCCCCTCCCGGATGACCGAGCTTCTCACCTTATCTCTAAGGGAGAGCCCGGACACCCTGCGGAGAAAACTCATTTCGGCCGCTTGTATCCGGGATCTCGTTCTTTCGGTCACGACCCATAGCTCGTGACCATAGATGAGGGTTGGAACGTAGATCGACCGGTAAATTGAGAGCTTCGCCCTTTGGCTCAGCTCCTTCTTCACCACGACAGACCGATACAACGTCCGCATCACAGCAGACGCTGCACCGATCCGCCTGTCGATCTCTCGCTCCCTCCTGCCCTCACTCGTGAACAAGACCCCAAGATACTTAAACTCCTCCACTTGGGGCAAGATCTCTCCCCCGACCCGGAGGGGGCACTCCACCCTTTTCCGACTGAGGACCATGGTTTCAGATTTGGAGGTGCTGATTTTCATCCCAACCGCTTCACACTCAGCTGCGAAACGCTCCAGTGAGAGTTGGAGAGCCCCGTTTGAAGGAGCCAACAGCACCACATCATCTGCAAAAAGCAGGGATGCAATACTGAGGCCACCAAAACGGACGCCCTCAACGCTTCGGCTGCGCCTAGAAATTCTGTCCATAAAGATTATGAACAGAATCGGCGACAAAGGGCAGCCTTGGCGGAGTCCTACCCTCACTGGAAACGATTCCGACTTACTGCCGGCAATGCGAACCAAACTCTGACATCGGTGGTATAGTGACCGAATAGCCCGTATCAGGGGGTTCGGTACCCCATACCCACGAAGCACCCCCCACAGATCTCCCCGAGGGACACGGTCAAACGCCTTCTCCAAGTCCACAAAACACATGTAGACTGGTTGGGCGAATTCCCACATACCCTCGAGGACCCTGCTAAGGGTGTAGAGCTGGTCCACTGTTCCACGGCCGGGACGAAAACCACACTGCTCCTCCTCAATCTGAGGCTCGACTTCCTGACGGACCCTCCTCTCCAGCACCCCTGAATAGACCTTACCAGGGAGGCTGAGGAGTGTGATCCCTCTGTAGTTGGAACACACCCTCCGGTCCCCCCTTTTAAAAAGAGGGACTACCACCCCGGTCTGCCAATCCAGAGGCACTCTCCCCGTTGACCACGCGATGTTGCAGAGGCGTGTCAACCAGGACAGCCCCACAACATCCAGAGCCTTGAGGAACTCCGGGCGGATCTCATCCACCCCTGGGGCCCTGCCACCGAGGAGCTTTTTAACCACATCGGTGACTTCAACCACAGAGATAGGAGAGCCCACCTCAGGGTCCTCAGACTCTGCTTCCTCCAAGGAAGACGTGTTGGTGGAGTTGAGGAGGTCTTCGAAGTACTCTGCCCACCGGTTCAAATATATAATTACAAATATAATGTTATTATAATAAGGTTATTAGTTAAACCTTTGGGAAGAAATTCATTTTTTGTAAGATTTCCTGAAAAAAAATTTGCAAGAAAAAAAACAGCTTTATTTTCTTTAGGGAAAATTATGACAAATGTACGAAAATTGCCTTTAAAAAATGTTATTTATGTTTTTTTCCCAAAAACAAACTGCTTTATCATCATAACATTTTTTTCAATGTGCTACTATTACTGCTTCTTCATCATCGTGAGATAATTTACCATTCCTCCAGAATTCTTTCTGATCTCTCAGAGAAGTCGCTTGCGATAGAAGTTGAAGAAGACATTTTCCTAAAATGAAAAAAATATATTTTCTATGATTTTCAAAACTACATAAATTTCTCATTCACAATTCCAGAGATGATGGTCAGAAGTCATGAGCGGTGTTGTCAAGTACTCCGTTCGCTTCTGGCGTTAGCATTGCTAGTGGCTAGTTGGCAGTTACCTGTCTTACCTATTGGAGCTCTGGGGGGAAACCCTCTTCTCCTCACATTCTCTGACCTCCCAAGCTTGCGTAAGCCTCTGTTTGGGCAGAGGTGGTAGAACCAACTGGGAATGTTCCGGATAGATGCCTGGGAGCTAGAATGCAAACAATACTTACTAGGACCGACCGTAAAAGCAGCTGGGCCGTTTCAGCCTGACCCAAACGGCCCACATGATGTACAGCGCGAGCGAGCTGGCCAGCCAAAGAAAAGATCCAATGGGAGGTAAATGACGGCAGAGAAAACACAGCAATGTGAAAAATGACATCAGGCCTCAAGAACAAAAAAAGCCAGCATGTTTTTCCAGAGAACGCATTTAAAGATCAATCAGCGACAGATGGAAAGGAATGCACTGAGGGGGGCGATAACAGCCATGACAAAGGGACAGCGAATAACTCCTCTAGGGAAGAAATCCAAGCGTACCGGCCTTTATGAGGGGTACAATGTTTATGCGGAGGAGAAGGGCCTTCCATTTGTTTTTAATAATATTCAGTTAACATTGGATGACAATATACCGTATGTACTGTATATAGTATGTATATTTGATGATTTTGCGCAGGGGTGTCAAACTCATTTTTGTCGTGGGCCACTTTGGTGTTACGCCTTCCCTCGTAGGGCCATTACGACATTGAAACCGGATAAATGTTTAATCATCACATCGTATTATTACTTGTACGCAACAAATCAAATTGATGGATTACTAGTTTTGAAATCAGTCAATTGTTTGTTTGTTGTTTGTTCAATTATTGTCCAAGTGAGTGTAAACAGGGTACAACAATTATTGCAAAATCTCATTTCTCATTTATTACACATGACAATTTGACATTTCGGTTCAGATTTGAGCAAGGACCATGGAACTTGACACACATGATTTGCTTTCGCGGGCCACATAAAATGACGTGGCGGGCCGGATCTGGCCCCCGGGCCTTGAGTTTGACACCCGTGAATTAGCGGATTAAAAAAAAATTGATGGATTTATGGATTACATTTTTTTTGTTGAATTTCACCATCTTTTTTGTGATGTCACGTGTGCCCTTAATTTATCAAGGAAATGACATGCCCCGTCTGTCGGCCATATCTATCAGTTCAACCTTACCGGCTGCTTGGACGCTGAGTAACATCTGGCAGGAGCATCCTCACATAAAGTCCAGCCTTGCTCCAGTGTTGTCTTTTGATATAGACGAAAAAATATATAAATAAAGTTACCGGTACTCATAAAAGTATTTTTGGACAGGAAAAGAGCAAGGTTCACGTTTTCATTTTTGATTTATTGCAAATGACTATGCCGACGGACGCATAGCTCCATTAATTAGTCAGATATTCGACTATAGTGTCCAAGAATAATTCCGAATTAAATCATCACAAAACAAGTTCAGCAATTACAGCTTTTTTTTTTCCTTTTACAGACATTGTACTTCCTGGTTCTTTGTTAAGACATGTACAAAGCTCACTGGCTTGAATAAAAAACATTTTGCAAAGTAACTTGCCACACAGTTTATATTTAAATCTACATTCTATGACATAAAATTACCTTTTGATTAAGCATATCACTATTTTGTAATCACAATGTTTACCATGAATCAGATTAAAAAAGGTGAGCCTGTTGATTTTTGACATATTCAAATGACTTTGTAGATGGCTGTATAGCTTTATTGGTCATTTATTAAATTATAAATGGAAAAGTTCAACTTGTAAGCCCATTTGACCCTTTAAGACCCCTTGTACTGTTTAAGGCACATATTGACCTTACGAGTTTCGCTAAAAGAAGAAAAAAAAAACATACTTTGTGATTTTGGAGCACTTGTCAGTGGCCGCATAACCTTACTAAATAGTCAGATGGTCTGGTATTGGGTCCATGAAGAATTCGTTGAATGCATAACTGTGGATGGCCACATAGCTTTAGTAGCTCATCAAATGGTCTACTTTTTTGTCCAAGAGTAATTTAGGGTTTCAAAGGACTATGCAGACAGCCGTATAATTTTAATAATTACTCAGATGGTCTCTGTAGCATCCAAGTATAATTCAGGGACTGAGACGACGATGTGGATGGCTGCATAGCTTTTTTAATTTGTCAGATGGTCTATTGTGATATCCAAGAATTAAAGGATTCAACGATGATTAACTACATCCACATAGCTTTATCTTCGATTGAGATAGTCTACTCAAGTGTTCACAAATTATTCAGGAAATTCAAATGACTATGGAGATGGCCGCATAGCTGTAACGCGTCTTCATGACTATGTGGACGGCCACATAGCTTTATTAGCTCATCACATTGTCCAGGAATAATTTAAAGATTCAAATGACTATACAGACAGCTGCATAGCTTTAAATTAGGTTTTGAGTGTTGGCTTTTTTTCTTTTTTTTGTTCTGTGATTGAACAATTTTTGGTGAAGGTGTGTCTTAGCAAAGGTGTACCTACACACCTCATCCATGACAAACTCCTCCACATCCACCAGCTCAAAAGCATCGTCGTCATCTTCCAGGGACGTGACGGCGGCAAGAGCAGCGGCCAACCTCCTCCTCAAGGTGAAGCCTCTCCATCGCGCCTGGATGCGGAAAACACACAAAACATTTTTTTTTTTTGAACGCTTCATGAATCACAGTGCTAAAATACAACACGCTATTCCATTCCAAAGACAAAACATGTTCGGCTTTCTTTTTTTTTCTTTTTTTTCCCCTGAACTCTGCATGACTTCAGATTGCTGCAAGACAAATGGAGCTCCAGTGTGCCTCTAAATCCTATGAGTCCCCGTGGGAATTGGAGGAAGAACAGGGGCGACTCCTACTACCACACTTCTTTGGAATTTGATAAATCACGACGTACCTTTCCAACACATGGACGCACAACTATTCTTGTGAGATTCCAACTTTTGCTCTGAAAACTATATATCCTTTAAAAAAATAATACAACTTTATTCTCATAAGAGAGTATCTTTCTATTTTAAAATAGTCATAAGATTTTATTATAGAAAAAAATATTTCTTCTCACATTAACATTTCATAAAAAATGTTATCTGGAAAAAAATATGACTATTAAGATTTTATCTTATTCTTGTGAAAATACAGCTACTAATTACACCCACCCACCCCACAAACAGACACACACACACACGTACACAAACACACCTACAATCGTTCATACCTCAAAGGATTGTGTGCTGGATAATAAATCTGCAGGAAGTGTTGAATTGACACACTTTTTGTAAAAAGAAAAAAAAGCCCCGTGGAGGATTAGTGCAACGAGGCTACACGGCACGTGTGAGGCCCACAAAATAGCCGACCGGTGAAGAACCTTACATTGGTTTACAAGAATTCCCAAATGGGGACACGCACGCCACATTAAAAGTGAAATAGTGATCTCTAATACTTTAACCAAAATTCATTTTCATGTGTTTTCACCATCACAATATGCCTTGGAGGGGGGAGGGGGGGGGGGGGGTCGAAGAACGGGTGCACCAACTCAATCAGGGTGTTTGGTGGGAGTCGGGGGGGGGGGGGGGGGTGTCTAAAAACATTTGGGAAAGATTGCCCTGGGGTGGCCAATGATTTTTACCTGGATGAGAGTTGCCGCATGGTGCTGGGCAATAATGCTCTTCTGCACAGTGGACTCAGCGTTCCCTTCATATGAGGCGTATCCTCCTCCGACTTCTGATGCAACGGAGTTGCTGATGGCAAACAGAGAAAATGAGAAAACAAATTCCTCTAAAACTAAAAAAAAAATGGCAAAAATAGTCAGAAATGAATCTTAAAACAAACAAACTTGGGTATTTGTCTTTGCTTGACTATCATGATGCTAGCAGGCCACCTACTGGTTCACAACAACAACAAAAATGACAAGACTAGATATAATTTTTTTATTTACTCTTCCATTCGGACTAAAACAGCAGAAAAGCGGATACGTGAATCTCATTCCAATGGTACCTTGACCTATGACTTTTCCAAATTATGAGCTGTCGCTCGCTCAATTTGACAAGATCTGAGTTATAAACTCAGTCCCGGATGAATTAAACACTTCAGTCAAGGTACACAAAACAATGCCTTTCCATGTTTGGTGGAACAAACAAATGTGAGTGAATTACCTTTGAAGGTCCCAGTCTTGATGGTGTGACACCATTTGCACACTGCCCCTTGTTCCATCCACTGCAGATGCGTGAACATCACAAAATGGCGTCGCACAGCCCGCGCCGGAGGCGACAGGTAAAACCTCGTCAAGACTTTTCTCCAAGGTTGTCCAGCTGGCGGATGTTGGGCCGACGTGGGCACGTTCTAGGGAGCGTCGTTGCTCCTTGGCCAGATGCAAAGTTTCCATCAGGTGTCCGCAGGAAAGTTTGATGGCGTCCAGTGGTCGCGAAACCTTGCTGTCAACAAAGAGCATTTTTACACAGCATGAAGAAAAGCCAATAAGAACGTACATTAGTACCGGTAGTTATTATATATTTTCATGGTACAACACTGACGTGATGACACTTTAGTATCATGTACAGTAGCCAATATACAGATTGCATGTCGTTATGACGTTTGGCTTGTCCCAGCAGAGGTCGCCACCGCAGGTCTGCTGCAAGATTTGTTTAGCACAGTTTTTACGCCTTCCAAAATCACCCGTTTTCCTCACTCACGTTCAAATAACTGTAAATGTATTGTCCCCTCAAAATCACTCAACCATTAAAGTCCAAACCGCCGGTAGCAAAAGAAGCAGACTCCAGCAAGAAATTGTCTAAAATGGGCAGGGGTCACCGACCTTTGTAAAACGGAGAGCTATTTCTTGAGTTCTGATGAATGAGATGCGCCAGCAGCTTGAGACGCACCTCTGAAATAACTCATTTGTTCAAACTATTTGGGGCTATTCATTGACTCATAGTCACTCTATGGCATGTCTGTACGAATTATACGGGGCGGGTCATGCACACAAAATTGAACTGTGAACTGCATTCGTTTTTGTTTGCGTGTTTCTAATATTTCCAAATTTACACCGACGCAGGTGTGATTTAAAAAAAGAATAGCATCACTCAGAAAGTTTGAGGCATCTCACCAGTGGACTATTTTTAGAACAGGCCCGCAGGTTATGCATGTGGTCTTTGGACAGGGGCTGCCTGTTGCCCATGGGCACTACGTTGGCAACCCCTCGTCAACAGCGTATTCCGACTGATGTACAAATTACATAATTTCCGTAGGAACGAAAACTCCGTTGTAAACCTAAGACCTCTGTTACTCATACTAGTTGTGAGTAACATCAGCCCCCACACCCTTTTATCGTGGACCTCCAAGAGAAGGTATGTGGGTCTCCAAACCGCATATAGTGACTCTTTCATTGAAGGGATTTTAGTGGCTACAAAGGAACCCCAATGAAAACGTAATGAATCTATTAGCAGCGTGTCTCTGATTCCCGCTTTCTGTCCTCCGGCCCGGGGGGCTTTTCTAGGGTAGCAAGCCAGTAACCTGTAGACCACGTCCCTCTCTACAAAGACCTGCCTCTTCCCCTCACAGTGGGATAAAGAGGGAGAGGAGTCTGGAGGTCCAAAGGGAAGCGACCCCGGTAACCCTCCTTCTTTTACCTGCTGGTTCACTCCGGGGTCACTCTGAGATGCTAAAACACTGTTCCACTCAAGGTTTATATGGAAAAACCCTATAGAGTCTCAATAGGAAATTATTGAAAAATCCAGAGGTGTACTGCACTTTACAGTGAGACCTGGAATGTTAGAAAAAGACCCCAACAGCAGTTTCACTGATTGACACGAAATCGGTGGACATGTTTATCATAACAGGAAGTACGAAAAAGTCTCAAGGACCCATGTCTAACATTCAACAGGAAGTTGTCTATTTAGGTTTGAAGTAGCCATTTTGGGACAAATTCCCAGGCTGTTACTTTGATGAACTTTTACTGGGGAATTTGCCCAAATTGGAAGCACGGATACTAGACAGATGGGATTTAACTCCGATTTTTATTTTCCCTGCATCTAATGTCAACAGACCATAAGCTTAACCATAAATTGGAGGACTTTCAGACAGTTGGGTTTGGGGGCGGGGGGGGGGGGGGGGGGGGGTGAGCCCCTGAAACCAGTTTCACCTATCAGTACCAAACTGGGTAGACATGTCTGGCAAAACAAGACAAAACAAAAATGTCTCAAAGAACAATGCCCAAAACTGAACAGGAAGGTGAAGCCAATTCAGCAGTATTTCAGTGCTTGTACTTTGGCAAACCCGTACAAAGATATTCACCCAAGTAAGTGAGCCTCACGAGGAAGCAAATATTCCTCATCAATGAAAAATTCTAAATGATCAAGATTTAATGGCTACACCAATAATTTGGGTAGAGCATGGTGTCAAATTTTGATCGACACTTCAAGGACACGCAAGTAAAAAGGAAATAAAATAAAAATAGGCCTCAACACCAATTTCCCTAATCAACAGGAAATATCGCTGGACGTGTCTATCTTAACCCTTTCAGGGATTCAGATTACTACAGTGGACAGTTTGTCATTTTATCAGGTTACAGGGTGCATGAAAGGGTTAAAGGGTCGTGTTGTCCATTGTGACTTGACGCAGCCAATTTTTAGGCAAATTCTGGGATTCGTAGAATGACGAATTCCAAAGATGGAATTCGCCCAAATAAACCCCATTTGGAAGCAGGCGCATTAGACAAATAGGCCATGGCTTTTAGTTTTGTCTGCAGCATTTCTTATGGGTGGAGCATGCCATTTAAGTTGGACCATTGAGGTTTTTTGGAGTTTAAAAAAAAAAAAAAATTTAAAAAAGCGCTGCTGACACCAGTACACAGACAAATGCAAAATTTGATGGACATGTCTGTCATATAACAGGACAGACTCAAAAGAATTCAACAGGAAGTCTGCTATTTTGTCTTTAAGCAGCCATTTGGGGTAAATTCCAGAGAATCTATTTTTCACGACAACAGCCTCTTTGTGAACCTTCCGCCTTCTAGTTGTACACGTCTTCACTGTATTTTTTTTAAGTATCCGTCCAACATATTGGACCACTTTGCAGCAGTCTTATGTTCACTGACTTTTAAAAGTAAAAGTGATATTGTCTACAAGTGCTCTTTCATCCTGCTTCCTGTAGGGAAAAGTTGTGAAACTGTACCCCCGCCGGACCCCATGGTTCCTCCACCTTTACTACACGGGCGTGTGGTCAATGCGCTCAACCTCGTCTAAGCCTTGCAGTGACACCGGGTCGGGCCAGGGGTTAAATGGCGGCGCTGTTCCCTGCAAAGACCACAAACTGGCACATTGTCCAATGGCCAGAGGGGGGTAGAGGGCAGGCTGTGAGGGGTGAGCCACGCTACCGGCGCTCCCTCAAGCCATCGCAGTCCTCAGTGTGACCTTTGGGAGTCGTCGATGCCACTTTTCATCTTTTGTGCTTCGTAATTTGGATGGGTCACTGAGACGAGTGGAAAGTTGACCGCCGTTTTTGAAAGCCTTGGTGGTCCGCGAAGCACCGCGGGCCGGCGACGTGGAAGGCCTTGTGAAAATAGATGAACGTTGTCTTAAGGCTCGCTACACCCCGTGCATCAGACATAACAAGAAGGTAGCTCCGCATTCCTGGCCGGCTCGAGGGTCACTTAAGACGAGACTAAAAAGATATGGTGTCTTTTGCACCACCCAGTGTGTTTGTCGCTTGCTGCGCTGCTTGATTACCTGGTAAAACATGCTACAAAAAGATCACTTAAAGGTTTCTGAGCACCAATAATTGCAAAAAAAAGGCCTCCAAATTTTGTACTCCATGGCAACAAGGGGCGGCAAACTACCAGGAAGTAAAGGCTAGAACAGGGGTGGGCAAACTACGGCCCGCGGGCCAGATCCGGCCCGTTGGCCTTTTTAATCCGGCCCGCCGAAGGTTGGTCGACAATTAAGGTTCGATGTGAATGATTGCATTCATTTCATTTGGACTTGTAATGACAGGCATTTCACCGCCAGGTGGCGCATTGACTTGAAGTTGCAGAACACAGGCTGACCTGGCCCTTCTGTCAAATTTTAAAAGTCAATGCGGCCCCCGAGCCAAAAAGTTTGCCCACCTCTGGGCTAGAATCTAAGTTAAATCAGGATAGAACATTGTAGCGACATATTACTATCATTAAAATATCCCACATGCTGTGATTATTATTGATATATTAAAGGGGAAGCATCTATGATTCTTTCATGACATCTACAGTATCCAAAAAAGGGAAAGTTGGAGAAAAACCTGGCTGATGAAGACAAAACTGACGAATGGCTCCATTCTTGACGTTGTTGTCTTTGTCCTTCCGAAAATTACTTAAAATGTAAGCATTTGTTTCCCACTTTACAACGAGTCATCAAAATATTGCTGCAATGCTTCTCACCCACACACAATCCCAAAAACTAAAATGTTTCCCAACTTACCGTGTCTTTTCAGGCACCTGCATTGACATCCAAATTACTTACCTGAGCTGCTCTGTGTGCTGCCGCTGTAAATCGCTCATCTGATGAAGTTGCGTCCGGATCAAGCTGAGAACACCCGAGCCAGAGTCGATCTGCCTAGCAACAGCCGAGTCCGTCCGGAGGACGTCTGCATCCGTCCCATCGATTGTCCTCAGACTGGAAACCTCTGCCTGTAGTGTGCATCTGACAACAAGAGGAAACTTGGCTGTAAGATAGAAGTCAAGACAGTTTCAAGTAATTAAATTTGGTAACATATCCGATACTATTAGAGTCCTTTTGGTATATGTTTTCTCGATAATGGTCATCTAGTAATTCTGCATTTGTAAAAAAATAAATAAAAAGCCTAACAAGTGTTGTTAGTTAAGTAGCAGGGTCTTGTGAGGGTAAGCGACCTGCTGAGTGGCAGAGTCTGTGAGTGAGGGGTGTTGAAATGGCGGCCCGAGGCTAAGGATGTCCAAGCAGAGGAATCCCAACTATCTGCCAGAGAAACAGACGTTTCCGAGCCATCCAAATGTGGGAATACGCGGGGCTGGAAACTCTGCGGGACGCTGGGGAACGTCAATAATAATAAAAGGTTTTTTTAAAAACACCCTTGGGCAACAAGGCTGTTGTTGTTTTTTTAAATACGATGAACAACATAGATGTTCAAAATGGATTCTCAGAGCAACATGCGACAGGCTGCCAAACATGAAATGGGTTCAGGGCCTTTTTTTTTTTTGTGTGGATATTTCAGTTCCATGTTTACCAAAGATGAACCTTTCAGAAAACTTGATATATTTATAAAACAGCAACTCGATCAGTTAGGATCCCCCCATCCATCCATTTTCCGAACCGCTTTTTCCTCACAAGGGCATGCTGGGGCCTATCTCGGCCGTCTTTGGGGAGTAGGCGGGGCACACCCTGAACCGCTTGTTAGCCAATCGCAGGGCACACAGAGATGATCAACCATCCGCCCTCACACTCACACCTAGGGACAATTTGGAGTGTTCAATCAGCCTGCCATGCATGTTTTTGGAACGTGGGAGGAAAACGGAATACCCGGAGAAAACCCACGCAGGCACGGGGAGAACATGCAAACTCCACACAGGAAGGCCAGAGGTGCAATCGAACCCGGTACCTCTACAACGTGAGGTCAATGCACTAACCACTCTCCACCGGGCTACTCAGTTATGATCTTTAAATCTTCAAAAGTTTTGGAAACACTTCTGACTGACTGATTAAAATCAGTGTGCCCAAAGTTTTGAATCTTTTCTGCATACTACTCCGTCAATTCTGTGAACTTTCTTCAAATTTTCAAGGATTATTCCTTGCGTTCAACCAAAAAAAAACGGACAGGTTTTGAACATCAGTGAACAAAATGGGGGTGGCACGGTGGTCAACTGGTTAGCACATTCGATTCCTGTGTGGAGTTTGCATGCCTGTGTGGCTTTTCTCTGGGTACTCCGGATCAGAAAATGGATCCTCTCAGGGTGTACACCAACATTGGCGGGATATTGAAGGTGGTGCACGGCTTAAAGATGTTCGGAGAAAGCTGATTTATGCTCTACAATATTAAATTAAAAAAAGAAATAAGTCATTTTCTAAGTTGGCACTTGTGGGAGGTCAGGCATTTTTTATTTTTTTTTGCATTAAATGTTCGCATGATTAAACATGATGCTTTAAATAGGCTTTTTTTTAAGGATGTGTGCAGGGGATAGGCGGTGCGCCTCGAAGGCGGTCTTAATATGTTTGGGAAAGGCTGCTTTTAGTTCAACAACATTAAACACAGGACTTTTTTTTTTCAGAACTTCCTCGGTGCTGTTGATTGACAGCTTGATGTCGTCCGCCACGGTCTGACTGTGTTTTTGTCTCGCTGACACAGATCGGGATTCTGTTGCACGCCTGCGGGCATGATGTCTGGCACTCTTCAAACGTAGTACCAAATCTAAATAAATAAAACCCTGTCCGACCTCATATGAGCTCACTGAGGTGGGGAGTGCGCGACTCCCTGCGAGAAAATCTCATCCTCATTATTTCTTGTCGTTTCGACATTGAAAAAAAAAAACATTGGACAAATATAAAAAGGGATTTCCTTTCGTCAAGGGAAATTTGTGGTGAGGATCTGGATAAAAATACATAACAATTAAAAAAATGATTACCGTGCAATATTTGATTTGGATGAAGAAACAATTTGTTGAACTGACATTTTTGAGGACAAGTCAAGGGGAACCATTTCATTTTTGGTGAGGGCAGACTAGTGTAACAAGCACATAGTAAGTCGTGAGTGCAATAAAATGGCAATGTCTTACCATCACTAAAATTGCTGATATCACAATACAGCAAATATGTGATATACAATAAGGGAGGGGGGGGGGGGAGCAAATATCTTGACATCTAACAAATATGTCAAGTTTTTGGGGACACAGGAAAAATGAAGGATTTCAAAAATGGAGATAAAAATTCCACTGAACTATGCAGGTTATTCGGTTTTAACCCTTTCATGCACCCTGTAACCTGATAACATGATAAGCCGTCCACTGTAGTAACCGCTGTCACAAATTTGGGTTTGTAACTTGTGATATATCGCAATGTTTTGCCTACAATAATCATAATGTTACGTTGCACATGATCATGTTATGACTATATAACAAATAATAATGATAGCGCCCATCTGTTAGCCATTCTCCATGAACCAGGAAATAGCTTGCTCGCTAGAAACGGATGACAAATAAAAAACAAGATACTTTTTTTCTTTCATTTCCCAGGAGGTCTGCGCTTTCCTGAGTTGTTCGCCTGCCGAGTTAGCGTAGCATTGTCAAAACAACACATCTGAGACTTTCGCACACTACTGAATATCATCCCCATCCTCCCTCTTACCATATTTCACACAGCAAGGACTTTCCTCCAGAAAAGCCGGCTCTTAAGGTGGAAGCTAAATTTATCGGGATCAGTGTTTTCCTCTGCGGTGATGAGATTCCCAAATGCTTGTCACTGTTTTCGCTGGCTCTGGATGAAAGACAGGCGAGTGGAAATACAAAGTGTAAATTCCACTTTTAGGCATCGGAGGAGGTCACTTTCAGTTCATCGCAAGGGGGAAAGCTAGTTTTTTAGTTATCCATATTTTAGAGAAAAATCAACTTTTTAATTGTTTGAACAATGAAGCCTAGCTAGTAAAAATTCACAAAAAATGTAAATATTTTAATATTGCCTAAAACTGTGTCAGCTGTATATACATCATGTGTATGTCCCAATCAATGTAAGAGATAAATTGTGCCAGTTGATTGTGTTTCTTTTTAAACATTGAGGCTGAAAAGCAGGTCAAAGGGGCAGGCAAAGCATTGCCAGCGTTGTGCAGGCAAAATGAGAGGAGGCGGGGAGAACATTTCTGCTTGGGTAAACATTTTAGAAAAAGAAGAACAACTTATTTGCCACTCAGCAATGCAATTTTGAGGCTTCTGAATGATCTAAAGCAGGGGTGTCAAACTCATTTCATATTGTGGGCCGCATACGGCCTCGGTCGATGTCAAGTGGGACAGACCATTAAAATTATACCATACTCTGCTATAAATAACCAAAATATGTCTTTCCTTTGTTTTGATATAGCGACGCACAAGTACATGAGGAAAATGTTGAAATGTACCTACATTTCATTTACCTAACATTTCATAAAACACCTTAGATTTCCTTCGACAAATGTGCAATTTAATTTTATCATTCACATATATGCAGTGCAACTGATCCCACTGATTGTACAAAGGCACAAAACTTGAACAATTAGTATTTAAAAATATAGTCATGCATTTTAAGATTAAACAAGATTTATAAAGAAAGGATTTTTTTAAACCATTTACACATGTGCATATGAAATCTAAATGTAACCCCCACCTACACTTTACAAACGAAAGAGAAAACAATGACTAGCGGTTAATACATGAATTGCATCTTAATAAAAATATTCATTTTGTGTCTTTTATGCTTTTTTTTCATTTTTAAATTATCCCGCGGGCCTGATCGAACCCCTCGGGGGCCGGTTCCGGCCCGCGGGCCGTATGTTTGACACCACTGATCTAAAGACTTAGTTGGAGCCAGTCACAAGAAGGAGTCATGCCAGATCACCTGACAAAACTCCATTCAAATCTGCATTTCTGGGTGTATGGATCATTTCAGTGCAACAAAGACAAGTGGCTCTGGCCTCTCCCACAGCAATTTTCCAGGTGTGCGATCCCAAATTTTAAATGTAATATTACACAGGATGGGCACATAGAGTACATCAATTTTCCACACACGGAAAGTTAAATCAAATAAAACATGGCTTTTATGCAGCCACTGGCTCAGCCAAACTTATAGGAGCCATCAATTTCTTTTCTGTAACTCAGAAATAAGTTTGTTTGCTTCTTCCACTGACACTTGCAAACCTCATTTTGCGCTTGCGGTGTTCCAAGGTGAAAACCATCAGAGCGACGGAATTTGAAGTGCATCAAACCCTCAAGCAATCTGTAATCTATTAGCAAGAAAAAGTAATTTAGCACCTACTATTTGGGATCTCAGTAAATAAGGTCCATAGTCTTCAATTTGGCAACAATAAGTAACCACGCGCTTCATCACAACGCCGTAGCTCCATCCCAGGTACCATGGTAACAAAAGCTGTCCTTGGCATTTGTATGAGACTGAAGCAATGGGACTGTGATATAATTAATGTTAAGTGTTCCGTAATTCTTTAATCCGGTGTTGATTTTGACGGAAGAATGTCAGTGACGTTTTATTGAGACACCAGGGGATTGTTTTAATCAGTGGAAAACATTGCATAATATGTCTCCTTTGAGACACTAAGGGGTCGGAATCCTTGAGCAAAGTTGTACCGCTTGTGTGTAGCTCCTCGAGTTTGCTCTTAGAGACAAAAAAAAAAAAAATCTGTAACGCAATTACACCTCGGCCAAGCATTAATGGCTTTTTTGGAAGGTAGTCCAAGTTTACTCTAACTTCTTTTGGACCTGCTGCCATTACAGAATGGTATGAATGGTAATGAATCCGTTTTTGGTCACCAAGACAGTCCCAGAGAAGCCTTCTGTGCATATTTACCACATAAACTCATAGAAAATTTGAGAAGGCAATTCCTGCAGTAATTATTTTCACTTCAATGGTGCAGAGGTGACTTCGAACTGAAACGGCAAAGTATTAAGTGATGTAAAATGTGCAATGTGAGGGTTGTGAAATTTAAAAATACTGAATTTTAGTACTAATATAATGAAAATAGTTCAAATTAGTGCGATAAAGGGAGATTTAACGTCTTGTATCCATGTACTATTTCTAATGATAACTGCGCATGTGCTGATATGCTAACCCTCAGTAAAATATGGCAAAATAGTCACCCGAATCTAACCTGAATGAGTTGAACATTCTGAAGTTGGAATCCTTGAAATTGGTGGAGAAATGTGGAATGAGGAGGAAAATGTCAAATAAATGTAACATGTAAAAATTATACAAATAGAAATCTTTAAAATGTGGAAAAATAGCTCACAAGATGAGCATTTTGAAGTTGGAATGGTTTTCATCGGATTAAATATGTGGAAGGAGTAGGTACAGAAATTCTACATTGATTTGGGAATTTTGTCTCGGGAAATGTGGGATACTAAAAAAAGTGGGAATTTGAAGAATGTGAAAAATAGCTTAGTAGACGGAATATGGTGAATATTTGGAAGTGGAAATGGTTTTATTAATAATTGAATAAACACAGAACTACGGAAGGATGAGTTAAATATGGAAATTGTTGTTCTGCATTTACACAATACAATTTTTTTTCCCGAGCTCTATGGGAGTCTGCGCACAAGTACAGCACTAATGCCGGAAAGTACATGCGAATGAAGGAATGTTGAGGTTATTTGAGAGACTGTAATGATTCGGGGGGGGGGGGGGGGGGGGGGGACAAGGAAAGTCACAGCATGTTCCACAGAACATCGGTGGCGGCAAGCTCTGGACTTCCAGCTGGAATGTCGCTCGATACTTCATTGATCCCAAAGGGAAATTCTAAGAAATTCCAGGAATGTGCTGCTTTGACAAATCACCCTGAGCAGTCCGCAGGAGATTTTTCACTGCGCGTCAATTTTTTTTTCGCAGTCTTCTCACCTCCAGCTGCTCTCCCTCTGGAGAGGATTCCCAGCAAGGTGTACCTCATCCAAGGAACAGCAACCTTCCAGGCTGCGGCACACGTCCTGCAAATCTTTAGGAGACAATTTTTGCTCATTAGGCGGGACGTATTGGTTTTGATGTTTGCAATTTAAAGCTTAATTACCTGACAGACAGTTGAAACGCAGGTCCAGGTTCGCTAACGATACAGCAACAGACATGTCAGGCAGGTGCGTGAGCCTTGAACGCACAAAGAAGCACATTTTAAGAACAATTAAGTACACAATCTCATGAGGCGCAAACCTCCCACCCTCTGTTTTCACTTTTGATTGACTCTGTCAGTCAAGAGCTATTCATTCCATGTTTATTATTGCGCTTGGAGTTTACAGTGTACTGCATCACACTGTTCTTATATATTATGTGGCTTTGCGAGAGAGTCCGAATATTAGAAACAGCTCTCGGTGTGATTCAAATACTTCAAGACATTTTCAAGCTTTAGACACGTACAGGATATATAACATTGCTGTATATACACATATCCTGATACTGTATACATGCAGTAAATGTGTATACATATCACATTTGATAGATTGAGATTTATATCCACTACAAATAGGTGGAAGGATACCTATCACAAAATATTATGGCTTTTTTTTTCTTCCCAGGAAAAAAATAAAAGATCAAAAGAAGTCAACTATAATTTATTATAAAAAAAATAATCATTTTAATAACAATAATTTGCATAATAATGCAAAAACACCAGTCGGTAGATGTTTGCTGTTTCAGGTGATTTAGGAAAAAAAAAGCAGAAAAAAAACAACTGTTTTCACAGAACCTTTTAAAATGCCATGATACAAATCCTTCATATTGTTCAATTAATAAATCAAAAATTTTGCATTATTAGCGTTGCAATGGTAGTATTTTTGTTTCAGTGCTCACTGGAGTGCATAACTAACGCTATGGCCCGTAAGTGAATATGTTTAGATTATTCTCCATCACGGTCTGGATTACCTGTTGTGCGCCAGCGTAAGCGTGTGCAACTGCGGCAGCCACGAGGCACTGAAAAGGTGGCGCAGGGAGGCCAGGCTGTTGTCGTCCATGTGCAGCTCCCCGAGGAGGACGTGGTCTTGCAGAGCGGGCGGCTGGAGTGGAGAAACACATCCCAGTTGTCACTTAACGACAAGCACCCTCGGTGGGGGGGGGGGGGTTACAACAATGTTAGCGGGCTGCTGCTAAGTGGGATCCATCCATCAATGTCAGATGGTCCAGCCGGGCAGAAAAAGCAGCGTTTTATGAAGTGATTAGACTACTAATATGTTCTTGTGTTTGGCTTGGAATGACACTACTGCCCAGTTATTGTTTTGAAAGTTTGATTTTGATACTTTCTCAATTGCTGCGTCGTTGTAAAATGACATCATAAACAAATTATTTGACCGTTTCTTCTCTATACAAAGCCTCATTAAATAAACGTAAATATTGACAAAATGTTTATTTGAACTAATTTATTCATTTTTAAATTGCAATCAGCAAACGAAATCATCAATTGCGAATGGATTTTTTACACGTTAATTTATTTTAATTCGTACAATAGGAAATTGTCATATTTAAAACATTAATTTATTCTAATTTGTACAACAGGAAATTGTCATATTTAAAAAATTATATTGGTGGCTTTTTCAACTGGTTTTCTCATAGTTGAAAGTCAATGTGTGCCACCGACAAATTTACCTTGGTGATTTATTTTTAAATTGTAATAAATGTATTTGTGCTACACAGTATTTTCAAATTCTGCTTTCAGAATGTGTACAAAAATGCTAAAGTACATTTAATATGAATAATTGTCAAAATTCTATGTAAAAATATGAATTATTTTTAATTTTCAAACCGTAATATTACCGTATGTAATACAATATATATGACCTCGCTGAGGCTGTTGGAGGTCAGGTCCAACGTGCGGAGCAGAACGTTGCTTTCCAGACCCTCCACACTAGCCAGGTGGTTGTAGGAGCAGTCGAGGTGCAGCAGGGTGCAGACGTCCTTCAGCCCTTTTGTACTCACGAGCCGGTTGTGGTCCAGAGACAAGCGCTGGAGTCTCCTCAAAGAGTCGAGACCAGCTAGAAGATGAGAAGGACAACAATCGTGGCACTCAATTATAATTTCATTCGCGAAAATGTTAACAGGGGTGTAATTTTGCTGCATGCTTTGAATGAGAGTAAGTAGCGGCATCTGTTGCTCTAATGTAAAATTAAACATTGACAGACAGTGGTCTAAGTTCATTGAAAATAAATGTGGGATTGAAAACATATTTTCAACGGGTATTTTTTTTTTTTTTTTTGCCACACCGTTTTGAGGGTGTGTTGGGATTCTTAGAACCTCAAATTAATACTCTTTTATATGTAATCTGTAGAAATTTGAAGAGATTGTTTTGTCTGTTTTTCTTCCAATTGAAAAAGAAAAAATCTTGGCTTTTCAGGGGTTAAAATACAAAATAAAATATCAGGCTAAGCATAGTGGTATTGTAAACCGTCTGTATTTTTCCTTCTGACAACCACAGGTGCACATTTAAGGGTCTAAAAGTGATTACTCAAATGACGTCATTTTCTCATGGTGAGCAAAGCACAGGCATACTCGGGTAATGCTGCCCCCTCATGGAGAATTGGAGGCATTGCTCATCAAAACCTTTGTAAGCCATAAAAAACGCAATTGTGTTTGAACCTGATCAAAATGTGACTGTTAAAAGTTGTAAATTGTGGTCATCCAGACTGTCGTTTGTTTGTTGGTGATGAGATGAAGGCATACAAATAACTGCTTGGAGTTTCTAGAGCAGTGAAAAGGGGGTAATTGCAAAATCGTTTAAATGTGGGTGTTAATTGATATTAAGGACCAATTGACAAAGGTTTTATGCAAACTATTTTCATTGTAAAATTGCTCTCAGCTAAAACAGTGATTACCAATGCGTGCAATGGAGTTGTGCGAAAGTTCTAGAATGCGCAGGTTCTCTGCGCCGCTTAAACCGTGAATGGACGTCAGTTTGTTGCAGCTCATTTTAAGAACTCTCAGGCCCGTCATATCCTCACAGTCCAATCTCGAGATCTCGTTTTCCTGCCACCCAAAAATAAATAAATAATAGCAATAAATCCAAACGAGATCCTTGCTTTGACATTTCAAGATGGCCAACCGAGCGCTCACCGGCACGTCGACGTAGCACAGATCCGCTAACCGGCTGATTCCTTCCAAGACCTTCAGCCCGCATCTTCTCATCGTCAGAGACTGGAGTCGCGTACACTGAGCCAGTGTGCATAAACTGCAACCCGCCAAGTCCTCCAGAACCAAGATGGTTACCTGGAAGACATAAAACGGAGTCACCATTTCAGTCATTTTCCCTATTTACATACTATTAGAAGTATCCTCGGATTCCTTTGAGAGGCGCTCTTAAAGTTTACTGTCTTGTGTTGAAAGGCAACGACACAGAATTGGTGGGACAAAGTGGAAAAATTAATTGCGAAAAAAAAAATGCAGCTTTTCTTTTTTTTAATGGCAATATGTACACAATACTGTACTACAAATTGGAGTGTTGGTCTTGGTGGAAACAGGACTTCAGTGGCATACCTCCTGCAGGGAGCCCCCGCCTGCAGCCCGGAGCAGCGCCTTGGGACAAAGCGGAGGAAGGTCGTGGTCCTGGCCGGACCTCCTGGATTCTCTCCTGGATGCGAAAGAACTTGCGCGCCCGCTCCCGTTTTCCATTTCCGAGCAGGGGACGCGTACTTCCATCCAAGAAAGTCTCCTCTGATCCATCAGCCGGGAGAGGCGGGATCGGCATGAGGAGTTGCGGTGAATGTTGTCGCGGATATTCTCAGTGATGCTCTGATGAATGTTCGGATCGCTTGCATCTCTTTGGTGTTGGTTTTTAGTCCAAAGTTCTTCCTTCTCCTCGTCTGCGCTCTCGTGGCTCTTTTTGGTGTTTCTTCTCTCCTCTTCGTCCCTCCTCCCGGTCACCTTCTCATCCTTCTGCTTCATCCTTTGCTCCTCACTTTTCTCCTCCTCCAGTGATCGTAGTTTTTCATCTCGGCCCATCCTCTCCTTCACCTCCATTTTCTCTTTCACTTTCCTCATTTCTGTGTCATCACTCTTCCTCCTCTCCTCTTCCTCGGCCCATTTTGGTTGTAGCTCCTCACTTCTCCCTCCTTCCTCATTTTTCTTCCTCTTTTCAACTTCCTCAGTCCTCTGGTTTTCTTTCTCGCACCTCCATCGGTCATAATCCTCGTTGGCCCTCGCCCTGCCTTCTTCCTCCCCGGTTCTCGTCTCCTGGTCTTCTTTCCACTTCGTCCCTGCCTGGATGTTGCTCTTTTCCCGTGCCTCCTCCCTCTTCATCTTCACATCGACCCCCTGGATCTTTTCCCTCCTTTCTTCACACCCGGTGGCCCCCCCCTCCATCTTATCCGTTCTCTCTTCCCCTCGCCCCATCCCGTCACTCTCCTCTTCCTCTTCTATCCTCCTCCTCTCTCCCTTTTTCTCGCACTCTCGCTCTAAATCCTTTTTCGCTTCCCCCGCTATCCTCTTTTCCATTTCCTCCCGCTTCCTCCTCATTTCCACTTCCGCATCCTTCATCTCACCGCTTGCTTCTTCTTCCGTTTGTTGGCTCCTCTTATTTCCTTCCTCCTCTTTCGTCCCCTTTGCTTTCTCTTCCTTCTTTCTGACGGCTTCTTTGTTCCTCTTTTCCTTTTCCTCGGTATTCCGGCTCCTTTCTTTCATGGGCTCACCTGCTGTTTTCTTATCGTCCTCCTCAATTGCTCTCCCCTTTGTCTCCTCACGCCTGCTCTGCTCTTTCTCCACAAATCTCCTCACCTTTCCCTCCTCCTCCTGTCGTTTGCCGCCTGCCTTTTTGCTCGTCCCTTTTTCATCCTCCTCCTTTGCCATCACCTCCTCTAGCATTTGCATCACCTCGGCCTCCTGTTTCCTCTTTTCCCCTCCCCCCCAGTTTGCTATCTCCTCTTCCTGCTCCTTCCTCCTTTTTTCCACTTTTCCCCTCCTGTCTGCCAGTTTCCTCTTGTCCTCTTCCATTTCCTTTTCTTCCTTCAGCTTCCTTTCTGCTTTTTCCCGCCTCTCTTCTTCTTGCTTGTTCATCGTCGGTTCTTCCTGCAGCTGTTTGTGCCCCTCGTCGTCTTCATTGGTCCTCCTCTTTTCCTCTTCCTCTGTCTGTTTCCTGCGAGCTTCCACTTCCTCCCTTTTCACCTTCATTTCTTGTTCTCCCCCCACGCGCTTCCTCCTCTTGTCGTCTTCCTCCGCGCTCCTCGTCATTTCAGCATCCGGTTTACTTTCGGTTTCTTTCCTCCTCTTGACTTCTTCCTCTTTCTTCCTCCTCTCCTCCTCTTCCGCTCTTTGCTTCCTATTTGCCTCTTTGCTCTTCTCGTCCTTTTCCTCCTCCTCCTTCAGTTTCCCCTGGACCATTTTCCACCTATCTTCATCGTGTCCCCTTTTCCTCTTCTCTTCCTCTTCTTTCTGTCGTCGCGCCTTTTTCACCTCCTCCTCCACTTGTCTCTTCATGTCATTGAGTAGCTCCTGTCGGATCGATACATTGCACATTTTCTTGCAAAATTTGATACCCAAATAGTTGAAATAATGTTTTCAATTATTGGCTTCATAGATATTATCGACGAGATCAACCTGTTGAAGCCGGAACTCCCGCTCAAGCTCCTCCCGAGCCTTTACCTCTGTCATATCAGCCTCCTTCTGACGCAGCTGCGAAACAAAAAAAAACAATATTTTGTGCCCGGTTTTACCTCAGACTTTCTTTTACTGACCTTTCCCGCCGCCATCATTCTCTGCAACTCCTTCTCAAAATCTTGCTCCTCTCGTCTCCTGCGCTCCATGTCCAGCTGCAGTTCACTTCCAACCACGTCTAAAAAAAAAAAAAAAGGATATGATTAAAAGACAACCCGCTTGGACTATGACGCCGCCTTGTGACCCGTGACAGTCCTGCAGCCCTTTACCATGGCGGTAGCGGGGCACCGTTGAAAACTCTTGCTCATCTGCATAACTGCCAGAGGAAACGCTGTTGTCTTCATTTTGTTCATCAGACGTGTCCGCCTGCACCAGGGCAAACATACAGATGTACTATACACAAGAAGAAACCTTATATATATTAATGGAAATTCATGAATGAACTCCAGTTTAGTCAGTATAACATATTTTGTAGTCTGGGTTGTTTTTTCTACTGTGCACAGTGATGGTTTTGAGGGATAATAATTCATTTTGTGTTCATCTATTTATACCAGTGACATATACTGACAAGCAGAATAATTCAATATCAATGTATCAGCTTTGTGTTTAAGCTGAGTAAGTACATTTGTGAGTAAATGTAGATGAGCTCATTCTTATTTCAGTTTACATTATATAACTTACTTTGACATTTTGTTGTGTTCTGTTGGAGTTTCCTATTGTAAAAGATGTGCCGTGACGAAGGTTGGGAAATACGAGTTCAGATATCTGTACATAAACTGTGGGCTGCAAAGTGTAAGCAACGTAAACTGATAAATGAGTAACACCATGAGGTGTGATATCCTGTAAAAAATAAGTCACAAGTACAGGTAAGACAAACTTAAAACTTCTCAACATGTGTACTTGTCAACTTAAGCCAACTATATCTCGGTCATGAAATTAAAGACACTTACCGTGTCATGTATTGTCTTTGTGTCCTTGTCGATCATAGCAAAATTTGCCTGTGCCGGTCGTTCATTACATTGTGATGCAGTCAGATCTGAGA
The DNA here is from genome assembly GCF_054856545.1 of Hippocampus guttulatus. NCBI lineage: Eukaryota > Metazoa > Chordata > Actinopteri > Syngnathiformes > Syngnathidae > Hippocampus > Hippocampus guttulatus. Next base: position 22,142,078 of record NC_141264.1, on the reverse strand, counting down.
ACACACAAATACTCATTTATTATCATTGGAGATAAAGAAGATTAGCAATCAATTAGGGTTTCTTTTGTTTTGTTTGTGAGTGTGCATGTGTCAGTTTCAGAAAACTAAGTAGAAATCATACTATCAAGGTCCTCCAGGATCAACTTCTCACAAGCTGCCGCTCGCCTTCTGGAGGCCTCAAAGTAGCTGAGCAGTGATGCCGGGATCTCTTCAGAGGCCTGAAGGTACAAAATGGCTTAAGATTATTGAAAAAGCCTCAATATATGCTCAGTATGTTGTTTTGGTGACCTTATTGGCAACAAGAGGGGTTCAAAATATTAGAAACACCTGCCAAGTGGTGTCAATCAAAACAAAGCATTGTTTATTTCGGCTAGATCCATACAACTCAACACATGAAACACAGGTTGAACTCACTCCTCTCCTTTCTTCCTACATGGTACTTCCTATTTCCCTTCCTTACATCCTTATTTCTTTACCTTCATACCATCCTTGTATCCCTCCTTCAATGCTACTCGACATTATGCTTTCCTTACTGACCATCCGATCTTTCTTCCCTCTTTCCTGCAGTACCTCTGGTCAGACATCCTCGTTTTCTTCCTTGCTTCTTTTTGTCCTCTCTTCTTCTCATTTCCCTCCATCATCCCTTCTTTATAACATTCATGTTTCCTTCCTTCCATTCTTCATTCATCGCTGCCTACCCGACTCTCACCCCGTGCTTCATTCCTCTTTTCATTTTTTTTCCTCCCTTCCATTTTTCTTGACTTCCCTCATCCGTCTTTACATGGCGCATCCTTTCCTCGCGTCCTTTCTTTCCTTCCTTTCACAAATCCTTCTTCCCGCAAGTTCAGTTCAAACGTGTAGCAAACCTACTTTTGCCTCAATTTGTATTTTCCATTATGCTAGCACCCCCATGAAACAATTGCCTTCACAACCTTTTCGAGTGAACAAATAAACGTGGTTCAAAATACTTAAATGAACACCAACCTCCTCTTCATCGGCGTCTTCCTCCTCCGTTTCGGAGGAGGTGAGGAGCACCTCCGACATATTGTGACGCTAATTGTCGACTTCTTTTAACCTGACTAGTTAGTAACCTGACTAACATAAGTTGCCAAAAACATATTAAAAATCATATTAAAAATCACGCCACAACCGGGAATATATGCTAAACTGGAACATTGGTCAGGTGAAATGTTACCTTCGTAAACAAAAAGTTTGGTCCACTTCCACGAGTTCTTGTTACCATAGCAACAGCGGCCGCTACGGAAAAGTATAAAGGACAATTGACGTGAAAAGCAATTGGAGCTTCATGAATTCCACCCGTGACCCCTCATAAAAAAAGGATTTGAATAATTTAACTTCTATATAATTTTCCAACAATCTAACTAAACATCTCTTAACTTAGTAACTGAAGAATTTATGAAGCAGTAGAGGATAAATTAGTCACAAAAGACAAACATACACGCACACAATAGGAAATTAATTTCTTTTTTATCGTCAGGTAGGATGGGAAATGTGTTTATATCTAAGTCTATATCAATATACATGTATTTGTTTGTATCCCTCATCCTAATATCTAAATCTTTGAGCATCTTCCATGCCACTAACGCATCACGATAGGCATAACAATTAAACCTCTTCCACTAGATGGCAGACGGTACATGGCTTGGGACAGTATCCACTTTTGTGACATTTTTTTGTTTGGCGGAGTGACAAGATTTTTTTTTCCATTGCCAAATATGTTGCTTGGCTAAAAACATTGGGAAACACTGCTTTGAATGGCACTAATACTTGGATTTACAAATTGTAACTCTCAAAAAGCATTTTAGTCTATTTAGTTCCTTTTGAGGTGTTTTAGTGTAAAAACGGGCTAAAATGTCCTATTTTTGCATTGATTGAAATCATATAGAAATATTACTGTAAACAAAACTACTACAACCAATTAACTAACATCATGAAACCAAGCTTTTGACAATTTGTTATGGCCTTTTGTCCTTCTGCATTGGTGAATGGTGAGCTTGTGTGGTCATTGTGGTGGGCCGGATGCGGGTCAGCTTCTGTAGGTGAGAATCACAAGACAACAACAACAACAAAACAAAAATGGGACTGTGAACAATGCAGACCCTTTCCCTTGTTCCCCTCTCCCGCAGTGAATGCACTGCAGTCATGCTGACTTTGACTTTGAGGAGATTCCAATGGGCCTACACTGCTTTTCCCGTCCACATTCCCCCCCAGGGCCCTCCACAAGGAACCCAGTCTCCTTCCTTGGCCTTTCATACGGTGGGGAACGGCATGTTCATGGAAACTAAAACAAAAGGAATATCATTTTTTCTTCAAGCCACGACATCAAACAGTCTGCACCTGTTCATGGTCAGTGGTCTGAATAATCATCTGCATTTAAAGTACAAACCCAATTCGGATGAAGTTGGGACTTTGTGTTAAACATCAATAAAAACTGTATCTGTAATCATTGTTATGGTTTCATTTCTATTTAACACAACGTCCCAACTTCATTGGAAGTGCGTTTGTACCACAAGAAAAATCTTTGAAGATTTTGCTTCAGGTGGACTCCAACGAAGACCGATGTGAAGGATTTTGAGCTTTACAGACTTCTTTTAAAACACCGCTGCCATTACTGTGAACACAAGTGTATTTTAAATGTCCTCTCGCGTCGCAGCACAACTTCAGTAACGATCATGGCTTATGTTTGCTTAGCTCCGTGGAGCAAGTTGAATCAGTAAAAACGCCTCCCTCAGCAAGCCTTGTCTGCTCCAATTAGTTCCCACTGGGCAAGGTGTACGCAGCTTTTGTCCGAGTGCAGGCCCTACAGACAGCGGCCAGACAACGACGAGCCACACGTTTGCACAGCAGACTACACCCGTCAATGGTGGTGTTTGAATAGCTGTTTTACTACCCAAGTATTTTCTGTAGCCGTTAACCTAGCAGTTCTGACGTCAAAATGTGTGCCAACGATGTGTAGAAGTGTGTGTGTGTGTGGGTGGGTGTTTGTGTGGGTGTGTGTGTATGTATACATGGTTTTTTTTGGGGGGGGGGGGTTGAGCCGCAGCCTAAGAACCCAAAGTGAGGTGCGGATGATAAGAGATGTACAAAAGACCGAAGTGATGGTGATGTGATGGATTTATTGTGAAATAAATTAATAAGTTAATGGGTTAAATGCCAAGAATAGGAATTTCCTCCAATTTGAATTTGGAATCGATTTAAATTATAATTTCCAATTTGAACATTTGTGTACGCCAAACCCAATTTCAAGGAGGGACTTGGAACACGGTCCACACAAATGCAATGCACATATGATATGAATTGATATGCCATAAAGGTACATAAAATGATTTGTTTGGCTATGGATTACACAAAAGAGAAATGAGTGTTGTAATGATGATTGCACCATTTGTTGTGATCTGCCTTGCAGTAGAAGCACTCTGATGTTTCTTAACTATGCATTATGATGGCTTGATTAATGTACCTGATGCTTAATATCAGTTAGCTTGTTAGCTAAAAGCTGTTTGTCATTCCGTTCAAAGGTTAATTATAAAACTGCTGCAAAGAAAAAAAAAGTATTCAATATTGTATATTTAAACAACAAAATGTTCCTCCAATTATATCATTTTGAACGCAAGTCCAGTAGCTCAATGCTAACATATGTTCTAGATGGGCTAATGAAAATTAGCATTAATGGTACTGACAACTGCTACTTTAACAGCAGCAAAACTTACTATACATACAGCAACACATCATGAAATATACTTTAAATGCTGATTTGCCTGTAGAGTATATGCTCTAAAAAATGTAACAAATAATGACTTAAACATCTGCAATATATATTATGGTGGCAGAAATGATGAATCGAGAGATAGCAGAGTAACAATGCACATCTGTTTGCTAACTCGTGACCCGGCAGGCTGAATAGTGACATCCGGGGAATTCTCCTAAAGAGGGAAAATAACGTAAACTATCCCTAAAGTGGTTTAAAAAAAAAAGACACGTAGATAGAATTGGTGTTTTCTTTATCTTTATCGCAGTAGCACTGTGCTCGCAGGCTTCCCAGAAGACATGAAAAGAACTTATTCTGCTCAAAGTGAACGCCTAGGTGTCCCACGACTCCAAAGTTTATTGTGCCACAATGATATTCTAAATAATCAACTCCATCAAAGCTTGGGACAGCAGGGGCAGGATGTTGTCGCTTTTTTGAATAGAAAAACGTTGTGAGTAAACACGTATGATGTTTTCGACACTTTGTAGGCGCTCAACGGTGCCTCCTGAGGATCAAAGTAATATTACAGGATGCTGTGCAGATATTTCTTGTGACAAAAACTCCGGCGTATGCTGTTTTTTTAAGATGTGGCCATGTCTGGTCAGCCTATGGTCAATTATTAGCTTTTTTTATTGTAATTTCTAATTAATTTATTTAAAAGGGACAGTGCATATTAATGAACGTATAACACGTAGTTCCTAAATGTGTGTGGACATGCTGGTGGTGGTGGGGAGGGGAGGGGGACTAGCGGTCATGCTGCTGTGGAGAATTGATGACTATTTTATGGGATGTAAATCCCTTTTCAAAGATGTTTTACAGTTTCGCAGTGACTGATTGACTCACTCATTCATTGATTCATTGCTTCCATGGCAGGTGATTCCCATTGGCTGAGATGTAGCGTGTTTGTGAGGCGCAGTGTAAAACAACACGCCTCAACTTTCCATGGGCTTCGTGTTACCAAACTCACAAGCACGCCATCAACTATTCAACGAGGCGCCCCAGCGAGATGCCACAAGCGACTCGCCTCTTTATGTGTTTTGTGGTCATGGCTGAATCAAAACAGCAGTTTCATGACGCTCTGTACCAGCAGTCACCAGATAAACAACATCTGAATGACGTGTTCACGGTGCTAATGGTCCTTAATGAGGCCACGGCCGATAGTATGTGAGGACAATACTTGGCTTAGTTAGTTAGTTAGTTAGTTAGTTAGTGCTTATTCTAAGAGTTGTTTTGATCACAGGTAGTTAGCATGATTGCTGCGAAATACTAATTTGTTTTAGTGAGTCAGTTAGTTTGTCAGTTAGTTTTAATCATTTCTGTTGGGAATTATGTCTGTTAATTCTTCAACATGATTTCTGCGAGGAATTATGTGATGCTGTTAAATGAGTTAGTCATTGGCTTTTTGGTTATTGCCGTGCTAGTTAGTTTGGTTAGTCGCCATGATGTTTTTAAAGGAGTGAGTGAGTGGAGGAGGGCAAGGAAAAATAAAAAAGTTAGTTAGTTAGTTAATAAAGACAAACTTTCTGTAAGAAGTTCGTTTTTTTAATTTGGATTTTCTTGTTAGCATGATTTTTCTACCATGATATAATGATTATTTGTGAGGAATTATGTGACATTAGCTGATTCATCTCATTAGTTAGTCAGTCAGTCGGGCTGTTAGAGTGATTTCTGTGAGGCTAAAAGTTGTGTTATATTTCGCATGATAGCTGTGAGGAGTTTTGTTTCGATGACTATCAGTTGATTGGTTAGTCAGTCAGTCAGTGTGGTTCCAACACATCAGGATGGGAGGGGTGAGTTCACAGACATGCAAAAGAAAATGGCACGAGTTATCAAGATGAGACACAGAGGAAAAAAAGAATATTGAGGTTTCAACGCCTATTTGTGGCATTACAAGTCATTCAGGTTTTTTGGTTCAGACATCTGAGATGTTATTTTACTGTCTGCTTATGTTGAAAACAGGTGTGGCCCTGGCAGAGGTCAGTACTAGATAGTCTTGGGATCTCACATCAAGCTTATGATGCAAGTGCAAAATAAATAAATAAATAAATAAAGTACATTAGCCTTAAGGGGGAATGAAATGGTTCATTCCTATTTGCCACCACGCTAATCATAAGACAAAGTGCACTGAGCATGTGTGAAGTCTAAAAAGATCACTTTGCCTGGAGGAGGAGCAGCATGAAAACCATGGCTCATTCTCAACAAATCATGAATACACTTTCATTTTGGAATGTTTGAGGGAAGATGACAATATTGACATTTTGAAACACAGTAATAAGCCAAAGAAAAATGTGTAATTTATCAGAAAAAAATGAAGTGCCATACTTTGGACATGAAGATTGGTGGTTAACTCCAAGCTAATTTTTGTATTGCTTTAATCACAACTAAACTTCTTACATCATCAAAATCCATGATGTAGCTTTAATCATCTTAATTCACTAAAACTGCTTGGTTCATCGAAATGATGTAATACTAATTGGACAAATTAGTAGTTTTTTTCATCCAGGTAAGTGTTAACAAGACAAAAAATATATATACAGTACTGCAGGGTAGGAGACGTATGCACAATTTGAGCATGAGGGGTCTCTGCTCCACTGGTGAAAGGAGACTTTTGATTCTCTCCTCTTCCATGTTGAACTGCTTCAAACAACAAAGCGTATGAGGGAAAAGCAGTTAAGGTTGCACGACTGTCTATGTTCCATCCATCCATTTTCTGAACCGCTCGATCCTCACTAGGGTCGCGGGGGGCGCCGGAGCCTATCCCAGCTGTCTTCGGGCAGTAGGCGGGGGACACCCTGAATCGGTTGCCAGCCAATCGCAGGGCACACAGAGACAAACAACCATCCACGCTCACAATCACACCTAGGGACAATTTCAGAGAGTTCAATCCGCCTGCCACGCATGTTTTTGGAATGTGGGAGGAAACCGGAGTACCCGGAGAAAACCCACGCAAGCCCGGGGAGAACATGCAAACTCCACACAGGGAGGCCGGAGCTGGAATTGAACCCGGTACCTCTGCACTGTGAAGTCGACGTGCTAACCACTGGACTACCGGGCCGCCATACTGTCTATGTTGTGTTTATTATTTTATTTTGTGTTAACTGTTTTGTAAAGTGCCATGGCTGTTGCGAAAGCGCTGTATAAATGTGTTGTATTGTATTGCAAGTCAGATTCTCGCGAATCCAGCCTGTTTTCGATGTTTGCATCTCCCAACACAACTGCGGCTTGGAATTGAAGCGGATTTACATGGGACAGCAGAAGAGAGACAATCTCTCTTTTTCGTTAATGGATGCTACAGCTTCCTGTTGCTTTCAAGCTTAGCGTGTCGCAGACGTGTGCACATTGCAGCATGACGCCTTTGATCTAATGGTGAAAAGGACACTTTGTTTCGCTCCTCTTTCATCTATAACTGCTTCAGACAACAAAGTGTATGCAGGAACGGGGTTAAGATTGCACGATTATCTGTGTCTCATGTGTTGTCTTGTATTATTTTTTCATTTTTGTTAACTTTTCTTTCGATGGCGGCGCGGACACCCGCAGGGACTCCTCTTGTTTTATGTTGAGAGGGAAGAAATGTAATCTGTGCTGTATGTTACACATACATACAGCACATTTGACAATAAAGTTGTATTAAATTCAATTCAAATGATCAGGATTATTATCAGGCTCCTCAGAGCTTGCTGATGAGCTCAACATTTGAATCAGGCGTGTTGGAGGAGTGAGACATCTAATACATGCTGGATTAGCGGCTTTCCAGGGCCAGATTTGGGCACACCTGTACTACTGCATACATGTTTAGCCTTCCCTTCTAGTATGAACGTCAAGCCTTGGCCATCAGTTAAACTTAAAAGAAGGAAAGCAATGATCTTTAGCATGGTACGTTTAAAGAGTACATTCAACGTATATTTCTTGGGCGGTTTACAAACAGAGGCACATTGCTCGTTCAGCGCCAACCCCTTTCGGTAATGACAAGCTAGTAGTAGTGGAACGTACCACTGTAAAGAGAAAAGAGGGGAGATGCGGCTGAAACAGGTGCTTATAATACGATAAACACGCCACAAAATTGCACTTAAATAGCTTTAATTGCGATTTTAAAGAATTATTAAAAAATGTAAGTTGACACTGTGGATTAGAAAGTGGGATGTGATCGTTTGATGACGCTGGAAGTGAGCGCATGCATCCCCCAAATTTCCGCGTCGTGTCCCTGGCCGGCTGGCAAGCGAGGTGAAAGCAACTGAGAGCTGCACCAGTCCATCAGACTCATCGACCGCAGTACAGCATAACGACGTTGGACGCGTTTCGAACGAGTGATAATGTCCGCCCCGTGTATGTGCTCGCACAATTTCATCCCTTGAGACGACCCCGCTTCTTCTCGGCCTTTTTCTTCGTCTTCATTAGGTGAGTTCCCGCCACGGAGCATCCCCAGTGTGCGTGCGCGTGCATGTGAGGTAGACCGGGTATGGACTGGGGTGCCAACGTGCGCGCGCCCCGGATGGGATGATGAAATATCACATGCGGAAGCCTCGAAGGCAACCAGGCTAATAAAGGGGCACATTGTAGGACCTCGCAACGAATCGTGTGACCTTTTATTTACTCGTATTATGTATTTATTGAAATTATTTGAATGCTGCTATTACGGTCTCATTTTGTCATACTTAGGCCCCGGTGAAATCACCATGCGTTCCTTCAAGATTTCTCCCTCCCCCGCTGCTCTCAGCATCTTCCTACGAAAGATCAGCTAATCTGGAACTATGTAAATCTATTAATCGGCCTAATTATTGTGTTCTAAATCCTTGTGCTCCACAAAAGAGGAAAGAATTTGAACATAAAAGGCTTGATGCTGCGCGTGGCGTCGTCCACACCCTTGGGCGCCCCCCCCCCCATCCCCAAACAATCAGACGCCATCAGGCAAATTATTAGCTATACCTGCACAGTGTGAGAAGATAAAAAAAAGATTGCCTTTAAGATGATCATTGTCATGTTTTTAAAATGGCCTCATTGTTGCTTGTAGTCAGTTGAGAGGCATTTTGACGGGGTGGGTGTGGTGGTGGTCGAGGGGCGGAAGGGATGGGGGGGCGGACAAACCCTTGGACAAATGATACAATACAATACATTGCATCATGATTTATATAGCGCTTTCACAACAGCTGTAGCTGTAACAAAGCGCTTTATAAAATAGTTCACAAAATATAAAATAATAAACACAACACAACATAGAAACACGGACAGTCGTGCAATCTTAACCACATTTCCCTTACACGCTTGGTTGTTTGAAGCAGTTCTAGATGAAAGAAGAGAGAATGTGTCCTTTCATCAGTGGATCAGAGACGTCATGCTCAAAATGTGCACACGCCTGCTACAAGCTAAATTTGAAAGTAAACAAAGAAGCTGTGGTCCATTGATGAAAAAAGACATTGGTTCACTTCTCCTGTCCCATGTAAATCCGTTTCAATTCCAAGCGGCGACTCACAGTTCCAAATACACGTTCCTCTCCCTCCTCATCATCGGCTCCACAAGCCATCCATCCAGCCGCACCAACGCCGCTGAACAAAACGGTCCTGTGAAAATGCTGGGGGGGAAAAACAAAATTGGGGGTGGGGGGGGGTGTGAATTTAACCTCTGCACTTCAAAACTCCTTATTTAACTTCATTTCTAATGAAGTCATGTGTTCATGGATTTATTGTAAAGTAAGGATGGAAAGATAACGGCGATAATAGAATTGCCACGATATCATCGTTGTCGTCATGTTGCAACTGTAAAGGCAGCATATCGCCATCCAAAACCATTTCAGACGAACACAGCATTGTGAACTACATCGACCACAACACTTTGTGCCGCTGAGCCAATAGCAACACAAATGACGATAAAATGACTTGCAAAGACTACAGTATTTCTTTGGCACTGCTGTTACAATACATCTTTATCGATATCAATGTTTCTCATTGGAATGAATGGAAATGCATTCATTCCAGCCCGAAAATGAAAACGGAGTATGTTTACCCCATGTTTCAAATGTTTAAGTATGTTTGGCCACAATATTTCTTCCAAAATTTTCTTTGTACACCAAATTGTTTGTGCACCGAGGTTCTCTTGTGGTTGCGAGAAAACTTTGCTTGTGCTTTTTTTTTTTTTCAATTGTTTGTGTGATTTACTGATGAATTTCTCCATTGTGCTACACAGATCTGGTGATAATGACGAACTAAACTAAGCTTCTTTAAGCACCTTTCCTGAAATCGAGACGGACTCAAACAAACTGAAAAGTTGAAGGCGGGACAATTGAGCTACCGTAACCTAACGACACTAAGCACGTGGCAGCCCTCGCCCTCGTTTGCGTTATCAAATGCCCAAAAACAGCAAAGCCGTCAAGAGAGAGCTTGACGACGATGTCACAGAGTCGGCCCGGGACCTGCTTTCCAACGAGGACCCTTGCGACGATTCCTTCAAGAAGAGCTCGTTGATCATTGGCGGCCATGACGCCGACGGCAAGGAGCGCGACGTGGAGGAAGGTGGCTCCGATGGCGAGGAGGAGGAGGAGGAGCGGCCGGCCTGGAACAGCAAATTGCAGTACATCCTGGCCCAGGTGGGCTTCTCTGTAGGCCTCGGCAACGTCTGGAGGTTCCCCTACTTGTGCCAGAAAAACGGCGGAGGTGAGTGAAATGACCGTTTGTGCTCCAGTAGATTCTGTCATGGTAGCTCCACAATGTTGTGTGCCTCCATGTGTATTTTCCAGGGAGCCACACAAGTGTCGTGTGTCCATGTTTCTGTTCTGGGGGCCTTTGACATAAATTGCAACATATCCCCAAAGTTGTTTCGTCAACTTCATACTTTATACCACAGGTGTCAAACTCAAGGCCCGGGGGCCAGATCTGGCCCGCCAGATTATTTTATTGGGCCGACAAAAGCAAATCAATCAGGTCAACTTCCATGACGCATGCTAAAATCTGTAGCAAATTTCAAATTGTCAGATGTAATAATCACGTTGAGCTTCTGCAACAATTTTCTTGTTTTACATAATTACAGAAACTTGAACAACGGTGGAATAAACCACCCTCCTTGACTTTTGATTTCAAAATTAGTTATCTATTAATTGTGTACCGTATATGTAATAATACGAGGAGGGGTTTAAACATTTGTACGCTTTCACAGTCATAATGGCTCTCTGAGGGAAACTGTGCTTACAATGTGACCCGCGATAAAAATGAGTTTGACACCCCTGCTTTATTCAATGCCTTTTGTTAAAGTTTACCCCCATTATATGAATAACCTGTCATTGGCATGTCGTCGATCCTGAACCGGCTTCAAATATGTATCGGACACTCGTAGCCATTCGCATTAATGAACGAGAACTTTATTCATCATCGTCGAAGAAGTCGTAAGACCCAACTCACACCAAAACGCCATAAAGCGTCACAGCGCTACGACTTTATTCTCGTCACAATTTCCTCATATGACGTTACTGTTTTACTTTTATACAGTGAGGTGCCCGGCACACTCATCATGCGGTGAGTCAGGTCGTTCCCCATGAGGCGCTCAGAGAGTCAGGCCTGTTTTAAACAGCTCTGGTCACCCCGTTGTGTTCACGTGTAATTGGATTAAAATGACACATCTGGGACCCAAAGCAGACCCATCACCAACACACACACACACACACACACACACACACACACACACACACACACGAAACGTCAGCCTACTTCTTAATGTACGTCATTAGCTTTCAACTACTAAAAGATACAAATTTCCTTTCAGGGTGCCACGAGCCATGTGGTACTGTCGCTTTAAGAATGCGCAGGCCTGAGTGGAAAAAGGATTCAGTGGCTACTGTACTCAACTTTAGGCTGTGTGATTCAGCCGCCGGTTGACGACAAGAAAAGGAGTCTGCGAAACAAGCAAAATGTAGCATACATGTTTTCAAATGTACCCCTTTTGGGGATAAATAATGATAACCTACATCAAGATTTTTTGATTTTTTTTTTCAAGTGATTTTGTTAGTCTTTAGGCATGAAAAAAAATAATGGCAGTGGATGGCAACACACACACACACAGTAAGGGTCCATTGTAGTGGTTGAATGCCTCTCTACCTTCACAAATGGCTCCACCAATTCTTGTAAATTAACAACACTTTAAGGAGGACAGTAGCGATTCCTTACTGTACAACCCAAAGCAGATGGCTTTGTGCTTTTGGAAAGATAAAAAGGTGCTGAGGTCAGAATGTTTGCTCGCGGGAAGACAATGGGAGACCACCTGGGAGGTGGGTGTGAATTTTGGGAGCTGACCGATATCTCCGAAACAGAATAAGATGATCGAATTGTTAAGCTACCATGCACATAAGTGTTACACCAAGGAGGGGCAGTGGAACTTTAAGAACATCCTGTTCGGAGAAATAATAAACCAAACTCTCATTTGGACAAGGATTAAACTAACCGTCATACAATACGCACGTGGTCAGATTGCGCAAGGCAGTGACGCGTACCTAAAAAGAAATCAAAACAATGCGAGCATGATTTGGTGTGCATGAGTGGGTTCGAAAAAGGACCAAAATTGTGCGCTTGCATCATGTAGTTTTGAAAGGTGTGACGCAACGCCGCTTCAACTGATTTTTCGAGCGCAGGCAGAAGTACGCCAAAAGCTGGACTGTGACCGACTTTCCACTTCTTCCCGACTGCTGTTATTTGATGAAGCCACCTCGAGGACAGACTCTTGCATCACGGGAATTATGCCTGTGTGGGAATCCTGTTTGATAAGGGTGGCACCCCTTACGAGCAACCGATAAAGCCTGTCGAAAATTGAATCTGGTAATATGTCATTTCTGTGGTTCAATTCATTTACATTTCTCGAGATGTGAAGTAGAATTTGGGGTTCCCCTGAGCTGTGAGCTATAATTATGACAATGACATAAAAGGAATAAAGAAATATCTCACTCATAATTTGTTTGCGTTTCGCGTTTGGAAGTAAACTTCAGAGATAAATAAAATCATTCTAATTTATTGAGATGAACCTCGTCACGTGAAGCTTGACGAGCTCTTGCAGACGGCTGCCAACTATGATGTTTCTTGCATAACCCAAAGAGATCAAGTACAGCGGACCTCCCTCAGATTCAACTGTTGGTTGATTAAAATGTTGTAGGTGGGTTTTATTTGGAGTGGCTGGGGGTGGGGGGGGGGCATGTCTTTTCCAGGGAAACCAAGACACCGAAAGTCTTTTCAACAATTTACAGATCGATGATGGAGCGACTCCCCAAGCAGTGGGGTGCGGCCCCCCTTAGACCATTTCTTTTTTCTTCTTTTAAAGTGTGACGCGCAACCTCGAGGCAGCAACGAACTTGCATAGTAACACTTACTGATAGCAGGATGTGTGATGCAAGTTAGCAGTTAATTTTAAGATACAGGTCAATACTGTTAAATGTCAAATTTCCACTACAATTTCCCGCATTTTGTGGGAGGTTTAACAGCATTTTTTTTTTTTTTAAACAATCCAAAAAATAAAATCCAATGCATTTCATTGTTTCCCGAACATTCAGTCGGAGGTCATTCCAAAGAGAGGGACCAGCAACGGAAAAGGCTCGATCCCCTCCGAGTGTCCGTTTAGATCTCGGTACCTCGATCTCATTTAGTTGCTTGGCCCGTAGCGTCAGAAAACAGGCAATAACGTTGTTTTCAAAGTTTGTCCAATTTTGATTCAACAAATTTATCGGTCTGCTTTCATCGAGGACTACAAAAAAATATATATATAAATATCTATATATCTATATATATCCATCCATCCATTTTCCGAACCGCTTGATCCTCACTAGGGTCGCGGGGGGTGCTGGAGCCTATCCCAGCTGTCTTCGGGCAGTAGGCGGGGGACTCCCTGAATCAGTTGCCAGCCAATTGCAGGGCACACAGAGACGAACAACCATCCACGTCCACACTCACACCTAGGGACAATTTAGAGCGTCCAATCAGCCTGCCATGCATGTATTTGGAATGTGGGAGGAAACCGGAGCACCCGGAGAAAACCCACGCAGGCCCGGGGAGAACATGCAAACTCCACACAGGGAGGCCGGAGCTGGAACTGTATATATATATATATATATATATAAATAATATAATATATATAAATATATCTGAGAATATTTATTGTCGAGGGGCTGAAAATCTGGGGATTTGGACAATTTTAGGTCTGTAAAGTATTCATTCATTATTGATTCATTTGTTCATCAATTAGTCAATTAATGGTTGCACCTCTACTGTATTGGCTTTTCAAAAAAAAATTTTAAACAATGTTTCCCGCATCTGTCATCTTGACCATTAGGAGCGTACCTGGTGCCCTACTTGATCCTGCTCGTGTTGATTGGCATCCCGCTTTTCTTCCTGGAGCTGGCAGTGGGTCAGCGCATCCGTCGGGGCAGCATCGGCGTGTGGAACTACATCAGCCCTCGACTGGGGGGTATCGGCTTCGCTAGCTGCGTGGTGAGTCCCGCGGCTCTCCCCATGGCATGCTGGTTAAAATCCAAACGGTTTAAAAGTTTTAAAGGGTTCCTTCTTTTGCGGCTCACAAAAGAAGAACAAAAATAGCTAGCACTCGTTATTAGCTCAGTACATAGAGGCACACGGGATGCTGACGCCTGGCCTCTCTAAAGCCCCCCCCCCCCCCCCCACCCCCCGGCCAATAATACACGCTCTGTGCAGGTGTGTTTCTTCGTGGCGCTCTACTACAATGTCATCATCAGCTGGAGCCTCTTCTACTTCTCGCAGTCCTTCCAGCAACCGCTGCCGTGGCACCAGTGTCCTCTGGCCAAGAACAGGAACAGCACATGTAAGCGAGATAAATGATACGTGGAAAAATGTCATGTTTTGAGAATAAATGACATAACAAAGCTACTTTTTTTTTTTTTTTGGTACCGTTGTGGTGCCCGAGTGTGAGAAGAGTTCGGCCACCACCTACTACTGGTACCGCGAGGCCCTGGACATCTCCGACAACATTTCAGAGAGCGGGGGACTTAACTGGAAGATGACGCTGTGCCTGCTGGCCGCCTGGTCTATGGTCTGCCTGGCCATGATTAAGGGCATCCAGTCTTCCGGGAAGGTATGCTTGTCATCGCTGTTCTTCGAGGGAACTGGGGGAAAGGTCTCGGCGCACATAGCAAGGTTAAATGTCGTGTTGGATATTGGGAACGGCGTTCATAAAACAAAAGGCCAATTCTTGCCAAAGTGTTTGGGAAATCCTCTCACACCCAGTTAGCTTACAGTAGGGTGGAAAAGTTTACAAAGCGCGAACTGTATGGATGCCTTGTCGACAAACACGCGCTTGGATTGCTCATTTATGCTCAGCTTGCAATTGCAATAGCAAAAAAAGTCAGAATATTACAACAACAACAAAAAAAGATTCAAGGGTGTGAAAGTAATGTTTGGAATGTTGGGGGGAGAGGAGAAAGTTGGGTGATATTATCCTAAAAAGTTGCAACGGACCCGTCATTCAAAACAAAGTAAAAAGTGAAATGTTGCAATGTTATTCAATGAAGTTATAATTGACAGAAAACAAAATGAAGTTTTTACTGTATAGTTCTGAAAACAGCAATGCTGTTTGGTTAAAGTTGCAGTATTGCAAGAACTGTCCCAAACTTACAAAAAAAAGATATAATAATGCTATGTCCGAATATTGAAAGAAAAAAAATTGTAATATTGTATAATGAAGCCCTAATTTTACCAAGGAAAAAGTTACAATGATCAAGTTGCAGACTAAAGATGCCATTAACAGGATGGGTTTTCTTTCTCCCTTCTGTTACATTTACACGGAAAAGTTTGTACGAGATTGAAGATGCGACTGTATTGTGTGTTTGGAGTGGCAACGTTAATCATGGCAAGACATGTTATGAGCATAAAGTAGTAATTTGACAGCCAATGAAATTGTCATCTTAGGCTGTAACAGTCACAGAGAATAAAAGAATTACCGTATTTTCCGCGCTATAAGGCGCTTTGGAGTATAAGGCGCACCTTCAACCAATGGCCTCTTTTAAAACTGTTTTCATATAGAGGGTGCACCGCATTATAAGACAGAATCGTAGCTACACTGGTTGCTGCGGTTGCGTTGTGGATCCACTAGATGGAGCTACGCTAAAGGAATACAATACAATACAATACAGCTTTATTTATATCAAGCTTTCACAATCGCTGCAGCTGTGACAAAGCGCTTTACAGAACATTTAAAATAAGACGTCCAAGAAATCAAAATATTGATCCGTATATAAGGCGGATTAAAAGGCGCACTGTCGGCTTTCGAGAACGCGGAATGCTTTTAGGTGTGCCTCGTAGTGCGGAAAATACAGTGCTTAAAAAAAGAAGACAAAAGGATAATGTTGCGAATGTATTTTTGTAAAAAGATGCAAGGCTATGAGAAGGAACTGGTTAGATGAAATAAAAGAGAGAGAGAGAGAGAGAGAATCAAGTGGTCAAATTCCGTGGTGGGAGCATAAAAAGATGTTAAGAAGTGTCATCCTTGGTCGCTCATGTGATTTTCCTGGAGGGATTCGATACTTCAGCTTATCTCCCCACGCTGACCTCCAGCATCAAAAGCTGACAGTAACGAGACTCGCATCCGGAAGGATTAAGACTTGAGCGTACCTCCGTTTTTCATCATTCCATTGTTTGTCATGTGACAAGTATTAGCCGCCGGGCATTCGGGGGGTCAAGCCGCAGCTAATTGGAAAAAAGATGGACGCAGCATTTAATCTTCCACGAGGAAAGCTTTGATGCTTTTGACATTTGGATTTGGTTTGATCCCATCGTCTTATCGTCACGCCTCGACGACGCTAATGATGCACCTTATCATGTGTCATGAATCATTTTCATCTTGTTTGTTGTAAGCTTTAATGGACCCGTAACAAGTTATTCATTCATTCATTCGTTCATTTTCCGATCCGCTTTATCCTCACAAGGGTGGCGGGGGGTGCTGGAGCCTATCCCAGCTGTCTTCGGGCAGTAGGCGGGGGACACCCTGAACCGGTTTCCAGCCAATTGGAGGGCACACAGAAACGAACAACCATCCGCGCTCATACTCACACCTAAGGACAATTTAGAGTGTTCAATCAGCCTGCCATGCATGTTTTTGGAATGTGGGAGGGAACCGGAATACCCGGAGAAAACCCATGCAGGCCCGAACATGCAAAACTCCACGCAGGGAGGCCGGAGCTGGCATTGAACCGGGATACCTCTGCACTGTGAGGTCGACACACTAACCACTGGACTACCGGGCCGCTCACAAGTTATTTCATTCATTAAAAAATATAATAATAATAATAAATCATCGGTCTGTGAATCGGTTATCAAAATTTGATTGGATTTTGGATGTATTTCGACGACGTTTGGTAGTTTATGGTGAAGACCAGAATTCATCGTTATCAGTTATTCTTGATCTGGGCGTGACATCACGGACCGAATGATGCAATTTTAATATAAATAGAATTTAGACTACAGACGTCACATATTTTGACGACATTTGGCTGGTCGCTTCAGAATGACCTGAAGACGAATCGATGTTAAGTGTCAAGTAAGTCGACGGCCGTTAAAGCGAGGAAGAGGACTTGACGCTTAAGTTCGCTGTTGTCTCTGCCAAGACGACTGTCTTGGCGTTGCCGTTATCTGCTGTTTATTCGCGACGGCCATCTAGCTTTTTGTGCCCCTATCCAAAGGGGAAGGTTGAGACAAAACAAAATGGATGCCCTCAACAGCGGAGGTCCTGAAATCTCTGCCATCTGGTTTTGTCGCGCCAGACCGTCCCCATTTGGCTTCAGCGGCTTGAAATGTCGCCGATAGCCAATGCCATTGTCAAGACGCTATCTTCCGTTGCCACTCTCGTCTATTTTAGTGCTGTCACTGCAGTAATTGGGCAACAAATCGTGGATGGAAATAATCCTTAAAATATCCAGAATTTACGTGGATGTTTTCCCTGGTGTGTCTAGACAGGTTTTGGGGTAGATATGAGTCCACACTGTCCCTTGGAGAAGCCCCACGAGGCGTCTTGCAAGGGTGAGCACAAAAGAATATTAATGGAGCTTTTCTTCCTCCAGTGTGCACAAAGACTTTTTTTTTTTTTTCAAGGAATATCCTCGTTTGAGCGTGGGTGGGCGTGAAAGGGATCTGGTTGCCGTGGTTACACGCGCTCTTTTAGCTTGGCTTGATTTTCAGAGGTGGGCAGGGGGAGTGGAGTGTGTGTGTGGGGGGAGGCGGTAGCACAGGGAGCAGGATGGTTTGGTCAAGAAGAATACTTTTCGCAGGGCTCCTTTAAAAAATAAAAAATCGAACTCGTCCGAGGGATTTTGTGGGGCGCGCTATTTGAGAACGGACCTGACGATTGTACACACACGAAATTGTGATTATCAACCCAGTTCTCATGTATCCAAACTCTGGGAGGGGATAATTCACTTTGGTAATCTGTGAAATGCCGCTTGGGGCGGAGTTTGAATCACTTTGTCACTCTCAGTATCATCGCTTAATCAAATTTTTTACTATTTAATTTTTTTTAACCTTTGTTGTGCTTGCTCTGCCAGGTGATGTACTTCAGTTCGCTGTTCCCTTACGTGGTGCTGATCTGCTTCCTAGTACGCTCGCTACTCCTGGAAGGCTCCATGGACGGGATTCGACACATGTTCACGCCCAAGGTACGGCACAGTCTTGGAGTCAATGTCTGTTCTCCGACAGGTTTTTTTTTTTAGTTCAACAAAAAGTCACACTTGGAAGTTTCCCAGAGAAAATGATCAAATAATCTATTTATAGAAATAAAGAACAATTTTTAAAATGATGTTACTTTAAGTACCAAAAGACACAGTACATCAAATAAGCCAGACTGGAAAGAGAAGGAAAAAAAACTGTCTGGAGAAAAAAAAAAAAAAAAGATCGGCGTGCTTTGATTGGCTGACACCTCAGCAATAACACACCAGTCACCTTCCAAGGCTGTGTTCTGCAGCAGCTTCCATTGCCATGGAAACAAGAATAATTTCAACATAAATCACTCAAGAGGGCCTGGCGAAGAACGTTGCCATAGAGCTCTGTCGCCCTCTTGTGGACACATTGTACCCGACAACGCCATGCAATCAGATCAGTCAACCGCAAACAAAAGCGTTCTAAATAAAAATAAATAGTTCACATGGGCACTTTTCTTACCACTGCATGAATTAGAAAAAAGAAAGTTGTAATCTCAAAATAGTGGCCAGTGTGTTTATTTAATTTTTTTTTTTTTAATACAGTCAAATATTCCAGTTTTTTTAATACTACATGACGTGATTTAAAAAAGAATGTATTTTTCCCCCAGAGAAAATTATCTTTTTTGAGGAAAAATGTTTTGATTTTATGAGAATTTATGTGGACAATTTTAAGGGAGTAAAATTGTATTTTTTTGATTCTCATAGCATTAGGACTTCATTTGATAACATGAGCTAGCTCACCATTCCCGTGTGTGTGTGTGTGTGTGTGTGTGTACCAGCTGGAGATCATGCTGGAAGCCAAGGTGTGGCGTGAGGCGGCCACGCAGGTGTTCTTCGCGCTGGGTTTGGGCTTCGGCGGTGTCATCGCCTTCTCCAGCTACAACAAGCGCGACAACAATTGCCACTTTGACGCCGTGCTGGTGTCCTTCATCAACTTCTTCACGTCTGTGCTAGCCACCCTGGTGGTGTTCGCCGTCCTCGGCTTCAAGGCCAACATTATGAACGGCCAATGTGTGGCGGAGTGAGTCGTCGCCGCCTCGTGTTTGTTGAAGAATTAGGATTTCTCAAAAGTCAAGCAGAGTCACAAGGAAGTCAAGACCAAATAAGGAAAAGTGTGACAATTAGGATAACGCAAGGTGGTGGAACAAACAGGTCTGGTAGCACTGGCCGCTACAATGAGACAACTAGCCATGGGCCGATATTAGAATCTGACGATATAAGCAAAAATATGGCGGTGTCACGTTATTAAAATAATAGCCATAAAATGGCCTTTTTGAGAAATTTTAGCAAATTGAAATAGCATTTGTCTTCCCCGTCAAACACAATCTTACTTGATATGAAAACAAAAGCAACAATATTTGGTACATAACACACATGTACCATGTAAATAAATCATTAAACTAGATGTTAAGATTCTTCATAGTGAGTCACAGTGTCCCATCCCCGGGGAGCTATTTTGCCCTAACTCGTAATCGCTGTAGGACCATTTTTGTTTTTGTTTTAGGACAATGTACATTCATCACCCATCGATTCGTTATATGTATGACTTATCTTCACAAGGAGCAAAAAAGGCGTCCGTGTTTGAAGTGCTCAGCCCCTCCTCCTCCTCCTCCTCCCTGCCTAACTGCTCACCCCTCCCCTCTCTGCTCACCGAAAAGGTGAAAAAAACAAAAAAGATAATTGGAGGTAATTCACTTTATAGAGGTGGCTCATACAGAGCTCGTTACTGGCGATACCCAGTATTCACGGGTATTGAAACTTTGACTTTGTAAACCCACGGTAAACCCTCAAACCAGTAATCGATCCATACCTACAGGCGATAAATAAAAAATCGAATCAAATTGTCATACTTGAAGTCTGTGTTTGGTTTTAGGAAACATCGGCGATGGTTTCGATTCATCTTAAAACAGATCATTTCCAACCCCGCGTGTTTTTCCGCTTAAAAATTCTTGCGTTCAATTTTTGTAGCAACGGCAGAAAGATTGCGGCTCTGCTGGGCAACGGTATCGAGGCCAACCTGATCCCCAACCACATCAACCTCAGTCACAAAGTGAGCGTGGATGACTACCATCAGATGATCGATATCATCAGAGGCGTCAAGGAGGGCAACTTTGACAAACTGGGACTGGACTCCTGCCACATCGAGGACGAGCTCAACAAGGTATGGCCATAAACGGCAACGGTATCCATGCCCGCTGATACGTTACTTGAAAAGAAATGTTGGAAAATTATGAGAATAACGTCAGATTTTTGTGTGCATAAAACATTACAACATTAGTAGTACTGTTTTGTTCCCTCGCGGTGGAGAGGCGCGGGGTTCAATTCCGGCTCCGGCCTTCCTGTGTGGAGTTTGCATGTTCTCCGGGTTTTCTGCGGGTACTCCCACATTCCAAAAAAAAACATGCACGGCAGGCTACTGGAACACTCTGAATTGTCCCCTTGGTACGAGTGTGAGCGCGGATGGTTGTTAGTCTGTGAGCCCTGCGATTGGCTGGAAATCAGTTCAAGGTTGCTTGAAGTCAGCTGGGATAGGCTCCAGCATGCCCGCGACCCTAATGAGGATAATCGGATCCATAAATGGCTGCGATGGATGGAAAATATGTGGGAAAAGTAAAAAAAAAAACAAACAAAAAATGACTCGAAACCTGATCATATTTTTCATGAAAAAGTTGCATTTTTCCAAGAAAAATAGCAAAATGTTAATTTTGGGAGTAAGTGCAAAGCATCCAGTGGGGGTTACCCACCTGCACTCTGCCCTCCCTCCCTCCACCAGGCGGTGCAGGGCACAGGCCTGGCGTTCATTGCCTTCACTGAGGCCATGACGCATTTCCCGGCCTCTCCATTCTGGTCCGTCATGTTCTTCCTCATGCTGATCAACTTGGGACTGGGCAGCATGTTCGGCACCATCGAGGGCATCCTCACGCCGCTCATCGACACCTTCAAAGTGCGCAAGGAGCTCCTGACCGGTCAGTGAAAACACAAAGAACGACATTTGCAACTTCCCACGACCGCTTATATGTGATCACAGCGAGAGGCGTGTTCCTTATGTTGTGACCTTCTCTCTCGTGGCGCAGTGGGCTGCTGCGTGCTGGCCTTCTCCCTCGGCCTGGTGTTCGTGCAGCGTTCGGGCAACTACTTTGTGACCATGTTCGATGACTACTCGGCCACGCTGCCGCTGCTCATCGTGGTCATCCTGGAGAACTTGGCCATCGCCTGGTTCTACGGCATCGACAAGTACGGGCTTCACTGATTTGCAAGTTTTTAAAAAGTAGAACCACGTTGGGCAAAGCTTGAAGGTGTTCGAGGGGCACATCTCATTTTAAAAACATGATTAATCATTTTGGGATTTCACTGAATCCCAAAATGATTAATCATTTTATTTGATAAAATATATTTTGAGGTGAGCGGTTTTACTTTATTTCCGTCGGGTTTATTGACAGTGATCAAATAAATCCTATATCCAAAGCTTTTTAACGTGAAGAAAACGTGGATTCGTCCACTCGGGGCAGGGGTGGGCAAACTACGGCCCGCGGGCCAAATCCGGCCCGTTGGTCTTTTTAATCCGGCCCGCCGAAGGTTGGTACGCAATTAAGGTTCGATGTCAATGACTGCATTCATTTCATTTGGACTTGTAATGACAGGCATTTCAACGCCAGGTGGCACAGTTACTTGAAGTTGCAGAGCATTGGGAGGAAGGGGGAGACGATACGGAAGCCCGCAGTTGCGCCAAGTCAAGCAAATCCCGTTCGATACGACGGAATAATGTACTCTTAAAGTCTGAAAAACGTGCCAAAAAATGCAAAATACTGCTTTTTAAATAAAGAAATTCAATTAATATGTCGAATTTAGTTCACCCTTTTGATCCGGCCCTCCATAATATTTTCTGGTTCTCATGTGGCCCTATGCAAAAAATAATTGCCCACCCCTGGCTTAGGGTGAGCTGTTGGCTTAATTTTATTCATTTTTTTTTGCTACCTGGAGTACGAGCTCACCTGTGGTGTGGTCCTGTCAGGTTTTTTGCAGACCTGGAGGACATGCTGGGCTTCAAGCCGTACCGCTTTTACTACTACATGTGGAAATTCATCACACCCACGCTGCTGCTGGTGCTGCTCGGCTCCAGCTTCGTCCAGCTCATCATGACGCCGCCCAGTTACAGTGCCTGGAACCAAGAGCAGGTCGGGAGCCTCGTTGCCTGCATTCATCAATTCACAATCTGTCCGCAAAATTGGGAAATTGTCATCCATCCAACATGCACAACTTTTGACACAAAAAAAAAAAAATCATTACTGCCGGCTACTGAGCAGCGTGACCGTCTTTTTGCGTGTGTGTGTGTGCAATACAGTACCTTATGTTGCCTCAATGCTTGTTTCCCAGCGTTCCTCTTCCGTTTTAACGCTAAGTGTGGTCTGCAGGCTCGGGAGAAGCTGGTGGGCTTCCCTCCGTGGGGTGTGGCTTTGTGTATCTCCCTTGTGGTGGTGGCGGTGATGCCCGTGCCGGTGGTCTTTATGCTGCGCTACTTCAACGTGATCGACGACGGCGCCGGCGGCATCTCTGCCGTGTCCTACAAGAAGGGCCACATCATCAAGGAGAGCGCCGGCACAGCCGGCGAAGGCGACGACGCCAGCCTCCTTCACGCCAAGACCACACCGAGCGAGGCGCCCTCGCCCATGCCCGCCAACGGCATCTACCGCAAGCAGAGCGGCGGCGGGGGTCCCGAGTCAGACGCCGCCCCCAATGGTCGCTACGGCATCGGCTACCTGATGGCCGACGTGCCGGACATGCCCGAGTCAGACTTGTAGAATGGCCCGCTTCTTCCCGTCTAGTCATCCGTGTGTGTGTACTGCATACTCCCTGTTCAACAGCCTAGCTGCTTTATTTCTTATCATTTCTTCGTCGTCTCTGAACCTGAACATGTTCAAACAACAAACCAAGGGGCGGGAATGTACACTCACCCATCACAGGTCACTTCATTAGGCACACCATAGCCCTGCCAGGAATAGCAGAAAACCCCTCAAGTTAACTGACGCCACTCCCCCTCCCAAAAAGCGTTCTAATTGCCTTTATATGCTACAAGATGGCACCAAAGCTCTACTTTTGTATTAGACAGGCCTTTAGCTTGTCCAATCAAAGCTCGTCCCCTGACTTCAACACAGTTCCTTGGTACCAAGCTGCTACAAGGTGGCTCCAAATGGTCAACTTTTCTATTAGACGGGGCTTTGCCTGCCTGTTCGATGCTATACGTTGACGCCAAAGCACAATTTGTCCATTGGACAGTCGCTTTGACATCTCATAATAGCACTCACTTGAACATAGCTTTTTGACACCAAGATGACACCAATGCACTCCTTTTCTATTAGACTTTTCGAATAGAATGTCTTCCCCTTACTTCAACATAGTTCCCTGGAGCCAAGATACCAATGAGATGTCACCAAAGTTCTACTTTGCCTCAAGATGCCCTAAGTCGGCACAGAAGCACTACTTTTCTATTAGACAGGGTTGACAGGTCGAATGGAAAAGCACCTCCATCATTCTACATTCGTTCCTTAGCTCTAAAACGCCAAAAGGTGGCGACAAAATGCAATTTCCTATTGGACAGGGATTTCGCGTTTCAGAAAATGCACAGCCATGAATGAAGGATAGCTGCCCCCCCCCCCCCCCAAAAAAAAGTTGACAAAAAGGTGAATTTGCTCAAGTAGAATTTGCAAGGAATTAGTGCAAATCAGACTCAGCGAACTAATAGACGGATTTCTTAGTTTGCCCTTGTAGCCGTCGACCGAATGCAGGACTTAAATGCAGTATGGGCAGCATCCTCGAGTGTAATGTTTTTCCAACAATTTTTCTCGGATTTTAGATTTGCATCAAATGCTTCACGGCCATGTGATGGCCTTTGGACCGTAAGTTACCCATCAAACTAATGAAATTGCGACAATCAATATGACGGCTTTGATGAGCGTTTTTCAGATGTTATTTTATCGATACAACTTGATGAAATGTAAAAAAAAAATCAAACAAAAAACATGATTTTGATTGAAAACGTTGACAATTTGGATGAGTTTCCCAACTTTTATCTCGATCAAATTGTCATCCTGACGAACTGCGCTTCATATTAAATTCATATTCCATTATTTTTCACCGTTTTGATCAAATGAAAATATATATTGCTTCAAAAAAATTTAATATTCACCATATAATATTGGTGAGAAACTCTTTTCCTCTTAGTTTTTAGAATTGGATGGCGAGTTGAATTTAATGCTCTCGCGGGCCGAATACAGCCCACGAGACAAGAGTCGCCAAGCCCAAATCTTGATTAAAACTTACTGAGTTCTGCCGCCGTTACTTTATCAATTTGACGTCATGAATTGAAACGATAGTTTACTATCTAACAATTTTGTATTGAAATGCATTAACAGGTGTACCTAATGAAGTCTCTGGTGAACGTGTGAATTTTCCCTTGGCCCCGCCCCCTTCCACCTTCACTTACTCAACCTTTGGATCCCTCCTTGCTGCTGAAGAAGGAAGTGTGAGCAATAAAGGTGGACGTGCCACCGAGCCTATGTAAAGAAGCAGCAAGAAGGTGCGCGCGCACACGCAAAAAGTTTCACGATCGTTCGAGGCTAACGAGTGCCTACACTGCATCGTCATTTATAGAATACGCCATGTTTGTATAGTTACAGTATTCTGTAAATATCATAAATATATTTATCTGCTTTGTTTTGATGAATGTTTTAAAGGTTCAGTCATCAAATCATTAACGTCATTGTTTTTTTTACTAACGTGTTTGTGAGGGCCGAGTCCTCGTCCTTGTAAATAGTTTTGTTTTTATCCATGAAATGGCTTGAAAACATACGGCAGAGAAATGTCTTTTTCCCCTTCCTCTTCCTCGACATTAAACATGAAATATGACCCCGAAACAAGACTCCAGGTCTCTGCTGATTTTGATGATGACTACAAATCTGGGAGTTCAAACCGGTATGCAAAGAATAAAAATAAAGTGACATTTAAGAGTTTATTTTAGCATTTAAAGAAATGAATATTGCAGCCACTCCTTAGTCTGGCCTCATTCAAGTAAATTTTTTAAACAGTTGTAAATTTATTTTTACACTTGGCAAAAAGTGATACAAACCATAGACAGGAACGAACCATTTCAGTAAAAACCCTCTTGTGTTTATTCAGTCAATCATTTGAGGGGTGTTAACATGACCTGAAACAGCTGATGTCATTAGCATTGTGGCTAATGCTTTTTGTTGTATTTTTTTTTTTAAGCCAGTGGTTGGCTTTTGTGTAGCAGCTATGCTAATGTTGCTCATGGGCCCTGATGTAGAACACTTGTCCCTTTAAAAAATCTCTTATCTTCATTTGCTCCAGCGTGACTCTTCAATATTACGATTATCCATTTGTTCCGAATTTAAGTTTCCTCTTTCATTCAAAAAAGCACTGAGGTCATCTTAATCCCTTTGCCGCCAACGTTCTGAAAAATCAGAAAAAAAAAGAAGTTATATTTAGACAAATTGTAATTCTACATATACTGTACATATGTATAAAGTTGAAAATAAGACAGAAGTCAACCTTTGCGTTCAGTCATAGTTGTGTAGCTGTTCTCTCATCCTGGCCGCAATGTGTTCTCTTCTCTCACTGTGTTTGTTCAAGTCTTTGACCTCAGAGGGCAGTGTGGCGTTCCACACCATCAACACCGACTGAGCGTCTGGGGGGCGCATAAAACAAGCGCACTGAACTGAACATTAGTCTACATGGAAATCCCGGCAAGAGTCATGCACCCTCACCCACCCCACTCGCTCTTGTCGTGCGGGAGTCTTCGGCCCAACACCAGCACCGTGTTCTTACAGTTTAGCGTCTCTGTGAAGAAGGAGATGAAAGAAATATCGATGGAAATATTTGGTCCGCAATATAAATGTTGTTAATAATAATAATTTAGATTCTTCAAAGTCTCAACATTTGGGATTTTTTTGGTGGGGCTGTCAAGGAATTAAAAAAAAAAAGTTCCCAAGATGTCCTGGATGAGCTGAACAATGTGAAGTCGGAATGATGTGGAAGGAGGAGGTAAACAAACAATCTGAAAATTTAGGAATTTAGGAAAAGCGACTTTTAGGTACGGAATAACATATGAGTCAATGATCAATAATTCTAAGAATGAGATCCACCAATGAACGCCGACACGATGCCTCGTAGCGAGTGGCATCTCGGCGGGATGACTCGCAGCGCGTGGTGCTTGTTGCCCAGCTCCAGAAGCAGCAGGTGGCCGCCTCGGGTGCCCACCCACAGCGTGGCCGAACCCTGCCCAACCAGCAAGGACTTGACTCGCGCCCACCGGGCCCAAGACGGGGAGCCGTCGACGGGTACGTCTGCAACACCGGAGGGGCCTCCTCCATCGGCGCTGCACTCCTGTCTGTGAGGAGAACAGAGATGAGGCGCTCTTAGGGTTTAAAATCAATAGGGATCGAGATTTCGGCGTGGGCGCACTGGCTGGCAACATCAATAGCGTGAGAAATTAGTTTTGACCTCTGCAATATTTCTAGAATGTAATTACCGTATTTTCTGCACTATAAGGTGCACCTTTGATGAATGGCCTACTTTAAAACTGGTTTCATATATAGGGCGCAAAGCATTATAAGGCGCATTGAATAGAAGCTACGATCGTGGATGTGGTTGCGTTAGGCATCCACTAGATGGCACTAGAGGTTACAGATTCAAATCAATTGGTTTTCTCGTTGTTGACGGTCATGTGATTAAAATCAACAGTTTTGTTCCTCTTGGATGGGCATCCCTTCTCACTCGCTTTACCTGATGATTTGTGCACAGTCAATGCATTCCACCATGCGCTCGCTCCTCTTGTCCCAAACCTCGACGGTGGCCATGCCGGCTTTGCTGAGGTACACGTACTTATCCACCGCCATGCGCCACACGTTGGCCTCGGCGCTGGGACGAAGCCTACGGAACCAGAGGTATCGTTACACTGGACCGTGATGGGGGGGGA
This sequence comes from Hippocampus guttulatus, assembly GCF_054856545.1. Taxonomy (NCBI): domain Eukaryota; kingdom Metazoa; phylum Chordata; class Actinopteri; order Syngnathiformes; family Syngnathidae; genus Hippocampus; species Hippocampus guttulatus. The sequence continues at coordinate 22,114,637 of NC_141264.1, read as the reverse complement.
CAAAGTACAAATACTAAAGTACTGTAATTTGTTTTGAGACAGTATAAATTTAAATTGTACATCACAAACTGTTGCCACCCAAATTAACACACGCCTTCCTAAAATCACTTTCAAGTGCATCACAAAAAAACAAATTAATTCCGCACTCATTGTAGAACGTGGCGCCCGTTCCCAACGTTAGCGGCTGGTAGCTAGCAACTAGCCGCTAAGCAACTAGCCAAGAGCAAGAGTGGTCGGACTTCTTTCCAAAAGCAGTTTGATTCGCGAAAATGACGGCACGCTTTGACGTTGACAGCATGACACACTTGCAGTTCATACTCATCATTTTTTGAACAAACCAGGATGAGTCAAATGTGATGTTCTAACTGGCAAAGTCGCTAGTGTGGGTCAGAATATCTTGAAGCAAGGCAGCTTTATTGATATCGTGCATTTCAATACGCAAGGTAACTCAATGTGCTTCACATAATTAAAAGTAAAACATTCAAAAGCTTTTACAAACACAAGAGTAGAAGACACTTAAAAGCAAAGACAAAATTTTTTTAACGACGTTAATCAGGGGAACAGAGCGATGCATTTTATTCCTGTGAAATTATGGTACATGGATTTATTTTATGAGTATTTTTTGGACAAGTTTGTACTTTTACATCCTACATCTGGACACAGATTCCATCCTCAGAATTTGTGTGTGTGGAGTTTTGTGGACTTACGGGAGCGGTACGGTGTTCCGGGTGTCGATGTTCCGGCTCACAGTGTAGTCGGCGCTGAAGGACAGGATCCTGGTGCCGCAGCCGGCCCAAACGCAGCGGCCGTCCAGAGAGTACGACGATGTGCTCAAGCACACCACGGGAGTGTTGACGGTGCCCAGGACCACCGATTTCACCGGCTGACCAAACTCCTAAGTGAAACGTTAGGAGAAAAGAGCCGGTATGTCACATGGGGAAAGAAGTGGAATGTTACGGTTGGGTGGAAATGTTACAGGCAGTGCAGCCAAAATTGGGATTGGTGTTCAAACCTTGAGAGCAGAATCTTCATAGATGGTGAGAAGGCCGTCTGCAGTGCCAACGAGCAAGTAGTTCTTTCTTTGCCTAAAAAAAAAAAAAAAAAAATTCTCATCTTGGGCGGCCCAACGGGTTTTGATGTCCGTTTTGTGGGCTCTTACAGACGTGGGGGGTTTATGTGAAAGTACAGCGAGGTGACGGCATCTGACACGTTTTTCAAGCGATACCACGTGGACGGATCCACGCCGCTGAAGACCACCAAAGCGCCCGACTGCGTGCCCCCGACCACCCAATCGGAAGCCTCGCCGGGAATCTGGACCGGCACCAGGCACAGGACGGGACTGCTGTCAATCTCCTGATTGAACAAGTTTCTTTTGTTAAAGTTGAAGAAAAACTTGCAATAAATTGATGATAATCCATCGGGATGAACGCCATTCCCTGTTCTGTGGTCATGGTCACAATTTGGTTGATTCATTTATTACAAGGGAATAAATGAAAAAAAATGTAGAGCATAGTAAAAATAAGTATTTTTAAATAATTATATAACATTAATTATATAGAAGAAATTAAGAAAAAGGAAAATTTAAATTTAAAACAGGTAAAAGAACAATGTCCAAAAAAAAAAATCACTGAAAATAAAGAAAACAAAATGAAAAAATAAAAATCTTACAAAACTAGGAAAAAAATAAAATGAATAAATCCATTAAAACTACAACATGAAAAATAAAAGTAAGAGTACAACAAATGTGTAACAAAATACATGATTACATAAAATCAAAAACAGGAAAGAAAATAAATTTAATTGCATATGAAATACAAAAATTAAAACATGTATAAACCCAAATACATACATGAAATATTAAAAAAATAAATGAAGGAAAATCAATACATGTAAGAAGTAAAAATAGATCAGAAAGAAAAAAATGAAAAAAGTGTAAAACTGCATTAAGTGGCTAAAAGTAGAAAGACATGAAAAGACTAAAAAAAGAAAGAATAAAAGAAAAACAAATCTAAAAAGTAGCAGAAAATAAACAAAATGTATCAAAGAAAAAAATAATTACAAGAATGAATGAAATAAAAAGTAATGGAAAGATAAACGCATTCAAATGAAAGAGATATAGTTTCAGATGAGATGAGATGACAAAGATTTAAACTCCACATTGTAGGCAGCCAGACCGTTTACACTGTTAGAATACGATTCATTTCCTGCTCTAAACTTTCCATCACATTTCCACTTTGCCAACAATTAACAAAAAAGAATATAAAAAGCTCAAGGACGGCAAAACATTTGCTGTCAATCCAATAGTCGCTGAGGTGTGCACACGTGAGTGCGTGTGTGTGTGTGTGTGTGTCGATTACCTGCGTGGTGACCCGGTTGGAGTCCAGTTCCACAGCGGTGACGGTTCCCGTCCTCTGGGTGCTGCGACCTCCTCCCAGCCAGGCCGTGCCAGCGCTTACGGCCACGCACTCGGCATGTACGGGCCTGGGCAGCGGCAGCTCCCTCATCAGACACAACATCTCCCCCGAGATGAGCCGGGCAAACGCCTGACCGCAACACACAACCGTTGCAAATGTTGGACATTGAATCCCTCGTTCCAGGGTTCCGAGAGGTCCTCACCTGCGCGGATGTGGGTCGATGATGAGGATAAACGTTGAGACAGTCCTTCATCAGGGCTTGGAAGCCAGGCCAAGGCGAGCAACCGTAGTGCTTCACCGGATCTACACAAACAATATCGATGCTGTTCAGCGTACAGCTGGAATGATGCTTCGCAAATGGGCTTGCTGACAGTATTTATTTATTTATTTATTTTACCTGGCAGCTTGCCCTGCACGGCCACCTCGTCAAACTCGCTGGGGAACTTGACGCCGTCACAGATGCGCTCGCCGCCCGTCAGCAGGTCGTACAGGAGGAGGCCAAACGAGAAGACGTCGGCCTGCTGGTTGTACGTCGTGTTCCCTCTGGCGACCTCTGGTGCGCGGAAACCTGTATGACAGCTTTGCAATGAGCCTCCAGTGCTCGCTCGGATTTGTCTTTTTTGGTCCTTTTTTTTTTTTTTTTTTTAGCCAACCTGGCGTGCCCTCCGAGCTGCGGACCCCCATGCTGCAGCAATACTGAGCAATGCCGTAGTCGGTGATCTTGGCGATGACGTCTGCGTCCGTCTTGAGGTTGAACAGGAGCACGTTGTGGGGCTTCAGGTCGCGGTAGATGATCATGGCCGAGTGGAGGTACCTGACGGAAGGCAGCGGACCGCCATGCGAGATTGACTCACTCAGTGGCAAAGACGTATTTTCATGTTTTGTTTTTTAACAGTTCAGGACAAAAAATGCCAAGTTTGTTCACTGAGATGCTGGTCTCCTGCGAAATTCGTCAAGTATGAGAAGAGTGGTAATGAGGCAAAACCACCAGTAGATGGCAGCAAGGTTTTGATAAACTACCCCAAAAATCTGAATACTTCAACCAAGCAAAATTAGATTTTCATGAAACTTTGTGTACTTTTAGCAATCCAGCGTTGTAGTGCAACTTCCATTCAGTTAAATTGTAGTAAATCTTCCATCACGGTCTTCACGTGAAAGCGTCCGCCAAGAAGCGGAACACCCCGGCATACCGTAATCCGTCGGCCACGTGCAGCGCGATCCTGTGCTTGAGCTTCAAATTTAGGCTTCCTTTCTTGTGCTGGAACAGGGAGTCAAGGGAGCCCCGCATGGCCAGCTCCATCACAAGGACGTGCGGAGCCGAGCTGGCCGCCAGCAGGTTCACCAGGCTGGGGTGGCGCAGACGACCCAGCACCACCAGCTCCTGGAGGAGGATTGGTTGGAGAATGGTTAACGTCAGGTGATGCGACGCCGGGTAATCACGGCGCGTGTACCTGTCGGAGGAGTCTGTAGATGTAAAGTTCTGAGGCATGCTTGTTGAATAACTTGACAGCCACCTCCTCGTTCTTGTAGACGGCTCGGTACACCGTGCCAAAGCCGCCGTCCCCTGTCAGTTCAACACATGCGATGCTCTTAAGTCGTCTTTGTTCTAAAAAAAATTACTCCCGACAATACCGAAAGAAATATTTTTATCAGCTACGGTTAGAGTCAGGGGTTAAGATTTTAAACTCAAAGTAGATGTTGACAGAAAATGTATCTATGTTATTTTCCATAACTATAGTATCATCAAATTTAAGTGCAGTAGAAGAAAACAAACCACTTGGAACATTAACCCTTTCATGCACCCTGTAATCCGATAACATGATAAACTGTCCGCTGTAGGAACCACTATCCCAGAAAGGGTTGAAGAAAAAATAAATCGAAAACAATTTAAGAAAAAAAAAATCCTGCTCATTACTGACACGATTGTTCGTATAATCCTATCGCTTTCCTCACCAAGGAGGTTGACTTTGGAAAGGTCCACGTGCAGCTCGTCGCTGTCCAGGATGGTCCAAGCCGGCTGGTCGCTAAGGACTGCGTCCGGAGCAACCTGAGAGATGGGAACGGTGCAGCGAGGGTCCTCGGGGTTCACCAGAAGAAAGTCTGAAGACCCACAAAAGCATTTCTTACACTCGGTCATCGCAATTTTTGACACGTTTCAATGCCGTGCTGGCCGCACCCTGGTCGAAGTGGGTGAAGAGATCCTCCAGCAGCATCTTGCTCCACTCGTGTCCGTCCTGGAAGCTGTAGAGAGCCCACTTCTTCAGGAGCGCCTCGCCGCTGCCATGCACGTCCGTGCTCAGCAGGCCCGGGAACCACTCCTCCAGTAGGGAGTCCACCTGGTCCACCAACTGGCCCAGGAGCACCCGGCCTGGCGCCAAAGTGAAACAGTGACTCCCACAATCCTATTCATCATCACGAGAATAATCTTGCAACAGAAGGAAAAAAAAAAAATCACTACTTTGCATTCAATACGAAACACATTTTGGAAAGAGAGGACAAAACAAAATGGGGGAAGAAAAAAAAAAAGGTAATTAAAAAAAATCACATGTAAATCAAGTTTTGCGGTTAAATTTTTTTTCCTACTTTGCATAAAGACTTGATATAATCTTGTTTTGTGGAGGAATACAATTCATGAGTTTATTATCCCTTTCATTTAATTTTCAGAAAAAACCCCCAAAACAAAACTCACAAACAAAAAACTAAACTCGGGGAAAATATTGTTCTCTGAATCTGAAGTGAATGTATTTTTTGATGACATTGAAAATTCATGCTGCTAGCTATATATTTATAATTCTGTATTTGATTAAATGGCTTTCTAAAAAAAAAAAAAAAAAAGACAAACCATAGATAAAATATAAATACATTCCATCCCCACCACCCCCGCAAAAAACACACAATCACAATAGTTCTTGTTGCTCCCGAATAGTAAAAACATAAAAACATGTATTTCTGAAAGAAATATCTCAAAGTCAACAAGACTAACAGCCACACGGTGGAGTTGGGTAATGTGAACGCTCGTGTGTCTCCATGCGATGGATTGGCTGGTGATGGGGCCGCCGCATACCTTTGCGCGAGGACGGCACGGTGATCCGTAGCACGCTGGAGACTTCTTCCTGCCGCCACGCTGCCTCCACCAGGCAGTAGGCCTCGGCCGACCAGCTGAGGTGCACGCCTCGGTTCCAGCACACTTTTTCAGGTGGGCACGCTTTCTCTGGGGAAAACACACGCACACGGTGAATGAGTTCAAGGGCCACACGAAGAGGCGTGACAGGCAAGCGTGCGTTACCTCTCCCGTAAAGCAAATAAGCGGAGACCTCCAGCAAGCGGCTGATCTGTCGCGGCCAGAAGTCGGCGGGGAAGTAAGGCATCTCGTATTCTCGCACGATCACCTCGGAGTTCTCGCAGTGAGGCAGCTCAATACTCGGCTTGTCTTTTGTTAAACTGGAGGGAGAGAAAAAGTATCTTTGAATCATATAAAAAAGGTATCTATAACAGGCTACATTCTTTAGAGTGTTTTTTTTTTAATTTAATTTTGTATTTTTCAAATGTATTAAAAAAAGAGATTTATTTATTTAATTAGAGATTTATTTGCAATTTAGCGAGATAAGATATATTTAGTTTCCGAATTTTTTTTTGTAAATTCTAAGTAAATTTTTATTATTTTATGAGATAGATTTTTTTAAATACATTAATACAATTCAGTATGTTTTAAATTAAAACTATTTTATATTGTTGTGGAGTGTGTTGATTAAAAAGAAACATTCATAGGTAAGCACTTTATTAGCGGCACTATTTTAACTATTTTCAAATTGTATTCTTTCAATTGTTTTATAATATTTTTTGATTTATTTTACCATCTTTATATTTTTGTAAGGATTTTGAGGTTCATTTATTACTTTACTACCAAAATCGATTTGAATTTTGAATTGGTGCTTTGTATTTATATTTTTAGTTTTATTATTTATATTTTTTACATTACATGATCTCGCCTTTCTTCAAATTTATTTCATAGTATTGTCTTAAGTGTATTTGTTTTAATTGTAACGATTTCATAGCATTTTTGAGGAGTTTACGGATTTTTTAAAAACCATTTATGATGCTATTAGTATTTTGTTCTGTGTTCTCGTAATACTCCGAAGTTATTCTCCGAGCATATATTTCTTCAAGACAATGCAAGTGTATTTTATGATGTGTCCAGTGTGGTGCACATCTAACTCAGTGTGTGTACCTGCTGGGCACAAGCAGCTGGTCTTTTCCAAGGGGTAGCGCGATCAGGAATTTCTCCAGAAGTTTCAAGTAGTGCGTGGCATGACTGCTGGGGAAACACTTGGCCTCTAGCAGAAAGTTTTCCACGGATGAGCGCTCAACGACTCCTTGAGAATGTTTCAATCCATCCTTGAGGGTCAGTTTCTGCACCCAATAAGAACAAAGTGTTGCTTTTAGATGACAAAGCACAAACTTGGAAAGAAAGGCCATCAGTTCATCCAAGTAAAATCCTTGACTTCACAGCCCTCCACTTTCTCTTTAGGTGTGCCCCGGGGCTCTGTCCTGGGGCCCCTCCTCTTCATGATCTACCTCCTCCCCCTTGGCAATAATTTCCATAACTTTGGTATCCACTTTCACTGCTTCACGGATGACACCCAGCTCTACCTCTCCAGCAAACCTGACACCTTCCTCCCACCCTCCTCCCTCTCAGAAATGAAATCTCGGTTCACCTTTAACTTCCTCAAACTCTACAGCGATAAAACAGAACTCCTCCTTGTCTGTGCCAGTTAATTGCCGTCAATCCAGCTGATTCAAAGGCGATACTTTGCCCCTCAATATTGACTGCTCCACTGTGTCCCCCTCCCTTCACCTTAAGAGTCTGGGTGTCATCCTCGATAGCTCACTGTGTCTGTGAATTTCCGTTCCCTCTCGCTGCCTCAAATCCATCTCGTCCCTTCACCTATCTGTACCGTCTGCCCGTCTCAGCACGATGCAGAGCAGAGCTTTCAGCCGCTCTTAGGTCATTGCGTTCTATTGGTTCGCCACTAGATAGCAATAGATTCTACACACTGTACATTGAAATCACTAAAATAGGACGAACCTGCAAGAGGATGTTGCAGAGCCACTGCGGATCGATGAAGTAGAGGTCCTGGAGCTGGAGGGTGGGATCGTCAAAGTGCAGTACGACCCCTGAAGGTACACGCAAACAAACAAACAAAAAATGCTAAAAACTGAGGCTTTTGACTTCATTTTACGGTGATGAGCTAATGTGCTGTACCAGACTGACCCAGGGGTGGGCATAGTAAGTTTTTAGTAAGGTGGGCATAAATGCTTAGTCGATGTAGTCGACTAAGCATTTATGCCATAAAAATATTTGTTTTTTCCATCAAATTGGGCCATCCAAATGTTAATATTTTTCAAACGTTCATTTCCCATTAAATGATTGTTTGAGTGATATACTGGAAATAAAATAAAATTTAAATACGAAAAATAATTTTACAAACATTGTATCGTAAATAATAAAATAAACAAATAAGTGTATAGTAAACTATTTTACCAAGACATTTTAATGAAATGTAATTAAATAACTGGCTAGAATTGAATAATAGTAATTAATTAATTGTTTAAACGATAATTATAAATAATGAGACATTTTTACATGACTGTTGAATTTTACTTCTTTTTTTTTAACCTCATATACGAATGACCTGGCCCATCTGTCAGCACAGAGGGTGCTACTGCACTAATTATTAGCAGCCTAACACTGACCGGCTTGGCTGAGGAAATGGATGGCGTGGGGAAGCTCCGCCTCCTCCAGCGGCAGCTGACTCTCCTGGATGAGCTCCAGGAGCTGGTGGCGCGTGAGGACGGGGAACTCCTTCGGAACCCTGGTCCTCTCCTGGAGAAGCCTGCGTTCCAGCTCGACGTAGTTGTCGGGAACCAGCTGGCCCATCACGGGCTGACCCTGGATCTGCCGGACGGAAGGAGACGGGGTGGGGAGTGAGCAAAACGCATTTGGACGGGATGACGTCAGCGTCGAGCCACCTTGAAGTCAGCGGCCTCCTTGGCAATGGCCTTGCGCAGCCGGACGACGGCGTCTGAGTCGTCGCAGGCAGACACGGTGAAGTAGTTCTGGATGGTCGGGAATCCCTGGTGGTTGAGCAGTTCCTCGCGGATCTTGGTAAGGCAGGCTTGGAACGCCACGTCATCGCTCACGTCCATGTGAGTTCCCACCAGGATCACCGGAGAGAAAGGAGCCACCGCCTGCAACAGGATGTGAAACATTTGGTTTCTTTCTGATACATTACAAGCATCACTGTAAAAAAAACAAAACAAAAAAAACCCCCAATAAATTTCAGAACAGTTATTCCCGTTTCATTGGCTTGATTTAAAATGAAGGAAGGAGGAAGAAGAAAAGGGTTTTGATTTAAAAAAGAGGGCGGTTTAATTTAATTTGGCTACAAAAATTGGCGAGGTTTAGAATTGGGTGATGGTGAGGAAAGAGGAGATTTGGGGTTGGCTTTGGGTCCTTGGATTTGCGGATTGAGGTCAGATGTGTGAGTGGGTCAGTGCGTTGCGATTAGGTTCGGTTCAGGTTGGTGTTTTCGCTTTATTCTAACCTTGATGTTAAAAAGCCAAGGCTTGAGCGCGTCCAGTTGCTGGGCTCCTCTGCTCAGGTCGTGCACCACCAGGTAGAGTGCTCTGGGGGACAGGAAATGAGGCTGCGAGCTGCACACTTCGTCGCCACCTGTTCACAACCCGGACAATTGTTCAAAAGTGTTTCGGCCGGCAGAAAAGGCCTTGCCGCTGACTCTGACCCGCAAGCACAAGACAAAGACGCACCGGAGAAGTCCCAGACGTTCAGCACCATCTTCTTCTTGTCCCGCTCCTTGATGGTCCAGTCGCGTACGTCCACGGTGGTGCCGGCCATCCGCCTGGAGGAGGCCTGCTGCGAGCGCTTGAGCTTCATCAGTTTACGGACCAGGCTGCTCTTCCCGCTGCCGGCGTTCCCCACCACAATGAGCTTCATCCGGTAATAGGGAACGGCCTTCTTCAGACGCTGCTGCAGAAACCTGAACAGGGGAGAAGGAATATTCTTAAGATCAGACAAACATACTCAGAAAAAAAGAAGGAATAAAATACAATTAAATTATGCAAAAGCCAAGATGGGACGGGTCGGTTCTGGAGGAAGAGCCCTTGAAAAGTTCACTTTTCACTCCTTTTCCAAATTGGTGAGTCCATATCCTCGTCGAGGTCCTACCTGACAATGTCTTTGGTTTTGTTTCCGATCAGTTTGAGGTCCAGCTGGAGTCGCAGGCCGTCCAGAGGCAGGTCCCAAAGTCTGCCCAGCCTGCCCATCTCGTCGGGAAAGGAGCGCAGTCCGGCGTTGCGGCTCACATCCAGAGAAGTGAGACCCTCCAGCAGACCGACCTCAGGCGGGATCTGATCCCAACCACCATAAAAAATGATCTTTTTTTTTTTGGCTCCTTTGGTTCGGTTGCTGCAGCTGCCCAACATTCAGCTCACCTCAGTGAGCTTGTTGTTGCTCAAGTGCAGCTTCTCCAATCGGCTCCAGTTGTGGACGGGGCCGCTTAAATCCAGCTCGTGGATGATGTTGTGGCTGAACATCAACTCGCGCAGGTTACTGGACAGCCACAAGCCCGGGCCCGGTAATACCGCAATGTGATTGGTTCTCATGTCCACTGATCTCAAGCTGGGGGTAAACAAAAACGTGATCATTTCATTGCAGGGAAAAAATATTGGCTGCGCATTGACACTGTTTTGCTCCAGCCTAAAAGGAAAATACACTCAATATACAGTAACGGTGATCATCGATGAGTGATGATTGTTTGAAAAATAAATAGACATCGCATTTAAATAAAAACAAAATATATTATATGACTAAAATGACTCATAATCTGCAATATACATATTTTAAAACATAATAAACCACACCATACAAATACATAATTCAGTATACTATCGTGGCTGTCTTGTGAAAAACACGTATCTCCATTTTTGTCATGGTTAAAATTTTTATGTGAATGGGATGCCTGAAACGTGGGCACGCCATTCACGTAAATTTTAACCATGACAAAAATGGATGTATGTGTTTTTCAAAGGACACAGACGATAGAATACATCACAAGTCAGAAGGTCAATGAAAAGTTTTTCATGCATTCACACTCACTTAGGCAGGCAGAGTATGGAATCAGAAACGACAGAGAAATTGTTGTTGGCAAGTTTCAGAGTGATGAGCTTTGCTGGGAGCTGTTCCAAGGAATCTGAAACCGATAATTATCTTGTTATGGGCCAGAACGGGCGTACCTAATATTGTCTTTTCATATCCAGTCACTCACCTATTTTGTTGGAGGAGGCGTTGAAGATTTCCAGCTTGGGGCAGCCCGTCAGAAAGCTGGGCGAGATGTCCGTCACGGCGTTCTTGCTCACGTCCAGCAGTTTGAGCTCGGGGAGGTGCGGCGGGGGCATGAGGAGATCGGCCACGTTGTTCCTGAAGACCGCAGCCAACAGTCAACATCGTTCTGACATCAGAGAAGGGTTAGCACCTGACTATTTGGTGGTGGTGGTGGTGGTGGGGGGGGTCCTACCCTTCCATCAGCAGCTCCTCTAGGTGCTGTGTGGCCCGCCCCAGCTGGCGTGGGAAGGTGGTCAGCTTGTTGAAGGACAAGTTGAGCTGCCGCAGGGACGGACAGGCGGCCGAAGCGTCAAAGGTGAGGTGGGGGCCCACGCAGTTGCGCGAGACGTTGAGCGTGGCGAGCGCCGGCAACGCAAGGAGCTCCGCCGGAAGGGACTGAAGCTGGTTGCCCTGCAGGTCCAATCGGGTCAAGCCGCTTAAACTCTGCACCAGAAAACAGCAAGTTGAGGTTGTGAATCTGAATTTTTAGTTTTTGTGTTTGATGGCGCGCTAGCTAAGGTTGTCGACATGCCCTGCAAACTAATAATGGCAACCACTCAAATGTTTTGTATTTTAGCGTTGTCCAACTGTTTATCTTATTTGGTAGCAATCAGACATAGTTTGGCGTCACCAAAGTCAAATGTTTTCCAAATTTATTTGAACCATTTATTTAGTCAACGTTCTTTCGATTTGAGTAGCTATCTGATGAAAAGAAGTCTTCGTCTTTGAAAGCACACTTGAAAGTGGCCAAAATAACCCGAAGATGGCCGTGTCAAACCAAAATGGCCGACTTTCTGTGTGTTGTTCCAGTTTAGCTTCTTGAGATTTGAGACCCACTTAAAAAGACAAAGATCCAAATGTTTAGATGTTTAGCCCCACCCACATGTTGTGTATACACACACACAATAGATTTCCCAAGGTCAAGTTCATTTGCCAAATTTACCTAAAATGGATGCTTCAAACCAAAACTGAAGACTTCCGGTATGTTTTTGCACTTGCTTTTGTGAGATTTTTTTGTGGGTTTACTCATGATAAAAGTGTCCGCCAAAGTTTAAGATGGTGAGTGAGTGAAACTGGCTTTGAGGACTAAATGTTCCTGTTTTTTTTCCGTTGGATTCATGACGCAATAGAAACAATAGGGGGATTGGGGGAGGGGGGGGTCACCAATATTTTTTTGCCATGCTCCGCCTCCAGGTGACAACAAAACTTACAAATGTTTCTCATTTTCCATCGCCTGACTGTCAAGTTAGGTTATTGTTCTTTTTTTGTCCATTTTTTTTTAGGAAAACACAAAAAGTTGAACCAAGTATTGATTACACTATATGTATTAATCGTTGCATGGGTAGAATTGAATGACCTGTTTTTAAATGATGTGTGATTTTTTTTGGGGGGGGGGGGGTCAACAAATGACTTAGGCCATTATTTTAAGAAGGTAGAGAGATATGCAGTTCAAATTTGGTCTTTCAGAGTAAAACAGAGTCTGGCTCGTAATTTGTCTTTGAAGCACCCATGCTACCGTAAGAGTTCGAACTGATTTTGCATTGCGGCTTATTGGCACCTGACAGAGCGCAGGGGGAAACTCCAGCAGGACATTGTGGCTCAGGTCCAGTCTCAGGAGGTGAGCCAGCTGCTGCTGAACCGGCCCGTGGTCCATTAGGCACAAGAGGCAGTCCAACTCGTTCCCAGACAGGTCCAGGAGGCGGATCCTCTCCTTCTCCTTGGGAAGCGCCGATGAAATCTCCAGAGACCCGAACGCTAGAAATGAAATCCGACTCCACTGGTTTTCATTTGTGACAATTGGATCAAAAACAACCGATGAAAATAGATGTGTTCAAATACTTTTTGGGTGCCTTCCATATCGTCTGTGTGCATGCTCGGTGTGTTCGCCATCTATTGGACCACTCTGGGGAAAGAAATGCTTAAACATGTTGTTGGACACAAAAATTATCTGATATTTCAATACCCACAGAATGATGTGTTCTGTGATAATATCAATACTGAATTACCTCCCAAAAGAAAAGGGCAGACTTTTTTTTTACACCAGAAACAAAAATAGTTTCCAGCTTTTCCGTTCTTTGGTAATCACCAATGGAACATGCGTTGAGTACCAGTAATTTCTGACCAAGCAGAATGGTGACTTTAACGCGAATAGATTTTGTTTTTGTGACACCTCAAACGATATAACAACAAAATCAAGACTGCGAAAGTTCTTTTGATGGCAAAATAATGTATTACAGACACAACTTTGAAATGCGCGGGGAGCAATGCTGACTCACTGTGTAGTCGAGTTGAACATCAAGGTTTTTTTTTTTTTTTTAACTTAACCAATTTTTTCTTGACACATACTTTGTACTGCCTACCGGCACACATTCTATATATAGCAGAAACAAATTCGGTTCAAGTGTGTGCTCCCCAATTGACGTGACATGGCGAAACGTATAACCTAATCTTGATCTTCTCTTCAAAAGCTGTGTTGATCTCAAATCCAAAGTGAAGCAACACTGCCATCTACAGGGATTTGTTAGTCATTACAAAGGTTTCTCAACCGGAAATTCACACTCAAGATGGGCAAAACCCCTTCCATGCCTACCCATTGATATGTATATGAAATATTTCAAGTACCTCCGCACTGGCGTGTCGGCGGCGTCCATGGTTCCGATTGAACGAGCCCCACCTCAGCTCCTCTGTGGAGTTGTTGTGCGGCTTCAGGGAGACCCCCGTCAATGAATCGCTCCCTAGAGAACCGAAAAGGATCAATAACACGTCACACCGGGCGTGAGCAAATGCTATCCGTACCGTCACTCTCCATGTCGTCGACGAAGAGGCCTTCGTCCACGGAGAGGAAACTGAAGCTGGAGTCATCGCTCTCGTCAGAGATGTATCCGGACGTCAGACAGGGGTCACCCAGGGACTTCAGAGAAGCTCCCGGGGTCCTGGAGCGCTGCAAGGAGTGAATGTAGCGTGCCAAGCTGGCTCCTTTACCTTCGAAACATAGAACGCACATTTCGTAATTTAGTTTTTATTCTGGCTTTTTCCCATCTCTGCCAAATTTTCGATCGCCACAACCTCGAGACCTGTGTCGTTGTGAAAACGATCATTTCACCGGCAAGAGTTGGGTGCTGCATCAGAAACAGTTGGAAGTTGAGGGTCGTCAATATCGGCGTTATTTTCCGACTCCAAAAGTGTCAGAGGGGATTTGATTGATATTGATGATGCAGAGTCAGTTTTAGTAATGACAAAAACCTTTCTGCAAGGTTCTGCGCTTCTGCCTATTGTTAACATCATTCTTTGTTTCCATAATTCCTCCTTGCCACACCTAGTGGTAAATTACCCCATTTGATGTTCAGGTGTGCTTTCAGTGGAATGTAGGCTAAGTTCCTGTTTAGCCTCGACTGTTATGAATGAAAAAGAAAAAGAAACAATGTGTTCGAGCTCTTGGTCCTAACCAAAATAGAAAACTTATAATTTGTTGGGGGGTTTTTTTGCAAGAATTTTCCTTTTCCTCGTTTTCTTCCTTGCGTAGGTTAGATTTGACTTTTGTATTTATACTTGTGAGATTAAATAAAGACAAATATAAACAGGGCACACAAAGACAAACAACCATCTGCGCTCAAACTCACACCTCGGGACAATTTGGAGTGTCCGATCAGCCTGCCGTGCATGTTTTTGGAATGTGGGAAGAAACCGGAGTACCCGGAGAAAACCCACGCAGGCCCGGGGAGAACATGCAAACTCCACACAGGAAGGCCGGAGCCGGGATCGAACCCACGACCTCTGCACTGTGAGGTCGACACGCTAACAACTGGACCACTGGGCCGCCCTATGTTTGTTTTGCCATTTTGTTGAAATATGTGGTAGTACCACCCAAGCCTCGTATCGATCCGGAAAAAAAACTTTTCAAAAACAATCAAATAAAAAAAGTTTTTAAAAAAGAAATAAAGCCTTCTTACTGCTGCTGTAGCGCAGACTGTGCACCCTGCCTCTCTGGGCCAGCAGGGGGCAGAGCCAGGCGGCGTCCAGTCGGCCGAGGCGAAAACCACCGAGACACAAGGCGTTGTTGTTGAGGTCCAGGCCCAGACGGCCCAGCAGCTGGATGACCATCGGCCCGTCGCCGCGCTTCACGCTGACGGCCAGGGCCCGGCGCAGGTGCTGTTCGTGGGCGCCTTGGCTCAACAGCAGCACCAGTTCTAGCGGGCCTCCCTTCTCACACACCTGGACCACACACCCAGTGGAAGCACGGGTCAGAATTTGGGTTATGGCCTCTCTGTATTCCAGATTTTCACCTGGGATGCGTCCCGACCAATAAACGGGGGTTGGTTTACTGTATTTTTCATTATTTGCGGGCAGAGAAGTTTGATCAATGGCCATGTAATATACTGGTGTGCACACCTGGTAGATGAGCGACTCCGTTTTGGTTTTCTTGTTGACGTCGGCCCCGAGCTCGATGAGGCACTCTGCCATGACGGTGTCTCCGTCCTCACACGCCTTCTCCAGCATGTTGTAGTGCAGCTCCGAGTTGGCGCACATCTTGGACAGAGCCAAACACGCTGACCGACGGAGCTGAGGTTATACAAAAACGATTGGGGGAGTGTCCATTTCAGTCTCAAAATGTCATCTCTAATCCAGGGTTAAAATAGATTTGGAATTTTCATTATAGTTCATTTTTTTTTCGTTTTGAGTGGTATTTTTTCAAGTTCAGTAAGTTTTAATTTGCTTTCGGAGCACTGCCGTTTTTGATTTTTTTACTACTTGTATTTTTAAAATTAGTTTTAGTATTCGTTTTTTATTTTTTATTTTGCGTCGTTCTTTCATGCAAGACGAAACAAAAACTAAGTAATAATATTATTAAAAAAACATCTTAAAAACAATCATCCACAAATCAAACACAGGGACTGTAAGAAAAGATTTTGAATCAGCAGGGGCATCGTGGTGCTTCAAAAGTTAGATACATCACAACCCTAATGTGTAAACCAAGATAGTCTCGCTTTTGATCCCTTTTTTGCCAAGTTGCCACTTTCTAAAGTGGATTTGTGGCATGAATTCCTCTTGAGGAATATTAAACCCCGGTGTAGAAAATACAATATTTTTGACTTCTCAGCAACAGAGCAATACCGAAATAAATACATTTTAAAATCATCCCCAGCCGCCAAAGATGAAACCAAAGGGCATTTTGAGTACAATTATAGTAAGTTTTAGTAAGTTTTGTAAACATAAAATGTAAATTCAGTTACGGGTAGTTTTTGTTTTTAAAAATGCTTTTAAACTTTGTTTTGATTTGTTATTTGGTTCACGAAAATTTGGTTTCATTCATTTTGGTTTACTTAAATAACCTCGCTCTAACCAAGTCCCCGTCTTGTCACATACTGGATTCTTGCCATGCTCAGGAATGTCAGACTCTCGGAGGTGCTGGAATATCTGACGGTCGAAGTCTTCCCTCTGCAGCTCCATAGCCGATCCCGAACAGGCATCCAGCATCCTCAATGCCACCTGGAAACACTGCGGAAGACACATGCAGAGTTTGTAAAAGAAAAAAAAGTGTGTGTGTGTGTGTGTGTCTCTCTCTCTATATATATATCTATATAAGATATAGATATATATTTTTATCAGTGAAGAAAATATACTCCCAAATGTGTTGGCTTGAATGAAGGCACAAATTGTTTCTAATGTTTTCTCCCTTTTTCAGTCAGTTTTTAATCGTCACACTAGAGTTGAAATCAAATGAAAATCTGTGACATTCGAGGGCACGTGAGCCGCAAATGATGCAGGATGCTCGATACCTTGAGCAGCAAGTCATAATCCTCCTTGTACTGGCCCAGTGAGGCCACCAAGACTGAGGCCAGGACGGGGACAATCATCCTGGAGAGCTTCTTCTTGGACACCAGGTAGCTGAGCAGGGTCAGACCACAGTGGTGAATTTCTGTCGGTTAGGAAGGAAGCATGAATTTTCATTTTATTTATTTATCTTTTGGAGCAGGGATTATATGAGCGCACCTCGATCCTGCGGGAACATCTGCAGCGTGTGGAGCACCGTGTCAATGGCCCCCTGTTGGCAGAGCAGGTCCACTGCACCCGAGCAGTCAGCCAGAGCGGAGAGCACCTTTAAGCCGTACACCTGGATGGTCGGACACCTGATGAACTGTACACAGACAGAAGAAACCGGTCCCAGAATGACAATATAGAGGCACCGCTGTAATATTGTGCCAGACGGTCATGACACTGCGGCATTTGTACCCTATTGAGGACCTCCAGGTAGACTGCATGCGCTCCCTCCACCACGCACTGGTTCTTTAGGACCTTCAGGGACACATCGACCATGTCGGGGTCTGCCACCGAGGCGCCGTGCTCTCGTAAGCTCCGGTCTGGCAAAGTTTAGCATGCCGCATGCAGCAGGAGCATTTTGACTTCAGGTCTACAGACTGAATCATACCTGGACAGAGGAAGACCAGGCTGGCCCGCAGGGCCTCCAGCTGAACCTCTGGCTGGAAGTTGTGGAACTTCATGACACTCAGGATCTGACCCACGGCCATGTTGAGCTCGTCCAGGCCGGCAGTCCGGCCCTGAAAGAGGAGGCTCAGCAGGCGGCAGGCGCTGACCGACACCTGGACCGAGGCTAGGTGCCTCTTCATCATCTCCGCCACGTTGACATGGAGGCCGCTGGACAGCAGCATGGAGCGCATCTTAGCTACAACACCAAAGTAAGATATTCCTTTAAATATAAAGTAATTAAAAGGTATCTGTACACGTAGAGAGGACCCCTGTATATTTTCAGGCAGAACTTGCGGTTTCACCTATTTGCAGGTTCAAAAAAAATATTCATTATTTGTTTATTTGCAAATTTTTTTGAGGGGGAGACCATGTCATGGTGTTATATTAAAAATGATCCAAGTACAAATATATTAATTTCATTTTTTACATTTATATATCCGATTGAATGGGTGCAAATTGTTCCCGGATTTTCGCTATTCACGGGGCAGCCGGCCCCTATCCTCCTCCTTTTTTACCGTTGCCTGGTATGCTTTGCGTGTTTGCTTTTGTGTATCCGTTTTGTTTTGTTGCACATGCATTGTGTGTGTATTCATCCTGTAAGGTTTGTGCGTGAATGTTTGTATGCATTTCAAATATTTTTGTGCATTTTACGTGTCTTTGTGTCAATGAGTGTGAGCGTTTTCTATGTAACCTTGTCAGTAGATCATCAACAATCAATGTCGATTTTGAATATCCAGCCACTGCCTTTTCTGCCTTGAATTCATGATAGTTATCCTGCCATGTCCGCGCATTTTTGTCTCCTGTCTGCTTCCTGTTTTCGCTCTCCTCATGCCAGCTGTGCATCCTGTTCCTTGCCTGCTTGGACTCAGCGCACAGACACCTGCCATCAAACAGGAACTGTTTTCCTTCATCCACATCTCCCACGCACCATGTTTGTAAACACACAATCAACATATAAGCATCACAATCCGATTTCCCACCCCGAGCTCAGCATTTAGGTCCTTTTCCCCGATTTAAAAGTTGGTACTGTATGTGCGTTGTCTGAGTTCTTTCTTGTGCATTTGTAAATGCCAAATGCGTGCATACGTGTGTGTGTGTGTGTATGTGTGCGCGGCCCATTTACGATTTTGCTTGACCAGCACGGCGATGGCGCTGGTGGCGGCCTCGAAGACGGAGGGGGAGGAGGAGTGAAGCAACATGGCCGCCATCAGCTGTCTGTGAACAGGAGTCCTGAAAAGACACGCACAATTTGGACCACAAAATGGTTATCAACTCTTGACACTTTACGAGCAAAAATGTTGAGTCAGATCTCCTAATCAATGGATCGATTAAAAAAAAACAAAAAAACTTTGGTCCATGAGGTGTATGTAATATTGATGAAGAGTACCGATCATCCTGCTCCTCTTCCGGATGCCTCCTTCCTGCTCCGTGCACCAACAGACTGTGAATGGCCCAGCATGCAGCTTTCTGCAAGGAGGCATTGGGTTTCTTTACGTTTCATTCATTTTCGAAGATGGATTTGCTACGCCCGACCTGAACATGTGGATCTGCGGCGTGGACATCCAGTGCGGTGCAGCAGACCCCCATCCAGCCTAGGTCTAAGTCCAAGTCCTCCACATGCTCCGAGCTGACCCCGCGGTTCTCCTCCGCCTCGCCGTCCTCCAAACCCTGCTCGGCCGCCGCTCTACTCTGCACCATGCTGGATGCTAAAGAGCACAACGTCACGCGTTTTCATGTGATAGCTTTGTATCTTTTGCACTGTACATGGTTTTAATGGTATTCGATCTACATTTAACCCGGCATTTCTTTTAAGTGATTTGGTAAAGAGGCAGTAGTAGCAAGTAGTAGTAAGTAGTAGTAACATCTGATTTAAAAACTTAGCCCAATGCGTTCGAGTTTTTTTTTTTTTTTTTTTGGTTCAATGAAACTGTCAATAGTCTTGAATTCAGCTTGCAGGGCTTTCCATGCAGAGCCAGCTGCATAATGAAACACCTTTTTAACCCAGCTCTGTGAGGACGTGATAAACAGTCAAAGTTGTCACGTTGCGTGGTGGTGGTGGACCCCAAAAAGCAGGCAGGAGGGAGGAGCAGGGTGTACTTGACGAATTGTATTTAAAACAAAGAAAACTAAATCCAAAACAAAGTCCAAAGTAACAAACAAAAACCATGACTTAAACAAAAACTATCAATAACCAAAACACTACTAGAACAAACATGACAGCAGCAAAGGAACAGCAAATAAACAAACATGACAGTAGCAAGAGCAAGCAATGACCCGACAATGAGTGGTCGGGCTGGGAGTCCTTTTAAAGCCCTAATTACTTAATGACCAACAGGTGTGCAGCTGCAGGGAGAGCCCTCCAGTGCCACCTGTTGGTCCCGAACCGAATCATGACAGTAACGATGACCCGACACCGAGTGTCTGGGCAGGAGTCCTTTTATACAACTAATAATTACGTAATGACCAACAGGTGTGCAGCCGCAGGGAGAGCCCTACAGTGCCACCTGTTGGTCCCAAACCAAATCATGACAAAAGTAAGAAACTAAATTTGATCATAGGCTATGTTGTCCTTGGTTCTTAACAAGGTCAAATCCAAGACACGATGGGACCAAACCTGGTTGAGCCTTTAGTAAAAAGTCAGCCATTGATTCCAAGCAGGTTTGGCTGTTCAGCTTTTTTGTATGAAGTGCAGTAATGAGTCTGACGGTTCTCGTTTTGAATGTGAGCACGTGTGTGTGTGTGTGTATTTGCGTGTGTGGCCTCACTGAGGTCTGCCAGGCAGGAGAGGGCGGCGGCCTGTAACGTGGCGTTGCAGGGGAATGTCCGGCAGGCCCTTACCGCTACCCGGGTCACGCCGTTCAGCACCAGGATGTTGTAGTAGCTCTCTGAGTGGCCACACACGCACAACCGTTCACACACGTACACGCAAACACACAATTGAACACGCAGGCGCATAGAGATCAATCAAATTGAAGTGCCCAATCAACTGACACGAACCTTTGTCACAATGTCATCCCAGTTCACGCAATCCAAACACGGAAGCCTCCATTGTCATACTTGATCTTTTTGTTCAACACTGTTATCGCTGCATGTTATTGATTTACAAACACGCCACACCAACCCCCCACCCCCTCGCCCCCCATGCATATTTATCATAGTAACGACACATGCAAGTGGCTGAACATGCTGTGGATTTTCTTTTATTAGTTTTTTTTAATTTAAGCACTGCCAGCCCGAGCTCACACCCAGATAGTGTAAGGCACAGGTGTCAAACCCAAGGCCCGGGGGGCCAGATCTGGCCCACCACATCATTTTATGTGGCCCGCGAAAGCAAATAAAACATGTCACCTTCTTCGATGATTGCTAAAACTTGTACCAAAAACTTCTCATATGTAATAAATAGGCGAGATAATGTAAGCATTTTCTTGTTACCAAACCCCTCATTACACTAACTGAAACAATGGTTGAATGAACCATCATTCTTGATTTCTTGTTATGTTTTCATAGTCATAACGGCCCTCCTAGGGAAATGCTCACTACAATGTGGCTCGCGACAAAAATGAGTTTGACACCCCTGGCGTAAGGCAAACTGACCAATTTCCCTCCCGCTTGCTGACATCACACACCACAGCATCAAGGCCCGCCAGCTCAAGGCAGATATCTAACACAGACACAACATAAAGTATTTTCTATGTATTTTATGCTTGGAATTTATTGTTTTCAAGTCACCTCACTGTAAAAAGTCGTTAATTTTTTTTTAAATTAATATATCACAACTTTAATTTACATTCTCTCTATATTGCAAATGCAATTGCAATCAACAGAATTTCACGTATACTGCAACAACTCTCATTTTATTTTATTTTTCCACTTGCCAAAGCATGCGTGACGGACATGCTGAAGATTCCGTATCTTTATTATTCAAATCAAAACAACTGTCATTATTCTCCTGACCTGATGTGAATCTCCGGAACAGACAGCACGCTGTTTCCTGGAGCTCCTCATCCTGCGGGAAGGCGTCCATGGCCGAGATGAGCGCACAATAGCAGCGAGCGCTGCCAGACATCAACATCTCCACGTTACTGCCTGCAAGTAGACATCATCGTACTTTTAGAGTAAGGTCAATACATTTCAATTAGAAGATGTTAAGTAAAGTTAGTAGCCATTGTTCTGTCATGTTTGGATATGATACATTGTCAAGAAGTATTGGGACACACCTCGAATGAGTGAAAAGTGAAGAAAATATTTCTTGTCACAGCTTTTGCTCTTCCATGATGACTTTTCTTTGGGAATTTCTGTTAATGGGCTGGGTCTTGCCCACCAAACTCATGCAAGTGTACTTTTTATGCTGCCCAAATTAGCCCCAATTGGAAGAGGTCGGAATTGGAAATAGCCCCTGTCAACAATTTCCACACTCAACATTAAATTGTCTGGATGGGTCTACATTTACACCAGGCCCAAAATTTGAAGTAGGTTGTTTTAAATTAGTTGCAGAGCTTGTACTTGAATTCACCCAAATGAATCCCAATCAGTAGCTCATCCCAGATGACACACACAGGGGAGGAAGTCTCGACACTTTCCTGAGATGCTGGGGGGGGTTTTTTGTTTCTAACCCCGAATGCTAGTGCGAATGTTCCTTGGGCACACTGGTGAAAACAATAGCCTTGTGTTCAACTAAACACACCCAGATTTCACCAGAAGTACAAATATGTGCCTTGACTCAAAAGTTGGCATGCACTGAACTAGACAGTTGGGCGACTTGCGAAGCATTTTTGCCTCCGCCATTCGAGGTTGGGCGGAGCATTGTGTCAAATTTGGTGCAAGCTGTCATTTCCGTGATCCGTGAAATAGGAAATAAACACCAGGCACTAGTTGAACCAATGGACATGAAAATGGAAACGATGGAATGCAAAAAAAAGTCTGATGTACCGATGCCCGAAATTGAACGGAAAGTTCAATTTTACACCCACTTTCAAATCAGAAGAAAAAAATGACAGGATATGAGTTTCACATATCAACATAAAGTTGAGTGGATATATCTGTTCTGACAGGACACACACACACACACACAAAAAGCTCAAGGATGAATGCCTGAAATGGAAGCGGAAGTTGGTCATTCTGGTTTGAAACAGCCATTTTTGGTCAAATTCCATTGCCTTGATGAACTCCATCCATCCATCCATTTTCCAATCTGCTTTATCCCCACAAGGGTCATGGAGGGAGGGGGGGGGGGTGCAGCAGCCTATTCCAGCCATCTCCGTACAGTAGGTGGGGGACACCCTGAACTGGTTGCCAGCCAATCGCAGGGCACACAGTGACGAACAACCATCCGCGCTCACAATCACACCGTGGGACAATTTAGAGTGTTCCATTAACCTGCCATGCATGTTTTTGGAATGTGGGAGGAAACCGGACTGCATGGAGAAAACCCACGCAGGCACAGGAGAACATGTAAACTCCACACAGAGAGGCCGCAGCCGGAATCGAACCCTGCACCTCTGCTCTGAGAGGTCACTAAGCTTAATGAACTAAACTTGATGAACTCCAACTAAGGAATTTCCCTAAGTGAGCCCCGAACGAAAGCAATTAGCACGGGCCGATCTGCAACGCTAAAATGTATCACTTATGTCATTTCCTCATGATGTTCTGCATTATTTCAGCAGGATACGAGTGTGGGATTTCATACTTGATGGATAGGCCCAATGTTCCCAATATGGTGCAAATTATATGTATAGCAGTTGTTTGTGCCCTTGTTGCGGTTCAAGCATGTGAATTATTATCATCATCTGACCAACTTTTCTAGAATTCCAAGTCGCCGAGTGGTTTGCGACCTCATAGAAAGCGAGTGGGAATAAATGCCATGACACAATCAGTGGGGTACTTTCCCACACTGTATAAATCAGAGTCTTCGTCAAGCAAAATCGCAGAGAGCGGATAATTAATTACATTTGTGCGGAGGCTAAATAAGTGCCTGCATTACATCAGCAGAGACATGCGTTTCCACACAGGGCAATGTGAACGTAAACATATTCAAAGAGGACAGGAATTACGCACACTTGGGAGCCAGGGAAAAACAGAAATTTTCCCCACCCTTACAATAGTAGTTACTCAATGGAAGTCATTATGAGGCAAAAAGAGTTGAAAATAGAGCCGCCCGTTCACGAGGCTACGACTGTGTATTACACACGTGTGGCATTTCCTCTGAATATACATCAAAATGTGCTTCAAACACAATGAAAACCTCAGTACACTTCTGGTGAGTACAGGTGTGCTCACTTAGCATTAGCATTAGCATGGCACGCGCACCTCCGCATTCAAGTATTCACGCAAAGTCACTGAAAAGCGTGAGGCGGCGGTTAAAAACTGTCGACATGTGCTTTTGACGCAGATGCCAGGCAAGTCAAGTTATTAACACCCAGGTTGGCTTCGACAGGTCTGGAAAATTTGCAAACCTGCAGCCTGTCAGGCGCTGGTTTGCAAATCAGGCTCGGCCGCATTTGCGCATTGCAATAGATGTGCTTGCTGCGAAACCAGAGCCCTTAAGTGCTTGCTGGATGTTTTGTTTTCGAGGTAGTTGACTGGGAGCCAAACCCAGCTAGATTCACATTACGGATGCCAGAGGGCAACGAAAAAAAAATGCGTTGCATGTCGGCCAAGCTTGTCGCGACCTCACGTTTAATGACAAACTGACAGATTGACAGGCTGTTGTAAGAGTTACATAATATGTATACTTGATGGTATTGTGGTCATAATGATTGAGGAGGGTCTTACTGGGTCTTGACAGGGGGAGGAGAACCTTCATGGCCTGAAGTAGCAGCATTGGGTTGCCGGGGAACCCATGTAGTGCAGCGAGAACCACCAGGTGGTCTTGGTTCTCCACAAACTCCACCAGGTGCTCGTCGCTCACTGCAACATCACAATAGATTTGTGTTAAAAATAAATAAATAAATAAAATGTTATGATGCATTCAATATCAAAGGCATAAAATAATTTAACACAAAATGTACTTTTCCTTGAAATACTTCCGCACTAATAGTCTGAAAAAACATTCATGCGCATGACTCCTTGTTTAGTATTTCAGCAATCGGTTCATTAAAAGTAAAACAGACAGTTTATTGTCAATCATCATTTTAAAACATAATGTTCAAGTGCAAAGGTTGTCGTCACGAGCTAATGCGAGATATCTAACAAACAACACTTCTTGCTTAAAGTAATGTTCCAATTTCAAGGTTGCCCAGAACTGGTTCATTAAAGTATTGACGGTGAGCTAACTTGTACAAACTGTATTGCCAATCATCTACTTAAAGCTTTAATGTAAATGTTTTCCACAATTGGGCGATTAAAACAAAGTCATTGTCCTCAAGCTTGTGGAAATTGCGAAATAACCAATACTCGCCAATCATTTGCTTAAAGTGCAATGTGTACATTTCACAGCTGCTGAAAATGCGTTTATTCAAAACGCAACGCATGGCTGATGAATACAAAGTCATGAAGGTCGGTCGGCTTCATTCTTGACATTGTTGTATGGCCCAATACGTGTTTTTTGTTTGCTTGTTAAGTTTGATAGCGTTGACAGAGCATGGAAAATAATCTGTTGTCACACGTCGAATGATTTGTTGTTTACGATGATACTAATGCAGCGTGTTATACCGGAGACAAATTCCTTGTGTGTTCTACATACTTGGCCAATAAAGATGATTCTGATTCTGATTCTGATGAGCACGACCAATCACTTCAGACTCACCTCGATGCAGGAGCGCCTGCAGAGCTCGACAGCCTTGGAGCTGCACCTCCTCACCGGTGGGGAAAGCCTTCATGGCCCGCACCACTAGGCCGAACACGTCCTCCTCCTCGTCTTCCAGCAGCTGCAGAGCAATGGCGTCTGCGTGAGAAGGGGGGGGGGGGGGGGGAAACACGATGTCTCGTGTGCTCCAACAAGTCAAGTTTATTTAAAAATTAACAAAAAATTCGATGAGCAGCAATTTTGATGAATAATCTTGAGTACTTTATTGATCAAAGTACCGATAGTCATTATTATCATTCTGGTCGTAATGTTGCAGCCCTAAATTCCACCCAGAATTGACATGTCGAGAAATATTTATCATGTAATTAATAGTATGTCCTTGGACAAAATCCAAAATTCTTATTGCTCTAGGTTTACGTTTATGTTCTTGCCTCAGTTATGATTCAGCGCCGTGAACTCCGCTGAGCGACAAATATCCGAGCAGATGCGTGACCTGGAAAAATAGTATTTTCGTCATCGGGAGCACATAACTCCTACTTTGGCATCCCTTCACTGGCTCCCCATACATTTTAGAGTTCTTTTTAAGATCCTGCTATTTGTTTTCAAATCTTTAAATGGCCTCGCCCCACCTTACCTCTCTGAGCTCCTCCGTCCCTGCCCGGTGCCTCATGTGTGCGGACCAGACACTATTGATTTTTAGTTTGACTGTTTTTGTGCTTCCTACTGTATTTGTTGTTATTATTTTATTTGTTGTCATCTGAATGATTTTTGCTCCATGTACAGCACTAGTCTGCAGCTCTGGTTGTTTTAAATACAGTCGAGTTGAGTTGAGCGGCAAGATTAGATTTCTCTCAACAAAGGAAACGCACCAGACAGTGAGAGTGTTGTACATTTCCACTAGCGAACTAATTGAGCACCCTTTCTTAATTAAAGCACTCGAACAAATGGGAAACTCCCAGATTAAATGTAAGATAATTGCATTTGGAAAGCGTCTTAATTGTGCAGTTCAATGACAGCGCCTGAGGCTTAATGGTTGTTTTGCACGTTGGAACAGATTAGTGGCCATGAATTTGTTGTATGCATTATACGGCATATGAAAATTTGTGCGGACGGAAAGATCTTGTTTAGAAGTATATATGAAGCGGGAGACATTTCCTGTTTAAACAATTGGCTTCATTCATCAACTAAACAACTCTAATGTTTAATTTATGACATTAATAAGCATACTTTTAGGCTAAGGAAGTCAAATTCCACTTTCACATTAATTGTACCCAACTCATGTCACGTCGAGGTACAAGTTATTGCTTTGTAAAATGTGCTATACATCACATAAGGTTACATCTTTGTTCCAATTACTGAGATAAACACAAGCTACTTCTAAATTACTTGCTAGGTTACGTCTTGGCCTAAGTTACTTCCAAGTAAAAGTTACTGCTACCTTACTTCCTGGGTACTTTGTAGGTAATCTTTTCGTTCAATTTACTTACTGGTGCATGCTAATGCTACTTCCAAGAGACTGTCATGTTGTTTCCTAGCTTAACTTTTAACTCAAGTTACAACCTGGTAGGCTACAACTTCCATCTCCAGTAAATTGACTTTCTCGGTTGTGTACGGGCTCAAGACACTTCAAGATACAAGTTTTTACGTGGTACAACTCACTTTTACTGTCGATAGCTTCCTAAGTTAGGCTTATGTCTTAGCCCTGGTTACTGACAGTTAAAAGTTACTTTGACCTTACTTCCTAGGTGACATCTCAGCTGAAGTCACTGCTTGGTTACTTCAACATTACATTGAAGTTACGTCAAGTTACAATCTATTTTTATGTGCGTTACTTCCTGGGTTACGCATTGGCTGAAGTTACTAACATGTACATGATGTTGCTGGTACAAGTTGGATAGAATTTCCTACTTGTTGCTCTTAGCTCCAGTTACTTCTAGTTACAAATGATGTCTATGTCGCTTCTAAGGTTGCGTTTTCGCTTAAGACAATGCGTGGTACAAGTTGCGTTTATGTTCTTTCCCAGGGTTCCTCTAAGCTTACGTTACTACGCGGTACAAGTTAACTTGTTTTATGTTTGCATGACAGTAAATAATATGCGACTTAAAACCTTCCCCGAATACAGAAATTTGAAAGGTGTATTTGCACTATTTTGGTTGTGCAAATAATACCAGTCTATTAAAAAAATAAAAAAACACTCACAGTGGTTACTTTATAATTACTTGGGAACAAATGCTGCAGCAAAATGGGAGCACTTTAGACCAAAACTGAAAGCGAGGTAACAGACACCGGTATCCGCCCTTTCTGGAATGTACCTGAGCGTAGAAGGTGGGACACAGCTTGGAGCGCAACAATGGCCACCCGGCTATCTGCGTGGTACTGCGACAGAACTCTCAGGATCTGCCTGTACACACACAAACACCCGCGCAAGCACACACACGCATACAGTTAAGAATTTCTATTAATCCTACTCTGTATTGACATGCGTGGTAGTGTTCATCAGAACCTGCTTGGTGCATTTTTGGAATGTGTGAAATGTCTGGCAAAATCTTCTCAAAAGGGGAAGTGTGACACCGTTTGTCAAATGAAAAGGGATTTGAAAGTTGTTGGTTATTGAAATAACACGCAACAGCAGGGTAAGTCAACGCCAAAATATTCTTTACAAGACTATGTTCTATGCGCTTTCACAAGTCTAAATACGGGCATTCTGATTCAGATCGTTCGTGTGTGTGTGTGTGTGTGTGTGTGTGTGTGTGTGTGTGTGTGTGTGTGTGTGTGTGTGTGTGTGTGCGTGTGTGTAATATGAGCTAAGCAGCAAAATCGACCCGTTTTTAGCCATCTCAGGTGGTGGCTGTTTTGCCACTTTCAGTTGACTGAAAATGATAGCAGTTGCTTGCTCAGGTAACGAGCAATTGCGGCTCACCTGTGTTCTGAAGCTGAGCCATGATTGGTCGTTACCTGCGCCCTGAGCAACCATGATGTCATATTCAGTCAACATCATATAAACATATTCTTGTAAAGAATTTTTTTCCCCCCCTTTAAAGAGTGTTCACCTGACAGACATTAAAAGAGGCAGTTGCCAGAAATGAACTATGTTTTACTGCATGACTCTCTCTGTCAATAAATAACCTCCACAAAGATACAAGGGTGTTCAAAGTGCAGCCTGGGAGCTAATTGCGGCCCACGGCATGTTTTTGTTTAGCGTTTTGTTTATTGCTGTGCCCCATATTGTGAACACATTTAAAAAAAGAATGATCGCAGTAACTGAGTAACAGCATGCCCGCAACCTTTGTGAGGATAAGCAGGTTAGAAAATGGATGGTTGCATGGATGCCTGAAGTGAGAGATGAGAACAAACTTATTCCTCCTCCCAAGTTGAGGATCAGCAAAAAAGTTATTGCCTGCATGTATTCAACAGGACAAAATATACCTCATTAATCCACTGACTACCGTAATAATTACATAATCTTACTCTCAGTCGATGAAAGCAGGTAAAAATGTTCAGTAAGTACCATTACATGCATGAAATACCGTAATGCAGGAAGTTATCACACCACCCAAACTGAGTTGGCAGATTTTTCGAAACAGCCCTCACTCAGTATGATTCGGTGCAATTGTATTGACTTTGAGCGAGATGCAGCTACTTACTGGTGAGGTGTGTTCAAGCTCTCCAGCATGCCTGGACAAATCTCCAGCAGCTGACACAGCAGTGACCAGCCCACCTATGGCGAGAGGATAATGTCTTCACATACAACGTAGAGCGAACTCCCTTTTATCGCCGGAATAGTTTTCAGATCTACGCGCCATGAGTAATGATCAAAAATATAAAATCTGTTAGCAGAGCCCATACACTTTCAACACATTCAAACATATCAAAAACATACTTAAACTTGTTAAAGCACTTTTTTTTTAAGTGTTTCTTAGCCGTTGTTTTCACTCTCACTTGCACAGTGCTCCAAATAAGAGTGCTCATTTCATACAGTTTATTTGTCACTACCAGGTGACATTTACAGTAAAACTGAGACATAAAACAAAAGATATTTTGAGAAAAAAAAAGAATATTTATACTTTTCAAACGTACAATGTAATTTCGTCTCACAAACGTTTGCTAGCTTAATACTAACAATGCAAAATGCCAAAAAATCTATGGAATAGCAACGGTGTCAAATGTCTGGAAATGTGACGCCTCAAAGAGACTCTTACGTTAGACAGTGTTCATAAATGTCAGAAATGACAATAAAGGTTCGAGCAAGCCACCGAAAATCAGTTATGAGGAAAATCTTTCATTTGCGGTCTTTGCGGGAGCCTCTGGTGCGCTTTTTTGGGGGGGGGGACAGACGTCTATTTCCTCCAGTCGGGACTGCATCCGAACAGTTATGGTGTGTTCAAGTACCTGCTGGACTCCTCGGCTCTCCATGTGTGACGACAGCGTGGCCATGAGCGGCTCCTGGATGTCTTTGTCGGCAAACAGCTGGCACGCTGCCATAAAGAGAGACCACATGATTAGCCCTCAGTTCTTCACACCGGTTCAATTTTGTGTGTTGTTTTGCTTTGCGGCCCCGCTAAAATTCTGAAGTGTCCTTTACTAAGAAGATAGAAAATGGAAAGCGTTGGTTCTCAGGAAAGTCAGGCCAACACAAGTGAAGGATGAGTTAGACAGACTGTAAGATCGACAAGGAGATGTCATCGATCTACAAGTGATGGACTATTTGGAAAAGTAACCTTCAAGTGAAGGTTATTGATCATTAACCAACCATTGAAGTCGTAGTGGGACATTTGGGAAAGTTGGACATTTGATCTATTAGAAAAAGAGTAGTTGAAGGACTAGTTAGACGCATGGGCTGGGGAAAGTCAATGACCGAGATGTGAAGGAGTAGTTGGACGTTTGGGGTTTTAGACAATTGCTCTATTAGGGAAGGACAAGTTGGACATTAGATATGTTCGGGAAGGCGTAGTTGGAGAACTAGTCGGGCAAGTGAGCTATTGCACAAGTGAATGAATAGGGAGACATTCCAGAGAGCTGGGCATTGGCTCTCGTAAGGAAGAAACTGTTGTATTAGTTGGGCATTTATGTTTGGTAAAAAGTAGATAATCTAAAACTATATCTCCCAGTGAAAACCTAGTTGGTAATTTGGGCGATTAGAATTTGGATCAGGAAAGGACGAGCTCTGCACGTTAAGGGAGCTGGACATTGAGTCTGATAGGGAAGGAATAGTTGAAAGACTAGTCGGACACTGGATCCATTTGGGAAAGACTGAAATGGACACTGGAACTATTGGAGATGGAGTAGTCGAAAAACAAATCATATATTGGATTTTGTGGGGAAGAGTTGGACATTGAAGCTATTAGGGAAGGAGCAGTCAAGAGACTAGTTTAACAATAGATTTATTTGGAAGGGACTAGTTGTACATATTGGACTAGCTAGATATTGGCTTTCATAAGGAAGGAGCAGTTAAATGACCATTCGGACATTAGACCAGTTAGAGCAGGACTGGTTGAACAATTCGGGCTTGCTGGACATAAGATCTATGGGGATGGAGTAATTAAAGGACTTGTTGGAGATTGGAGCCATCAAAGGAGGATTAATTAAAGGTCTCGATGGATACTTGTTGATCTACAGGTTATGGTCTAGTTGGACAGTCAAGGGGACTGGGCATTGGACCTATTAGGGAAGGACTAGTTGGACATTTGATTTAATCGGGAAAGAGTAATTGGATGACTAGTTGGACAGTGGCTCAATGAGGAAGGACTAGTTGAAGGGTTGATGCTCAACGTGATGCACATGCAGCCACAAATTGCCCCTACCATGGTTGGTGTGCGACAGGAAGAGCAGATCCTGCAGGATCTGGATGAGCGTGCACAGCTGTCTATCCTCCTGCGGGCTCCTGAGCCTGACCAGGAGCTTCCTCAGGCTCTCCTCCAGTTCCTCTTTGTTGTCCATCGCGTCAAAGGCGCCTCGGAAAGTCAGATCATGGTAGCCTCGAGGAGAGGTTCCGGGGGACCGCGCGGGCGCTACAGCCCGGCCGGCAAGAGGGACCTAGCAGGAGGCTGCGAGTCACCGCATTGGCGCGCATGTCTCATCGAGAGACTGAGTCAACTTTCGCTCACCTTCCTCTTTTTTTTGTCTTCGCTGTTTGTTTTGTGTGTGCGCGCGCGCGTGCCTGTGTGTATGTGTGTCTGTGTGCGGTAGTCCTCTTCTCTCTGACAGACAGCCACAACCAGGCGTATTCTTGCCTCCCTCGATCACATCATATGACTCCACACAGGAAGAGGAAACAAACTTCCCGTCCGGGACAGGACTCAAAAGAAGCGGTCGCCCAGGATTGTCTCTTATCTCCGATCACTTGTCCGTCATTTAAACTTGGTGAGTAATTAGTTTGCTTGAAATATTGGCCTTTTTTGTCTTGGTGGCGTTATGTAAATGACCGTTTAAAACTGTCAAGTGAACTGCCCCCTAACTGCCCCCCCCCCTCTATTTTCTACGTACGTCGGTGTCTGGTGACAGCCGCGATATGTAAAGCATCGGGATTGCCATGGCGCCGTACTGCAATGGAAAAAGCCACTATTTTTTTTTTAAATTTTGCGATTGATTGTGAGAATACATGAGATGCTAATGATTTACCTTAACGGGTTGTCTAGTGAAATTAATGTTGCCCGTTTTAATTAGGCGTGTCTTATTTTATACCACGACGAAAATCGATTAGATCAATTAATTGATAGATTTCTTCGTGTAGAAAAGCATTTCCTCCCCTTATTCTGACATTATTATAAACTGGATTTCATGTTCGTAGAAATATATCAACAACACACCACTAACCGACGTCCAGATGTATTCAAATAGCACATTGAAAATACATTGTAATGCCATTTTAAACACGCAGCATGTAAAACTAAGCAACATTAATACTGTACAGTTGGTACTGCTCCAGCAAAGGCTCTCTTTTCCGTGCGTTTCAAATGTGACCTGGGAACGACCAGATTTTTTTCTCGAAAGTGAACGGGGTACAGCATATGCAAAATAATTAAACAAGGTGTGTTGTGAATGTGATAACGACTTTTTAATGACCATTAAAGGAATAAAAACCCAACACATCAAAAGACCAAATTAATAATAACTGTTTGGAGCCTAAGCATGTTCAAATGAGAATATGAATACTGTATTGCCACAAGCATTTGTAATGTGAAGTTGTCAAACAAGTTCGACAAGCCTGTAATTTTTTTTCTATACACCACAAAAAGGCATAAACTTAGTGTGTGTGTGTGTGGGGGGGGGGGCACTTTAAGTGTCCAATTTGAACTTTATTCCAAAATGATAATTGTCATCAGTGTGGGGCACCGTTGCAGTGTTATGTTGTCTGCTGCCTGTGAAGTAGGGCCAGCTGGGATCGTGAAATATTGTCATGGCCATATACATATCATGGCACCATTGGATTGTAAAATGAAAAGTTGGTTGGCGTACTTCAGTCTAGCTGAAGAGCCATCTCTTTCATTCTGCAACAGCACTAAATGTGCATTCACACCCTGCCACAAACGGACTGGGTGTCAAAACAGAAAATTACCCACAACTTTAGTGAAATAAAACAGTGGCGCAACAAAATAAAACTGAAACAAACAAACAAAAATACCCTACTATTATAATGTGAAAAAGAATTATGACAAATGCATTACTAGGCATGCCGTATTTCCTCCTTTGCAAGCAAACCATCGGTGGATTCTTGTTATGGCTTGACCTTCAATAACTGCAATTTGCATGTTCTCAACAGTTTTCAGTTCAAATTAATTGATATTAATTCAAAGTAAATTAGTATTCTCAAAAAAGGCTAGTAATCCTATGCAGACTTATATTGTATCTAATTAAAAGTAGTATACGGTAATTTCTACACAACAAAGTTCCACTTTTTTATGTATACTGTTACAGTCGACGCATGTGTATGACGTCACGACGCGGTGGGGGTAAGGAGGGTCGTATGGTGACGTCGCACAAACATGGCGGCACAGCGACTCGCAGAGTCAGTCGTAGCAACTTGGTAGTAATAATTTAACAAAGTTGGCCAAAGTCGCTTACCCCCTCACCTTCTTTCTCCCCATGCACGAGTGAGTTTTTCCTATGCAGCGGGTAGAAAACATTTGGGAAATTAGCACGTTAGCTCGTTCAAATGATCGAAATGAGTGCGTCTGATTCTTCTCGAAAAAGCATGTTTGACGAGGTGGCCGGCTCGTAAATAATGTCCGACAAGTGTCAAGTGAAGATTGGAGGTCTTTGTTGCACGCCCACACAGACTTGACAGCTCCCGAGTGAGGGAGAGGCAAGGAAAAGTTTTCCGGCTGAGTTCGACCCCTCCTTCCTGCTTCCCATGTGCAACAGGCAGGATGATGAGTACAGCTTGACGGGCTTCAGCAGTAGCAGAATCGTCAACATGGGCATCAAGAATGCCACTGCAGGAGAGGACGATGGCGAGCGGCGTCTCATCAACTCGCCATCATCGGACACCCTGTCCCGGAACCCCCCCACGCAGCACTTTGTCTACGTGCTGGCCTTCTTCTCAGCCCTGGGTGGCTTCCTCTTCGGCTATGACACCGGCGTGGTGTCGGGAGCCATGCTACTCCTCAAGCGGGAGATGAACCTCAACACTATGTGGCAGGAGCTGGTGGTCTCCAGTACGGTGGGGGCAGCGGCCATCTCCAGCCTGAGCGGTGGTTTCCTCAACGGGCTACTGGGGCGCAAGAAGTGCACGCTGCTGGCCAGCTTCATCTTCACCTTCGGCGGGTTCTTCATGACGTTCGCGCCCAACAAGGAGGTACTGCTGGTGGGCAGGATCATTGTTGGCCTGGGGATTGGTGAGTTTATGTCAGTAACCATCAGACTTGCAGAATTGCAAGATTTTTCACAGTTGGAGACTTTCCATGGCAATTAAAAGGATTTTTTTGTTTGTTTTATCGTCGAGCTCAATGCTAACGCACAATACAAAATGCCATGCACAGGCTAAAGAATAGCACTAATGTCACAGTGTTATTGCCATTTGAACACAAATGGTGCAGCAACACATGAAGTATATATTCTTTAGTCTCTGAAAAACAACGAATATTACTGCAGCTTACTGAGGGAGGAATTCTTCCCACCAGGCGTGGCCTCCATGACTCTCCCCGTGTACATCGCCGAAGTGTCGCCCCCTCACATGCGAGGCCAGCTGGTCACTGTCATCACCGTCCTTATTACCGCCGGACAGTTCATTGCCTGTGTGGTGGACGGCGCCTTCAGTTACATGAAACACGATGGCTGGAGGTAAGTACTGTTGACAAAATCAAAATCAAAAGCAGTGCTATTTGTAACTGAACACACACTCTCTACCTAATGTAAGTGCTGAAACAGACTGGTTGTAACTATTCACCGTTACATAAACAAAGATGCAAACAATATTGTGAAGTGACCGTCTGCCAGTCTCAGTTGAAGTCTGCACACTCAAGAGACTGGGGCAGTTTGAATGGCAGTTTCCATTCAGTGTCAGTTTAACAAAACATCACGTGACGCGTGACTTTGTGTGTTGTGCTGCAGGCTGTCTGTTTTGGACGCCTGTTGGAAGCACCATCGTTTTCAAACTTGCATGTCATATTTGAATGTTTTCGCAAAACAAAACAAATTCAACAAACTGCAAGAGTCACTTGGACATTCCGTAAAATCAGGGAATGTCACAAATATTTGTTAACTGTCTGCCTTTGAAGACCTTTGAGATTAATTTGTGGTTAAGGTCTAACTGTTTTTAGCACACACGTATGAACAAAGTTAAAATGCCATAGGCAGTTATGCTATTAACCTAACGATTAGCTTCTTTGCCGAAAAGATTAATTCACACTTAACTGTACTTAGTAATTACTTTCTGGAAAAAGGTGTGGCACCACAGGCTATTGTGCAAGAATGTATTCTGGAGGAAATGTGACTGCGACATTCAAAACAAGCTTTGTGATCTTATTTATTTATTTTTTAATCTGTGGGAGTTTGATTTATTTATGCTGACACCAAACAAGCTTTGAGACATTTTTTTCCAGCATTAAAGGGCCATGTCATGTAATTTTAAGCTTTCCACAGTTAACTATAGGTCTAACCGGAAAGTAAGACACCTGACTCTCCCCGTGTGGCTGCCTCACCCCTTTCATGATGTCGTCCTTAAGCTGTCTGCTGCGCGCACTGCCAATGAAAAAATAACGGACACTCCTTTTTATGATGTCATCCTTAAAGCCGTCTGCTGCCCGTATTGCAAAACGAAACAATAATGAACAGTGCCGCCCACATCACACGCCGCTCCGTTTGGCCCGGCACCACACCGCACAGCCTTCGTTGTTACGTCGGAAAGTCCATCAAATGCGCAGAAGCTTTCACGTGTACTTTGTATATGAAAACAATTTTCCGGGTTTTAGCCGCCTGAGGTGAATACTACCCAAAGTCGCTATCCTCGAAGCGGGTGCCACAACCGTCGAGGTCGCGAAGCGCCGATGCTTCACTCTTTCAGCTGGAAACTTCTCAAGTGAATGGAGCCAATTCTACCCAACTGCGGTGCTAAAATTAGTGTTTCACTGGTGTCTGGTCTGAAAAAATGGGGGCGTGGTTAGTCTGCGCGAGCAATGCGGGGCTGTCTCCTCACTTTGTAATGTATAAAATTGAGGACCCAGTCGGATGTCGGAAAACGCTTCTTTGGAGGTGTTGTTTGTTTTTAAAGAATTAACTTTTGAAGATGACTCAAAGCTCAAAAAGGTTGATTTTAGCATCATATGACCCCTTGAACTTCATGCTCACCTTCTACAGACATAATAGAAATTAATTAATTTGTTTTCCCTTGACAATAATGCAAAAAGGTGTTCCTCCTGTCTCTGTTGTTAAAACATGTATGTAAACACAAACCATAAGAGGGGAATCTTTTTTATGTGCAGTTGTAAAGGTGAGACAGGGTAACCTGCGCAAAATATTTGTCGCTCGGTAGCACGTATTAGCGAAGTGTACGTATATAATCGCGGCATGTAAATTGGCACCATGTCTTTGGCATATTTAGCGTTCATAGCTCTGTGATTGCCTTCCTCTTGGCTTGTTTTTGTCACAGACACCACAACGTGATCATGACTCAGCGCATAATGACTGTTTAGCGGAAATCAATGTCGTTAGTGTAAGCTGCGCATGTCAGCCGCGATGGGCTTTGACCTACCCAAGTGTTAAAAGAAAAAAATGTAAAAAAAAGAATTGGACTGACAAACTAATTGCGAATCAGAATAAAGACAAAATTATATTTGTCTGGATCTTCCCCCCTTGAATCTACATCTTTCGTTGGTCAAGGTACATGTTGGGTCTGTCGGTGCTGCCCTCCATCTTGCAATTCGTGGGCTTCCTCTTCCTGCCAGAGAGCCCCCGTTGGCTTCTGCAGAAGGGCCGGCAAGAGGAGGCCCGCCAGGTCCTGAGTCGCATCCGAGGCTGCCAGGACGTGGATGAGGAGTTCGACTACATCAGGACCAGCATTGAAGAGGAGGAAAAGGACCTGAGGGGAGGTGAGCTGGAGGCGATATCAACATTCTGTCTGTTTTGTTTTGACATCTACAGTGAACATTCACTATTGATAAGGGTTAGGGACCAAAACCTGCGTTGAATAACAGATGCCCACCCATTATTATTTTTATTAACAATGGCCTGTATGATTGTTTTGAACCCTAATTATATCCCAAACTATGATCCCACAATATTTAAATGGCATTTAAGGCTCATGTAAAATATCTGCATTGGTTTCGGAACGTTGTCATCGAAATGTTGCATTGTGGAAAAATTGAATTTTTGCAATGAAATCAGTTGGGCATTTTGTAGCTTTAATGGTTTGAATCGGTTGAATCATGCAAGTTGAAAACATTTTGAAAATGTAAATGTGTTTCTCGTCCAGGCGAGATCATTTTTCTGCGCATCCTCGGCCATGGGCCCACCCGCAGGGCTCTGATCGTTGGCTGCGGCCTTCAGATGTTCCAGCAGCTGACGGGCATCAACACCGTCATGTAGGTCCTCTCCCTTTTTTGGGGAGAGTGGGGGTGTAGCTCACTTTCTGGCGCCTTGTGTGAGCTTCTCCTCTTCTCCTTCTAGGTACTACAGTGCCACCATTCTGCAGATGTCAGGTGTGCGCGATGAGAGGCGGGCCATCTGGCTGTCGGCCGTCACCTCCGGGACCAACTTTGTGTGCACATCCCTCAGCATCTGGCTTGTGGACAGAGTTGGGCGCAGGAAGCTAACGCTGGCCAGCCTCACTGGTGAGTTCTCTCAGTGCATTACTCAACTGAATTGAACTCAATTTACTTATAGATACGATAATCCATCCTCAAAAGATTCGTTAGTGACAGCCGTAATATATAGTTAATTAGGTGCTGCAAGTACTCAGCATAGGTGATGAAAACCAACAAAATAACTACAATTAAAATTGAAAAAGCATTTTCATGAATAAAATAAAATGTTGATTAAAAAAAAACTGAAAATTCTCTTTGTGTTTATAAGAGTAATGATAATTATCGGAAAAAATGCCCTCCATTTTCGGCGTCGTCAATTTATTTCATATTCGAGCTTTCAAGGTTTATTTGAAAACAGGCAAAAGTCAAAACGAAATAGAAACAACTGTGATGAAAATACCAAACTCTTACAGCTCTGGAGGAACGTGTCCAGTGTTAAGTAAATCGAAAGTACCTGGGGCAGAGGTGTGGTTACTTTGCATTTTAAAGGTTGCAGGCACGAAAGCCAACTTTAACCACACAAACTTGGCAGTGGCCTGACATCTGTGAGAAAGAGGTCCAATTTTTCTTGTATTGCCTTTTTATGCACTATGGTTGACATACTTCATATTGCGCTAAGATGAAGTAATTCCCCTATTCGAAAACATACAAACATGCTTTTTTTTTTTTTTTTACAATCTGAATTTGATGGTCCAGTGGTTAGCGCATCGAACTCACAGTGCAAAGGTACCGGGTTCAATTCCAGCTCCGGCCTCCCTGTGTGGAGTTTGCATGTTCTCCCCGGGCCTGCGTGGGTTTTCTCCGGGTCCTCTGGTTTCCTCCCACATTCCAAAAACATGCATGGCAGGCTGATTGAACACTCCAAATTGTCCCTAGGTGTGAGTGTGAGCGCGGATGGTTGTTTGTCTCTGTGTGCCCTGCGATTGGCTGGCAACCGATTCAGGGTGTCCCCCGCCGACTGCCCGAAGACAGCTGGGATAGGCTTCAGCACCCCCCACGACCCTTGTGAGGATAAGCGGATCGGAAAATGAATGAATGAATAAAACTCCGTTGTACAAAGCAAAAGCCATTTATCAACAACACCCAGAGACACAACGCCCCAACTTCTTTGGAATTGTGTTTGAATGACCATATGTTGACACAATTGGTCTCAGTACCTTATGCATCAATGATAATACTCTCTGCAATTTCTTTGAATTATTTGATTTTTATAGGTACCGCTCTGAGTCTCAGCGTTTTGTCAGTCGGCTTCTTGCTGGCAGCTCAGTACTCTCCCCCTGTTACACTCCATCCGCTCGACTCCCACAACTCCTCCTGCACAAAATACGGGTAAAAAAAACACATCCTCTGCCCACAATAATATTGCTTTTTTTTCCTATTATATACGTCTGGTTTTTCATTGAATCCGTGATTGCTCTCGTCAGTTACTGTGAAGACTGCATGTTGAATCCCGCTTGTGGCTTTTGCTACCACGAGAACAGCAGCAGTGTTTTCGACTCCACCTGCCTGCCCGTCAATCCAAAGACCACCGAGCACTCGGCGTGGGGAGGGTAAGTTGTGATGTTAACGCAGATTTTTTGATGGAATGCTCATTTATTTACTTTAATTACATTTTCATCTATTCAGTTGAAAGCTGTTTGGTGACTTGATTTGTTGTTGTTGTTTTTTTTTTTTTGTTTCTTTTTTTGCGATGTCTTTTGCACAGGTGTGCCAACCAGACGGAGACGCTAGAAGGTCCATTCTGGGCCTACAACTTCTGCCCTACGACTTACTCTTGGGTTGTACTGATGGGTCTCCTCCTCTACCTGACTTCTTTTGCTCCAGGTCTGCAAACACGCTTGTAAAACAATCAACCTTTTCACCATGACGTCACAGGATGTGCTTGCAGGTGGCACCACCTCAAGCATTCTCCAAAAACAACCCATTTGACATGTCGTTTAACTGAGGCGGCGCAATTAAAGAAAAACATGAGAATGGGTTTGAGAGTCAGTCGAAACTATGATGCGACATAAGATAAATTGCAAAAAATGGAACGCCGTTTTAGCAAGTAGGTTGATTTAAAAAAAAAAAAAGAAAAAACGTCATGGTTTGCCTACTGTCATCCATTGTTTAAAAAACTGTAAAATGAACCAAACACTGAATGGGACTTTTTGTGTGTCAGGAATGGGTCCCATGCCGTGGACTATCAACTCTGAGATCTACCCACTGTGGGCCCGCAGCACTGGAAATGCTTGCTCAGCCGGAGTCAACTGGATCTTCAACGTCGTCCTCTCACTCACCTTTCTTCACATCGCAGAGCTCATCACCTATCAAGGTAACTGAAGATGCTGTCAAACATGGACTGCGTTCAAAGTTACCTTCTCGACAAAGAGTAGGGTTTCAAATTAGGCTTTCACAAGGCTTAGGTTAGTTTCTAATTTTGATTACGGGCGAGGGTGGGGGACTAGAGTTTAGAATTCGATTTTTAGACAGTGTTAGGATTTTGAATCTGGGTTCAATGTATGAAGTACAGTTTCAAATCGGGGTTACAAGATGGTTTTAAATGAGGGCATCAAGCCACTTGGGGTTTCAAGCAAGTGTTAAGAGTTTGAAATTAGGTGTTAAAGACATGGTTATATTTTTTTCTTTCAAATCAGGGTTTAAAGCCTTGATTAGGGTTTGAAATTAGGATTCCAAGACAGGATTAGTGTTTGTTTCCAAATAGGGTTTCAAACAAATGGTATTCATGCCTGGGTTAGGGTTTCAAGACAGAAATGTTTCAAATTAGGGTGGGTCCAAATCTGAGGTTTGGGGGTTTTAAATCAGGGTTTCAATTTAGGCTTTTGAAATATTTGAATCTTAGGTTTGGCGTTCAAATTTGGGTTTGGGGCTTCAAATTTGTGGATCTTGGAATTAACCCAATGCGTTCCCTGCCAGGCATCTTCTTCGTATACATGGGTTTCACCGTGCTGGGCCTGCTATTCGCTTTCGGGTGCCTGCCCGAGACGCAGGGCCTGCAGCTGGAGGACATTGAGAACCTGTTCACGGGACCTTTGTGCTCCTGTGGCACCTCCTCACACCTCACCAATCAGAACATCCAGTACATCCGGGTAAAGGGAAGCAATTACCTCCCATCCGACAACGACACCTCCGACATAGACTAGAGTGTGGTGTTGGGATTCTGGCTTTTCCTGTCTGGCTTTTTTTTTTTTTTTGTGAAGACTGTTGCAGCGCAGAGGAAAATCACCTACTGCCCTCTAGTGGTGAAGAGCATAAATTGAGCAAAATTTGCACCTGTTGATTTGTTTTTCTTTCTTTCTTTTTTGTGCTACCCTCCTACTCAGGCAAATCTAATCAGTCTGTGGCTTCATTTCACTCGGGTACGACTTTCCTCTTACATTCTGTTTAGTTACTGTGGATGGATGGAGGGACGGATGGCTAGATAGATAACTACGTACGTACACATAAGTGGTAGTTGTAGCGCAATCTGAAGGTACAAAATTAAGGTGCATAGTGTTAACAGTACAGACTTGAGGGAATGGAGGAGGAATAATTTTCTCATTCTGGATCGTACATGATCCATGGATTGTACATGCTTGTTCATCATCTTCCTTTCGGCCACAGGTGTCGGGTGCCCCTTCTCGCGCCCTGCGCAAAGCAAAAGATGCAGGGTCTCTTTGTGGACTCGCTGCTTGATCCTCTGACCCTCATTGACAGTTTTGATTTGAAGTTTAATCAGTGGGCCAGTTTCTGCCGATTGTATAGTCTACGCCCTGGTGAAATGCTGTCTTTTCCAGAGTGGTGTGATTCAAGTTGCCGCCTTCAAGTGCTATGCTTGAAGTTTCAAGAAAGCAAGCGTTTGACAAACACCACACAGGATTATGGCTGTTTTTCATGTGACGGTAATTCATGGTTCTCAGCCTTCAGATAACAAAGCTCGACAGTTGGGGTGTGAAAAGCCACAGAAAGATTACTTTATTACTTTGACATTATTCCTGGCACACTCCACCAACTCTCTGTTTTGGACCAATGCCATATTATTTTAGCCACATTTCTAAAATATGGTTCAAGCCAGGGTTATGGTTTCAAATTAGTGTTTCGGTTTTAGATAACCAAACATGACAGTTTTGCTGTCAAGCCACAGAAACACTATTACTGATACTATTACTTTATTACCGAACACTCCATCAACATGATAAGAGTACTGTATGTTTTTGGATCAGTGCCTTATTATTTTAGCCGCATCTCCACGAGCCGTTCTGTTCAGTATTGTACGGCTGGACCTAGCAGTATGCCGCATTTGAGGGAATTGATTGGCAGGCAGACAAAACGGAAAAAAAGGGACAACAAACAAAGCTTGTCATCTTGCAATTTATGCGGCGCCCCAACAGAAAAGTGCCATACTGAACTGAAGCGTATTCCTCGGTGGAGATGGTTTTTGTTGTTGTTTTGTTTTTTAAAATGGATTCCTGGGTCATACTCATGTTTTGGTGCTTGGTGGTGCACTTTACAAAGCCATTCTATTTTATTTTACTGCTTTAATTGTCTGACTAAAAGTGGCCGAAATGTTTTTAGAAAGGTCCGGAATTCAGCCCAGTGGACAACGGGAAGATGGGCTTGGAAAATGGCATAGCCTATATCACTGTAAGTAAAAATGAATTCCAAAAAAAAAAACCAAAACACCAAAAAAAAAAAAAAGCACAATGTTGTATTTAAGCGCCTTGGCAAAGGTAGAACCACATTTAATTCCTTCGCTCTGTCGTTTTTCTGAAATGTATCTTTTTTTTTTTCCTCCCACCCCACAGCTGAAATGACCAACTTTCTATACCGAGCACCTTTTTGCAACACATCCTTCACTTTGCTTTGGCATGTAGAAGAGTGCCTTTAGGGTATCCAGTCGGACTCACTTGATGAGAGGTTATGTCAGGGGTGAGCAAACTATTGTGCTTGAAGGCCACATCGCATTTTTAAATGGGACAGATGGGCAATGTCACTTATAGAGAGGGTGAATCATAGAAGGTAAAATATGTATAGAAATAGTTTAAACAGTTGTTAAACAATTACTTAATCAAATGATTTAAAAAAAATGTAACATTGTACTTTTTGATTGTAATACAAGTAAATAAATCAACAAATTATTTCATGAGATAAATTAACAAAACAGGAATACATCCATTTTGATTAGGGGGAACATAGATGAATACAAACTATTGCAGGACTCTTGGTAATGTACATTTTTATAGAATT
The DNA here is from genome assembly GCF_054856545.1 of Hippocampus guttulatus. Lineage (NCBI taxonomy): Eukaryota > Metazoa > Chordata > Actinopteri > Syngnathiformes > Syngnathidae > Hippocampus > Hippocampus guttulatus. The sequence continues at coordinate 22,072,127 of NC_141264.1, read as the reverse complement.
AAGTGAGCGCGAGGTGGCCGACCTGACATACTTTGCCCACTTCTGTGATGAAGGAGGTCCTTTTTCTTTCAAACACTGGGACTGCAGTGGCATACAAATGTCTTCCGTGAATTTTTGATCATCTTTCTTTTGGTATGTTCAACTCATTCACTGCGATCCCTCCCAGTTAGAATGCATGTTTGGTTTGCATCTCTGGTCATCTATGCCAGTGAAGAAATTATTGTGAAAGAGACATAAATTCTGAATGTATACTATTTATAGTACACATTAAATGGCTAATATTGATAATCTAGTGGCTCACATAGCTGAGTTCACTGGAGGTAATAGGAAAAAAATATGGGGGGGGGGGCTGGTCTAAGACTTGCACAGTTATGTATGGTAAATTCTGATAGATTCATGATGGGATTTATTTTAAATTGAATGATATTTATGTACGTTGTCGCTGTCCAATAAAATGTACAATTTTTTTTGTTGTTTTACCCCCCCATCTTTGGATAAAAATAAAACATTTGCAAGATATAGGAGTACTTTTCATTGGCCAGTGACACAGTGATTTAATTAGATCAAATATAGTCACACAGTGTAATATGTTGTTGAGTTATTCTTGTTGAAGTTTGTTTTTGGTGACATTGAAGTTACTTGAAAAACAAACTTTTTTAAAAATATGTGCAGTACTTGTAAAGTTCTTGTTCCTGAAAGGAAATAAAATAATTTAAGGTCCTATAAGATGTGAATTTCTTCCTCCCCCATTTGACCAGTTTTTTTAACCTCCCGTTTACAAATTCACGTTATTTGTATGAATTTTACCATACTAAACGATCCTTTGTCAATTTCATCAAAATGGCGTCACACATCGCAGACACAAGATGTCGCCAAAACTCCACGATACCCCCAATACCGAATTGAAATCTTGAAAACCCGAACCTCCTGTACTGTAATGTGTTTGGCCCATTGCATGCTTGTGCATGCCTCCAACAACACTAAGCAACCGCGGGGAAATCTTGTCAGAACAATGTACGCGTCAAGGGAGCAAAAACGCACGCGTGAAAACAAATAAAGGTCATCAAAAATCTTAAAAACACCTCCTGTTATGACGTCGTTTGCATTTATTGTGCACACAATGAAAGTGGACGTTTGAATTCGTAATTGCATGTATGTATTTTTATTTAAACAAGTACAGTAGAACCTTTAAGTCATTCAAAAATAACGTTTAATAAATCCATCCATCCATCCATCCATTTTCCGAACCGCTTGATCCTCACTAGGGTCGCGGGGGGTGCTGGTTTAATAAATCTAAATAGTTTATCCAAAGAGACCAAATGTGTGGTCCGCTGGTTATGACGACACGAGAAGGGGCGCGGCTTAGTGACGCATTGCGGTTACCTCCCCGCCCTCTGGCGTCCTCCACACAGCGCGTGCGTGCGGTTGCGTGCAAACCACACGTTTGTTGGCGTGCGCGTTCACGCTGGACGTGCTGGTCCAAGTCGCCTGTTACTGGTCCTGGCTGTGGTAGGCGCACGCGCGTGGATGCATCCGCGGCGTATGCGCAGGTAGAAAACCCCCCCCCACAAGACAAAACGTCTTATTTTTGGCGTTCTTTTGAACATGGCGGTGACTCTTTCCCCTTTCCAAATTTGAGAGGATTACGCGAGGAACCATGACGTCGGGCCAGGATGAAAGTTCGGTTCGTGTGGCGTTGAGGTGAGTCCACTTCTATGTATGTGTTTGTAACACCTGTCAAGCTAACTCGCTAGCACCTGCGCGGTAACACAGAATCACCAACCGACTTGGAACCCGGCCTGGGGGCTCTATGTATCGGCCTTTTTCCAGTCATGGTCGGTCAGCTGGTGGCTGGGGTGCAGGTGCTCGGGAGACGAGAGGATGGTGGTGTAACGGTCGTGGATGAAGCAGACGTGGAGACTGAGTGACTGACTCTCTGTTTGGAGACGTTCTGGTGTCTCTGAACGCACCAAATTTGGGGGCCCACCAGTTAGCTCGTCAGCCAAGTGCGTTCATAGGCTGGTCAAATAATGCGACTTGTAAAGGCTATGACGTAATGGATGTCGCCATTTCTCGTCCCGCCCTTGACGCTTTTATATCTATCTATCTATCTATCTATCTACTGTAATTTGCAGTTTTTTAATGCTATGTGTACTCTCAGTCTTACATACAGTCGGCCTTATAAATAGTGGGGCATTGACACAATTCTCATCTTTTTTCAGCTAGAATGATTTTGAAATGAAATGAACAAGATGTGCTTTTAAGACATTTTACTGCAGACGTCAGATTTAATTTGAGGGTATTTACATCCAAATCATGGAAATGATATTGGTGAAGACAAAACTGAAGGGAATATGCCCACAGAAGTTCCAATAGAGGCCCGGCAGCGCATCACCAGGGATCAAATTCAACATCTGATGATGTCTGTACGTCATTGACTGCAAAGGATTTGCACCCAAGTACATGAACAAGTGAAAGTTCGATTTATGATTGTTAATTTGTTCCATCACTCTTGGTCCCTTAGAACGTGTGAGGCATCCAAAACTGATATGACAGATTTGGATGTAAATACTCCGAAATTCAAGCTGAGAAAGTCTTCTCTCGTCAGTCCGTCTGTCCATCAGTGCATTGATCCATGCACCTCTCTGTCACAGTCTCCACTTTGTCGCCTTGGCCTGTTTTCTTGCTGCCCTCAGCGTCGTTTTGAATCAAGTCTGCTTGACAACAGTCACATGCTGAGAAGTAAATAGAGGGGGGGCCCTCTTTTTGTCCTTTGTTGTTTGTTAGCATGTGTCTGCTTACCAACAGTGCATTCATTCAATGCGGCGTGGCTTTCTCAGTTTCTCCAAAGGGACGACACTATGGTGAAGGTGTAAAAAGTCTCTTTCTGACTTCCGGGTTGAGTGAACGCTGGCGCGTTTTGGCTGCCGCTGCTCAACCCGTATTGTTTTGTGTTTTTTGTTATTGTAAAGTGTCTTCGGGTGTCTTGAAAGGTGCTTATAAATTAAATGTATTATTATTATTATTATTATAAAAGAGGAGTAAAGCAGCACTTTGGGGTTTTCCCCCCCCTGCTATTGGAGGACTTCTTCTGTCTTGCCGCGATTTGACTTGTGGTGTTTTTCTTTCCCCCCCAACAAAGATGCAATTAGCTGAGAATGTGTGGGCAGCTTCTCCTCCTCCTTTCATTGTCACATCCATTTTTTGGTCCTTTTTCAAATTCTTGAAACTTAAATACAGTCAAGAAGAGATGTCGACCCGCGCTGATAACTTGCAATTAGAAACAAAAGAGTGTCAAGTCAGGTCATGCGAAGGCTAACATTCGAAAGGTCCTTGCGATGTAAAGTCAGAGGAAAAAAATCATTTTTAAATGCATTTGTTTATTGATTTTTTTTTAACTTTGACCTTTTGACACTTGTATGACAGATTTACCTTTTTCACCTTTCTAAAGGTGAGTGGTATTTTTGTTATTCACAATTAACACACGTTGCTTCATGTTTCACTGGTATTTTGCTTTGGTCTGTCGCAATCCTTCCTCGTGCAAATAAAGTGTATCTGCCTCGCAGGATATTGTGCCCCTCCGCTCATCAGTGTACACCTTCGAAACATAGTAATTGTTTCTTGTGTAAATAATTCAGAGTACAGGCACCACGGGGACTAGCAATACCTGCTAGCTCCAGCTGAAAGAACAGCAGGAGCTCTGTTGAGATTAGCGGGGATTAAGAAAAATAATGGTTTCCATGGTGACTGCAACACTCTTTCCATTGCTTGACGACACACACATCCATACACAGATGCGCATTCTCCACTTTTTTGCACTGACACACTTTCTGGCTCCCTTGTCTACTTTGCCATTAAAAAAAAAGTAATAAAAAGAATAAAGGCTCTGTGGTCCAACTGCGAACGGATTACTGAATTCATTAAGAGCTGCATCTAAGTATTTTCGTCGGCAAAGTTCATATCGATGTCTTGCCAGGGCTTGTTGCTGTTCAGGCTGCTGGGCAGGGCTTTGTAATGACATTAACTAGATCCGTAAAGACCTGAAGGCTTTCGTCGGCTCAGCGTAATGGGGTGGAAGGCATGCCGCTGCTCGTATAAGTGGATAGAACCTTGTGAGCCGCAGGCCAGTGGATAAGGAAGTTAAGCAGACCCAAATCAGCTGACGAGGAACAACAGCTGATAATCACCCACTGCACGTGCTTTTGACGACGGGAACAGCGATTGATTAGGCCTAAAATAATGTCACCCCCCCAAAAAAAAGTTTTCCTTCCATTGTACATGAATGAACCAAGACTACTTGCGTTTAGACATTCCTTCATGAAAAGAAGAACAAAAAGACTTTGAGGAAACAATAGTACTCATTCTCAAAGTGCTTTCTCCGGTGGGACACGAAAGAGTCATTGCCCAAGATGAAAACCTGACCTGAAGGGGGGGGCACAGTCGTGCAAGCACAGCAGCCACGACAGTGTCCAAAGGCCCCCCCACCCCCCGTAGCCTCGTCGTTGTTCACATCCACTGAACCAAAGCATTCCCTCTTTAGCTCCGCCGCTAGCTCGCCGTGTTTGTAATTGGCGCCGCCGCCTGGCATGTGACTGACTGCTTGCTCGGGTTGGAAAAAAAAAAGAGGGGGGGATGGCGGGGGGGGGGGGACTACGACTGAGACTCTTATCTTTGTTTTGCTGTGGATGCTTAAAAGAGTCACGAGGATTTGGGCTCAGATATTGTTTACAAATCAGAAGAGGTGATACTGTAGTTCTTATCAATTTGGGTCAGATATTCCTTAAAGTCAAGTGGACAGAACTAAAAAAATATATACAGTATATCTCAAAAGCTCTGAAGTAATCAGGAAGACGATCAAAAGGGGAACCTTTCGCCTCAAATACCTTTTTGAACTTTGATCAGATTTTCCTTAAAATCAATGTCATTAAGGTCAAAACAAACAAACAAAAAATGGGTGTTTGCATCAAATGAAATTGTTGATCCACTGGTGAAAGGACACTTTGATCCTCTCCTCTTTCATCTAGAACTGCTTCAGACAACAAAGTGTATGCAGCAAAGTGGTGAAGATTGCACGACTGTCTGTGTCCTATGTGTTGTGTTGTGTTATTTTTGTTATTTTGACTTCAAAATGGCGCCGCGAGAGTGGCTGCCTTTCCAGCAGCTCCTATATTTTGTTGTTCTACTTCTTCCTTTCATAACTTTGCTGCTGTGAATCGGGAATTTCTCCATTGCGAGACTAATAAAGGTTTTCTTATCTTATCAAATGTTAATGAAAAAACTGAAGGTTCAAAAATGTCACACAATAATAATAATATATTTTATTTTTTTTATATGAAAAGGCTTTAGTGGAATCTTATAAAATACAAGACCGACATTTAGTTCATCACTGATAATGTTTAAATGTAAAATGTTTAATGGTTGAGGAATGCTCATCAAACACCTGTTTGGCTCATCCGACAGGCTAACTGGGAACAGGCGGTTGCCATAATTGGGTAGAACAGGGAGATGATTTTATTATGATATGCCGCTTCCTCTGCTAATGATGTGTTGGACCTACACAGGGAATTTCCACTGATCCCCGAGTCCTCGTCAGTTGTTTTTGGAAAAAGTGACGTCCAAACAAACAAGGTGGGTCAAAAGTCCCCGCATGGTGCATTGATAACGGCTTTGGCCGCTTCCTGCAGGTCAAAGTTCTTGCGGGCGGCACGGGATAGACGTGCCTGAAGCTTTTAACTGGGGGAGGAGGGCTACTTTGTAAAATACAAAATAAAATAAAAATATAGTAGCTGTGTTTGATATGAAATTACCAGTAAGTATAACAAAAGTGCACCTGTGCAGTATGGCTGCAGCTATTACATATTTTTAGAATCACGTATTCTACCAATTTTCCTTTATTGTTTTGAGATTTCATCTTGACCTCTTTTTTTTAAATCAGAATCAACACCTTCGGACTATATCTCATCTAGACATGCTTATTATTTTTACACTCAAGTTTATATCTTTTATTTACTGTTCTTGTGTGATGTGATTCAAATGATATTGTGAGATGAATTTTAGCCCGTATCGCCTAGCCGCAGTACACATTAGTTTATAGAGGAAATGCAGACCTCATTGGTATAAATATGATGATGATGATGAGATGTGTGAATCTATTTGAGAGGGAGTGCGTCCTATTTGTGAGCCCCGCTGGAGTTACATCCTTGTCCTATTTGTGGTACGGTGTCTGCTTTTAGGCCTGGAGCTTGGCAGGATGCTGAGCTTTTTCTTTTTTTTTTTCTTTTGCCCACCTTCCCCCTTTCTCATCTTGCAGTGGACCAGACCACTCCCTTGGAGCATTTCCTCCCTGCCTGGGATTAAGATTTTAATTCATTCATTGATGGTCACCATGGCAACGCCATCCTCCGTCACGTGCGCGCACACACACTGCACCAGCATACTTGGGGTGTGGCATTACTTGGAGCACTTCTTTCAACATTTCTAGTGCGCGCCAAGATTATTTTAGCTAATGAAAACAAATGAAATAACGAAAGTTAAAGTTGAAAAAACATTTTTTTGTTCACGAAATAAAATATAAATGAAAATGCTTTAAAATCACAAAAACGAAACTTTACCGGACTAACTAAAAATAATTAATTATGGCCAAAATGTCTTTTGTTCGTCTTTGTCAATTAATTTAATAATTGAGCCCTTGTGCTTCATTCTAAATGTATTTATTTCGATATCACTGCACGGCCATGAGCTGGAAGAAGAGATCAAAGAGTCATCTGGGAGTCCTTTTATGTCCGCACAGAAGCAAAGTTGTCAAGATCCAGCCGATTAATAAGAGCCACCGGATGATGTTTGTGTGTGGTTTTGGCTCGAAAGGCTCCCCACCCTTTGTTCTTTAATCAGGTACCGGTAATTGAACATTCTACATTGTCCGGAGGTGTGACTGATCGCGAAAGGTTGTTCATCTCTGTGTGTCCTGTGATTGGTTGGCAAACCAGTTCAAGGTGTACCACGCCTATGGCCCGAAGACAGCTGCTATTGGCTCCAGCACAGTCCGCACCCTTGTGAAGATATGCAGCTCAGAAAATGGATTTACAGCATAAAAAAAAGGAAATAGTACACTGTGCACCCAGGTTTAATACTTTTCAACAGGAGTTCAAGCCACGAATCCACTTTAGAAGTTGGCGACTTGGCAAACAAGGCATCCTCGCTTTATTTAAAACAGTGCGTGCATGCATGCATCTAACTTTAGAAGCGGCGGTTTGGACTGCACGACCGGTCATTGTAATTCAAAGTCTGTGGACTGTTAAACTGTACCCTCTATTTTCAAAATGTTTTCAAATAAATCTCTGTTGAATTTATACTTCACAATACTGACCATGGTGCTTTTTTTTACTCTTGCACACAAGTAAAAAAAAAAAAAAATTAAAAAGACTAACTAAAACAGTGTTTAAAAAAAACTAATAAAAATTAACAAAGCTGCCCTGAAATCAAATTCAAACTAATAATTGTAAAAAAAAAAACTCAAAACGAAATAAAAACAAATTATAATTAAAATGTCAAAACTATCAGAACCCTGGTGCACACCGATATTCCTTTTTCTTTATGCACACCTTGGTTTGCTTATTTAGTGTGCAGCAAAGCGTTAATTTGACCTTTACTTGTGCGCGGATGAAAGTTTTTTTTTGTGGTTTGCTTGCTTTTTGTGTGCGAATTAGGTGCGCACCAAGGTTAATCTGTTAGTCATCTGTTCGTCACATTCGAGTGTCCTCTTTGTGCATCTTCTCAGTGGCTGAGAACCCGACAACCCGACAGCATGTCTCTGTACAAACTCTGGTGAACTTCAACCCCATCCTCCTCTGGCTTGGAACCTTAACCCACCTCCTGAATCCGTATCCCCCAAAATAGACTGCAACTGCTTTTTTTTTTTTTGGGTCTATCAATGACACTTGTAGTTGTCCATGTTTCCAGAACCCTCTAGAGTCTAAAGTGCAGAATATCAGCACCCACCAATGTGGGTTTGTCCAAATTGATGCCACATTTTGATTTTTTCAGGGACATTGCCCCATTTCTAGGGATTTTGCCAAACCAATCGTCTCGAACTAGCCAACAGACGTCACATCGACGTTCAGATTCTTGACCGGATTACACAGTTCAGTCTCCCTAAACAACGAGCGTTCTGTTCTCGCTGTTGTGGATTACAAATGTTACACACTGTCGCTGCAAACTTCTCAAAGACAGCCTGGAGGTATCCCAGTACCACGTTGCTCCCACGGTGTCTGTGCGCTCGGTGCCAGGATCCAGTGTCACACTTGGGGATGCACAATGTGCACACTGTGCTGGACCCCTAGACATTGTTTTGAATGCACAATGAGGCCGTTATCCACGCTCGATGCAAAAGGCTGCCAGGTGCCTCTGTTGAGGGCTTCCATGTCAGGGAAGGTGTCGATTTCAAAATGAAGACAGCGACAAGCAGGAGTCACCATTGATGATTGGAAAGAAAAATAACCTTAGTAAAGAGAGTTTTAGAGACATTAAATGGTAACTCTAACATGTATTCACCTTTGACTTTCTCACGGAACGCAGCGATGACGAGACAGTAGTTTCTCACAGCAAATTTAAACCTTTCACATGAAGCAAAATCGGTAGATCAGAGCCAGCAGCAAGAGTAGACCCGACATTGATTTGCTTGCGCCATTACGCAGCAAACAGTGAGGGCGAAATATTGTGTGCCTTTTCACATGGTGACTTCAAGCCTTTCACACAAAGATCCCGCAAAATTGGTCCTTCGGAGATGTAACAGTAGATTTGGCATTCGTTCTCCCATTCCTCATACACAGAAGTCAGCGGTTGTCTGATATACCACCGATGTCCTCCACACAGAAACTTCAAATCTTTCACACGGTGATCCAGCTGAATTGGTGTATCGGAGACATCAAATTTTATATGAATGAGATTTTATTCATTTTATTTTCTTACTGTCTCCCCCCTCAGGATCCGTCCGCAATTAGCACGGGAGAAGATCGAAGGATGCCACATCTGCACGTACGTGATGCCCGGCGAGCCTCAAGTCATCCTCGGCAAGGACAAATCCTTCACGTACGACTATGTGTTCGACATGGACTCGCAGCAGGACGCCATCTACCAAACATGCACCGAAAAGCTGATCGAGGGCTGCTTTGAAGGATACAACGCCACCGTCTTCGCCTACGGACAGGCCAGTTGCACATTACATTACGGATGGCACCATATGCTGTAAATGTCATCGCCACTCCTTTTTGCGCAGAATCCAGACGAGCAGGATCTTGCAACGACACGGCTAATGAGGCAGTAGCCTCTTTACCGCAGAAATACTACATTTCAGAAGAGAAGATTTTACATTTGTCGCCCTTAGCCTTTTTCACAGAAACCTGTAATCAAAAAATAGTTGTTGGACACAACAGGGCAGGGGAAGGGAGTGTTGAGTCTTAAACTTCCTCGCACTCTTGTCTCAGTATTGCATATACCGTCATACACAGCTCTGTACTTATACTTCCTTGTTAAAGAGATCCTGCAAAATTGGCAAGACGCTCTTGACCTCACGAATAACGTAGCTATCAGACGGTGCGGGTGTTAAAACTTCAAATCCCTGTCTCCGTACTACTTCGGAAAGTGGATGATGAAGATGGAAAATAACACAAACTGTAGCAGCATATCCTGTACTGTCTTGATCCTAAATTTGGGATCTGTTGACTTGGTTTTGCGTCCCGGCATCCGCAGACTGGTTCCGGTAAGACGTATACCATGGGTACGGGCTTCGACGTCAACATCACCGACGACGAGCTGGGCATCATCCCCCGGGCCGTCCACCACCTCTTCCGGGGCATCGAGCGGCGCCGGCAGGCCGCGCAGGAACAGGGACGCCCCGCGCCAGAGTTTAAGATCAACGCTCAATTCCTGGAGGTACGGCAGCTGTCATTATCAGCAGCAGGGGGGGGGGGGGCAAAGGAGGGAGTTTAGAAGGTGGCGATGGAGGAGTTCAGAAGAAGACACATTGTGCGTCTCCGTCACACTTTGACAGCGCTCGCATACCAAAAAAGACAAGCTGCAACCCGAGATGTTATAACATGTGGATGACCACAAAACAAACTGGGCAGCAGAATACCCTTGGATTAAAAAAAAAAAGAAAAAAGACACAATGTAACATGGAAAGTAAATCACGGTCCCATAAAAAGCAATTAAACCTTGTGTTTTGGATTTTTTTTTCTCAGATGACAAAAATACTTTTCTGTGTTTGGTAATTTTAGTTTTTTTTTTAATTGTGTGAAAACATTTTATTACAAATTGTTTTTTAAATTTGATGTGTCTGTTGCGACTTTTATAATAGAAAGGGTGTTTTTCATTTTGTGACATTTTCATTTTACAATGAGTTGCAAAACTACGCTTGTTTGTTTTTTATGTGTTCACTTGAATGCTTTTCTTTCCAATTTGTGGAATATTTTTAAAATTGAATAGAATTTTTAATCTTGAGTGTGGAAGTTGCTGTCATGGACTACTTTTTCTCACTTTCCAAGGGTGCTGAGTGAGAAAAGGCTGCTTCAAAACAAAATGGTGAACTTCCTGTTCAATTTCAGCCATGGGTCCTTTTCCTGCAGCCTGTTATGATACCCACGTCTTTCTACCTAATGACATTTTTGTGTTGTTTTATGTCTTGGCGCAGCTATATAACGAGGAAGTTCTGGATCTGTTTGACTCAGTGCGGGATGGGAAGCAGAAATCTCACATCAGGATCCATGAGGATGCCAACGGGGGCATCTACACCGTGGGTGTGACCACACGCACTGTGTCCTCCGAGGCCGAGGTATGGCATCCAAGTAGGAACGTTTGCAGTCCAATGGCGTCACTCATATTTGTTCTTGGTAATTCAGATGATGCAGTGCCTGAAGCTAGGCGCTCTGTCTCGAACCACCGCCAGCACGCAGATGAATGTCCAGAGCTCTCGCTCGCACGCCATATTCACCATCCACTTGTGCCAAGTCAGAGTCTGTGCCTCCCCCGACAATGTGAGTCACACGCCACCAGATGCAAACCCTATTCTCTGTTGTGATGTAATATATAACATCTCCCTCTCTATTGTAAGCAGCCCTGTTGAAATCAGACGCATGCAAAAGACTCACTGCGTTGAAATGCATTGGAAGGAAAAAAACATCCAATATGCATTTTCCATGATAAACGGGGGGTAAACTGGGGGTTAAATTCCCCTAACCCCATTTTTTTTAAAGCCTCACATTTTACATATTAAAATACAAATGCCTTTTTAAAATTAGAAAGACATAAAATGCAGATACCTTTTCAGTAAATTACTCATAATAAGGTACATATAGCTAAATTAATAAAAACTGAAAATAAACACATTTTTAAATGTAAATATTTTCACTTGTAAAGTCACTTACTGTTTATATTTGATGGTAAGACCTGCCGCATTCTTTCTTCTTGGTTCTTTCAGCAGGAAGACGGCGACAATCGGGTCTCCAATGGCAACGGAGACATGGACGAGTATGAGACGCTCAGTGCCAAATTTCACTTTGTGGACTTGGCCGGCTCCGAGAGGCTCAAGAGGACAGGCGCCACTGGAGACCGAGCCAAAGAGGGCATCTCCATCAACTGTGGACTGGTGAGTGAGCATAGTGTTGTGCTGACATCTGGTGGACACCATGGATACATGAACCCTGTCTCTTTATAAATTAGAACATTGTGGAAATCTTAATTTATTTCAGTTGTTCAATTTAGAAAGTGAAACCCATAATAGCGTTAACCCACACTTATCGCAGGAATATGTTGTATGTGATGGGTGAAAATCTGTCATATGGAGAGATCATCTTAAAAAAGAAAAAGTGTTCTTCCTCATCCGCACACTTTTAACTCATTTAGAGGAATTAAAACACACTTTTCAATCACGTTGTAAATGTTTCTGAACACCTAAAAAATATTCAATTTGGATTGATTTACCTACTGTGTTCTGCAACAACTGAGACAAAACCAGCAACGCATCAACACCATGCATCTAACGTACACAATCATGAACCCACGTGACATGAACGACTGTATTCACTCGATAAATTATTCAACAAAAAAACAACCACCTTCACTTGAGACTGATCAATAGTATTAGCTAGCACGCTAGACAGTGTTGAGTTTATTTGTTGATTATTTCATTCATTCATTTTCCCATTTAAAGCTGGCTCTGGGGAATGTTATCAGCGCTTTGGGTGACCGCAGCAAGCGAGCCTCACACGTGCCTTACAGAGACTCCAAACTGACTCGACTTCTGCAGGACTCCTTGGGAGGAAACAGGTCAATGGAGACACCTTGCTCTATGATTTTCCCACACAAAGGCACACTAAAGAGTTAGCCTTCCGTGTCTCAGCCAAACAGTGATGATCGCCTGCATCAGCCCGTCCGACCGCGACTTCATGGAGACACTCAACACACTCAAGTATGCCAACCGCGCCCGCAACATCAAGAACAAGGTGATGGTGAACCAGGACAAAGCCAGCCAGCAGATCAGCGCGCTCAGGACGGAGATCGCCAGGCTGCAGATGGAACTCATGGAGTACAAGACGGTGTGTGTGTGGGGGGGGTGGGGGGGGGGTATTTGAATGGGAATATACTGTGGATATTAAAAGGCCATCCACTTTTTTCAGCAAGTAAAGATAAGCTGAAATAAGTACGGTGGTTGCAAAGGTCTGCACACCCGCAAAATGTTTTCAGAATGTTTCAGTCAAAAAATCTTGTTAAACGGGAGACTGTAAATGTCATTGTTTAATTTTACTCCATCCATAGTCCCTCTTGTTTGTGTACAAATAAAAATAAATATTTTACGCAACCTGTCACCTTTGCTGTCAGAAAGTGCTGACAGCTGTCCATTCCCACGCAGGGTAAACGCTTGGCGGGTGAGGATGGCGTGGAGAGCTTTAGCGACATGTTCCATGAGAACACCATGCTGCAGACGGAGAATGGCAACTTGCGTGTGCGGGTGAAGGCCATGCAGGAGACCATCGACGCCCAACGGGCGCGACTCACGCAGTTGCTCAGCGACCAGGCCAACCAGGCCCTTGCCAGGATGGGTAGGCACCACCGAACACAAGAGCTGGATAGAAAATGTTTCATTTTTCTGGAAACAAACCCAGTGCAGCACACTCTCTAATTAGCGATCATCGCAAGTCAATATATTACAACTCGCACTATACACTCTGAAGGAGGTCAGACAGTAAGTAAACAATTGATGTTACATTTTCCCCAAAAAGAGTTTGCAGCTGTTGCGATATTTAAAAAAAAAAAAAAAGCAATTTTACAAGAAGAATTTAGTTCCCTTATCACACTGGATGTGAACCAGACCATGCATGACCTTAACACCACACATCGACCGTCATTTTTCATCTAATGTTTAAACCAATAGCATGAAAAATTCATCACTTTCCTTTCTTGTTCAGGTGAAGGAGGCACAGAGGAAATTGGCAACATGATTCAGAGTTATATCAAGGAAATTGAAGAACTCAGGTAAACACAGGAGGGGCCCGATGCTGTGCGTTAAGTCTTTAACCTTGAATGAAACTGTACCGGTTGAGCTTAAAGCTGTTTCGATGGGTCAGATTTTGTACTTATCGAGCTCACTGAACATTTACATGATCAAAAGTCCTGTAATATTTGTTGCATCAATATATATATTTATTTTTCTGCCTAAGATTTGTTAAGTCAAATGTATTCGTTCATTTTTCATTCATTTTTGTTTTAGGGCATTGAAATATTTTATAGGTTGTCTTGTAAATTATATTAAATACTTTTAATGGTTTTTCATTAAATAATTATTTAATTAGTAAGCTCAATAGTAAAATTAGCACGCTATCATTTGTTTAAAAAAAACGTTTTTGTTCTGTTTATTGCTGCTGTAATCATGACTCCATGATAATTTTCAGAAAGTGAAAACTATTTTCGGATTCAAATCTGTTGAGATAAATGACAAAAATAATCAATAAAATAAACGATTTAGCATTCTTTTGATTTATTAGATAATTATTGATAGTGACATTAAGAAAAAACAATACAAATACATAATACAATTCTTTACAAAAACATTTTACATACAGTATTTTACCTACTTAATTTGTTGCTCAGAGCCAAGCTTCTGGAGAGTGAGGCGGTGAACGAGAGCCTGCGCAAGAGCCTCTCTCGGGCCTCAAACCGCCAGGCCTTCTACGGCGGTCCTGACTCCTTCTCCTCTTCCTCCGCCGCCCCTGAGAAGGAGACATCCGACATCATCGAGATGGCCAAGAAGGACCTGGAGAAGCTGAAGAAGCGGGAGAAAAAGAAGAAGAAAAGGTGATCAAAGACTGAATGTTGGGATGGCAAAACTCATTCAGTAAGGTCCTTGTGAAAGTTGGGGAAATTTGCTATCGTTTGACAAATGACAGGAAATTGGCTGGACATCATGACGGGATGACAGGACAGGAAAAATCTGAGGGCCTATGCCTGAATTTGAACAGGAACTCAGCCATTTCGGTTTGAAGAAGCTATTTCGTACTTTGACAAACTGCAATTAGGGAATATGTCCACTCAAGCTCGAATTGGAAGCCAGTATCCTAGACAAATGGGCCGTGCTAAATATAATAATAATAATAATAATAATACATTTTATTTATAAGCGCCTTTCAAGACACCAAAGGACACTTTACAATAACAAAAAACACAAAACAATACGGGTTGAGCAGCGGCAGCCAAAACGCGCCAGCGTTCACTCAACCTAAATGGCTTTAATTTTCAATTGTTTCATTTTGCATATTCATTTGGCATAAAGACTCATGACAAAAACAGAGACGCACAGTTCATCAGTTGATCACATACATTCGAGATTTTGAAGGCAAAAGATTTTCTCTCACCTTCCTTCCTTCCTTCCTCTCCTCATCCCTCTTCACTTGTCGTTTACCCTTTCACTTCCTCCCCTGAAGACTCGAGCAGCTGTTGGAGGAGCGAGAGAGGAGGGAGGAAGAGGAGGAGGTGGTGGAGGTTGTCGTCAGGTTTGTTGGCTTCCACCCTCCCGCTGTCCCTTTTGCTCCTCACTTTTGAACTCATCCTCCTCATAATCATGAAACACAAGCCTCAGTCTTGCCTATGATTCGCCCATCAACGCCACTTGTGTTTGTCATCTAAAAAGTTATTTTAATTCATATAAAATTTTAATTTTATGTTGCGAAACATCTGTAAAGGTTTTGCAATAACAACGTTGGCAGCCGGCTTTTGGATGAAATAGTTATCCAAAATGGCTTTTCATTCTTACGCCTTCTGGTCCCCCTTTCCCCCCCCCCCCCCCCAGTGCAAAGTTCCTCTTTTCGTTTCCCCGTTTTTACCAGCTGTATTTTTTACCAACAAGTTAATGACAGCATACACTGCTTAATGTCCAAAACATTAGGTACACCTGCATGATTGACGAACCAACACAGATTTACCAAAATGAGTGACTAATATATTTGTCTAGTATCATTTGTATTTTCTGTTTGATTGATCTGTTCAAAAGGTTTTACAATAATTTTGTTATTTAGTCTTGGTATTTTTTATTTTTTTTACCCCTAATATTTTTGGAATATATTTAAATTAGTTTTGTCGAATGTTTTTCTCTTTTTGTTATGCGTGTCTGTACTGCATTATTTCTTGCTCTGCATTTTGTTGTATTTCTTTTAAATAATGGATTATATTTTTTCCTCCAGTTGTATTTTTCTGTTGTATTCTCGTTTCTCCTCTAATATATTCATCTGTTTCTTTGGCTCTCAATGTGTCGCTCACGTATACATAAGTGTGTTGTTATGAAATCGCTGAAGTAGTTTCTCCTCCGTATTATTTTGTGACCAATACAAACAATTGTGGTCATGTTTCCTCACGAAATAATTTCTTTAATGAGCTGACATGTCTTTTTCATCAACGAGCCGTCTTTACAGTGGTGACTACAATGTCAAATCGACTAAACAGTGAGCGTTATCTTTGTGAAGGCACATGTGGTGTACCTAATGTTGTGGCCAACGGGTGTATGTACCCCATGTGGTGTAACAGAAATATTGCCGACACACAATGGAAACTAAATCTTGCTATGTGCTAACAAGACAATGATTATGCTCTGATAACAAGGACTTTATGTTGATTTTTTTTTTTTTGTAAAAATAATAAGGCAGTTATCTGGTAAAAGAAAAACGGTGTGCCTCTATCTTTCAGTGTAGGCAAGGAGGACATTCCCGACAACGAGCAGGAGAAGAGCAGTGACAAGGAGAACTACGCCGAGCGAGCCAGCGATGATGCCGACATGGTGAGTTGCTCCACGTACACAGTGTCTTGAAAAATAAAGAATAGAAACAGAATGTAAAGGATAGTGTCAAACGGATGTCACATCTAAAACAATTTTAAAAAATAAACTTGAAAATGCACTTTTCCTCAACACCCTCACAACGTAATAAAAATGGAAAATATCTAAAAATAATACTACAGAAAAAATACAATGCTGTAAGTGAACAAAACATTCTATTTGAAGAAATGTTCTTCATTGCCTTCAGAATCTTGTTGCCTTTCTTTCCATGACGCAAAAATAACTGCGTATCTTGACTACTTATCACCCCGTTAGGACGCGCAGGATGGCAGCGAGCACGACGAAGGGGAGGAGGAGGACGAAGAGGAGGAGGAAGACATGGAGGTGGAGGACAGCACAGACGATTCCGACTCGGAGTCGGACGAGAAAGGTGTGAGCAGTCTGAGGTCAACAAGTAGCGAAAAGTACATATTGTACTTTGAAGAAGCAAGTTGCACTCCCACACCTAACCAGAAGGCCCTCTTAGCCAGGCCAGATCCTGTAAAGAGCATGAGCGGAGAGACCTTTTTTCTATGCACTGTATATTTTGAGATGTTTCAAAACATGGTAGAGTGCAGCCTTGGTGATACACACAGAATTTCAGTGTATTTTCATCTAAAATTTGTATAGAAGATGGATGGATGGACGTTTCCATGCTATTTCATCTCTACAACATGCCTGCATTTCTATGGGTCTTCCATAGAGAACTTCCAGGCGGACCTGGCCAACATCACGTGCGAGATCGCCATCAAGCAGAAGCTGATCGACGAGCTGGAGAACAGCCAGCGCCGTCTGCACACGCTCAAGCAGCAGTATGAGCAAAAGCTGATGATGTTGCAGTGCAAGATCAGGGACACGCAGCTCGAGCGAGACCGTGTGCTCCAGAACATGAGTAAGCTCCCATTCTGTATGAACCCATCTTTGAATTCATCCATCTATCATGAATGGATTCACAGGTGGCAAAAGTACTCACCCTCTCTACTGGAGAAGTAGTATTTGGACTTGGTTGTGTCCCACCTTCCCACGTGTGCATCTTTTTCAGACTCTGTGGAAAGCGGCTCGGACGACAAGGCCCGCAAAATCAAGACTGAGTATGAGAGGAAGCTGAGCGTGATGAACAAGGAGCTGCAGAAATTGCAGTCGGCCCAGAAGGAACACGCCCGCCTGCTTAAAAACCAGTCGCAGTACGAGAAGCAGCTACGCAAGCTCCAGATGGACGTGGGCGAAATGAAGAAGACGAAGGTAACTACGCCTTACACAACACGCAGGGACCTCGCCGTAGTGGAAGAGAATGGTTTAAACTTACCAAAACACACTTTTTTAGCATATTGTAAAAACACAACAAAGCAAGCTCAAAATGTCTTGAACATGTCGTTGGTCATAAAGTGTCTGCGTACAGGCAGTTCCATGTCACCGTTTGATTTTATAATCATGAAAAAGGAATATTTTTCTGAAAAAGGACTGTTTTCTTTCCGAATGGCTGTTATTGTAGCCTTCATTATTTTATTTTGTTTTGTTGTTTGATCATTATTATTATTTTTATTCATATGAATTTTTAAAAAAATTCAGATTATTGCCTAACATCGGAACTTTTTATCTGGGGAGCAATAAAGGCTATCAAAATATATTTTCTGATGAACAATACAATTTAGAATGATATTTTTTTTTTTCTTCAATTATTTAGGTTCGCCTCATGAAGCAGATGAAGGAGCAGCAGGAGAAGAATCGCATGAACGAGTCCCGCCGTAACCGGGAGATCGCTTCCTTGAAGAAGGATCAGCGCAAACAAGAGGTGAGCGAACACCCTGTGGTCCTCCTCTCTATGGATGAATGCGATGTACAGCCTTTTCTCACTCTCCTCAGCACCAATTGAAGCTACTGGAGGCTCAGAGGAGGCAGCAGGAGCTCATCCTCAGGAGGAAGACGGAAGAGGTGGGTTTTAGCCTCTCGATGGAACTCTTTTTAAAAACAAATAAATAAATTATTTATTTATTTTAGGCTGTATTCAAGCTTCTTGCGTGTGTGTGATCAGGTGACGGCACTAAGGAGGCAGGCCAGGCCCACCTCGGGGAAAGTCATTCGGAAAATCAACCTGCCAGATCCCAACCAGGACTCGTCCCACCGTCCCCCTTCTGGACGTATGTACTCTGGACACGGCGCTCCCAACGGCACCAGGTACAACCCCCATTAGCTTTATGGTGTTTTTTTAAAAAAAGATTTTTTTTTACTGTATGCTTACTGTAATGCCCCCACATGTGGGAAAAGAGAGCAACAGTCACGATGCACTTTTCAGCTGTTTATTGAACACCGGCAGAACCTGAAAACACAGAAACACAAGTACACCATTGCAGGAGCTGCTGTCTGCCACCACTTACTGCCCAGATACTCACACAGTGTTACACGTGAACATGCATTTGTCTAACACAGACATTGCTAGGGTTTTCTGTACACTACATGATTGAATTTTAGGATGTTTTCCTCACAGTGCAGAGGTCATTGGTTTGATTCGGGCCCTGGCCTACGCACGCAAATATTTGATGATTGATCACGAAACTTCGCTTGATTGCTTGAGTTGAATATTTATTGTCATTGCACGTCCCCCTTTTCAATGACTTTTGTGGTCCTATTGAGCCACATAAAAGCAGATACATCCATTTTTCTTTTCAGCAGGTCCTCTCCCAGGCGTGCCGGTGGAGTTTACTCCACCCGGATGGCCCGCAACAAATGGCAGTCTCTTGAGCGACGCATCACTGACATCATCATGCAGAGGATGACTATCTCCAACATGGAGAATGACATGAACCGCCTCCTCAAGGTAGGTTTGGCGGGGGAAACAGACTAGGCGCGAACAAACAAATGTCGCAGCCAACACAGGCTTCTTGGAGGTGGCCAAGAGGAAGCAGGAAGCGATCCAATAGATGGTTGCATATTGAAGCATCTTCTTTTGGAGCAATGCAAGGACCAAGTGCTAGAGAAGAAGGTCAAGAAGATGGTTGCATAAAAATAGAAGCTGTATTTCTTTCTTTAACGTGTTCCCTTTTTAAATAGAATAAGATTTGTCTTTAAAATGTTACTGAGAATTATTTTTAAATGTTCATATTTTCCAAGAATAGCTTTTTAAATTTTTTTTTTTAAGGTGGGAGTTAGATTTTTTTTCTCAGAAAACCAATCCTTTTTTGGGAGTAATTACACTTTTTCAGAGTAAAGTTGTATTTTTCCTGAAAACAGTCAAAAATGTAGATGAGTCATATTTTTTTTCCAAGAATAAAATAACGATGAAATAAAATTGTGATGATCCGTTATTAATTCATTACGACATATCGAATAATTCTCTATCATTCATTTAGGCATATCTGTATAATTCTATGATATAATAATAATCTGCATTTCTATTAGCCCCATAATTGGAGCAGATGTCGCAATACTTTTGTTCATGTAGCGCATCTTGAAGGAAGTTTGTCAAATAAAATATGTCAGGGTACCACTGGCCGGCGTAGTCAGGTGTCTTGTTTCCATAGCAACGTGAGGAGCTGACCAAGCGCAAGGAGAAGGTCGTGAAGAAGCGAGAGCGCCTGGCCAGGGAAGGGTCCGAAGCAGAGAAGGCGGTGGTCCCGCTCAACGAGGAAGTGGACGCGCTGGCTGCCAACATTGACTACATTAACGACAGCATTGCAGACTGTCAGGCCAACATCATGCAAATGGAGGAGACCAAGGTGAGAAAGTTGGATGGATGACAAGATGTTGGGATTTGTCGCTCATCCAGCTTTGTGTTGGTGTCTAGGAGGAAGGCGACACCGTGGATGTCTCTGCAGTGATTGGTTCCTGCACTCTGGCTGAGGCTCGTTTCCTGCTAGATCACTTTATGTCAATGGCTATAAACAAGGTATGGATATGTACTGTAATTCATCATGATTAACATGCAATTTTTTTTTTTTTGCAAGGAAAATGATCCAAAATTGTCACCTAACTCATGACAATCACTTAACTTGTTAGACACTTAGCCAGCTAGCTCTTCTTATGTTCCAAGACTTTACAGTAGATGTTAATCTCCGTATATTGGTTGTGTCAGGGTCTGCAGGCTGCCCAGAAGGAGTCCCAGGTGAAAGTCATGGAGGGCCGCCTGAAGCAGACGGAGATCACCAGCGCCACTCAAAACCAGCTGCTCTTCCACATGCTAAAGGAGAAGGCTGAGTTCAACCCAGAGCTGGACGCGCTGCTCGGCAACGCCCTGCAAGGTAGACGCTGACATTTTGACTTTGACTGTTACCTTGTTATGTCGCATTAGATTATTGTTTGTTGCATGACAATTTCCCATCACCTGATGCTCAATACGAACTGTTTTCAATAGAGCCATTTTGGACAAAGGTTTCGAGAAACTAACCTTTGATGAATCGAGGGCATGTGTCTCAATGCTTTTGTCCATGAATCACAGCCAAATGCCGCCTAATTAGCAACAGTAGAGCAGTAGAGGGCTCTAAAACGAGAATTATGTTATACAGTATAAAATAATTGCACATTTTTCCTGGCTTCAAAATTGGGTCCTAGGACTAGACCTTTCGATACCTTTGTCCACCGTGCAGTATGAATTGTGTTGAAAACCAAGAGTACAGGTGGTGTTCATCGGGATTCTTGGTCTTTACTTTTTTCACTTTTTTTTCCCTTCCACCGACCCAACCCCAACTGTGCTTTTGATTTTTCCTTTTTTGTGTGTGTGTGTGTGTGTGTGTGTGTATGTATTTTCTGTTTCCACACGGTTTCCTTTTGTGTTGTGGTGTTCTTACAGAACTAGTTAACGTGCCATCTGGTAAGTAGAGCAACAACGTTAGTCTGCTTTGTGAGCGCATGCACTATTTGCAACTAACTTAAACGGGTGCATGAGGTGCAGCCAGTTTTCTCTCTCCTCTCCTCCCTCCCAGCTCATCACGCGCTGCAGCCTCCATGCTTTAGTGCTAACCCCCAGCACGCAAGCACACACACACACATGCATACGCACGCACACACACACACACACACACACACACACACACACACACACACACACGCAGGAAGCATTCATGGATCGCGTGACCTTCTCTGTAGGTCAACTCCAGGAACCCCAAACTAACGATTCCTTAAACCCCTTTCTTTCTCTGTTTTTTTCTGGCCGAGCTCTGTGAAGAAAGGCGTTCCCGTTGAAGCGACATGGCGCTGTCCTGATACCGCCTGCCATCATCCATCTCCCGCATTCACCTTCCCGAAATCCATTCTCCTCAGCCACAAACTACAGCGGAACCTCCAATGTCCAATTATTTTAAAGTGTGAGAATGAATGATGTAATTGTTTTATTGTCTTTTTTTATTGTCTATATTGTATATGTCAGCATAAAAAATAGTTTTCCCCTTAACCTAACAACAAAGAGAGAGAAAAAATGTAGAAAAAAATTGCAACAAGAGATTAAATTCAACAAGGAAAATATTATCTAGCTTTAATTCCATCAAAATATTTTATTGACAAAAGGTTTGTGTGTGCATGTGTTTTTTTAAATATAAAAGGTCATTTGGTCACCCTGAAAATAAAAATAGTAAAATAATAAAAACAATAAAAGCTGAGATTTAACAACCGAAAAGTAATATTTTAACTGAAATTGAGCAGTTTCTTGCTTATTGCAATACAATTATACAGCCATTGAGTGGTCTTGACTCTTGCGTCACCACTATTCAATTGGGAATCTTCGTCTACTCTGAATAGAATTTTTATCATGGCAACAGTTCATCTTTGGAACAGATAAATTCACTTTACATTACTTCCGACTAGGATTGGCGTCTTTGACTTTGGAGGTTCCACTGGAAGTGACTATGCAGACGTTTTTGTGAAAGTGTGTCTTGACAGCTGTTTCTTTTTCCCCCACAGAAAACGGCGACGACAGCAGCAGCGACGAGTCGGCGGCCAGCCCGTCCGCAGACGGAAAGTAAGTTTGGTGTGGCATCGCTTCCTGTTTCTATGACTATTAACAAGATGATAGCATACTGTATGAATAAAAGTGTTTGTATTGTCCTTTGAGCACTGTGCCGGATCTCATGAAGTTCTGTGGTGAGACCAAGTCCAGGAATAAGGTATTTGTCCTTCCTGCTATATGACCTACCTGCCTTGTGTGTATGCGTGTATATATATATATATATATATATTTTTTTTTTTTTTTAAATGATAGCCATCTTTTTTTCAGCTTTTTATATAATTATACTTTTACATATGAATTCACAAATATATCAGTCGCAGTCTGGTCTATAAAGGTGGCAACAGCACAATCTAATTGGACACTGATGTCATACTGGGACATGATTTTTGGACATGGGTTCACTTCCTGTCTTTGTAGGCCCGCCGGCGGACCACCACTCAGATGGAGCTCCTTTATGCCAACAGCGAGGCCGCCTCCGACACGGCCGATTTCTCTGGCCCCTTGTTGCCGCTAGCAGAGACGCCAGACGGTGGCAGTGACTTTGCCGCGCTCTCGCCAGGCTTCTCCTCCAAAATGTACAGCGTGTAAGTCCACAAATCTCCTTGTCTTGACCTGCATGCCCCTCATCATCATTCCGCCCCCTCCCTTCCCCCATTTATGTCGTTTTACAATTTATTTGTCCCCTTAAACTGTTGAATCCAACGATCAGTTCGGGCTCCAGAAAGCCATCGGGTGCTGAAAACCGAGCTTCGCCGGCACCCTCACCACTCTCTCGCAGGAAGACGTATGACAAGGCCCAAGCGGCAGGCGACAGGGCAAAGCTCAAGGAGATTAAACAGTAAGAGCCAGCAGTAACACCCAAAAGGCTACAGTAACTCCACTAATACAGTCCAGCTTTGGGGAAGCATGGCAATAAATTGATCAAGTGAAATAAGCAGTTTTTTCTAATTCTGTCCTCATTCGCCTTGCTTCTTATCACTCTGCACCATCCTTGATTGTTTTTAGGGACGATGTCTTGCAGATTCCGCCATCATTCTCCAGCCACCCCCGGCATAATAAAAAAACTCCTTTTGTGCTTCAAATTTGGTAGCCAAGTTCCTTTAGGGAGATGCCCTTAGAAAACAGCCATTTCATACCAAATTGGAACCAACATTTTCAGCAGTTACTTCTTGAGACTTTTGGGCGGGGGGTCTATTAATGACTGACAAGCTCACAAAATATTATCCCAGATGCCTCACGACCAATTGTTGAGTATATCACACATACATGGGCTACAACGTGTCAAGACAACTCAAAATTAGCTACGAGATGCTACGTTGGTCTGCAACACGTCTGTCGGCTCAAAATGATGTCGCCATTAGATAATGTGGGACAAAAGAATTAACAATTGCATACATCATACATCTTTGTTTATATTTGACTGATTTCGACGACTGACTACTTCTCCTCACCATCATGATGTCTTTTATCTTTTTGGTCTTTTTTTTCAAGTGATAACTACCATCACTTGCGTGATTTGACATAGCAATCAGTAATGTGGCAATTAAACTGGATAAATTATTTCCATGGTTGACTCCACAAGTGTCCAACAGTTTACTCATCTCAGTAGCACTACCTATGTCTCAACACAAGTAACCACACTTTTTCTTCTTGCTAAATTGTGACATGAATGCATGTGAAGGAAAAAATACCATCTCTCCCCCCTCCCCCCACCCTCTTTTCTTGTGTTTCATCCCTTTTGTGTCCACCTTATTCAAATAATCTGAACTTTCCACAGAGCTGCATGTCTCTGCGCTTGAGAGTGAGTTAGGAGCACCTTCCGGTGAAGGTAGTCACCCCTGCGATGTTTGACGGCATGCAAATGGACGTGTTTGTTTGATTCTGCAGGGGCGTCATTCATCCGGTGACGTCCACCAAGAGTCGCTCAACCTCGCTGTTGCAGTGCGTCCACGTGGCCGAGGGGCACAGCAAGGCCGTCCTCTGCGTCGACTGCACCGACGACCTGCTCATCACCGGATCCAAGGGTATATTTAACCGGTGAACTGACGTGCCCCCATTCCATCATTTTTATTGTAAAAGTAGTGAGCCCTGAAGTTAACTCAGTATCTGCTTCAAAGCAAAACAGGTGTTTTCCTGTTTAATTTTGGCCATGGGTCCTGGAGCCTTTTTTGTGCATCCTGTCACTCAATTTCATATCAGTTGGTGAAACTAGTGTTAGGGGCACATTTTTGTTTTATTATACATCCAATTTGGTTTCATTGCAAAAATTGCCTCATTGGTATGAGCCCAAAAATTTGCCTAAAATGGCTGATTCTATTAACCAAAATGGCAATTTTGTTTTTTTTTTTCTCCCCCAACCTTCCCGGGGATGCAACTGAGTATGAAATGGTTGTTTCAAAACAATACGAATGACTTCCTGTTCAATTTCAGGCAAGAGTGTGCAACTGTGTTTTTTCCAAACTTCCCAGGGGGCGCTACTGATTAATTTCTGACGTCGTGTTGGGTTTCCTTCAAATACAAAGTTACAGCTGTGACTACAGTTCTATTATTCCCGAATGACTGCCAGTGGGCGGTGCTTTAAGCACCGGATGACCTGGCAGTCAGCAGGGATGAGATATAACATACCTTTTTCCCTAGATACACATGCTTGCAAATATTTGTGAGTTTTCACGTGTGTGTAGAGACTCCTAAATAGGCATTTCACAGTTCAGGCCCTTATTACCTACAGTGCACGCCATGCTGGACACTCTGGACTCTGCTTCTTTCTTTTCCTTCAGACCGCAGTTGTAAGGTGTGGAACCTGGTGACGGGTCAGGAAATTATGTCGCTGGCCGGACACCCCAACAACGTGGTGTCGGTGCGCTATAGCTCCAGCCTGGTGTTCTCCGTCTCCACTTCCTACATCAAAGTTTGGGACATCCGCGACTCGGCCAAGTGCATTCGGACGCTCTGGTGAGTGAACGGTTAGGCAGGGGGCGGCACCACCACAATGTTTTGTACGTCCATGTTTATGTTCTGGGGACCTTATCGTCTCAACCCTCTCTGCCTTGGATCTTATGTTGCGACTTATCCTTCGATTAGTGTTCCAGTTAGACTAAACATGGGCACGCACAACATAGTGGAGCGACATTACCACTTTCAATTGTGCTATGTACGTTATCAGCTCTGCGTTTTCTCCCACTGGTTTTCCATTATGTGCAGTCATTTCAAGTACTTTGCATTCCGGTGGATTAACATGGACACAAACAACATGGTGGACCAATGTTGTTTTTATTAGTTCTGCAGTGTCTTTTCCTCTGATAAGGGTTCCAGTAATCAGACATGGTCCTTCCACAATGTTGTGCGCACTCATCTTTATGTTCTACAGCGCTATTTCATGGCACCCAATTCTTTCTGCAGCTCCTCCGGTCAGGTTAATGTCGGCGACGTCTGTGCATCCAACACCAGCCGGACGGTCACCATCCCGGCAGGTGAGAACCTGATCAACCAGATAGCACTGAACCCCAACGGAACGGTCCTGTACGCCGCGGCCGGAAACTCGGTCAGAGTGTGGGATCTACGAAGGTGAGCCACTTGGGCTTCATCATTTGTTTATATCTGTATACTATATAAAAATTCACCATGTATTGACCGCAGTCAATTATTTCTCTAGGTTTGCATCCACTGGGAAACTCACCGGCCACCAGGGACCTGTTATGTGTTTGACTGTGGACCATTCGGGGAACAATCAGGACGTGGTGATCACTGGCTCCAAAGACCACTATGTCAAGGTGTGTTATTCCAGTAGACTTTTTTTTGACTTCTTTTTTTTTCAGTGCAAAGTGGTCTCTTGCATAAAAATTACAATTCAAGGACGACACAAAACTGCTGAATAAGAAACCAACATTTTTCCCACAAAAATTAATTCACTCAAAAGTATAGTATGATTGAGCTATTGTGTTTCTTGCATATCATTCTAAATCTGCAAAAAAAACATTAGTTCTGCTCGCATTGCTGCATAGGGGGCAGTATAAGACCATTTTTTTAGTGTTTTCTTTTTTAAGTATAACTTTTCAGCGCTTATTTTTCTGATTTTGATTTTCCAGAACTTTCCCCATTGTCGCTGTCACCTAATCAGCGTTTTTTGAATAATTTGGGGGGGTTTGTAAAATTGCATCACTTTTTTTTCTTCTTTTCAAAAATGAATTGCTATTAACCCTTTCATGCACCCTGTAACCTGATAACACGGTAAGCCGTGCACTGCAGTAGCCGCTGTCCCTGAAAGGGTTAATCAAGGAGCAACTCAATGTGGTTCCGGGCCGCATGTGGCCACGAGACTGACATGTATAATAAGATGGTACAGTCACTCAAATCACATCCATCCCTCACTGTGGAAGCTTATATATCAATTCTGTGTGTGTGTGTTAACAATGTGTTTGCAGCTCTTTGACGTGAGTGAAGGCACCCTGGGAAGCATCAGCCCGATGCACAATTTTGAGCCCCCCCACTATGACGGGATCGAGTCTCTGGTAATCCAGGGCGACTTCTTCTTTAGCGGCTCCCGCGACAACGGCATCAAGAAGTGGGACCTGGACCGCAAGGACTTGCTGCAGGTGCTGCTAGCATAATGTCATGCGATTAGTGGCCCATCAGAACCTGGCACGTGAATGTTCTAAAATTTTGTGGGCGTGTTCGTGTTACGGGAGGTACGCCCCAGATATTTTATCACCAAGTCTGTCTCAAATCTTGCATCATATTGAGACTCATCTTCAGTGCAAGCTAGCGTCAAGTCGATGAGAGATGTGGTTGCCCCACAATGTTGTGTGTCCATGTTTATGTTCTGGGGAGCTTTTGCGGTTTGCTCTTTTTCTGCATTTTAATTTTGTTTTGAACTTCACTTGATCCAATTCTTTTTCTCGCACCTCTTCATAATCAATTACCTTCAACTTTTCTCCCACCAGCAAGTCCCGAACGCCCACCGTGACTGGGTGTGTGCCCTGGGCGTGGTCCCCGGCTCTCCAGCTCTCCTGAGTGGCTGTCGAGGAGGGGTGCTTAAACTGTGGAACACGGACACTCTGGCTGGACTGGGCGAGCTCAAGGGTCATGACAGCCCCATCAACGGCATCTCCACAAACGCCAGCCATTTGTTCACCGCCTCTGAGTGAGTTTACGTATTCATTCGGGCCACCAGACTGATTGCTTTTTATGGGAGTTTTTACACATGGAGCTTTTATCAACATCGCAAACGTCACTTTTGGGGGATGGCGGGGGCATTGGAGAAGGTCTGTGCCTTTGATATTTCAAATGAAACCTCCATTTTGATTTGATTTTGGTTGTTTTTGCCTCTCAGCGACCGGACAGTGAAGATCTGGCGTGCACGCAGCGGCGGACTGGACGGCCCTTTCGAGGCGGTCGACAATGCGGCAGACGAAGGTGGCGAGTAACTGAACACATTCGCAGCACCTTCTGATGGACACTGTTATGATGTGCACTTTGATTCGCCCGATGCTTCTCTCTAACCCCTAACACACACATACGGCCACTAAGCGATACTCATGGTTGCTTTAAGTACGTTTTCCGAACATTAGCTATTATTAGCTGTAGGTCTTGAATGGAAGGTGTCGGGTTGCTAGCCGGTCTAAACAACCCGGCGCTGCGCTTCCTGTTGCTGGATGTCCTCAAGTCACCACTTGTACAAGTGTCTTCAAAAAAGCCATCAGTCCCCTTTAGTGTTCTTTTAAGCCTTGTGATATACATACAAGGCATTTTAGTTAATTAAGTGTTCAAAGGTGACAATTGATGCTGGATGTGTCTTATTTATGTAACGTAGAACAGATTTGGTTGTGGGGTGCGCGGCCTTCTTGTTGCCATGTAATGCAATCGGTCTTCTATTCTTGGCACGTAAGTCTTAAAAAGTAGCTTTTTTTTTTTTTAAAGGAAGAAGCCCATTAACACTCTATATCCTCCTTATAGGCTACATACTGTGACATGGTCAGCACTCCAAACACACGCGGACCTGCCCAGTACTTTTGCGTCCCACGACACTTAATGTATGTTGACATGGCCCATGCGCAATCTGTATGTCGATGCGGTTATAGTCTCACTGCAAAGATTACCACATGGTCCGTGCTCACTCCACAAATGTTGCCACACAGTCACGACCATGTAGGCTGTCATGGTCAATGCTCACCCTGTGTATGTGATGTGGGCCCTGCACATTTCGTGTACGAATGTTATTAACATGGCCCGGGTTCACAACATGTTGGCGTATGTTGACGCAGTCCACGCTCACTACTACATATGCGTTAACTGACTTGTATGTACAGTATGTATGTTGCATTAGGCACTCTAGCTACAGGTTGACACGCTCTGCACTCTCTTCATGTCTGTGATCACCACGCGTATACGGACATGCTTCGTGCTCATTATAAATACACAGCGGGGTCCGTGATCATTACACCTACAGTAGACACGGAGGCACACTTACTTGGCGTACAGTATAAAGATGTGGTCTGCACTCACTTCAGGCGCATTTGACCGCATGTTCACCCTGATGTTGTCGCCTTGCTCACCTTTATCAGAGGGCTTCTTGTCGCACACCGCAGGCGAGGCCCACTCGTGAGCATTGCAAAGCGCTGTTTATGTCATTTTATGTCACAGATCTTTTTTGTCGAAGCGAGGCCTTCAGATTTCGTGAATGTTTTGGTGATGATGACGCTAACACGAATGAATGTTTTTTTTTTTTGGGACCACTGATTGGAACCCTTCCTGATTTCATTCATTCACGCTTAGATTCTTATTGTTGTTAACAGTCAGTTTCGGTCCCTGTTTGACATAATTCCGGACCTTCCCTCTCCTTTTGGAATTGTAGAAGCCACCTTCCAAATGGCCGTCTCTGTAGCTATTCTAATGTCAGATGATGCCCAGTGAGAATAAACGCCATCTGTCAAAAAACAAAACAGATCCCGATGCTTTTATTTTTGCACAGAACACCGTTCCCCCAATATGTATACATACTGTTAAAAAAAATGATTTCCAACTACTCGTGTAAAAATATATATGACAACAAACTGTGAAATATTCCTGCTTTCCATAGGACACATTCTTCCAAACCAGGACTTTGGGCAATGGACTATGGCTGTGAAATAATTAACAAATGTAACCACCAGATGGCAGCAGCGGCAAGGCAAACAAACGGTCTCAAGAAAACACGCTACACGTGTTCGCCCAAGTTGCTTATGGTCTTCACTCACTGCATGTTTATTGATGTGGTCTGCGTTTACCACTCATATTGTATGGTCACAGGCACTGACATGATCTCAAAGACCATGTCAACAGACTTGCAAGTCACCATGTGATGGTGGGTCTGTATATTGATTATGGCCCATGCTCGGTAGACATCTGTACACACTACATGCATCCTGACATGGTATCTGCTCACTACATCTGCGGGGGATATAATATGTTGACACGCCCCTATTTAAATGCTAGGTTTTTGTGATTTTAAACATAAAGCAATAAGGTAAATTTAAATCATTTGTAAACTTGTAAATAGCTGTGGTTGCGGCTGTGTGTGGAATTAAACAGCCACATTCAAACTTGTGCCAAATGCGTGTTAGCACACATTTGCCACCATTTAAAGTGCCAGTGATTTACCCCAAATGTAATCCTGTTCTTGTAGGCGTTTCCTGACATTTTTGTCGTCGTGTTTTACTGCACAATCTGCAGAGAGATTCCACAACATTTGTTTTATTTAATCAGGAAAAGACTACGAGAGCATCTGAGCGCTATTTGGATTTAATCAGAGGCACTGTAAATAATGGCAGGTGTTTACTTACGCCCATTTATATGAATTGCAATGTAACTGCTTAATTCTGACCACAGACACATTCAGAGTTATGCGAGTGTGCGCACACTTTTAAAAACCCCAATTATCTTGAATATTTTTACATCCCATCGTGGTCCGGGTTCACTTGATATTTTTTGGCATGGTCCCTGCTCAACATCTCCAAGTATCATTGCAAACATTTCAGTCCAACTTGCCGTGTTGTTTCCTCAGAGCCTCCCGGGCAGCAGCACGGTGATGAAGCTTATTAAAGCGCGGGCGTCCATTCATCCTCATTTAAAAACAGCAGCGGCACGCGGACCTTTTTTTGCAGCATTGCACATGTGGGAGATGCCGACTCAGCGCAACTTTTCATCAGGAACACCCTTTGAACGCGGGGGACGGGGGATTCTTATTAAAGACCTTACCTTCTTTTGTTCGCTATGCTAAGATAAGGCCGCTTTCTTGTTTTGATGCTATTGTGGTTAACTTATTCTATCTGAACCTCGATCAGATCGATGTCAACATTTTTTGTCTGACGTTCTGTCTGATAATACAATGTAATCGTGTTGTCTTCAAGCTCTGCTGCTGACTGTGTGTTTGTGTGTGGACAGGATCTTGTGCACATGTCGTCTGAGAGCAGCTGCAATTCAATGTGAGACTTTTCATGCTTTTCAACTGTCAGCTGTGCTCCTGCCAACTCAGGAGAAATGTCCACCTTATTTATGTATTTGGCCCATTTGGGGTTGGGGATGAGGAGTGGGAGTGAAGTGGTTCGAGGTTTTGTTTGTCTTTGGAACGTCACGGTAAGCCATAGGTGACCCCCTGATGTGGATCAAAGTCTACTAGTGCACTAACAAGCACAAAAATCAATTTCCAACAAACCAAGTCAACTTATTTTGTCCCTGCTGTAGGTAAAAGTTTGCAGCTAACCACGTGGATTTACGTCATATTAACAGCCTTGGTGAGTGCTTTCAAGATCTGGCACCATTGAGTCAATATGACCGTGGGTAATTAAAAAAAATGTTTTTGGGCTATAAAATATCCTAAATTTGCCCATTGACTGTTCACTCCTTCAATAATGTAAATAAAGCTTCGAGACAAACCACATGGTCTCGCATGTCATATTAACGGTTTTGATGAGCACATTCTCAACAGCGTGACATCGTGAAATGAAGCAATGATGAGAAGAAAAAATGTCCAAAACCTGGTCACAGGTTGCCTACAATAGATCTGACTTAGAGACAAACCAAATTGTCTGGCATGTCACATTAATGGTCTTAATGAGCGTTTGTTTAATCCGCCAATGAAAAAAGAATGTTAGTCCTCAAATGCCTGGAACAACAATTGCTACTCGGAATGTTGTTCATGGGTGGGAACATTCTACTTTTGCTGAAATGTGACGTCCATGTTGACCAGCACTGACAGATGTCCTGTGTTTTTCTCTCAGCTTCACACTGGGCTTGCTAATTAGCTTTGTCTTGCTCAGGCAGCCATCTCGCTCGTGGAGAGAGAGAGAGAGAGCTTCACCGCCATCTTTGTTTTGGGCACGCTGGAAACCAAAGTGATGTGCTCTCACCCAATTGTGGTGAAGAGTGAAACCGCCATTCAGCTGGAAAAGACTTTTAGGAGAGAGGTTAGCATGGATGTCATGTTCCCCGCTTGCCATTTTGCTCCGGGCATGTCCGTAGTGGTCAGGGTGGTCCCCGAAGGCGAACCATCTGCCGAGTCACAGCTGGGCTGGACCACCTTTGCGCGACTTTGACGCAACTTTCTTTTCCAAGATGCCGATTTTTCATGGGCGACACAGGAAGTGATGTCACATGCAAATCATGCGCATCCTCAGTCATTGTCAAAGTTAGTTTTGAGGGCTAAACTTATTGTTGCACTTGGAAAGCAGTCAATTGGATACTGTTGGTTTCAGCCCCAGATACTTGAAATGGAAATCTCTCCATCCTTGGTCAGCCCCTCTCACCTGCTCTGTTTGTCTCTATCTACCTCATTCCCTCCCCTCTCTCATTACCCCCTCTCTCAACTTGTGTCCCCCTCTCTCTCTTCCTCCGCTCTTCCTCCCCTATGCTTTCCCTCCATTCCCTCTCTATCTCCCGCTCGCTCCTTTTCTCGCTCTCACCTTCCCCGCACCTCTCTCCCTGTCCTTTCACACGTCTCCTCTCTTGTTCTCTTTCCGTGCTCTCTCACTCGATCTACCTCTCCCCACTCCCTCTCTCTCTTTCCATCTCCAGCTCTCCCCTTCCTCACCTTTTTACCCTCTCCCCGTGCTCTCATCTCTCCCTATCCCACGTTCCGTCGCTCCCTCTGCTCTTGCTTCTTTCATATCTCTTCCTCTTCCTTTCTTTCCATCTCTTCTCCCCACTCCCTCTCCTTCCCCCTCTCTTCCTGTCATTCTGTTCGTTCACTCTTTCCCTCTCCTCTACCCTATTCAATCTTTCTCTCTTCTCTCCCTCACATTCTCTTGTTCACTCTCTTTCTCGCCATCTCCATCAATCTATTTTTCTTTCTCCCTCTTGCGGAATCTCTCTCTCTCTCTCTCTCCACACCCCCCCCAATTCTCGCAGTGAGTGGTATAGTAGAGGTAAGAATGTAATTATTACACACGGCTGCTTTAATCCACAGCCAATTGAAATCCTTCACACTCTATCTCTGCCCTCCACCCTTCTCTCTCTCGCTCTCTCACTTTCTCTCGAGTCACACACTACCAGCTTTTTCCCGCGCTCAGAAGCATCCACACGTCGGCGCTCGGTCAGGAGCAGCGGACGGAGGAGCCTCCTTCATTCCTCCTCCCCAGTCTCACTTCCACCTCCGCCAACTCCCTTTTGTCTCCTTCCCTGCGACAGGACCACCGGCAACCTCATCATCATCATCCAGCTCATTCCTATCCGTCTCATGCCCGCCACTGAGGCTTTTCTGCAGATTGGAGCATGGCGTGCATCGGGGACGCGGACCCCTTCACCGCGGCCATCCCCGCCACCAAAGTTGAACTCACCGTGTCGTGCAGGTAGGGAACATGCGTCGTTCGCTTTTGTCTGTTTGCGTGAGCGTGATGCTTCATTTCTGGCAAAGCTGTCATATGTGTGAGCTGACACGTGCAGAGATGTTTCACCCTGGTGCCAAGATGGTGTTTTTATTAATTATTATTTTTATTACTATTATTATTACACAGTGCTTTCTTGACATAGTAGGTTCATTCATTCTGTGACCAAGCTCGCAACTCAATTTACACCATTAAAATGAATTGAAATGCCATAACTGCATTCCAGCCCACAAAAAAAAAAAAAAATGGTTCGACGTTTTTAATATTGGAAAAATTAGCACTGCATTGCATGAAACATAATAAATGAGGACGTTGTATCCGTGTGCTGAATGTGAACCTTTTAAGGGCCGCGGCAAATTTGAGTTGGCCGGTAGTCTGCCTGTGAGTGGCAGGGCATGACTAGTGGCCTACAGCATCTCCTTGAAAGTGTTTCATTTTATATTTTAGTGTTTGACGGACTTTTCCATTCGATAAACAGTGATAAGAGCATCATTGGCTGTCTTTCCTTGCCCACATGTGAGGGCATTATAGTACCTTTGCGACCTCATTTCCAACAAAAATCGACCCAGTGAAGGCTCACAATGAGGAAAGCTCATAAATTGGTGGACGTATTCGGTAAGCCAAAGTCCCACTCTATCTGCATTATTGGATGAAAGGAGGAGTTGTTGTTGTATTTGATCTGATGAGGTGGTGTACCTAATGAAGCGTCCAAACATCAAATGCATGGTGGTATGGCATCCTCCCTATTGTTGAATATAATTTCATTTTGTGTCACATTGCAGTATTGTTGTATGAGTAATTAGTTGTGTACAGCAATGTGTCATACTGGGAGCAGTTCCTAATATTTTGACCCTGTGATGTAGCGCAACAAACTCACCAAAATATTAGGCAGCTCTCGGCATGATTGAGTCAATGCTCAGGTTTACAGTACGAACAGCAGATTTATTTATTTTTTGTATTGGATCTCATAATATGGTGTTCTTCATGAAGTGTCCAGTTCGTGTACATGGTGTTAGACGACTATAACACATCCCCTATTTTTATGATACTGAATATATATCTATTTTTTATTTTTGTATTAATTTATTTCTTACTAATTAAAATGAATGAAAAATCCCTCCCTCCCTCTATCAGTGAAAAAAGGGAGTCACGGTAATGATCTTTGTTGCTCGCCAATCCAGTGGCACCTCAACAGTCTCATAGATTGATTAAACGGTGTTGCAGTTGAGGAAACTTTCTTCTTGGCCAGTCGGGGGAGCAAATAAACTCAAAAGTAAAAAAACAAATTAAAAGTATGCCCCACTGCCATATAGTCCTAGTTATGATTAATATTCGCATGAAGCACAGTAGATATCGTTGTACCGGCCACCCTTGTGTATATACCATTCATGACAGCAGGATTGAACTTAATCAGCGACTGTTTCACACAAGCTACACATGACCAAACGGTTAGTGACAGCTTTGTTGGCTTATTTGATTAACGGCAGAAGACATGTTTTAGGGAAATTCAAGCCCCAAACCCAATTTCACTTCGCCACATGACATTTGGTTTGCACGAGAATAACCACAAAATTTGGGGGTCATGTCTATCAAGAATAGACCCACAAAAAAGTCTCAAGAAGACATGGCCGAAAAGACAAAACAAGTCTGCCACAAAAGGTGGGAAGCGGCCACGTTTTTCATTTCCAGACGTTGCAATGAACGATTGCTACGTGTGTGAGGATCTAGCCTCTCTGATGAGAGTCACAGGCGTCCCCCGCTGACTCTGTGGAGTTGACAGAAAATCCAAATCCATGCGCCGCCTAAAATCTTTCCCACCCTTCTTTCTGCATGTGCTAGTATAGGCGGTGTGATTTTCCCACTTTGTCGTGGTGCGTAATTTCTGGAAGATGGTTCTCTTGCCATAGGCTTCACATTTACATCAGAGCAGAAGGACTCACACACGCACACCCATACACATGCACACACATTTGGGTGAGTGCGTGTTGCGAGCAGACGGCATTGAGCGACCACGCAGATGTTGGGAAAATCAGAGCGTCAAAAGATCACACGGCCGCCGCCTGTCTCAGGGTCCGAGCGCATTGTGGAGTTGAAGCCGCTTGACATTTAGGGCCCACAGAAGGCGGCGCAGAAGCATTGACGCGTTGAGATGTGGCGCCATTGAAGATTCCCCGCTGACCCGCTGCGAGGCGGGTCGATGTGTCAGCGCCAATGTTTCGTTTTCCTCACTTAGGTGAAGAAAGAAACCCCATGTGTACAACAGTAACGAAGAAGAACCTTTCTGGGATGGAATCAATATGCTCTTCTCTATTGGTGTTTTTCTTTTTTTGTTTTTTGAGCCAAAGGATGACTGACGACATTGGACAATTGTTGTCCATCATCTTTTTTCACACAGTCCTTGCATCAGAGCCAGAAGAGTACTGTAGAGGCAGTGTTCGTCCTACATACAAAAAAATGTCACTTTTAACAGGCAGTGTAAAATTGGAGTTTGTTTGAAAGACTTTCACACAGGGATGCTGCAAAATTGCAGTTCCGAAAGGCATAGCAGTAGATTTTGTCTTTCTCAAGGAACCCAGTGAAGCGACAGCACGTAAAAGATTATTTTAACAGGCAGGA
This sequence comes from Hippocampus guttulatus, assembly GCF_054856545.1. Lineage (NCBI taxonomy): Eukaryota > Metazoa > Chordata > Actinopteri > Syngnathiformes > Syngnathidae > Hippocampus > Hippocampus guttulatus. The sequence continues at coordinate 22,036,366 of NC_141264.1, read as the reverse complement.
TAAAAATAGACGTAAATCTTCAAGTTTTTCAAACAGAGATCCTGTAAAATTGCAGCTTCAGCACCACAACTGTTTTTTTTCAACGGAATGCACCAAAGACACATGGATTTTTTTTTTAATCATAGGCACTGTAAAATTAGGTTTAAGACAAAGTGTTTCACACAACCATTCCCCAAAATTATACATTGATACATAACATCTACTGTAATGTATCTGTTATGTACTGTTATCTCATTTTGTGTTTCACACAAACCCAGCAAACCTACATGGAAAAGGGTGGCAAGTAGAAAAAAACATACATACAAGCTTCATCAAATGGCTTAGTGATGAGGACTTTCACACAGTATCGCACAAAATTGCTGATTTTTTTTCTTACAGAATTACAAAGCCATAACTGCAGTTACTGTATTTCATGGATTTCGCACAGAATCCAACGAAGCATCATGGAAAATGGCAGCCCTTCATACACCATATGTACACACACACACACACATATTTGTTTAGAGGCTGTTTAAATTTTAGCCTTTTACACAGAAATCACAGTACATTTTTTTCCAGGCAAAGCCACATGGGAAAACGGTGACACAGAAACTGCTGCTCTTACAGGCAGTGGGAAAATGGGCCTAAGACTTTGAGCCTTTTACACAGACAGAAATTGCCACTTCAAAGCATTTGGCATTTTGTCTCTTTCATGCAGAATTCAGCAAAGTAATATGAAAAAATGGGACACCAGGGGGAGAAAATGCCTCTAAAATTGAGTTTTAGAGTTCACACAGAGATAGCACAAGATGGCCAAAGCATAATCGTAACAGAGGCTACCGCCTTTGCAATTTGACACAGAACCCCGCAAAGCCAGCTAGTGCCAACATCATGCCAAGAGAAACAGTGTAAAAGTGTCCTGAGACTGAAGTCTTTTCCACAGAGAGTCCTCTCACCCTTTTTCACACAGAACTCGGCAAAGGCAGCATATTTCCATGTCTATGTGCGTTTGCACTGCAAGGCATTTCAGTGACACCAGCTCCATTGTCTTGTGTAAAATACCAAAAGTAAATATCAAAGTACTTCATTGCTTTCAACACAACAGGCAAGTGTCAAGTGTTGTTACGGCTTTGCTAGCACCTCCGAAAGGTGGAAAATTACCCTCATGATATTCAGTGTTGTGGGCAGTTGATACAGAGCAAGCGCATGGAATAACACTGACTGTAACAAGCTGGCTGTTGGGGTCTTAAAGCCTTTGCCTCAAGTGGCACCCTCGTGGTCATTCAAGTCAAAATGAGTTAGTTGTTTTCCACTTTGACCCACTTTTCCGCTGCACTTCTATCCCGTCCGGTGCCGTGTTCTCCGTCATAAAAGATGGAACTCCAAATTAGCTTGAGCAACTTTTGGACTGCCTCCAAGTCGTCTTCTTCTTCAGTCTCTCTTAACTGTGACAATTAAGCTGCGTTTTGCCTGACATCATTTTGTATTTAGGTGGGATTTAAGTGTCAATTACAGCAACTGGGATCCCGGTAGAGTGACAGCTGGTTGCAACACAATCTTGTGGTGCTTCATATTTATGTTCTGGGAATCGATGCTACAATCTGCCTCGGATCTTACATTATATGGAGACAGCTTCTTTCCAGGCAGTCGGCATCCCGCTTGAACCGAGCATGTGGTCGTCATTACAAGGAGCGACATAACTCACAAGTTACATCAAATATGCCTGGAATATTGGATAAAATGGCGACAGCATCTTTTTCGATCATTAGCATTCGATTGGGGCGGCCCGGTGGTAGATTCAAACGCGGTCGCTCCACAATGTTGTTTGTGTGTGTCCTTGCAAATGTTCCATTTAGCTGCACAACTCAAAATTCATGCTAAGTCTTCTTTGGATCTTATGTCATGTGGAGATGGCGTCCTCAGTAACAATTAGCATTTTGGTAGAATCTGACAGTTGGTTACTCCACAATGTTATGTGCATCCATGGTGTATACAGTCGATGCCCTCCCCTATCTGCACTTGAATCTTTTAATACATCACCATTGTTATGTGTGTATTTGTACATCTTTCCAGACCTTCAACTAGAAAAGCATTATTTCAATTTGAGCTTCATTTTCCAAGCATAGAAGTCTGTTCTCATCTGGTTTAGTGTCAAAAGGGTTGAGTGAACGCTGGCGCGTTTTGGCTGCCGCTGCTCAACCCGTATTGTTTTGTGTTTTTTGTTATTGTAAAGTGTCCTTGGGTGTCTTGAAAGGCGCTTATAAATAAAATATATTATTATTATTATTATAAAAGCGGCTTTTAAGCGGCGGGCGGCCATGTTGCGGCCAGCACGTGACAGGTCGCTGGTGGGAGTTCGAATGTAATTCAAATGTAATTTCGGTGTCGGGTGGGAACGCTGCTGTAAATGTTTGATGAATATAGAGCCACTCAGACGGGGGCCTCCCACCATGGGACACCAGTTCCTTTTTCCTTTTTTTTTTGTGGGGGGGCTGCCTCCCAAACAAGATCAGGTGGACACACATACACGTGCAAGTACATGCGACACACACATATTGATGTGCACAGATAAGCACTGGCACAGCTCCACCCAAACAGGCTACGCAGATGTATGTATACACACACACACACACACACACACACACATACATACAGTATATATATTGCACATGTGCACACACATTTGTATTCACTTGCTGCCTTATTTCTTGTCTTTTTACCCACCATGTACTGTATCTGGTTTGGCAGGTGAAGTCTCCCACTCCTCACTCCCACACACTCGCAAAGCGCTTGGATGACATCCCGTCGGCTTATTATCATTTATTTACAGGAGGGGGAGTTTGGGGGATTGAGTCTGGGTGGAGGGGGTGGGGGGGGGGTACCATCTGGGCCACGCTGGGATCAGCAGAAGCCGTGAGCCTGATCCAGAAACATCACTTGACATCAATAGCTGCACGGCTCTCGCCGCCTGTCAAGTGGGACGGGACAGGACGGGACACGAGCGACACTGCGCTCGCCCCCCAGCTAGCATGATAGCTTCATCATCCAAACAACCCCAACGCCCCCACCAAACACCCCTTCACAGCCCCAGAAGCAACTTGGAACAACTCCTGGCATTGGCACATCACGCACGCACATACTCTGTCAATGGAAAATTACATTTTATTTTAAGTACGTTAATGCTACTTCCTGAGCGCGTAAATACGAATTACCATGTTACATCGGCCGTAGTACAAATTCCTGTGCTCCTTTTTCTTGGACATGAGTATTGTCTCCTCTACGAGTTTCAGTCAGGTGTATTACAACTTGCTTTGCTGCGTTCTATTGGTTGTGACACAACTTACTGTGCTACTTCCTGTTGGACGCAATTCTGCATTCTGTACTAATTCCTGTGCTGCTTTCTGTTGACCGTAATTGTACTTCTTTTCCTGGTTCCAATTCGCCATAATACACCTTCCTGTTCGACTTCCTGGTGACAATGATACATTTTTTCAATGCTAATTCCTGATACATTTTTTTCGATGCTAATTCCTGTTTTGCTTACTTTCATCTGCAATACTGTTTCCTGTAGTACTTCCTGTCTGGCCTAATTCCATTTTTCACAAAGTCACAATTGTATGCATAAAACATGTACTGATAATAGCGCAAAAAGCAAACAAGTTGTCAGCAACAATGGCAACGTAAAATGGCCGCCCTCTGGCTTCGCCCGCGAGCGACCAATTGTTCGCCTGTTATAGCTACGTCCGTGTAGTTTATGTGTTCCTTCCTGATGCAGTACCGTTCCTGCTCTGATGTAATTTTACTTCCCACGCTACTTCCTGTTGGTTGTAATTCTACTTCCTCTACTACTTCATATCAAATGTAATATTACTTCATGTCAGCCATAATTCAATTTCTTGTATCACTTCCTGTCAAACATAAAATAGTGCTACTTCACGTTGACAATAAAATGGCCAAGTTTTCATGAATATGAAGAATGCAGAATACGGGTTTGTGATCGCGCCAAGTACGGTCTTCCTAAAACACACACACAAGAATGTTCTTCTTTAAAACGCAAGTCAATTTGTAAATTTGAACGACTGTGTACTTGCCCCTCTGACTGTGATGTGTTTCCATGATAGCAGCACAAAGTGATTGCTAGCTGCTAGCTTACAAGAAAAACAGCCTGGTATTCTGTGTCTTCTTGGTTTATTCGTACTTTCAATTGGAAAAGAACTTGGGCTGCGACCGGTAACTTTTCGGGAGTTTAGAAGAACATAAGTACGGATAAAAACGCCACTTAAAGAACGGCTTATATTTTCCTGTTCTAATTCCTGCAGTACTTCTGCGCTGCGTCATGTTCAATTCTACTTCCTGTGCTATTTTTTACTGGTTGTAATTCCACTTTCAGTACTAACTCCTGCTAGCTAGGACGTAACTTCCTGTGCTGTCTCCTGTTCACTGTATTGACATATAGGTTGGCAAAATATATCTTCCTGTGCCAATTCTTGTCCTACTTGTTGATAATTATTCTTCTGTGCTACTTCCTGTCAAGCATACTGCTACTTCGAGAACTCTCTGTTTCAACTGTTACTTTTCATTGTAATGTATCATAATGTTTTTTTTTTCGACATTAGCCTATTGTTTCAAATTGTTGTATCAGAACCCTATTATTTTAATTGCGTTAAATCAGTGTTGCTTTTAATGGTGTTATAACAGATCCGGCTTTCATCGTGACTATCACCGTCCCATTATTTTAAATTATACTCTATCAGAACCTTTTTGCTTTTTGTACATGACACAACACTTTGGGTCTCCCTCCGAGCTCGTCTTTAATTGATTTCCTCAGTTCAGAGCAGCTGCTCGGCGTCGGGTGTTTCTCATTTGCCTCATCTTCATCATCATCCTCCTCCTCCCCGTTGGGCCTGCAGAGCCAAGATGGCGGTGTCATGTAAATTTGATGGCGCTGAGGGAAGGCAAAAAGAGAAAGAAAACAGGCTGCTGCACGCCTGAAATATTTAATAAGCTCCACTTTATGTTGCATTCTGCAGTCTCTTTAATGCTGCTGCCTCAGTGGAAACCAATCAAAGGCCAGCGGTCAGAGAGAAGTCTTTGTTTGTTTGTTGACGTTTGCTGAGGATGCTTAATTAAGATGCTATTCAATTAGCGCTAATGGTTGTCTCTTGTTTTCTACTTTAGAAACCTGCTGGACCGAGACACCTTCTCCAAGTCGGATCCCAGTAAGACACACACACACACACCATAGCATAAACATTAATGCACACAACATTGTGGCGATACTACCTGTGAGTCTCCTGGAACATTTTAATCTCCACATAACATAAGATCCAAAGTAGGCTTGGCAGAACAAATATGTTTCCTGGAACCTAAACGTGGACACATACAACATTGACCACTTGTTGGGTTACTGGAAGGCTAACCATCAAGATGCTGTCTTCTAAGATCTGGGACAGACTGCTAATTTACATAGCACCCGGGAACATAAACATGGATTTACGCAACATTGCGGAATGGCTCATTCAATCAACTGGAATGCCAACTGTCATCAAACATGCTTATAATCCAAACATTATGGAAGATTTGAGGCAGACTGGGTGTGGGGGTGGGTGGGGGGGGGGTGAACTGGTAACAAGGAAACTGCAGAAAAATAGGGCTGGATTCAAAATTTCAAGGCACAAAACGGAAATTTTAAATTGGGCATTTCAACAAAATTTTTGACGGTGTGCGCTCATGTACACACACACACATATAAAGTATATATATAGTAAAACTAAAGGGCGACTGTGACATCGTTCCTGTTGGATTTGGGGATTTTTCCAAAATCATCCCCCCCACAACCCCCCAGTTTACTAAACACACACACACAAACACACGTGTGCATATATAGGAGCGGCAATATGCACAAACAATGGAATTTCATCCGGCTATATAAGCTAATATGAATATGGTACGCTAGTGCGTGCCGCAGGCCCTGAATATGTAGCCGTGTGTGTGTTTGTCTGCGTTTGTGTACGTGTGCTGAGGCGCTCTAATGCTGTGTGACTGTGGCCAGTGACTGTCAGCAGAGCAGAGACATGGACGCAGCACAAGTGCCTCCTTGTATAAACGTTGGCCCCGCCGAGAATGATCATCCTTCTTCCTCTCTCGCTTCCCCAAAACGAGGAACCTTGACTTACAATTTTGGATTCATTGCGTGACCAAAATCGGAAAAGAAACTGCTCCGATCTTCCCATCCAAGAACCAATTAGCAGCACGTCTTTAACAGCAATTAACATTCCGGTAAACTGCCGGGGGTTACGCCACAAAATAATAACAAAGTATTGGACTTGACCTGATGCGGTAAAAAAACAAACCCTAATTGATGATTGCCATCTGGTCTCAAACCTTCTCGATGACATCGTTTGACATCACCAGTGCTTTTTGCAAACGCATCATACCGGCTAAGGAATTAGCTTCGACGTTACCTGTGATTGTAAAACTTCAAACAACTGCAACTTTAACTCACATGGAGCATCAAAACATAGAAAGAGAGGATGGGACTTGCCCCAAAATGATGATCGCTATCTGTTCTCAAACCTACTTCACTATGACATCATTTCCTCGCACTTGGTGAGACGAGCACATCTCCAGCACGGTAGCGGCGGTGGCGCGAATGCTAATGAAATGTCACTTTAGTGCCGGATGATCGCCTCGCTCTGCTTTTCTACCATTTCTCTGTCTTTACGGGGAGAGGGAGAAAAAAAAACCACGGAGACTCCCCACAAGGGACGGGAAACACTCACATGTCAATATTATCGACCATCCTCACTCGATAAAGAGGACAGACATTCCGCCGCACTGTAACCTTGTTTTTCCTCTCCCACCTACGCAAACAACAACCTTGCCCCTTTTCTCCTTCCACCACCCCTCCACTGACATATCATCACGCTGCGAGGCAAATTTCTAGTGACAATTAATTAGGGAGTTTTCCCGCCACGACGCTGTCCGGGAAGAAAAAAAAAAACATGCTCTCAGCTCATCAGCATGAAGTTGTCACTGTTGAAAAGTTCTGTCGTAAAAGTCTCCTCTCCATCTCCTTCTCTTCGCAGTCTGTGTGCTGTACACGCAGGGGATAGCAAACAGGGAATGGCGAGAGGTGAGTCACAAATGGGATTTTTTTTTTTTTTTGCTATAAAATGGTGGCGGCAGACTGTTTTGGGAGACCGACACTGGGAACAAGACTGTTGTTTTCACAGTTTTTGCGCCACGAGAGGGATGAAACGTTTCTTGTGGTGTTTTGTTGTCAGCAAATGTATTATGCATCACACACGGGAAGCTCTCCCAAATGCTAGCGAGCAGGTTAACGCGGCCGCTTTGATGCCGTCTAATGGGCAACGTCCGTATTAGTGTAATTGCATCCCAGTGGGATGCGCTGGTGTTACAGTCGCTGGGTGGCTACTGGCGTCGTGAAAAAAAGACTTTATGTGGAGAGCGCAGTGAACACACAGAATGACTTTCACTTTAAGACATATTAGAACAATGATTGGGAATGTGGTGTTCATCGAAAAATGTAAATTGTTTGGACTATGGCTTCAAATTTGTATTTATTTTTTTATAGCTTTTAATTTTTTTGAAAAATGTAATTCTTATAATTTTTTTTAATGTGGGGGGCAGGGGGATGGGATGGTCAAAATCCACTTGTTTTTATCCATCATAGGGGAGGCGGCCATCTTGCCTTGTACTGTAAATGATGGCTGTGTCCTCAGAAGGCCGCATTTTTAGCCACATGAAGTCACTTCCGCCACGACTGAACCGCAGACGGTGTCCAAATTCACATTAAGCCTGTCCAAATTTGCCAAGATGAATGCAGTCCAGAAGGAGGAGCCTTTGAGGGTGTCAAAGGACCAAGCTTGCAAATTTTCTTTCTTGAACTTGGAAACCCCATGCGGTCAAGTCACGCTGGGACTGAGGTCATGCGGATGAAAAATGCGTCCGAAAATGCGGTCTTTGTGACAATTTCGGCACAGCCGATATCACGGTTGCTCAGGATAAGGTAACCAATCATGGCCCATCTATTTGTCATCGTTGTTATTTCAGACACACAAACTGTGTCGTGGAAAGAGTCTTCTGTCACAATTAGCATCTTTGCATCCGATTTACGGTGTCCAACTGTGTTTGGCAGATGTCTCTAAAAATATATGATGCAATATGCATATTTGACATGATTTTTTTTCCACATTTTTTTTTTTTTAACAGTTTGGCAGGACCGAAGTGATCGACAACACACTCAACCCTGACTTTGTGCGCAAGTTCATCTTGGATTATTTCTTTGAGGAGAGGCAGAATCTACGTTTTGACCTGTGAGTTATCCATTCATTCGTGTGTGTCCGTGTGTGCGTGCGTGTGTGTGTGTGCGCACAGCTCTCCATGCATTGGAGCAAAGCTAAGCGTGAAATATTCATGCCGTGTGCGGGAGGGAGATGTCCGTTATTCCGCCTTTTAAATAAAAGACACATTTTCTTGTCACTTTTTTTTCTTCTTCTTTTCCCGAGCAGCATTCTCATTTCGCTCGGTTGCCCTCGAAGAGGAAAAATAAGTCAATTTGACTTGCAAGTGTTTTATGGAGACGGTGATGGGAAATCTTAGGTGCCCATCGTGAGGAACCCATCCTGAAGAGGAGATGGAACTCTTCAAGCTCAAGTCGTCATTGCCGTTAGTTTGATCAGGACTCAATGAACCAAAGATAGGGGAGGAAAAAAAAGAGTACATAGTGCTTTTTTTTTTTAATGCAGAGTAAACCTTTTTTTTTTTAATACTAATTTTAAATTATAACCATCCTTTGTCTATACACAAAATCCACCAGAACAAGCACATTTAAATGTTAAAAAGTAAGCAACTAAAAAATATGTCAAATGATTTCCAAAAGGAATCAATTTTAATAAATTGTAAATCATTATCCATTATTGTTCAAATTTTTGTTATTGTACTGGAATAGGCTCCTGCTACTAGTTGGGCCAAGTACGGTCACCAGTGTAGCACAATAAGGTTTCATTGCAAGTCCTTCTAGGCCAAAAGTAGCACATTTAGCATATTAGCAAATTAACAATTAGCGAAAAAAAAAATCCCAAAAAACATTGCAAGCAGTTGTTCAATGAATGTGCCCTGGTTATCCTACTAGTGCAATGAATTGTCTTATGCTCATGAGGCCAAAGAGTGGACTACTACATGGACTTTGAACACAATCTCAACGATATGAAATCAATGCTCAAAACAGCTTTCTGTACGCCAATCTGTTGTTTTGTGGCCTCTTTTATGCGCGTGTCTATAAAAGCAAGCCACCACAATAAGAAAACAGCACAGGAAGCGGAATCCTATCTGGCGTGGTGCCGAGTGATGTCATCCACAACTTTGTGCTCACGAGGCGCCGCGGGATATCTGTGTGCCTGTATGTGTGCGTGTGTCTGCATGGTCGAATCAACATACATCCATCATGATGTTGTTTTTAATGCCTCCCTTGCCTTCACTTTATCTCGCTCTCTCGCACGCACACACGCACACGCACAGCTCGCAGACGCACACTTGTCAGTGTGTCTCATTATGAAACGGGATCACATGAATGATTCATGAGGCGTCCAAAGTGACAGCGGCGAGTGGAACGCATGAAGCGCACCTGTGCCTTGTGACGCCAGCGCACACTCATGTGATACCAGAAAAATAAAATATTGTAAAATCAAGTTAACGACTCTCAATAGTTATCCCCCGTCCCTACCACCACCACCAACAGAAAAATTCAGCCCCCAGAGGCAGTTTCACATAGCGACGGGAAATTTGGTAGGCATGCTTATCATGCTGAGTCAAAAAGAAACAAAGCCCAAATAGACACGAGAAGGCAGCCATTTTGGGTTCAAGTGGCTATTTGAGGCTCATTTCCAGGTGACATTTTGTCCCTTTGCTCCCAAATTTGGATCACATCTACGATACGGATGGGCAATGCCACGGTGTGAACCATTTGAGTTTTGCTCTTTGTGTGTGGGTGCAGCATGTCAGCAAAATTGGATTAGAATAGTGTTGGAACGTACTTTAATGATGCTCTCTTCTCCGCTCAGGTACGACTTGGACTGCAAGAGTGACAATCTCTCCAAACATGTGAGTCTCTCTGTGTGTGCATTTTATTTGTGCTTTTATTGGATTGTAATGATTATCTGAAAATGCTTTTAATTGTATAAGTAACAATCATAAGAAATCAAATTTGGAGATACATGCTGGATGGTAAAGTTCAAATGTTCAAAAATGCCATCCATGGAGATATACTGTATGTTTTTTCTGAATGGTAATGTGATATAGCACGTGCTTTTTCTTTTTTTTTTAAAAATTGGATAATGACAACAAAATGACGAAAAAAAAATTGCCGACATGCTTTTTGTTTCCGTAAATAAACTGCAACCTTTGGAGATACTGTACAAAAGATGCTCTTATCACCCCTCAGCTATTCATTCCTGTCTGAACAGAATCAACCCTTCCACGCCCTAACGCCTCCTCATCCTCATCTTAGTGGCCGAGAGTGCTCACCCCTCAGCCCCTTCCCCATATTTTACAACCCATAATGCTCCATCTGCATGCAGTATGAACGCTGAGGATGCTTGGATGCGTCCTGTCAGAGTTGTGGATGTGTGGGATTGCAGATCGGGCACGTGGCCCCATTGTCCACAAATGCGCCCCTATCCGGTTGCCCGGCTATAAATAACCCCCCCTCCCCCAAAAATGAGAACAATTCATCTTTATCATCAAAAGTACAGTAGCTTAGTTGTTCCAGCCCATATGCTTTGTTTACGTACCTTGTGCAGATATGGCCGTAGGGTGCAGATGTGTTGACAGAACAAGCACTCATGGATTAAGAGCTTTTATTTGCTGTCTTGTCCTGACATATAGAAACACTACTTCAATCTCATTTAATTTGCGAAGTGATGCTGAAATATGCAAGGCACGGCCAGAATTAGGTTGTGGCTTTGCTGTTTGATGAGAAGCCAGTATCTCTGCTTTTTTACTCATTCGCTATTGTCCGGTGAAGCCTGGTACTTTCAAAACCATCAGTTTTCAGGACCCTGGACCTAAAAATGGCATTTTTATTCAACCATCAACATTGCATCATTCAAGAGAGCATGCCTTTTTCAACGCTTGAGAATGGTCAGTAATTTTTCAAAATAACATCCACGCATGTGAAATGATTAATACTCCTTTTTATTTATTTATTTATTTTGTGAAGAAAAAATTAAGTTTAGCACGATTTGGCTTGATGGCAGTGATTTGCACTTTAACATAAATAAAAAAAAAAACACCAAACATTTTCAATGGCCGTTGACAGTAAAAGAAAAAAAATCACAAAATTTGGAGATGCATTCTACTATTTACGTGGGAAAGAGAGCAGGCAGGCCGGTGAATCGGGAAATCCATGCATAATTGATACCAGTGAAATGTTGTCAGGGGTATGAAAAAGGGGTATTGAAGATACTTTTTCATACAAGATGACAAAACAATTGAAAATGTGGAGAAACTTGCCTGCTCAATGTAAAATGACAATATGTTAATGAATATCCATTTATATGGTATTTTGTTATTTTCTGTATCCAATCTTTTTTTAAATCGTGACATTCTGAGAATTTTTTTTTAAACTTTCAAGATGCATTGTGGTCATTTTCCTCCGTGCATTTGTAGTTGAATATGATTTCCAGTGCGCCCCTCTTGGAAAGGTCGCAGCTTTTTGTCATGTTTCTTAGTCGTCAAGAGGAGGAGGACCTAGTTGTGTTGTGGTTGTTCTGGCCAGCATCTTTGGAGCAGATTTGCGCCTGCGGGACGTGAATACGTGTGTCCATGTGTATCTCTGTCTGTGTGTGAGTGTGTGTGTTTGTGTGCGTGTATATCATTGCACAGACTTGTTGTTGTTGTTGCTGCTCCTGAAGCCAATACTCTTGTGGAGGCCCCCCAGAAATGAACAAGGACACTACGAGTGGTCGGCCTCCTCATGTCAAAACATGATGCATTCAAGACAGCTGGGAAATCTAAGGCCTCTGACAAGGGAGCTTGCATCAGAGCAGCCACCTAAATTCCATCCGTCCATTTTCTATAGCATAGAGCTGGTGTTTTTGGATGTTTTGTTTTTTTTTCACCTGAGAGTGCACATAATTCAAAACATGAAAAACGTGAAGGTCTTTGACTGGACTCACTTTTTAAATTATATATTTTCATGTTCATTAGGTATTTAAGATGACATGTTTATCATGTTTTGGTTTTCTTTGCCCATGCAGGACTTTCTAGGCCAGGCCTTTTGCACGCTGGGCGAGATTGTGGGCTCGCTGGGAAGCCGTCTGGAGAAAGCTTTGATGTGAGTTGGGCTCCCTAAAAATGTATTGTACACTACTGGAATCTTGACTTAGAACTTGAACTCATCTCGTGATTTCATTGACATGTATTGCACACGTCAAATCAATTTCCCCCATTCCAGACCCTCAAATGTATCTGAAACCTTTCTATTTTCAGTAAAAGAAAAGTGTATTGTTTAAAAACAATTACCTTCTAGCATGCTATTCTGAAAATGACATTTTTCCTAGTAAGATAGATAACCGCAATGTCAACAACTTATGTCAGTCAACATCTACACAGCCAGATGTGCTAGCTAGCTAGCTAACATCTACCTAATATCAGCTAGCATACTAAGATAAAGCCAGCTAGCTAATATCGACTGGCATGCTACCATGACGCAATCTAAATATTGGGGTATCCCGTCAAACGTTAGCTTGAGAGTCTCCTAATTTTGCACTTTTCTGTAATGTTGCACACATGTAGAAAGAAACATGGAGGCCAAAAAAAAAAAATGCACTGTGATGCCACGCTAAGCTACTTGTCATGATGTGTTGTTGCAGGGGTATTCCTGGGAAAAAATGTGGGGCATTGATTGTGAGAGCTGAGGAGCTGAGCAACTGCCGGGTGAGTCAAACAAATGTCCTTCATGTTCTAAACGCACCACAGAGAGGTTTTGGTCTCGAGACACTCCGACACTGAATCAACCTACGTGTCATGAATGCACCACGAGAGCGAGTGTTTGTTTGTAACTTGACGCACAAACGTCCGACATGTTTTAATGCACCACACTCAGAGATGTTTTGTTTATCAATAGATGCTCCGATATACATATCCGACGTGTACTAATCGCACCACACTGATAGGGTTTGTTAAGGTAGTTAATAGACTCTCTGACACACAAACGTCCTATCTCATACGTGTTCTCAAGTCCCCACAATGTGTCCTTGTCAGAAAATGCCTCAACACAAAAATCTCCTGTGTCCTAAACGCACCACACTGAGAGTGTATGTCAATCTGCACAATGACACAAAAACGTCCCACATGCCCTAAATGGACCAAACTGCGAAAGTTTGTTAGTCAACAGACGGTCCGACACACAAACGTCCTTCATGTCCTAAATGCAGCACAGAGATCGTGTTTGTTTGTCAGGAGACGCTCCCAACGGGGCTAAAATTAGAAGGCGAGTGTCCAAAAGTGGACGTTCTAAAAATAGCCCCTCACTGCTGTAACTGCCTCTTGCAGCACAAGAAGAAGAAATGATGTCAGCATGTATAGTGTTTTCTTTATTTTGGGTTATTCTGTTTCACTTAGACAGTCTGTTATAGACTCAACAATGGTGTTGCATTGAGCTCCACAGCAGCAAGAGTCGTTCTCAATATTCTAGTTGGTTGCAAGTTGCCATGGTAACAAGAGTCTGTTAATTTTGGCCCCAAGAGCGATTTATTTTTATTGTCATCAGTAAATGTCAATTATACTTACATTGTGAATAATATTTATTTGGATAATTTCTTATTTTATAAATACATTTGTCCAAAAAAACTACATATTTTCGAGAGAGAGAGAGATTTTTTTTAAATGCAGAATTCAGCTTTTTTTTCTTCTGTTCATCTTTCTTTCTAACTTTGTGCTTCAGAAATATCATTTTAAGGAGATTTTGTGACTCTCTCCAAGCACTGCCCCAAAAAATTACTTGATGCCCTCCTCCCCCAAAATAAAAATGCCTATGTTGATTGTTTCACCGTGGATACCCCACAAAACATTTTAATGTCATTAAAAGTCATCTTACAACATTAATCTTAAAAATACATGGCTTTCAGATATTTTTTTTGGGGGGGGGGGGGTGTACTCAGAGTACCCATCTGCAAAGTTCATGCAACGAAGACTCTGTATCCTCACAAATGACCCAAGCTAAACTTTGCCACTTCCTGATGACAAAGTTTGTCTCACAGTGGAGATATATCACTTCCTCGATACCAATTACAATGCAACTTTTCTGGATAGGCAGGGTTTGCGTAGCATCTTTTGGCGTTTTAGAGTGAGCGCCGTAAATGAGAATAGGTGAAATTAGGCAAATTTGTAAATAGTAGGATTATTATATATGGTTAGACATACAGTAAAATGGATGCATTTGGAATGCATCAGTGAACAATGAAATGAAGTCAAAAATGGAAAGTCTCCTCACACCATCCCATAATACTTCCGTCACAATGTGCGTGTGTGTGTGTGTGTGTGTGTGTGTGTGGGTGTGTGTGTGTGTGTGTCTGCGTGTGTGTGATGCTAGCAGGAGTCGGTTATGCTGCAGTTCTGCGGCAACAAATTGGACAAGAAGGATTTCTTTGGCAAGTCGGACCCTTTCCTCGTCTTCTACCGCAGTAATGAAGACGGATCGTGAGTTGACAAGCTGCCGCTCGCCTCCGCTGTTTCATCTAACGAACGCAAGCACGCACAAACACACTAAGACACACACACATGGACGCTGATCGTTCACGCTCCAGAAAGCTGCCATGTACACTCTATAAACACTAAATGTGTTGTTCTTATATAATCTTCTGTACAGCATGTGTGTGTGTGTGTGTGTGTGTGTGTGTGTGTGTGTATATATATATATATATATATATACTGTATATATTCATGTGCAATGTGCATCCAGTAAGCAAGAGGAGAAAAAAAACAACACCAATTAGCCTTGTATGGAACAATAATAATTAGACGTAATAACAATAATAATAATAATGCTGATGATGATAATCCATCCATCCATTTTCTAATCCGCTTATCCTCACGAGGGTCGCGGGGCTTCGGCAAGAGGTGGGGTACACCCCCCCGGACTGGTTGCCAGCCAATCACAAGATGGTGATGATGATACTAAGTAATAAATAATAATAAATGATCTAACATAATTTGAATAGGAGTTTATGAAATCACATTAGAGCAATATACTGATCATTTTAAATGCTACAAGCAATACATTCAATTGAAATAAAATAATAATCATGACCATAAAAAAATCTGTGAAGTTTTAATCACGTACAAATATAAGATCATGCAAAACAAATGACTAAGCAGATGTTCAAGATGGACACCTATCATGAGTGAGTTTATATCATAATATCGTGAGTTTCTGTCAGCCAATCGGGAACTGACGTTGGTATGGCAGCAAATAAGAATCTCCCAGAAGAATAAATTGCAAAAGAACTCTTCGGTTCCTCGGGTCAAACCGTGGCCATTGTAAAGCTTCCCTCAACTTAAAAAGCAAAGTGGTGACATGCAAGTACAGTAGTTGGCCCCCCAGCGAAAGCAGGCCTGCCACTTAACAAAATCCCGCTTTTGTCCCAATGTTGGCATCTACTGAGGCGGCTGAAATACTATGCGGAGGGGCTTCGACAACACACACAAACCTGAACGTGTGTGCTTGTGAACATGCGTGCGTGTGTGTGTCTGGCAGGTTCACTATTTGCCACAAAACTGAAGTGGTGAAGAACACTCTGGATCCCGTGTGGCAGGCCTTTAAGATTCCCGTCAGGGCGCTCTGTAATGGCGACTACGACAGGTACACCACCGCCATTCAGGATACTCATAATCATGTCTTTTCAATATTTAATCATGTCATTACTAACCGATGCCAGTCTTGTATTACAGTGGTACGTCTACTTAGGAACGTCTTTTCACACGAAATTTTCAAGTTATCCTTTACTCTTTTCTTATGCTCAAGTGTCATTTATTTTGCAATAATCTAATTGTAACATGTATTTGTTACATAATTTGATGCATTTTTATGCTTTAGAAAACATTTATGTCTGAATTTTGGGGGACTTGGAACAGATTAGCGCATTAACATGGAAAACGCGTCTCTACTTACAAAATGTAGTTAAGAAATTCCTTCCAGAACCAATTAATTTAGTCAGTAGAGGTACCACTGTATAGTCATTGTTTTCAGTTGTTGCAATAATATTTATACAATAAATATTCATATGAATGTAGTTCGACAGAGTTGCAGGATCTCATTTTGTGTCGCCGCTTATGACCCATTTTCGCGTGAGCCCCTTTCACTGCTAATTACATAACATGACGGCAAATAAACCTGAAATAATGTTTTGCATGGAGCTGTTCAAGCGCTCTCATTTGTATTACTGGTCACTACTTAAATGGTTATTGAGTCACAGAGCAGGCAGAGTTACTTTATCTCCTCTACTCGGCTGAATCTTTTTAGGTTCCGCAGGCTGGTGGAATCCATCATATTAAGAACGTACATGTCATATATTTAATTTCCATACAAGCGGCACTTGATAAGAGATGAAAGCGTAGACTTTGCCCGTGAGATTAAAAAAGAAGAAGCACAGCAGGTTTGAACGGTGTCACGTTCACACTGCACTTTGTGCTGGATGACTTGGACTCCCCCCACTTGGTAGGAAAAAAAGAAAAAGGGGATTTGCATTTGTAATGACTTGACCTTAAACCTGCGGCAGCACATTTTTTATTCATGTATGATTTTAAGGTTAAATATCAGACCAGATGATGGCAGTTCTTGTATTAGCTGTCAAGAAAATGTAAAAAAAAACATCACTTTTATTGCAACTAATAACGATATAAAAGCTAAAAATGTTGCTGGCTGTATAGAAAAATGCTGGGGACTTTTTTTTTTAAACTAATTGGGCAAGGTGATGGTTAGGATGAATAACTGTCAGGGTGTGTCGCGTCTTACGTTGACAAGTGTGAACTTTGTGACATTTATTTCTACTTTGCAAGCCTCGATCGTATGAAAAGACATTTTCATTTTATTGTCTAAAATGTGTCATTTCATTTGCCTTTTGATCTCGTAGGAGCATCAAAGTGGAAGTGTACGACTGGGACAGAGACGGCGGGTGAGTTCACGCGACATCTGGCCAACACGACTGTCAACCTTCATTCAGTCCAGATGTTTAGTTTCATCGGCCGTTCAAAAACCCATGACGGGTCGCAAAGAGAGCAGAGTGGTGATGGACATGAACTCAATGTGCTATTAGCTACATTATCCCGATTAGCTGCGAACGTGGCCAACAGTTTTATCAGTTTTTACGCAATTTCCCAATGTCTGATGTGTGAATGCGGCAATTAACGTCCATGTCTCTCAATTATGCCGACCGCCGATCGGCTCGTTAGCGCCGGCGCTTTATATCTACTGACATGATGTGGATGCACGTCACACTTTTAATGCGATAATGTTGACTCGTGTGTGTGTGTGTGTGTGTGCGCGCGCACACGTCCTTGTCCGTGTCCTTCCTCGCACACAGACACGACTTTATCGGCGACTTCACCACCAGCTACAGAGAAATGTCCAGAAGCCAGTCGCAGTTCCATGTCTATGAGGTAATCTCTTATGCACAAGTGTTTTTTTGTTGTTGTTGTTTTTGGGTGACATTTTTACAAGTCTTAATGGTCAACGAAGTCTAAAACCGAAGTGGGCTGATTGCATGTTGGATGCCATTCGGTTGGTGCAGGTGTACCACGTGAAGTGTCCCGTGCCTGTTACAGCATTCACCCTGAACCGATGACGTCAGCACACACGCGTGTATCTGTCGACAGTGCAAGTATCAGTATTAGGGTGGTGTACGGTTAGCATCGCGCGCTTAATAACTCAGTGGAGTTCATTGACCTCGTCTTTCTGATCAAACCGTTCGTGAAGGTCGAGCGCGAGACAAAGCGGAGAAGATGAAGAAGAAGAAGAAGAAAGCGCGGTGCATCAAACATGGCATCCCCTTTTTGCCGACACTGCCGTCTTTATGCGTTTCCATGGCTTGCTAGGCTACGCACGCTTGACAGCACACGAAGGAGAGCGCAGCAAAAGCATTCCGTGGGGTTTTGACACTGAAGTCAGCCGTCAGCATCATGGGGACGCTCGGTGGATTGAAAATCAAAACAACGGCAGCTGGTTGGTGTTGCCAGGGTGTTGACGGCCTTCGCTCATTAGGCGTCACCGTGGCAACGCAAGACAATCATTGTAATCAATGTTGTTTTCCTCCACAGGTGCTAAATCCAAAGAAGAAAGGAAAGAAGAAGAAAAAGTACCAAAACTCAGGAACGGTCAGTTCTGTTTTTATGACTATTTCTGTTGTCATCGTTATTATTGTTGTGTTTGTTTATTTTTAAAATATACTTTATTGCTTTATTTTATTTCCACAAAGGGAATCCATAAAATGATGATTTGCTAAATAAAAAGCGCATGAATAAACGAATGAAAATACAGTCATGATTTCATTCCCCAGTGGCATTCACATGTACAAGGAGCTATTCATGACTTGGTTGCTAAAACTCATTAAATGCTAAGACAGTGCTTCTCAAGCTATCCATACGGCGGTATCATTTGTCTCAAAAATTGTTATAAGTGCACGGCTGTATAACAATGTGTCCTTATTAACATTATATTAAAAAAGAAATATGAATCTTTTGAATAATAACCCCTGTGCACACTGTCAGTGAGCGTGCCGCTGCCTCCTACTGTAGTGGATGTGCAATTACACCTTATTCTGGTCCGGCAAAGAAAAAAGAAAAAAAAGTCAACAAGAGCAAGCCATTTTCAGCACATTACATTGGTCAATAATTTGTGAAAGTAACGCCCACGCGTCTAGACAGACCAATCGTATGAATGTGTGGAAAAATAATGAAATGTTCCTCCACTAGACGGCAGAACTTACGTAATTCTACATCATAATGTAGATACCGTCGATTCGCTAACATTTTTGTTTGATGGCGTGCCGTGGTATTTTTCTAGCATAAAATATGTACCTTTGCTCAATAAACATTGGCCCATGAGAATGAAAGTTGGTGTTGTGTCGTAGGTCACCTTATTGTCGTGCCTGGTGGACACTGAGCTGTCCTTCTTGGACTACATTCGAGGCGGGTAAGCCAAAATGAAGACGGACAAGCGAGCCGTAACGTGGCTCTTAATTGCGGGCCTTTTTTAATGGCACGACATGCCGTCAAATCCCAGATTGATTGCGCCGATTTAATATCTAGTCTTTTTTGTCTTTGCAGGACGCAGATTAATTTCACGGTGGCGATCGATTTCACGGCATCAAACGGTGAGTGCACGTTCTCGCTCCAAGTGGTGGAAGGCAACACGCTGGGCTTGCCTTATCACTCACTTTGTCGAGATTGACGTCGCCCCCTTTTTTGTTTGAAAATCAAAACGAACTTGAGCGAAGTTTTGATTAAATGTCACCGGGACGTACAAAGTACATGCCTACAGGATTTAATATTGTGAATTGAAGATAAATTCATTGATGAGATTTTCCCCATAATTCTTGGTTGCGTCACTGAGCCTAAAATGTTTGCTTCATTATAATTTGGATATTGCTATAGTACAACACATCCTATATTTCACCTTTATTTAATTTTTTAAAAATATTTTTGACGTTTTTATTTTATTTAAAGAACTCTTTTTGAGTTCTTTAAATAAACTATGTTTTTATTTCCCATCCATCCATTTTCCGAACCGCTTGATCCTCACTAGGGTCGCGGGGGGTGCTGGAGCCTATCCCAGCCATCCCCGGGCAGTAGGCGGGGGACACCCTGAATCAGTTGCCAGCCAATCGCAGGGCACACAGAGACGAACAACCATCCACGCCCACACTCACACCTAGGGACAATTTAGAGCATCCAATCAGCCTGACATGCATGTTTTTGGAATGTGGGAGGAAACCGGAGCACCCGGAGAAAACCCACGCAAGCCCGGGGAGAACATGCAAACTCCACACAGGGAGGCCGGAGCTGGAATCGAACCCGGTACCTCTGCACTGTGAAGCCGACGTGCTAACCACTGGACTACCAGGCCGCCCTATGTTTTTATTTTAAAAATTAAATTCCATTTTTAATTGGAAATTTAATTTTAGATTTGGTTTATTTAAAAAAATAGAGCAAATCAAAAACAAAATGATCTTTGTTGTGTATTAATGTGGATGTGTACTGAGATTTTTTTTCTAAATCCATACTGTGCTTCTCCCTTACAGCAGCATAATGTGGGGCTTTTTCCCCCCTCCCCCTTCCTTTTGTTTTTCTTTTTCATCTGAGAACTCAGGTTGCCATTTTGTCAGGCTTCTCATTTTGCCCTGTTGGTCATTGATTTATGTCTCCTGGAATGGTTGCAACTGTTAAGTGAATTTTGCTGCTCTGTACTTGTGATAATAAAATTCTATTCACTTCCGTTCCATTCCACAAAACTTAAATTGAAAATATGAAACATAAAGATTTAAAAATCGCAGTGGACTCCCACTAAGCAAAACAAACAAATATTGGAGAAAAAAATGCAAATTAGTCAATCTGCAGGAACTGAGTATGGAAAGGTCCACTGGAAATTGAAGTTTCTTCTTCTCAAACAAAATGACAGCATTTACATAATTTTTCCTTTTGGTACCAATTTCTCTGGCGCCATCAGAAACATACACACACACACACATACAAAGACAAAAGCACCAGTTTTCCCCAAACTTTCCACTCGGAAGGACCGAGAATGTTTCTCTTGTGCGGCTTTATGAGGCGCTTAGAGGCAAACAGAGTTATGAAACGTAATTAACTTTAGGGGGCCGCACGTTGGTTGCTGGTTGCTTTGATTGCACGTAGAAATGGTGATATTAGCAGCATAATTGTTTTATCCCTGGCAGTTTGGCCGCAGGCCACGGCGAGTTTTTATTACAGAACTACTCAGGGGCGCTCAAGTGTGAGGCGAGTGGGTGATTATTTATGTGATACTTTTGGGGCCGTCATTTCTTGAAATGGCGAAAAATGACATATATTTCTTTGATTTCACTGTAGGGGATAATTACATATTACTTCGGAAACCGTCCCCCCGTCCTCCCCCCATTAGATATAAATGGAAAAGATTACATTTATTGACGACACAACTTCACTCTTTCCCCGCAGAAACTTGGGACTTGCTCCAAACATGAAGATTAAGACTCATGATTCACTTGTGATTTGCATGTATGTGACCACGTGATATGTGACATGCCGTTGCAGCGCCGTGCCGACGCGTGTTCGTTCTATGCCCACGCAGGCAATCCGTCGCAGCCCACCTCATTGCACTACATGAGCCCGTACCAGTTGAACGACTACGCCATGGCGCTTCGGGCGGTGGGCGAAATCATCCAGGACTATGACAGCGACAAGATGTTCCCAGCGCTCGGTTTCGGAGCCAAGCTGCCCCCCGACGGACGCGTCTCGCACGAGTTTGCCCTGGTGAGGACCGGAGAGCATTTATCCAGTATCATGCATGTGTTCTAAAAACGAAATCAATTAATACTATCTTGATAATTTGTGAGAGAGACTTAATGCTAAAGCAAGTTAAGATAGAGATCAAATTTTCTCTTGGTAAGTGGCTGAATTTTCACCCAAATTGTGTGAAAATTGCCCAAATTATCTCAAAATAAACCTAAAATTTCTGTTTCTGACCAAAATGGCAGACCGATGTGGTTTCGGGCATTACTCTGAGAGACTTTCTTGAGGGTCAACTCATGACAGCCATGCCCATAAAATTTCATGTTGGTATCTGAGATTGGCTTTGAGAGCTCAATTTCCCCAAATTCTGAGGTGCACACCTGAACCTAAAATCGCCACTTCAAACCATAATGGCAGATTTCTTGTTTCTTTTCAGGCATTGCTTTTAGGGACTTTTTTTTGTGGGAAGTTTTGATTAAATGCGCCGATGATAGACAAGTCTGTGAAATTTCACATTGCTAAGTCAAACTGCCTTTTGGGGTTGATTGAGATTCTGAACCCGAAGTGTCCATCTTAGACCAAAATAGCAGACTTCAATGTGTCTTTTTGGGCAGGGCTTCATGAGACTTTTTTGTGGGTCTACTCATGGTAGGCTTATCTACCAAAATACCGGCTTGCTTAGTCAAACTACATTTGGGGGCTGAATTTTCGCAAAATTTCAGGAATACACGACTGACCCACAAGTGTCTACCTTAAACCAAAATGCCAGACTTCATGTGACTTTTTTGTGGCTCTTTTTTGAGGGCAGTGTAAAAAGCAGTGACCCATTCTGTAATCAACATCCAAAACAGTTTAAGGATGATGTCATTTCTTTATGTCAATCATAATCCTGCAGCTCCATCCATAACACAGTGCCAGATATCCAGACCGCATCCACTCCTCAGCTCTGCCTTCCAGATGCTTCTCATTAGCGCTAACAGGCGCACATGTACCAACCTCGCCGCTAAAGGACGAACACGTGGTCATCTTCCTATAGTGACTGCTACTGCACGTGTGACATCATTACACCAGATTTTAGAAAGCCTCCCACATGTGGAGCTCTTCAATAATGCAGCAGAGTCTGCTGCTCAGTTTGTTTCATCATCACTTTTTGTCTGTGCACGTGTGTGCGTGCGTGTGCAGAACGGCAACCCGCAGAATCCGTACTGTAGCGGCATCGAGGGCGTGATGGAGGCTTATTACCAGAGTCTCAAGTCAGTGCGCCTCTACGGGCCCACCCACTTCTCTCCGGTCATCAACCACGTGGCCAGGTACGAAGTGTTTCAGCTTTTACGGCCAATCAATCAAACCTCCCCGCCGTGCTCCACCTACCTTGTAATTAAATTTTGCTCATCTGTCTTGTTTGTGTACCACTGACATTTCTGTCACAATTTTTACCAAATATTGAGCAATCTCAAATGTTGATTTGGGGGGCTCTCCTGAGGAAAGTGATGATTTTAGAGGTGTGCGGATTCCACCCGACGCAAGCGGTCTGTGCTTCAGGTTTGGTAGCAGTCAGACAAAATAAGTACTGTAGTATAAATGACTTGGAAATGGTCAAAGAAATGCTAATATGGCCGCTTGAAACCAAAATGGCAGACACAGGACAGTGCGTCTGTTCGGATATGGCATCTTGAGACTTTTTTTTGGGGGGGGGGGTCTACTCATGATAGACATGTCCACCATTTTTTTTCTGTAAAACTGGATTCAGGGGCTAAATTTGTCCGGAAATTTGGTGTGCAAACCAAAATGGGAGACATCCTGCATTTTTCAGGTATGGCTTTTCGAGACTTTTTCATGAGAGGACGACCTACCAAATTTCATAGTGCTGAGTGAAACTGGTCTCATGGGCTGGATTTTCTTTTTCTTCCTTTTGCCACCTTTCCTGATGTTTCCACTGTTGCAGGTACGCGTCAGCCGTGACGGACGGCTCTCAGTACTTCATCCTGCTCATCATCTCGGACGGCGTCATCACGGACATGGCTCAGACCAAAGAGTCCATTGTCAACGTAAGCGTTTTTGCTTTTGTAGTGTCAGCTCTTGTGCAAAGATTAATAAGGCAAATTACTGTGTGTGTGTGTGTTTGTGTGTGTACATGTTTATATTTGCGAGGTCGGGGGGGGGGGAGGTATGCTTGTGTGTGCGATTGTGTGGGGTCAAATTACGTTTTAATTAATGCTACATTCACAGAATTCATAAAATGGATTTTTGTGAAAAAGAAAAAAACAACATCTTTGAGATTGACTTTAAAGGCCATATCGCCCTACCCGACTAGCACCTTTGTCGGAAGTTTCCCATCCCTGCTTAGCTACCAACATTGAAATGAGAAAAGTGAGCACACTAGAAAAAGGCAGATTGATTTTCGTCTTTTTTTTTCCCCCACAATGGTGCTTCCTTTTTCTCATGGGCTCAGCCAGTAATTAGCGGCACTATTTCACTGACAGCCTGCAGCCCCAAAGATAGCAAACAGTACCCAATCCCCCCTGCTTGTCTCTGATGCCTTCTTTCTCCTCTCACCCTCACAGGCCGCCTCTCTGCCCATGTCAATTATAATTGTCGGGGTCGGACCAGCAGAATTTGATGGTAAGCGGTGCGCATATTGTACATGTGTGTGTGTGTGTGTGTGTGTGTGTGTTTGGCGTTAATCCTCCGTTCCATACTCGCTATCTCCTCTCCCACATGGCACAAGGCTTCTTGCCATGCCCTCTTCTCGATAATTGTTGCTCTTCCCAGGCACGCCGCCGCTGAGGGGAAAATTCCCTCTTGTCACGCCAGAGGACGAGTGCTTATTTCCCATGTAACATCGCAGCAAAACACTCTCCCGACAGCGTTATTATTTATAGAATTGGGCAGGAGTAATGATACTGGATTGAATGCAAGCGTGAAAACAGTTGGTATGCTAAAACATGGCAGCTTGAATACAGAATGTGCTTCGAAAGATTTGTAAAGATTTTATGACATGTCCTGCAGTAGAAAAGTCCAAAGTAAAACGGCTAGGATTGAATTGTTTGCTCCAGTGAAAATGGCTGGCTGAGTGAAGACGGTACTGTGTCTAATGACACGGGGATAAAATGTTTACATGCTAACTTTTGGATGCCATAATACAGCAATGTAGCAGCCTGCAAACTTTTAACACAAAGTGCTAAGGCACATTAAAACGATCTGGCTTTTTAATTGGGTAGCATGACAATGAAGGATTGTTTTGTTAAAATCCTACAAATTAGCTGCTTGAGTACATAACGGGCTGAAGCAGCTTTTTAAGAATTTTACATCTTGCCCTTTAATTGGTTGTTATTTCTAATGTGAATGAATAAAACACTAACTTGCTTACAGTTGGTGTGCTAAAATACAGCAAGATAGCTGCCTGGGTGCATCCAGTGCTAAAGCAGATTGATGAGGAATATGCATCATGCTTAAAGTCGAGCCTTGTTTTGAATGGGAATCAATTAAATGCAAACAGTTGGTATGCTAAAATACAGCCAAAAAGAAAAGCAACCTAAGTACCTGTACAAAAAGCGCAAATGCAGTTTGCTATAGATTTTACCTCTTGCCCTTTAATTCAATACTATTTCTAATGGTTAGAATGCTAACACGTCATCAGTTAGTTTACGAGCATATTGCAACGATTTACATTGTGGCCTATTTTGGCACTACGGTATTCAAGATGAGAATGATACGGTATAAAACGGCAACAGTTTGCTGACATATCCAGATAGAAACGTGAATAGAGAATGTGCTACAAGCACCAGCCAGTTTCTATTCCGATTGGGAATGGACCAAATGCTATTATGCTAACAGTTGTTAATGCTGAAATACAGCAACATAGCAAACTGGGCAGAAAAAGCACTAAAAAAGATTGATCAGGTTGTTGCTGTATATCTTAAATCTTTCTCTGGAATTTAGCACATTTTCACAGGCTACATGGCTAACATTTCTGTGTGATGTGTCCCCCCCCCCCCCCCCCCCCACACCAGAAATGATCGAACTGGATGGGGACGAGGAGAGGATCTCCTCCCAAGGGCGTTTTGCTGAAAGGGACATTGTTCAGGTATGAAAAATTCCCAGGCTCTTGGTTATGACACGGCAGAAAATCTTCAATGAGATTTTGAAATAAAGGGATAAAACCATTAGTTGCTCATTACGTCCTTGTCCACTTTTTCCTTGGTGTACACTCTCGTCTGCTAGCTAGACAACATCACATGCCAGAAGTCGGTATGCCCACATCTGGCAATATCCAAAGACGAGCACTGTACAAGTAACTCTTTCTGTGAAGTCGAGCGCGATTTTGAAAAAGAAATGCTTAAATGCTAACATAGCACAACATTTAGCAAACTTAATTCCATGAAGAAAGGCAGACCTGTAAGGAAAATACAGGACGTCATGTCTGGTCTTCCGATGCTATTTCTCAAAGGACACTTGATGAGACGTTAACATACCGTGCATTTCTTCTCCGTGTCTTTAAGTTTGTTCCGTTCCGGGACTACATCGACCGCAGGGGCAATCACATCCTTAGCATGGCTCGGCTGGCCAAGGAAGTACTGGCGGAAATCCCCGACCAGTTTCTGTCTTATATGAGGACACGGGGAATCAAACCCGGTCCGCTGCCTCCCCCTTACACGCCGTGCCCCCCGCCAGCTCTTCACCCTCTACTCACCAGACGGGTAAGTCGGATCTAAGCTTCCGAGGACTCGCCTGCTTCTTCTTCTTCTTCTTCCAAGTCTTCACTGGAAGCTTTTGAGACAGTGGCCGATCACTGTTGTCGGAACGCCATGCAGGTGGATGCTGCACAAACGGACATGTGGGAATGATAGCCGTTTTCGGGGTGTGAGCTCCGCCGCATGAAAGGAACGGACTATATTTGGCATCTCACTTCTGTCACCACATTGTGTCTCTCCATATAGAAATGTTTACAAGTTGATGCCTGGAAAGGGATGAAACTACCAATCAAAGTGAGGATGCAGTATCGGCACGTGTGACTTTTTCATATTTACTATGTTATTAAATGGAGCATGTGCTAGTTAAAGAGAAGCATGCACTGTCGTCCCGCACTCAGGGCTTTGTCCCGCCCCACCGACTTGAACCGGCCTTACTTTTGGCGGCGTTCTTCCACACGGCTTTTTGGAAATGTAGCGAGGCAGCAATCCACACCCTTCACTTCAAAACAGGACTGGAGTGTGTCATCAATTTTTGGTTTGCATATCTTTTGTCCTCCTACCTCTCAGTGTGTTGCCAAAGCATGCTAGGCTGTCTTTTTTTCTTGTTGTTGTTGTTATTCGAGCCTTTGAATTCTTATCTGATCCCAAGCGCATTGGTTGCAAAGACGAAAAAAAAAAACTGTCAACGTGAAGCCAGTAGTAAATGACTGCTGCGGTTCTAGTAGCATTTAAACATTTTCCTTTCTTGAGAAAAGTACAAGACTGAAGTGTGAGGTGGTGCTGAATGGTTTGCAGCTAATCCACTTGAAAATAACTCGCATTACCCATCTTCACTAGTGATACCTGTCATAATGGATGATACCCGTCATAAATGATGATAACAGTTAGAGCTGACAATAACCATGCCGATACCCATCGAAATTGATCCGACCCTTCGGAACTGGCAATATCCATCAATAAATAATACCGATAATAACTAACATCGTAACTGACGATAGCCACCACAATTGATGAAAACTCTCGTAAAAGGATAATAACCCTTATAGTTGGTGACAAAAGTCATAATTGACGATACCATTTGTAAGTAGTAACAATCCCCACGATTGTTTATCATTTTAACTGGCAACACCTGTTGTAATCTGTGATACCTGTCGTATCTGACGATAACCGTTTTGATTGACTATATGCAATGTTACTGGCGGTATCAGTTATTGACAATGGATAATCAGATTGTATTTATCAATACCCGTCATAGCTGATGATATCCGTTGTAATTGACGATACTGATCGTAATTGATGGTATCCGCCGTAACGGGCGACATTCATCACAACTAAAGAAACCCATTGAAACTGTCAATAACCTCGTGAATTGTTGATATCCAATATTACTAGCAACACCCACATTCATTGATACCTATCCAAATTGTTGATACTGATGACACCGTTGTAATTGTCGATAGTTAGTGTCACGATTCCATCGTGATTGATGATAATTGTCATAACTGTTGATACCCGTGGTAAATCGTAATCTGACAAAACTCACAATCCACTATTTAAAAAACAACTCACAGAGCATTTTGCATTTTTACCATGACAAGCGTAAATGCTTCAAAAAAATGGAAACATTTCCTCGCCAGTGTCTCATTAAGAATAATCATAATCATAATAATAATAATACTGTGATTCATGAAGGAATTATTTCACAGATTTCCTAATTTGCCTTTTTGGCTTTGGGCTGCCAATTTTTCAGGGACGCTTCCAAGCTTAAAGGGTGGGGATGGGGGGGGGGGCGTTATTTGTGCTGCACCCTGTTAAAAGTTCAGGAAAAAGATTCCCCTCCCAAATTGCACTGACACTTTGAGCCACGACCCTCATTTTTTTTTCTTTAGTGTTTCATTTTTGATTGTTTATTTGTTTGTTTGTTTTAATGTGAAGTCAAGCAACCACTCACTTCCTTTTCTGTATCTGAAAAGAAAATTCTAGGCCCTTGTTGTTCAGGTTTACAACATTTTCTAAAGTCGGGCCTCAAAATACACCTCCAAAACACGCTTGTAAAACGTTTTCTTATACATATAAATACAGTATATATTTATACACTGTACAAATATCTGCCTTTTTTTGGTGTATGGGCTTATCTTATGATTACATGTACTGCTGCTTCTTGATGTATCATATTTTGTACCGAGGCCTGTAATCATATTTAAATTATGACTAACAGGCCTTATCTGTGTTTCTATGTTGAGTTATTCATATTTAAATGATGAACGACAGGCCTGTATTTTTTTATAGCTATATATTGTGAACACGGACACTCTGTAGCATTGCCCCCCACCCTTCCCTCCTCGCCCCAACACTTGTTTTGTGTAATTGTTTCGTGTAATGTGGGCAACGAAAGGATGGTCTGACAGACTTTTTCTACTCTTTAGTGGTCGTATTTTTTATATGTATTTTGTCCTTTTTTTCTCCCCCCCACACCTGAGAGTCAAATGTAGCATCAACAGCTGATAGCAGAGAAGCAGACAGACAAAATCTTGTGAATGAAAAGTCAATATACCGGACACTTTATTAGGCACGTCGTCCAATAAGATACAAAGCAAACATCATTTTTGACTCGGTAAACTATTGCCATGACAATATTTGTAATATTTTAATTCTTGTGCTTGGTTTTTCAAACAATTCATTCAAATGCTGCTTTGATCTTTGTTTAATATACAGTAAGTCATGGAAATGTGGCCATCATATAATCCGACAAACATCTTCTAAATAATGTGAACATACATTGTGGAAAGAAAAAAAAACAATTACCCACAATATTTTAAACCTTGGTAATCAAAATCAACTACATGAATTGTCATTGTGTCCATCTGGGATCCCATTTAAGTCAACAAACATTTTGGGACCAAAGGTATGGTTACTATATCATTCTTGATCCTACTTCTGTCACCAAAATGGCGTCTCCTCTAATTGCCCCGTGGCAATAAAGTTTTCTTTATCGAAATGATGTGTTCATGTGGGATACAACTCCTGTCACCAGATATTTTAGGTCATGTTTTTTTTGTGCATTGGATTTCATTCGATTGTATTCCTAATGCTGTGTCCAGTGGGTGTATAGTAAATCCGGTATACAATGAGTGTATATATAGTGTGCAGCTCATAGAGCATGCATCACGAGGCGTTAAGGGCCTTTTCATTTCATTTATTCATGACGACAACTTCAATGTCGCCCACTCTCCCCTCCATCTCGCTTATGTGCATCTAGCGCATGTATGAAACATGCATGGCGCTTCTGTAACCAGGTCGACTTTTGATCGCGCTCTCAGAGGAACGGTACTTTTATGTCGCTAGATATGAATTGCTCCATCAGCGACCTCACAAAAAGAAAAAAGAAAAAAACGCGCCGTTTGACATTTGTAACGCAGGGATCGGAAAAAACAAGACTTCACAAAGATGGCCACACTAACGATGGGGCACTGAGATGCATCAGTGATGCATGACCTGATGCGCTTTCGCAGCTGGCTAATTAGCCGATGCTAAAAAGCGCAGCCAACGCAGACTTTGAGAGACGTTGCTTGGTCCGCGGCTGGTCCTGATCTTTTTTGGGGGGGTGGATTCAAGAAAAGTTTGATGGTGGAAGGATAATGCTGTGGATAATGGCTTGTTTTTCTGCTGTTGGTCTAGAAACCTTTTGGAAAATTCTATACTTGGTAAATGTCTTTTGCTATTCTGTCTCATGACCCGATACCGTTACATGGTGCTGTGTATCGTTTCGTATCGTTGTATTGGGTTTGGATCAGGGATTGTTGTAATTATCTAGGATCATTATCAGTCTTCTCGTAGCTTGCTGATCGCTTGAATCAGGTGTGTTGTCGGGGCGGGGGGAGAAATCTAAAACAGGCTGGATAGGGACTCTTGAGGACCGGACTTGGGAATCGCTGGTTTAGGTCATTTATTTTTCTGTTCAGTTGGTCTAGGACTTCTTAGTTCCTTCAATATGTTCATATCATGTTCCTACCTTTGCATGGAGGTGTACAGTGTTTTTGGAATGGCTTATATCATTTATATTTCCTTTGATTTGGCTTAGATAATTAATTTTACCGTTTGATTAATTTCAATCATGTATTCTTCTGTTGGGTTGGTTGAGACCACTGACTTTTTCTGTTGACTTAGTTTCCAACCTCTGAGGTAATGATCCATCGTTGTAGTCTTTTCAGCTTCCATCACGAACAAATAATTGGGTTGGTAAAGAGCCTTTTTTTTTAAAGTTG
This sequence comes from Hippocampus guttulatus, assembly GCF_054856545.1. NCBI lineage: Eukaryota > Metazoa > Chordata > Actinopteri > Syngnathiformes > Syngnathidae > Hippocampus > Hippocampus guttulatus. The sequence goes on along the minus strand of NC_141264.1, from coordinate 22,005,903 downwards.
GAACGTTATCGTTTTGTTTTTGAACAGTGTTTACAGTATTTTAAATTTTTATCAAGACCCAATACAGTTGGGTTTGTTTTGAGCATTTGTTTTTCTAAACTGCATGACGATGGGGGGAGTCGGAGGGTGCTCATTGGATGTCTTCCAGCAGTTCGATTGCATGACGCCGGCAAGTGTGAAATCACTGTTCCTCTGAGGCCGTGTAGGAGTAACAATGAAGAGCATTGCTTACAACGAGGCAAGAAAAGCCGCGGTCGCCGCCGCCGCCGCCTCCGCCCGCCGCCAGGCCATGTGACCTCCTCGCCGGTTTTTAAATGTCTCTTCTCATACGAACGCATTTATTCCACGGAATGCTTCAGCTGAATATCCTCACTTATCCGAGCATGCATTGGGTTTGCATGTCGAGGTTCTTTTCGAACAAATGGATTTTCAATATAAGAGTATCGTTGAAATGTGTACTGTTTTTGCCTTAAAAATCTTACAAGGCCGATCTTGGCATTGTGCAACTTTTCTTAAAGAGAAATACTTTTGTTCCGTTTTTCTTTTCATCTACAAAATCACTCCTCTGTCAGACTTCCAAGTCGTTTGCCACGTTTCCAGCAAGCAATACAGTTCAGTTCAAAACAACCAAATAATCCTTGGACGTTAAAAATATCAGCAACAACAACAAGAACAAATTGAATGGTTATTTCGCAATCACAGAAGGGCAATTTCATTGCTGTATTTGTTCAAGTTACTTCCGATGGAATGAGTCCTCAAACCTTAAAGCCCCCCCCAAATAACAGTTTTGGTGCATCCCGAAGAATGGGAAAGTAATATTGAAAAGGTCAACCAAATATTGTCTGGAAACAACTTGATTTCCACCCTTTATGACATTATTCTTCAAATGGGGGTTGGGGGGGTCCCAATTTTGGCACGGTTGCTACCTTTTGAAATTTAAAAAAAAAATGCTGTGGGAAGAACTTTTTTTTTTTTTTTAACCCTGCACAGCAGTTTTCCAAATGTGATAACTGGAGTATTTGAAGACATTTTGAAATACAATCCCTACAAAACTGAACTGCACCGCTCGATGGAAACCAGACTTTTATGGATCCAAACTGGTGGCCTAATCCCATGAAAAAAAAAAAGAAAGAAAACAAAGCACAGATCCCACTGCAGAATGAAGCAGTCAGTCTTCCTGAACTCTTAGTAAACTAGCCTTTACTTCTTTTCTGGCTGTCGATGGCATTTGCATGACGTTTGTGTAAACACGAAAACACAGATGATGAGAAAACGTGTCATCCGTTTGCCACGTCACAAACCAGCACTGGTTTTACTCCTCTTGTATATGGAAGCCTTGATGAAATTGGTTGAAAAGGATTATTACTCTCAGAATCTTTCAATAAATCTTACTATTTAAATGAAAACTTGTGTATAAACCTTCTTTGGCACCTTGACCATCATTTTTTTTGTCGATTTAATTGTTACTGAATTGCATAAAATAGCAATGAGAATAATTTGATAACACTGGGAACAAAAACAAAAGTACATGCTGAGTCAGTTTTTTTTATGCTGACTAAAACTAAAATTGGCATATTGATTCCCAAAATTGCAGTCAATGTTTTTCCAACATGTCCATTTTTTTTTTCTTTCTCCACAGCTTAACGGTTGATTACAATTGGACTCATCTACAGCTTTGTGGCAACTTCTTTGTGCGGTCACAATTGAGACAGTGCAGTGAGAGGTGTGTGTGGCTCCCACAAGGTCAGTACAAAACCAAAACTAGCATAGAATTAAGAGGATCAGTGCTGTCTTTCCTCGTCACATTGTAACCATGGGCATAGTGCTGTAAGTTCTGCAAAGTTTTTCCGTTTTATGCATTTTTTTCCCCCCAAGTTTCGTTTTTGGATTCCCACCCAAAAATTTGCAAAAAACAAAACAAAACAAAAAAAACCATCTGTCAGACCTAACTCAACTAAAATGTTGACCTAATTATCTGCAGTTCTCTAAACAAATGGCTTCGCATCAAAACAGCACTGGCATGAACCAGGAAGTCATTTGCTTGCTTAAGCAGGTGGACAAACATAAACAAATGACAAATGTTGGGACCTTGGTGGAGGAACATTTTTGGGGTGGGGGGGTTCTCTCTTTTTTTTTTTTCCGCTGGATTAAAAAAAAAAGTAAACAATGGCTGCATGCTTAACGCGCAGCTCATCCCACACACCGAGTGTGCGGGCGGCTTCGCTAACAAGTGACAGGGTGCTAATTACAACTTTTTAGAAAATGTATTTTTAAAGTCCTGTCCAACATTTAATGAGCCTCTGCCTGTGGTTAGCCACGTATGACTTTTAACTCCCTGTTCAGCCCTTATTATTATTTTCTTATAATACTCACCTCCTACTGGTAGCTAAGTATAGAGGTTTTAATTGGCACTCGCACACGACACAAAGGAAACACGTGGCAGGTTAATGTTTTTAAGGAAATGCACTTTGTATCATAGTTTCATTGACGAGAGTAGAAAAGGAGCAAAATAGAACAAGAGCTCCCACATTAAGGCGGTGCAGCGAAACCTCACTATTCCTTGTTGCTTGGGACCAATAACACAATATGAAAAGCAAAGATTCGCCCCCTGCCCCATAATAATAATATTTATAAGGATTATTAGCAAACGTCAATGTTAGCAAGTGAGGCTCCACTCTGTAGTTTTACGTTGTAATATCACCTTTCACCACTAGGATGACATGGCTTAGTTAAACTTGCACCAGGCCTTCTGCTGCCTTATCCTACAACATGAGTTGGCCTGAGAAACGTTTGTGTGGATTTTGAAAGGGACAAATATAGTACCTGCGGGTAAAATTTAAAAAAAATGGAGTGAGTTGAGTTTATGGGGGGAAAAAAAATACACAAAATGCACTTAACAATGGCTTGCTGTTCAGCAGTTTTGTGCCGTCCCGGAAACGGTCATTCTTATACATGAGAGCCTCATATTTTTTTTTCTCCCCCCTAACTTTTGAGGCTGCGGGAATCACTCACACGTAGTGTCTTTCTTTTTACTCGCTGCCGCACCGCCTGTTTGGGGCTCCAAAGCAATAAAGCCCATCTGAACAAGCTCAGCACGAATCTCACATTGCTCCATCTTTTTATTTCCCATGAGCATGGAATATGCATGCATGCAGAATTGGTCCCGAATAAGCACTAATGTGTGCAGATTTGACGAGATCCCAAAGAGCCAGACCAACAGAGGGCGGCATGTGTCCTTGGACTCGGGGGGCCGCTCCTACATGGAGATGTGCTGGCAAGTACAAGGCACGCTCAGGACCGAAAGCAACATCTCCTGCTATTAATAGAAGCGGAGGGGGTGTCTCTTTGGCTAAATATAACTCCGTTCTTTACTTTTCGTGCCCAGTCGTCTATTTTTAGGTCTCTCCCAGGCCTCCCTAAGCCGTGGCAGTCTTTTTTTGGGAATGTTACGTAACAACGCGCTGGTTCTCAAGGCGAGTGATGCAGACTTTGAGAATGAAATATTACATCACTATCTGACACACGAGTCAAGCTGTGTTAGTATGAAGAGATAGAGCACGTAATCGCACTCAAAACACCGTCTGTACGTCAAAGTTAAATCGCCTTGGAACCTTCTTAACTGTCGTACAAAAACTAGCCAAACGTGTTCCAAAGCTGCCCGCCGTCAGTGCTAATATAGCAAGTCATGAATACGAAAAAAAAAAAATAGCTACATACGAAGGCACACTACATTTCGGGTTAAAGCAAGCTGCCATGGCCACCGAGACCAAAGTAGATTTGGATTTTGAGACGCGGTTACCGTATGGGATGGGACTCGGTTTAGGGCTTGGGATAAGGTTATGGGTTAGTTTTGGTTCTTGTTAGTTTTAAGGTTGAGGTTTGTTCAAAGTTGTGGTTGAAATAAGTCATTATTATTTTAGCCTAGGGTTCATTGTTAGCTTAGGCTTGGCATAAAGGTTAGCATTAGAATTGGGACTGCCATTAAGCTTAGGCAGTGTTCCCACAGTTGCCTTAAAAAAAGTAAAGCTTGGTAACTTTACGTGATTATGTGGTTTTTAAAGTTAAATTATAAGCTACTTTACAGTTACATTCAGATAAAAGTGAAATAAAAGTGACAACCGATTTTGGCAATGCTAATTGATTAGTGTTGTTCCACGTCAACGCACGAGTGAACACTGACTGAAAAATATGATTCCAATTCATCCATCCATCCATCCATCCATCCATCTTCAACACCGCTCGAGCTGAACAGCTTCGCGTGATTCCTATTCATGTGGTGTAAAATCTTACTCAGTGCTGCACCCAAGAGGCCGCCAATGGCATTACCACGTGGTCATGAATTAAAAGTGTCCATGAGATTTCTGTTCTGTTTGCTAACATGATGAAACGTTCAGCAGTAACGAAATGTGACTTTGCAATGTAACCAAAGTGAAATTACCCTACTGAGAGAAATAACGCGTTAAGATTAGTCATTGCATTCTAACGTGTTACCGGCGTCACTGGTTTGGTTAATTTTGGGTGGAGCTTTTCCGAATGGGTTTGTGCTTGGTGAATTCCGCCTAGCAACAAGTCACAGCTCACATGGAGGGGCCTGTTCTTATGTGCTCACATGTATGTCCCCGTCAGGCCTGCTCCATGCTGCCCAGGCCGTGGAGGCGAGCGAGCGGTTTATGTAATCCTCAATGGTAAGACGTCTGAAGGCGTAATAATAATAAACTCCATGTGAATGGAGAGCACTGTCAACAAGGCCCTATGATTATTGAATATAATGACCGCTTATTTTAGCTCCAAGTGCCCAGTTCAATGTGTTTACTCTTTGAAACAAAGTTGTTGTAACAAAACTCATGTGAAAAGAATATGTTCATTGACAAGAGAAGTGGTGGCAGGGTCCCAGGAGTCAGCATTCATCATTTTATACGTAATACAGAGTTGCAACAAATTTTCACAATTCTACTTCCTGTTTTGTGGTTTTCATCACAATTTCCAAAGCGCCTTAATAACTGGACAAAATTAAATGAACGAGTGAGGAATGAATGATTAATGTGAGTGTCGGGGCTTGTGAAATATTGAAGTCAACATGTAACATGATCTATATATAGTAGCGCAGTGGAACCGTGCGGCAGACCCCCCCCCCCCCCTTGTTCCTATAGGTGGGAGATGGAAAAAGAGGAGAAAGAAAGGCCATTACGCACACATTTTCATGTTGACACTTTCCATGCTGCTATTAAACTTTTACACAGCAGCAGAATCCATAAATAATTTCCACGCCGAGGACCCTCCCGCACACTTTGCATATGGTCATAAAAAGTGACATGATAAAACACATTTTCTTTCGAGAGAGAGAGAGAGAGGTTTTGCTGACGATCCAAGGAAGATGTTTAACATGCAGAAAATAATATTTGCGGTGGTCGAAGTGTGCATAAGTAGAGAAGTCCACATCCGTTTTGGTCGAAATTGATTGTAGTTTTCTGCTGACATCAATCAACGTTAAGCAACTACAATACAAAAAAAATTCATGTTTACTTTTATAACGTCAGACTGTTTTGGGAATTTGCTATTCTCTTAAGATTAATCATTTTTTGCGTGAGGAAACATTTTCACGCGCGGATTCTTTGGTATTGAAAGCACGTCAGCTGTCTTGAACAAAACAAGACACGTCTGAATGCCTGTTATGTTGTTGGCGAGTTTTCTTCCATTTATTTGGGGGAATTATTGCTGATTATTTTTTATCCCATGTTTTTTCATTTCATTTAAAAAAAATATTGAAGGAATGACACATGGATTAAAATAAATTATAAAAGCTAAAAAATGAAGGGTTTACGACAGGGAACTGCCATTCAAGTAAATTGCATTGCACTGCCATCTGCTGGCGTAAAAGTCAAAATGTGGTACAACAAGGCAGTGGTGTGGACGTGATAATAATAATAATACATTTCATTTACAAGTGCCTTTCAAGACACTCATAGTGCTCTTATTATTATTATTATTATCATACCTGCACTCTATTAAAAGGGGGGCGTTCTATACTCATTTTTTGATTAGCCCATAAAATGGTATAATAATAATTATTATTATTATTCATGGAACTGAACGTTATTACTGACGTTTGTTTATTTTTTGGTTGTTTATTATTTGACTGTGCTTACAGCGTACTTGTACTAAGTTGTGGTGTACTCCACATTTGGAGGATGTTCCTCACGTTCTGACCCTACTCATGTCGTGATATATAATAATGTAAAGATGATTATTATGATTGTCGACATTTTCCTTTACATCTCACTGAATAACCGATGTAGTCGAATGACAAAATGTACACATAATGTCAAGGATGATTAAATATCCAATACTTTGGTACGCAACTCGTGTGTTGGATGCCCTTCCATGGGGCAAGTGGACCTAATAAAGTGTCCGTCCAGCTCATCTAACTATTTGCAGGAGAAAATCCCTTCACAGTTGAATACCTTTTCAATGATGCCGGCTTTATGAAGTGCCTTCCTCCCTCCCTCAGTTGCCATCTGTTCAGGAGAAGATAATTACATTAAGACTAATTACAAAGAGGCTGGGCTGTAATTAGTGATAAACGGCAATTGTAGTACTCAACGTGCTTGACTTCATCATTTCGCTTTTGATGCACACTGCAAAAATATGAACAAGAAGATGTATCGCCTGCAGCAATCAAGTCATCAGGGTCAATGTGCAGTCACCGGATCAGATCCAACTCCTTCAGGCGCTGCAAGAGGAACAGGAGGTAAACCAACACACGCACGCACACACGGGGACAAGTTTCGATTGCTCTGAGCAATGCACCGAATGGGTACCTTTAATGGCTTCACAACCGCGTGCAAAAACAGAAAAATATTTCTCACAAGTGAAACAGGAGTCAAACCTAGAATCTTCTGATCCGTAGTCAGAGCTATTGCGCCACGAGCCCCACAAGTACAAGCCAACATCTCTCGGTGGTCCCTTGTGGAGGAATCTTCCCGTCCTGAAGAAAGTAAAACAGGAAATGACTAAGTTCACCATGCCATTTGCAGATGCCATGACCCGGATTCGAACCGGGGTTGCTGCAGCCACAACGCAGAGTACTAACCACTATATGATCACGGCCTGAAGGAAGCTCTCGTGGCAACAAGTTTCTGTTGCTCTGGGCAATGCACCGAATGGCTACAGTGAATGGCTTCACAACTGCTTGCAAAAACAGAAAAACATTTCTCACGAGCTAGCCAGGAGTCGAACCTAGAATCTTCTGATCCGTAGTCAGACGCGTTATCCATTGCGCCACTAGCCCCACATGTACAAGTAAGCATCTCTCGGTGGTCCCTTGTGGAGGAATCTTCCGGTCCTGAAGAAAGTAAAACAGCAAATGAATAACTTAAGAACGCCATATGCAGATGCCATGACCCGGATTCGAACCGGGGTTGCTGCGGCCACAACGCAGAGTACTAACCACTATACGATCATGGCCTGCAAGAAGCTCTCGTGGCAACAAGTTTCTGTTGCTCTGGGCAATGCACCGAATGGCTACAGTGAATGGCTTCACAACTGCGTGCAAAAACAGAAAAACATTTCTCATGAGCTAGCCAGGAGTCAAACCTAGAATCTTCTGATCCGTAGTCAGACGCGTTATCCATTGAGCCACTAGCCCCACATGTACAAGTGAGCATCTCTCGGTGGTCCCTTGTGGAGGAATCTTCCAGTCCTGAAGAAAGTAAAACAGGAGATGAATAAGTTCAACATGCCATTTGCAGATGCCATCACCCGGATTCGAACCGGGGTTGCTGCGGCCACAACGCAGAGTACTAACCACTATACGATCACAGCCTGCAGGAAGGTCTCGTGGTAACAAGTTTCTGTTGCTCTGTCCAATGCACCGAATGGCTAAAGTGAATGGCTTCACAACCGCGTGCAAAAACGGAAAAACATTTCTCACGAGCCAGCCAGGAGTCGAACCTAGAATCTTCTGATCCGTAGTCAGACGCGTTATCCATTGCGCCACTAGCCCCACATGTACAAGTGAGCATCTCTCGGTGGTCCCTTGTGGAGGAATCCTCCGGTCCTGAAGAAGGTAAAACAGCAAATGAATAAGTTAAGCAGAACATATGCAGATGCCATGACCCGGATTCGAACCGGGGTTGCTGCGGCCACAACGCAGAGTACTAACCACTATACGATCACGGCCTGCAGGAAGCTCTCGTGGTAACAAGTTTCTGTTGCTCTGGGCAATGCACCGAATGGCGACAGTGAATGGCTTCACAACCGCGTGCAAAAACAGAAAAACATTTCTCACGAGCTAGCCAGGAGTCGAACCTAGAATCTTCTGATCCGTAGTCAGACGCGTTATCCATTGCGCCACTAGCCCCACATGTACAAGTGAACATCTCTCGTGGTCCATTGTGGAGGAATCTTCCGGTCCTGAAGAAAGTAAAACAGCAAATGAATACATTAAGAACGCCATATGCAGATGCCATGACCCGGATTCGAACCGGGGTTGCTGCGGCCACAACGCAGAGTACTAACCACTATACGATCACGGCCTGCAGGAAGCTCTCGTGGTAACAAGTTTCTGTTGCTCTGGGCAATGCACCGAATGGCGACAGTGAATGGCTTCACAACCGCGTGCAAAAACAGAAAAACATTTCTCACGAGCTAGCCAGGAGTCGAACCTAGAATCTTCTGATCCGTAGTCAGACGCGTTATCCATTGCGCCACTAGCCCCACATGTACAAGTGAGCATCTCTCGGTGGTCCCTTGTGGAGGAATCTTCCAGTCCTGAAGAAAGTAAAACAGGAGATGAAGTAGTTCAACATGCCATTTGCAGATGCCATCACCCGGATTCGAACCGGGGTTGCTGCGGCCACAACGCAGAGTACTAACCACTATACGATCACGGCCTGAAGGAAGCTCTCGTGGCAACAAGTTTCTGTTGCTCTGGGCAATGCACCGAATGGCTAAAGTGAATGGCTTCACAACCGCGTGCAAAAACAGAAAAACATTTCTCACGAGCTAGCCAGGAGTCGAACCTAGAATCTTCTGATCCGTAGTCAGACGCGTTATCCATTGCGCCACTAGCCCCACATGTACAAGTAAGCATCTCTCGGTGGTCCCTTGTGGAGGAATCTTCCGGTCCTGAAGAAAGTAAAACAGCAAATGAATACGTTAAGAACGCCATATGCAGATGACATGACCCGGATTCGAACCGGGGTTGCTGCGGCCACAACGCAGAGTACTAACCACTATACGATCACGGCCTGAAGGAAGCTCTCGTGGCAACAAGTTTCTGTTGCTCTGGGCAATGCACCGAATGGCGACAGTGAATGGCTTCACAACCGCGTGCAAAAACAGATAAACATTTCTCACGAGCTAGCCAGGAGTCGAACCTAGAATCTTCTGATCCGTAGTCAGACGAGTTATCCATTGCGCCACTAGCCCCACATGTACAAGTGAGCATCTCTCGGTGGTCCCTTGTGGAGGAATCTTCCAGTCCTGAAGAAAGTAAAACAGGAGATGAATAAGTTCAACATGCCATTTGCAGATGCCATCACCCGGATTCAAACCGGGGTTGCTGCGGCCACAACGCAGAGTACTAACCACTATACGATCACAGCCTGCAGGAAGGTCTCGTGGTAACAAGTTTCTGTTGCTCTGTCCAATGCACCGAATGGCTAAAGTGAATGGCTTCACAACCGCGTGCAAAAACAGAAAAACATTTCTCACGAGCCAGCCAGGAGTCGAACCTAGAATCTTCTGATCCGTAGTCAGACGCGTTATCCATTGCGCCACTAGCCCCACATGTACAAGTGAGCATCTCTCGGTGGTCCCTTGTGGAGGAATCCTCCGGTCCTGAAGAAGGTAAAACAGCAAATGAATAAGTTAAGCAGAACATATGCAGATGCCATGACCCGGATTCGAACCGGGGTTGCTGCGGCCACAACGCAGAGTACTAACCACTATACGATCACGACCTGCAGGAAGCTCTCGTGGTAACAAGTTTCTGTTGCTCTGGGCAATGCACCGAATGGCGAGAGTGAATGGCTTCACAACCGCGTGCAAAAACAGAAAAACATTTCTCACGAGCTAGCCAGGAGTCGAACCTAGAATCTTCTGATCCGTAGTCAGACGCGTTATCCATTGCGCCACTAGCCCCACATGTACAAGTAAGCATCTCTCGGTGGTCCCTTGTGGAGGAATCTTCCGGTCCTGAAGAAAGTAAAACAGCAAATGAATAAGTTAAGAACGCCATATGCAGATGCCATGACCCGGATTCGAACCGGGGTTGCTGCGGCCACAACGCAGAGTACTAACCACTATACGATCACGGCCTGCAGGAAGCTCTCGTGGCAACAAGTTTCTGTTGCTCTGGGCAATGCACCGAATGGCTACAGTGAATGGCTTCACAACCGCGTGCAAAATCAGAAAAACATTTCTCACGAGCTAGCCAGGAGTCGAACCTAGAATCTTCTGATCCGTAGTCAGACGCGTTATCCATTGCGCCACTAGCCCCACATGTACAAGTGAACATCTCTCGTGGTCCATTGTGGAGGAATCTTCCGGTCCTGAAGAAAGTAAAACAGCAAATGAATACGTTAAGAACGCCATATGCAGATGACATGACCCGGATTCGAACCGGGGTTGCTGCGGCCACAACGCAGAGTACTAACCACTATACGATCACGGCCTGAAGGAAGCTCTCGTGGCAACAAGTTTCTGTTGCTCTGGGCAATGCACCGAATGGCGACAGTGAATGGCTTCACAACCGCGTGCAAAAACAGAAAAACATTTCTCACGAGCTAGCCAGGAGTCGAACCTAGAATCTTCTGATCCGTAGGCAGACGAGTTATCCATTGCGCCACTAGCCCCACATGTACAAGTGAGCATCTCTCGGTGGTCCCTTGTGGAGGAATCCTCCGGTCCTGAAGAAGGTAAAACAGCAAATGAATAAGTTAAGCAGAACATATGCAGATGCCATGACCCGGATTCGAACCGGGGTTGCTGCGGCCACAACGCAGAGTACTAACCACTATACGATCACGGCCTGCAGGAAGCTCTCGTGGTAACAAGTTTCTGTTGCTCTGGGCAATGCACCGAATGGCGACAGTGAATGGCTTCACAACCGCGTGCAAAAACAGAAAAACATTTCTCACGAGCTAGCCAGGAGTCGAACCTAGAATCTTCTGATCCGTAGTCAGACGCGTTATCCATTGCGCCACTAGCCCCACATGTACAAGTAAGCATCTCTCGTGGTCCATTGTGGAGGAATCTTCCGGTCCTGAAGAAAGTAAAACAGCAAATGAATACGTTAAGAACGGCATATGCAGATGACATGACCCGGATTCGAACCAGGGTTGCTGCGGCCACAACGCAGAGTACTAACCACTATACGATCACGGCCTGAAGGAAGCTCTCGTGGCAACAAGTTTCTGTTGCTCTGGGCAATGCACCGAATGGCGACAGTGAATGGCTTCACAACCGCGTGCAAAAACAGAAAAACATTTCTCACGAGCTAGCCAGGAGTCGAACCTAGAATCTTCTGATCCGTAGTCAGACGAGTTATCCATTGCGCCACTAGCCCCACATGTACAAGTGAGCATCTCTCGGTGGTCCCTTGTGGAGGAATCCTCCGGTCCTGAAGAAGGTAAAACAGCAAATGAATAAGTTAAGCAGTCCTGAAGAAAGTAAAACAGGAGATGAATAAGTTCAACATGCCATTTGCAGATGCCATCACCCGGATTCGAACCGGGGTTGCTGCGGCCACAACGCAGAGTACTAACCACTATACGATCACAGCCTGCAGGAAGGTCTCGTGGTAACAAGTTTCTGTTGCTCTGTCCAATGCACCGAATGGCTAAAGTGAATGGCTTCACAACCGCGTGCAAAAACAGAAAAACATTTCTCACGAGCCAGCCAGGAGTCAAACCTAGAATCTTCTGATCCGTAGTCAGACGCGTTATCCATTGCGCCACTAGCCCCACATGTACAAGTGAGCATCTCTCGGTGGTCCCTTGTGGAGGAATCCTCCGGTCCTGAAGAAGGTAAAACAGCAAATGAATAAGTTAAGCAGAACATATGCAGATGCCATGACCCAGATTCGAACCGGGGTTGCTGCGGCCACAACGCAGAGTACTAACCACTATACGATCACGGCCTGCAGGAAGCTCTCGTGGTATCAAGTTTCTGTTGCTCTGGGCAATGCACCGAATGGCGACAGTGAATGGCTTCACAACCGCGTGCAAAAACAGAAAAAATTTCTCACGAGCTAGCCAGGAGTCGAACCTAGAATCTTCTGATCCGTAGTCAGACGCGTTATCCATTGCGCCACTAGCCCCACATGTACAAGTGAACATCTCTCGTGGTCCATTGTGGAGGAATCTTCCGGTCCTGAGAGTAAAACAGCAAATGAATAAGTTAAGCACAACATATGCAGATGCCATGACCCTGATTCGAACCGGGGTTGCTGGGGCCACAACGCAGAGTACTAACCACTATACAATCACGGCCTGCAAGAAGCTCTCGTGGCAACAAGTTTCTGTTGCTCTGGGCAATGCACCGAATGGCTACAGTGAATGGCTTCACAACCGCGTGCAAAAACAGAAAAACATTTCTCACGAGCTAGCCAGGAGTCGAACCTAGAATCTTCTGATCCGTAGTCAGACGCGTTATCCATTGCGCCACTAGCCCCACATGTACAAGTGAACATCTCTCGTGGTCCATTGTGGAGGAATCTTCCGGTCCTGAAGAAAGTAAAACAGCAAATTAATACATTAAGAACGCCATATGCAGATGCCATGACCCGGATTCGAACCGGGGTTGCTGCGGCCACAACGCAGAGTACTAACCACTATACGATCACGGCCTGCAGGAAGCTCTCGTGGTAACAAGTTTCTGTTGCTCTGGGCAATGCACCGAATGGCGACTGTGAATGGCTTCACAACCGCGTGCAAAAACAGAAAAACATTTCTCACGAGCTAGCCAGGAGTCAAACCTAGAATCTTCTGATCCGTAGTCAGACGCGTTATCCATTGCACCACTAGCCCCACATGTACAAGTAAGCATCTCTCGGTGGTCCCTTGTGGAGGAATCTTCCGGTCCTGAAGAAAGTAAAACAGCAAATGAATAAGTTAAGAACGCCATATGCAGATGCCATGACCCGGATTCGAACCGGGGTTGCTGCGGCCACAACGCAGAGTACTAACCACTATACGATCACGGCCTGCAGGAAGCTCTCGTGGCAACAAGTTTCTGTTGCTCTGGGCAATGCACCGAATGGCTACAGTGAATGGCTTCACAACCGCGTGCAAAATCAGAAAAACATTTCTCACGAGCTAGCCAGGAGTCGAACCTAGAATCTTCTGATCCGTAGTCAGACGCGTTATCCATTGCGCCACTAGCCCCACATGTACAAGTGAACATCTCTCGTGGTCCATTGTGGAGGAATCTTCCGGTCCTGAAGAAAGTAAAACAGCAAATGAATACGTTAAGAACGGCATATGCAGATGACATGACCCGGATTCGAACCGGGGTTGCTGCGGCCACAACGCAGAGTACTAACCACTATACGATCACGGCCTGAAGGAAGCTCTCGTGGCAACAAGTTTCTGTTGCTCTGGGCAATGCACCGAATGGCGACAGTGAATGGCTTCACAACCGCGTGCAAAAACAGAAAAACATTTCTCACGAGCTAGCCAGGAGTCGAACCTAGAATCTTCTGATCCGTAGTCAGACGAGTTATCCATTGCGCCACTAGCCCCACATGTACAAGTGAGCATCTCTCGGTGGTCCCTTGTGGAGGAATCTTCCAGTCCTGAAGAAAGTAAAACAGGAGATGAATAAGTTCAACATGCCATTTGCAGATGCCATCACCCGGATTCGAACCGGGGTTGCTGCGGCCACAACGCAGAGTACTAACCACTATACGATCACAGCCTGCCGGAAGGTCTCGTTGTAACAAGTTTCTGTTGCTCTGTCCAATGCACCGAATGGCTAAAGTGAATGGCTTCACAACCGCGTGCAAAAACAGAAAAACATTTCTCACGAGCTAGCCAGGAGTCGAACCTAGAATCTTCTGATCCGTAGTCAGACGCATTATCCATTGCGCCACTAGCCCCACATGTACAAGTGAACATCTCTCGTGGTCCATTGTGGAGGAATCTTCCAGTCCTGAAGAAAGTAAAACAGCAAATGAATACGTGAAGAACGCCATATGCAGATGACATGACTCGGATTCGAACCGGGGTTGCTGCGGCCACAACGCAGAGTACTAACCACTATACGATCACAGCCTGCAGGAAGCTCTCGTGGCAACAAGTTTCTGTTGCTCTGGGCAATGCACCGAATGGCTAAAGTGAATGGCTTCACAACCGCGTGCAAAAACAGAAAAACATTTCTCACGAGCCAGCCAGGAGTCGAACCTAGAATCTTCTGATCCGTAGTCAGACGCGTTATCCATTGCGCCACTAGCCCCACATGTACAAGTGAGCATCTCTCGGTGGTCCCTTGTGGAGGAATCCTCCGGTCCTGAAGAAGGTAAAACAGCAAATGAATAAGTTAAGCACAACATATGCAGATGCCATGACCCGGATTCGAACCGGGGTTGCTGCGGCCACAACGCAGAGTACTAACCACTATACGATCACGGCCTGCAGGAAGCTCTCGTGGTAACAGGTTTCTGTTGCTCTGGGCAATGCACCGAATGTCGCCAGTGAATGGCTTCACAACCGCGTGCAAAAACAGAAAAACATTTCTCACGAGCTAGCCAGGAGTCGAACCTAGAATCTTCTGATCCGTAGTCAGACGCATTATCCATTGCGCCACTAGCCCCACATATACAAGTAAGCATCTCTCGGTGGTCCCTTGTGGAGGAATCTTCCGGTCCTGAAGAAAGTAAAACAGCAAATGAATAAGTTAAGAACGCCATATGCAGATGCCATGACCCGGAGTTGCTGCGGCCACAACGCAGAGTACTAACCACTATACGATCACGGCCTGAAGGAAGCTCTCGTGGCAACAAGTTTCTGTTGCTCTGGGCAATGCACCGAATGGCTACAATGAATGGCTTCACAACCGCGTGCAAAAACAGAAAAACATTTCTCAGGAGCTAGCCAGGAGTCAAACCTCGAATCTTCTGATCCGTAGTCAGACGCGTTATCCATTGCGCCACTAGCCCCACATGTACAAGTGAGCATCTCTCGGTGGTCCCTTGTGGAGGAATCTTCCAGTCCTGAAGAAAGTAAAACAGGAGATGAATAAGTTCAACATGCCATTTGCAGATGAATAAGTTCAACATGCCATTTGCAGATGCCATCACCCGGATTCGAACCGGGGTTGCTGCGGCCACAACGCAGAGTACTAACCACTATACGATCACAGCCTGCAGGAAGGTCTCGTGGTAACAAGTTTCTGTTGCTCTGTCCAATGCACCGAATGGCTACAGTGAATGGCTTCACAACCGCGTGCAAAAACAGAAAAACATTTCTCACGAGCCAGCCAGGAGTCGAACCTAGAATCTTCTGATCCGTAGTCAGACGCGTTATCCATTGCGCCACTAGCCCCACATGTACAAGTGAGCATCTCTCGGTGGTCCCTTGTGGAGGAATCCTCCGGTCCTGAAGAAGGTAAAACAGCAAATGAATAAGTTAAGCACAACATATGCAGATGCCATGACCCGGATTCGAACCGGGGTTGCTGCGGCCACAACGCAGAGTACTAACCACTATACGATCACGGCCTGCAGGAAGCTCTCGTGGTAACAAGTTTCTGTTGCTCTGGGCAATGCACCGAATGGCGACAGTGAATGGCTTCACAACCGCGTGCAAAAACAGAAAAACATTTCTCACGAGCTAGCCAGGAGTCGAACCTAGAATCTTCTGAATCGTAGTCAGACGCGTTATCCATTACGCCACTAGCCCCACATGTACAAGTGAACATCTCTCGTGGTCCATTGTGGAGGAATCTTCCGGTCCTGAAGAAAGTAAAACAGCAAATGAATACGTTAAGAACGCCATATGCAGATGCCATGACCCGGATTCGAACCGGGGTTGCTGCGGCCACAACGCAGAGTACTAACCACTATACGATCACAGCCTGCAGGAAGGTCTCGTGGTAACAAGTTTCTGTTGCTCTGTCCAATGCACCGAATGGCTACAGTGAATGGCTTCACAACCGCGTGCAAAAACAGAAAAACATTTCTCACGAGCCAGCCAGGAGTCGAACCTAGAATCTTCTGATCCGTAGTCAGACGCGTTATCCATTGCGCCACTAGCCCCACATGTACAAGTGAGCATCTCTCGGTGGTCCCTTGTGGAGGAATCCTCCGGTCCTGAAGAAGGTAAAACAGCAAATGAATAAGTTAAGCACAACATATGCAGATGCCATGACCCGGATTCGAACCGGGGTTGCTGCGGCCACAACGCAGAGTACTAACCACTATACGATCACGGCCTGCAGGAAGCTCTCGTGGTAACAAGTTTCTGTTGCTCTGGGCAATGCACCGAATGGCGACAGTGAATGGCTTCACAACCGCGTGCAAAAACAGAAAAACATTTCTCACGAGCTAGCCAGGAGTCGAACCTAGAATCTTCTGAATCGTAGTCAGACGCGTTATCCATTACGCCACTAGCCCCACATGTACAAGTGAACATCTCTCGTGGTCCATTGTGGAGGAATCTTCCGGTCCTGAAGAAAGTAAAACAGCAAATGAATACGTTAAGAACGCCATATGCAGATGCCATGACCCGGATTCGAACCGGGGTTGCTGCGGCCACAACGCAGAGTACTAACCACTATACGATCACGGCCTGCAGGAAGCTCTCGTGGCAACAAGTTTCTGTTGCTCTGGGCAATGCACCGAATGGCTACAGTGAATGGCTTCACAACCGCGTGCAAAAACAGAAAAACATTTCTCAGGAGTCGAACCCAGAATCTTCTGATCCGTAGTCAGACGAGTTATCCATTGCGCCACTAGCCCCACATGTACAAGTGAGCATCTCTCGGTGGTCCCTTGTGGAGGAATCTTCCAGTCCTGAAGAAAGTAAAACAGGAGATGAATAAATTCAACATGCCATTTGCAGATGAATAAGTTCAACATGCCATTTGCAGATGCCATCACCCGGATTCGAACCGGGGTTGCTGCGGCCACAACGCAGAGTACTAACCACTATACGATCACTGCCTGCAGGAAGGTCTCGTGGTAACAAGTTTCTGTTGCTCTGTGCAATGCACCGAATGGCTACAGTGAATGGCTTCACAACCGCGTGCAAAAACAGAAAAACATTTCTCACGAGCTAGCCAGGAGTCAAACCTAGAATCTTCTAATCCGTAGTCAGACGCGTTATCCATTGCACCACTAGCCCCACATGTACAAGTGAGCATTTCTCGGTGGTCCCTTGTGGAGGAATCCTCCGGTCCTGAAGAAGGTAAAACAGCAAATGAATAAGTTAAGCAGAACATATGCAGATGCCATGACCCGGATTCGAACCGGGGTTGCTGCGGCCACAACGCAGAGTACTAACCACTATACGATCACGGCCTGCAGGAAGCTCTCGTGGTAACAAGTTTCTGTTGCTCTGGGCAATGCACCGAATGGCGACTGTGAATGGCTTCACAACCGCGTGCAAAAACAGAAAAACATTTCTCACGAGCTAGCCAGGAGTCGAACCTAGAATCTTCTGATCCGTAGTCAGACGCGTTATCCATTGCGCCACTAGCCCCACATGTACAAGTGAACATCTCTCGTGGTCCATTGTGGAGGAATCTTCCGGTCCTGAAGAAAGTAAAACAGCAAATGAATACGTTAAGAACGCCATATGCAGATGCCATGACCCGGATTCGAACTGGGGTTGCTGCGGCCACAACGCAGAGTACTAACCACTATACGATCACGGCCTGCAGGAAGCTCTCGTGGTAACAAGTTTCTGTTGCTCTGGGCAATGCACCGAATGGCGACAGTGAATGGCTTCACAACCGCGTGCAAAAAAAGGAAAAACATTTCTCACGAGCTAGCCAGGAGTCAAACCTAGAATCTTCTGATCCGTAGTCAGACGCGTTATCCATTGCGCCACTAGCCCCACATGTACAAGTAAGCATCTCTCGGTGGTCCCTTGTGGAGGAATCTTCCGGTCCTGAAGAAAGTAAAACAGCAAATGAATAAGTTAAGAACGCCATATGCAGATGCCATGACCCGGATTCGAACCGGGGTTGCTGCGGCCACAACGCAGAGTACTAACCACTATACGATCACGGCCTGAAGGAAGCTCTCGTGGCAACAAGTTTCTGTTGCTCTGGGCAATGCACCGAATGGCTACAATGAATGGCTTCACAACCGCGTGCAAAAACAGAAAAACATTTCTCAGGAGCTAGCCAGGAGTCAAACCTAGAATCTTCTGATCCGTAGTCAGACGCGTTATCCATTGCGCCACTAGCCCCACATGTACAAGTGAACATCTCTCGGTGGTCCCTTGTGGAGGAATCTTCCAGTCCTGAAGAAAGTAAAACAGGAGATGAATAAGTTCAACATGCCATTTGCAGATGAATAAGTTCAACATGCCATTTGCAGATGCCATCACCCGGATTCGAACCAGGGTTGCTGCGGCCACAACGCAGAGTACTAACCACTATACAATCACAGCCTGCAGGAAGGTCTCGTGGCAACAAGTTTCTGTTGCTCTGTGCAATGCACCGAATGGCTACAGTGAATGGCTTCACAACCGCGTGCAAAAACAGAAAAACATTTCTCACGAGCTAGCCAGGAGTCGAACCTAGAATCTTCTAATCCGTAGTCAGACGCGTTATCCATTGCACCACTAGCCCCACATGTACAAGTGAGCATCTCTCGGTGGTCCCTTGTGGAGGAATCCTCCGGTCCTGAAGAAAGTAAAACAGCAAATGAATAAGTTAAGCACAACATATGCAGATGCCATGACCCGGATTCGAACCGGGGTTGCTGCGGCCACAACGCAGAGTACTAACCACTATACGATCACGGCCTGCGGGAAGCTCTCGTGGCAACAACTTTCTGTTGCTCTGGGCAATGCACCGAATGGCTAAAGTGAATGGCTTCACAACCGCGTGCAAAAACAGAAAAACATTTCTCACGAGCCAGCCAGGAGTCGAACCTAGAATCTTCTGATCCGTAGTCAGACACGTTATCCATTGCGCCACTAGCCCCACATGTACAAGTGAGCATCTCTCGGTGGTCCCTTGTGGAGGAATCCTCCGGTCCTGAAGAAGGTAAAACAGCAAATGAATAAGTTAAGCACAACATATGCAGATGCCATGACCCGGATTCGAACCGGGGTTGCTGCGGCCACAACGCAGAGTACTAACCACTATATGATCACGGCCTGCAGGAAACTCTCGTGGTAACAAGTTTCTGTTGCTCTGGGCAATGCACCGAATGGCGACAGTGAATGGCTTCACAACCGCGTGCAAAAACAGAAAAACATTTCTCACGAGCTAGCCAGGAGTCGAACCTAGAATCTTCTGTTCCGTAGTCAGACGCGTTATACATTGCGCCACTAGCCCCACATGTACAAGTAAGCATCTCTCGGTGGTCCCTTGTGGAGGAATCCTCCGGTCCTGAAGAAAGTAAAACAGCAAATGAATAAGTTAAGAACGCCATATGCAGATGCCATGACCCGGATTCGAACCGGGGTTGCTGGGGCCACAACGGAGAGTACTAACCACTATACGATCACGGCCTGAAGGAAGCTCTCGTGGCAACAAGTTTCTGTTGCTCTGGGCAATGCACCGAATGGCGAGAGTGAATGGCTTCACAACCGCGTGCAAAAACAGAAAAACATTTCTCACGAGCTAGCCAGGAGTCGAACCTAGAATCTTCTAATCCGTAGTCAGACGCGTTATCCATTGCACCACTAGCCCCACATGTACAAGTGAGCATCTCTCGGTGGTCCCTTGTGGAGGAATCTTCCGGTCCTGAAGAAAGTAAAACAGGAGATGAATAAGTTCAACATGCCATATGCAGATGAATAAGTTCAACATGCCATTTGCAGATGCCATGACCCGGATTCGAACCGGGGTTGCTGCGGCCACAACGCAGAGTACTAATCACTATACGATCACGGCCTGCAGGAAGCTCTCGTGATAACAGGTTTCTGTTGCTCTTGGCAATGCACCGAATGGCTACAGTGAATGGCTTCACAACCGCCTGCAAAAACAGAAAAACATTTCTCACGAGCTAGCCAGGAGTCAAACCTAGAATCTTCTGATCCGTAGTCAGACGCATTATGCATTGCACCACTAGCCCCACATGTACAAGTAAGCATCTCTCGGTGGTCCCTTGTGGAGGAATCTTCCGGTCCTGAAGAAAGTAAAACAGCAAATGAATAAGTTAAGCACAACATATGCAGATGCCATGACCCGGATTTGAACCCAGGTTGCTGCGGCCACAACGCAGAGTACTAACCACTATACGATCACGGCCTGAAGGAAGCTCTCGTGGCAACAAGTTTCTGTTGCTCTGGGCAATGCACCGAATGGCTACAGTGAATGGCTTCACAACCGCGTGCAAAAACAGAAAAACATTTCTCACGAGCCAGCCAGGAGTCGAACCTAGAATCTTCTGATCCGTAGTCAGACGCGTTATCCATTGCGCCACTAGCCCCACATGTACAAGTGAGCATCTCTCGGTGGTCCCTTGTGGAGGAATCTTCCAGTCCTGAAGAAAGTAAAACAGGAGATGAATAAGTTCAACATGCCATTTGCAGATGAATAAGTTCAACATGCCATTTGCAGATGCCATCACCCGGATTCGAACCAGGGTTGCTGCGGCCACAACGCAGAGTACTAACCACTATACGATCACAGCCTGCAGGAAGGTCTCGTGGCAACAAGTTTCTGTTGCTCTGTGCAATGCACCGAATGGCTACAGTGAATGGCTTCACAACCGCGTGCAAAAACAGAAAAACATTTCTCACGAGCTAGCCAGGAGTCGAACCTAGAATCTTCTAATCCGTAGTCAGACGCGTTATCCATTGCACCACTAGCCCCACATGTACAAGTGAGCATCTCTCGGTGGTCCCTTGTGGAGGAATCCTCCGGTCCTGAAGAAAGTAAAACAGCAAATGAATAAGTTAAGCACAACATATGCAGATGCCATGACCCGGATTCGAACCGGGGTTGCTGCGGCCACAACGCAGAGTACTAACCACTATACGATCACGGCCTGCGGGAAGCTCTCGTGGCAACAACTTTCTGTTGCTCTGGGCAATGCACCGAATGGCTAAAGTGAATGGCTTCACAACCGCGTGCAAAAACAGAAAAACATTTCTCACGAGCCAGCCAGGAGTCGAACCTAGAATCTTCTGATCCGTAGTCAGACACGTTATCCATTGCGCCACTAGCCCCACATGTACAAGTGAGCATCTCTCGGTGGTCCCTTGTGGAGGAATCCTCCGGTCCTGAAGAAGGTAAAACAGCAAATGAATAAGTTAAGCACAGCATATGCAGATGCCATGACCCGGATTCGAACCGGGGTTGCTGCGGCCACAACGCAGAGTACTAACCACTATATGATCACGGCCTGCAGGAAGCTCTCGTGGTAACAAGTTTCTGTTGCTCTGGGCAATGCACCGAATGGCGACAGTGAATGGCTTCACAACCGCGTGCAAAAACAGAAAAACATTTCTCACGAGCTAGCCAGGAGTCGAACCTAGAATCTTCTGTTCCGTAGTCAGACGCGTTATCCATTGCGCCACTAGCCCCACATGTACAAGTAAGCATCTCTCGGTGGTCCCTTGTGGAGGAATCCTCCGGTCCTGAAGAAAGTAAAACAGCAAATGAATAAGTTAAGCACAACATATGCAGATTCCATGACCCTGATTCGAACCGGGGTTGCTGGGGCCACAACGCAGAGTACTAACCACTATACAATCACGGCCTGCAAGAAGCTCTCGTGGCAACAAGTTTCTGTTGCTCTGGGCAATGCACCGAATGGCTACACTGAATGGCTTCACAACCGCGTGCAAAAACAGAAAAACATTTCTCACGAGCTAGCCAGGAGTCGAACCTAGAATCTTCTGATCCGTAGTCAGACGCGTTATCCATTGCGCCACTAGCCCCACATGTACAAGTGAACATCTCTCGTGGTCCATTGTGGAGGAATCTTCCGGTCCTGAAGAAAGTAAAACAGGAGATGAATAAGTTCAACATGCCATATGCAGATGAATAAGTTCAACATGCCATTTGCAGATGCCATGACCCGGATTCGAACCGGGGTTGCTGCGGCCACAACGCAGAGTACTAACCACTATACGATCACGGCCTGCAGGAAGCTCTCGTGATAACAGGTTTCTGTTGCTCTTGGCAATGCACCGAATGGCTACAGTGAATGGCTTCACAACCGCCTGCAAAAACAGAAAAACATTTCTCACGAGCTAGCCAGGAGTCAAACCTAGAATCTTCTGATCCGTAGTCAGACGCATTATGCATTGCACCACTAGCCCCACATGTACAAGTAAGCATCTTTCGGTGGTCCCTCTTGGAGGAATCTTCCGGTCCTAAAAGTAAAACAGCAAATTGAATAAGTTAAGCACAACATATGCAGATGCCATGACCCTGATTCGAACCGGGGTTGCTGGGGCCACAACGCAGAGTACTAACCACTATACGATCACGGCCTGAAGGAAGCTCTCGTGGCAACAAGTTTCTGCTGCTCTGGACAATGCACCGAATGGCTACAGTGAATGGCTTCACAACCGCGTGCAAAAACAGAAAAACATTTCTCACGAGCTAGCCAGGAGTCGAACCTTCTGATCCGTAGTCAGACGCGTTATCCATTGCGCCACTAGCCCCACATGTACAAGTGAGCATCTCTCGGTGGTCCCTTGTGGAGGAATCTTCCAGTCCTGAAGAGAGTAAAACAGGAGATGAATAAGTTCAACATGCCATTTGCAGATGAATAAGTTCAACATGCCATTTGCAGATGAATAAGTTCAACATGCCATTTGCAGATGCCATCACCCGGATTCGAACCAGGGTTGCTGCGGCCACAACGCAGAGTACTAACCACTATACGATCACAGCCTGCAGGAAGGTCTCGTGGCAACAAGTTTCTGTTGCTCTGTGCAATGCACCGAATGGCTACAGTGAATGGCTTCACAACCGCGTGCAAAAACAGAAAAACATTTCTCACGAGCTAGCCAGGAGTCGAACCTCGAATCTTCTGATCCGTAGTCAGATGCATTATCCATTGCGCCACTAGCCCCACATGTACAAATGAGCATCTCTCGGTGGTCCCTTGTGGAGGAATCTTCCGGTCCTGAAGAAAGTAAAACAGCAAATGAATAAGTTAAGCACAACATTTGCAGATGCCATGACCCGGATTCGAACCGGGGTTGCTGCGGCCACAACGCAGAGTACTAACCACTATACGATCATGGCCTGCAGGAAGCTTTCGTGGTAACAAGTTTCTGTTGCTCTGGGCAATGCACCGAATGGCGACAGTGAATGGCTTCACAACCGCGTGCAAAAACAGAAAAACATTTCTCACGAGCTAGCCAGGAGTCAAACCTAGAATCTTCTGATCCGTAGTCAGACGCGTTATCTATTGCGCCACTCGCCCCACATGTACAAGTGAACATCTCTTGTGGTCCATTGTGGAGGAATCTTCCGGTCCTGAAAGTAAAACAGCAAATGAATAAGTCAAGCACAACATATGCAGATGCCATGACCCTGATTCGAACCGGGGTTGCTGGGGCCACAACGCAGAGTACTAAACACTATACGATCACGGCCTGAAGGAAGCTCTCGTGGCAACAAGTTTCTGCTGCTCTGGGCAATGCACCGAATGGCTAGAGTGAATGGCTTCACAACCGCCTGCAAAAACAGAAAAACATTTCTCACGAGCTAGCCAGGAGTCAAACCTAGAATCTTCTGATCCATAGTCAGACGCATTATCCATTGCACCACTAGCCCCACATGTACAAGTAAGCATCTCTCGGTGGTCCCTTGTGGAGTAATCTTCCGGTCCTGAAGAAAGTAAAACAGCAAATGAATAAGTTAAGCACAACATATGCAGATGCCATGACCCGGATTCGAACCGGGGTTGCTGCGGCCACAACGCAGAGTACTAACCACTATACGATCACGGCCTGAAGGAAGCTCTCGTGGCAACAAGTTTCTGTTGCTCTGGGCAATGCACCGAATGGCGACAGTGAATGGCTTCACAACCGCGTGCAAAAACAGAAAAACATTTCTCACGAGCTAGCCAGGAGTCGAACCTAGAATCTTCTAATCCGTAGTCAGACGCATTATCCATTGCGCCACTAGCCTCACATGTACAAGTGAACATCTCTCGTGGTCCATTGTGGAGGAATCTTCCGGTCCTGAAAGTAAAACAGCAAATGAATAACTTAAGAACGCCATATGCAGATGCCATGACCCGGATTCGAACCGGGGTTGCTGCGGCCACAACGCAGAGTACTAACCACTATACGATCACGGCCTGCAGGAAGCTCTCGTGGCAACAAGTTTCTGTTGCTCTGGGCAATGCACCGAATGGCTACAGTGAATGGCTTCACAACCGCGTGCAAAAACAGAAAAACATTTCTCACGAGCTAGCCAGGAGTCGAACCTAGAATCTTCTGATCCGTAGTCAGACGCGTTATCCATTGCGCCACTAGCCCCACATGTACAAGTAAGCATCTCTCGGTGGTCCCTTGTGGAGGAATCTTCCGGTCCTGAAGAAAGTAAAACAGCAAATGAATAAGTTAAGCACAACATATGCAGATGCCATGACCCGGATTTGAACCCAGGTTGCTGCGGCCACAACGCAGAGTACTAACCACTATACGATCACGGCCTGAAGGAAGCTCTCGTGGCAACAAGTTTCTGTTGCTCTGGGCAATGCACCGAATGGCTACAGTGAATGGCTTCACAACTGCGTGCAAAAACAGAAAAACATTTCTCACAAGCTAGCCAGGAGTCGAACCTAGAATCTTCTGATCCGTAGTCAGACGCATTATCCATTGCGCCACTAGCCCCACATGTACAAGTGAGCATCTCTCGTGGTCCCTTGTGGAGGAATCTTCCGGTCCTGAAGAAAGTAAAACAGCAAATGAATAAGTTAAGCACAACATATGCAGATGCCATGACCCGGATTCAAACCGGGGTTGCTGCGGCCACAACGCAGATTACTAACCACTATACGATCACGGCCTGAAGGAAGCTCTCGTGGCAACAAGTTTCTGTTGCTCTGGGCAATGCACCGAATGGCTACAGTGAATGGCTTCACAACTGCGTGCAAAAACAGAAAACCATTTCTCACAAGCTAGCCAGGAGTCGAACCTAGAATCTTCTGATCCGTAGTCAGACACATTATCCATTGCGCCACTAGCCCCACAAGTACAAGTCGACATCTCTTGGTGGTCCCTTGTGGAGGAATCGTCCGGTCCTGAAGAAAGTAAAACAGCAAATGAATAAATTAAGCTCGCCATATGCAGATGCCATGACCCGGATTCGAACCGGGGTTGCTGGGGCCACAACACAGAGTACTAACCACTATACGATCACGGCCTGAAGGAAGCTCTCGTGGTAACAAGTTTCTTTTGCTCTGGGCAATGCACACTCGAGCGAAAACCCTTTGGCCAAGAGTTTCGAATTTCTTCATGGTGGTGAGAAGTTATCCATCTCTTCTAAGATTTTCCCTCTCTTCCTGCTAATGATCGTTGATTTCATCGGCACTGCACCTTTCACGTGTTCCATTATGCGATCTTTCTGTTTATAAATGTTTGTATGTTGTATGCACGTGCAACGCTCACCATTTTCTCACCCGCATCAAGCTTCTTTATTATTGCCACTTTCTTTTGAAATGAAATGGCTTGCCTCTTCTTTACACTTCCACTCTCACTAGAAGCCTTTCGCTTTTCACCAACCATATTGAATAATGGATGCACGAGATATTTAACAACTGGCAGAGGATTCGGGGTGGATGCTGGGCGAGCTCTCACAGCGCCTCACGTCGGTATTAGCGGCGGAAAGAAGCACTACAGTACCTGTACTCGGAAAAAGGCGCGCAATACAAAATCAAACTTTTTCTTTTCTTTTTCGACATACCCGTAAAAATGTTCGTATGTATCGTTGTTCGTAACTCGGATGTTCGTAAATCGGGGAGCGTCTGTATTTGTATTGCCCTTCCAGGACCTTTTTTTCTCTGTCCAATAAATTCAAATTCTAATTTTGTACTGTAGATATTAATCTGACGATTCTTTTGAAACCTTCCAAGACCTTTCCCGCCAGTCCAATAAAGGTTATTCCTGTCCTGTAGTTGACTCGGTGGAAAAGTGCAACTTTATGTGGGTTTTCAGACGTCTATTCCTCTTCAGCAATGGGATATCTCTCAAAAGTCGTGGTTGAAAACTTCAAGACATGGCGAGGGGAACAAGTTATTGGACCATTCATGGATTTTAACTGCATTATTGGCCCCAATGGCTCCGGTAAGTCCCCCCACCCCCTCTTTCCTTTTTTAATTTTCACCACGTTTAGTGAAAGGCGAGCTAACTCTTGGGCGAAGCTAGCTACTAAAATACAGTCCTTGGAGTGTCTTAATCTTTGCACTCATTTTAACTACGTATGTCTCTTTAGAATGTATGAACTGTTTTATCAACTCGTAAGATGATAATAGCCACGTTTTCTAGTCGAAAGTTCACCTTGAAACATGCTCGTGGCTATTAATAATGCTGTTTTACCTAACTTGTGATTGAGAAAAAAATATTTTCAACTTGCTTATCTTCACTTGCTTATCTTCAAATTCGTTCTTTCACCATTATTTTTATGTCTTTTATTGTGTACCGCTGAAAAGTACTCCCACCAAAAATGTGAATAAAGACATTTTTGTTGTGTTTGTTTCGTGCTTAATTATGGTAAATTACATATGCTCAGGACGTGACAACAAAATGGAAATCATTTTTTATTATTCGAGCAAGACCAATGTCCCCGGAAAGAGCGGGAATAAAAGAACAAAACGATGTTTGAATGTTGTTAAAAATTAAGGAATTGTCACATTTTAAAGGTTTCAAAAAGCGGGCAAAAATGTCTCAAACTTTCTTGCCGGTGGTGAGTGTCTGTGCTACGCGGTGTGCCGCTATTCAGGAATAAGTGAGAGTAAAGAGAACCATTTTGAGTCGAGATAAGGGAACGACTACGAGAAAAGCCATATCTGCAGTGCGACCCCCTTCTGCCTGTTGTTTATTTGGCTACCTGAGAAGTCAATGTTTCCGGGATAACTATGGTTTGTAACAACTATGCTATTCTCAAAACCAGGTAAATCCAACGTGATGGACGCCATAAGCTTTGCAATGGGGGAGCGGGCAAGCTCTCTGCGGGTGAAGTACCTCAGTGACCTGATCCATGGAGCTCACATCGGGCAGCCGGTGTCAGACAGAACCTGCGTCACCATGTTCTACCATCACAACCAGGACCAGGAGATCATCTTCTCTCGGAGTTTTTCTGGTCAGCATGTTTTCACTTGAATTGGCACAAGTATTTGGACTGATAGGAAATGCAAGTGAAGGAAAACGTGGCTTGTCTGTGGGAATTTCCGTCTATTACTATTTTTATTTGTGACTGTATTTTCTCAGGCGACTCCTCCGAGTATCTTATCAATGGCAACCGAGTTACTCTCAGCCAATACACAGAGGAGCTTGCCACGATCGGCATCATCACCAAAGCTCAAAACTGCCTCGTGTTCCAGGTAGAAGTTTTGGATTTTATCAGTGCCGGATGGTTAATGCTGGATTTTCAGATCATATTGTTACCGCGTTGGTCACCAGGGAGCAGTGGAGTCCATCGCTTTGAAGAACCCCACGGAGCGTGCCAAGCTGTTCGAGCTTATCAGTCAGTCCAAAGAGTTTGCGGCTGAGTACAACCAGAAGAAGGAGGCCATGCTGAAGGCCAAGGAGGACACCAATTTTCAGTTCAACAAGAAGAAATCAGCAGCTGTCGAGACAAAGCAGATATCTAATGATAAATTAGAGGTGAACAGCGTTGGGCGAGTTACTTCTAACCCTTTCAGGGACAACGGTTACTACAGTGGACAGCTTATCATGTGATCAGGTTACAGAGTGCATAAAACAGTTAAATGACGACAAAATCGAAATAGAGTAAACTTAGACTTGATTCTATTCCAATGTTGACCCTTAAAAAAACTAATGACATTTACTTGGACCAGTTGTGACATTCCAAACGTAGTTGTGCTTCCCATGGATCAGTCGGGTTGCAATAATGATTGACACGTGAAAAATTTTAAAAGGGACAGTAAGGAAAAGGCACTCAACAGTCCACAATGACTTAACAGGACAAGAAAAAATACAACTGAAGCTTTTATAAGGCGTGATGGAACCATTTCTTTTTCCTATCCCAGGCTGAAAAATACCAGCAACTGCTCAATGATATTCAACAGAAGCGTGTGCAGCTGAGCCTGACTGGGCTCTACTTTAATGAGAAGGCCATCGAAAGCACTAGCAACACTCTGAGTGTCAAGCAGAGTGCTGTGGCCGCTCAGAACGCTTCTCTGCAGGACCATGAGCAGACGGTGAAATCCCTCAAGAAGGAGCATGGACGCCTCTTCAGGGAGCAGCAGCAGATGGAGAAAGAGATACGGTAGACTTAGACGCATTTTGTGATCCGATTTTTCCATTTTAGTTGCTTTTGTCACATTTCGGAAAGTATATCTACGAGCCCTCACCGAAAAAGGGCAGAAGGTGAATTGAAAGACTTATCTACTGAATTTCATGTCTAGCACCCAGGAGCATGTCCTGTCCCAGTCTCGTTCTCACTTCATCAAAGCCAAAGTGAACACCTCCCATCATCTCAAAAAGATCGACGAACTTCAAGAGTCTATGAAAAAGTGCCAGAAAGCCTTAGCCCGGACGGAGCAGGAACTTGCTGAAGCCCAACGGGAAAAAGAGGAGCTGGAGAAGACCCGCAGGGTCTATGAGGAACAATTTCGAGAGCAGAGAATGTCCCAGGGCATGGACGTTGAACTGGATGAGAGCCAAGTGAGTGTGTTCAAAGAACTTTAGGTATTATAAATGCATGGTTAATTTATTCATGGCGGACTTGCTCGGTAGCGAGAGCGCTACGAAGAACTCAAGGAGCTGTCCAGGAAGCAGAGTGCAGTGCTGGGTCAGCAAGCCGAGAAGATGCAGATGGATGTCAAGGCAGTCTATGATCAGATAGAGTTTGAGCAGCGCAAACGGAAGGAGGTGCAGGTAATGGCACAATGGAAACTCTGTATCCATGACAATTGCTACTCGAAGGTAGGTACAAAGAAATACTCAAGAATAAGAATGGCCAACATGCATGTCTTTGCACCTCATGAATGTCTTTGTATTTGCCCCTCTTAAATTGTGTATGAAACTTAAATGTTCATTTTATAAAGACCTTTTGGACAATTGATTGCCGCAGTTCCCCTCGGACCTGTTGCTCATTCGCGCGAGCTTCAGATATGCTGCCACCAGCTGGCAGTCTGTTTAATCTAAAAGTAGCCAAAAAATGTCCACCATATCAGCAAGCTCACATCTAATTTGTATGAAATTCGATGGGAAATCTCACATTTTTAGGGTTGAAATGGTGAAGTTGCAAAGGCAACACATGGTGATACTGACTGCTCTGCTATAGGCTGGAATCAAGAACAACAAGACGCAGTTGGATGATTTAAGCCAAAGAGCGGAGAAGCTCGAGCAGTACATCAAGGCTTGCAAGTATGTCATGATGCACTTTCCTTCTACCACTTAACAACATTCTGTGGTTAATTTACAGGTTTACAGAAAACCCACGTTATTTGCGAACGTTAGGGAGACGTAAAAATACCACTTCCTTCTTTTAGACATTTTATCATTTTTGTACTTAGAGATACAGTCTCTCTTTTTAGTGTACGGGGTACGTTTTCACCCCTATAACGCAGTTAATTTTCCATTCGCCGATTTTGCTTCCAATGAACACGCTATAATGTAAATTTCATTATAACGACCAGATTTTTCCCACAAAATAGTGAAGAGACCTTCGTTCCAACAAACTGTGGGAAGGTAACTGCTTCTGCGACCTTGCTTATGACCAAAATGTACCGCGGGATTCCCCTATGTTGCCTAGCAAAATTACTGATTGATTAGTACATTGTTGTACTTCCCGAGGCACAGCGCGGTCCTGAGCACATGGTCTGAAAACATGTCTGGTCAATGGAAGCAAATCTCGTTGTCTGTGAAGGCTGAAATTGTCTCTGACTTTTGAAAAGCAGTCCCCCAGATGACTACGAATTATGAACTACAACTCATTATTTGAAGTCGGGCACATACCGTACCTTATGTTGAGCAGCTATCTGTTAGCAGCCGATCCACCACTGCCCATAACGATCCACACTTTTCTCTGCATCATTTTGAGAAGTTTACCACCCTACGTCAGACACATTTGCGAGTTTGCGAATGGTGAACGGTAACATTGGCGGGGCTTCGCTGTTATCAGAATTTTTGTTGACATCCTGTACTCTATAAAATGGAGTCACTGTGTGTTTGTTTTTAAGGTCATCGCTTGATGACCTCTGTCACGAGGAGGAGAGCTTGCAGGCAGAGTTGCAGCGTGGCAGAGAGCGTACTGCCCAGGTGAAAGAGGAGCTGGCCCAGGTACTGGAGCAACTGGGGGACGCCCGCCTGGATAGCCAGGAGAGCAAACGGCAGCGACAGCGCAAAGAGATCCTGGAAAAGATGCACAGGCTCTTCCCTGACAAAGTGGTAAGAGATGTATGATGAGGATGATATGAACTGAAAGCAAGACAGGACAAATCTGTCACGTTTTTTGTCCCAGTACGGCCGCCTGTGTGACTTGTGCAGCCCCATACACAAGAGGTATCAGCTCGCCGTCACCAAGGTGTGCGGCCGCTTCTTGAAGGCCATCGTGGTGTCGACAGAGAAGGTGGCTCAGGCCTGCATCAACTTCCTCAAGGAGGAGCGGGCCGAGCCTGAGATCTTCCTGCCCATCGACTACTTGGATGTAAGTGCTTGAATAGTACCTCTGAGCCAGGTGAATTTGTCCAGCCACCAGCGTTTTTGGGAAACACCTGGAAAGGTTATGGAAAATTCATCTGTAAATTATGTTGATTTCCTAAAGTCGGATTAATCGTTATCATGTTTGTCCTGCTGAACCCAATCGCCTTGTCGTCCTGCCCTGAACTCTGGCCCTCACCTTATAAATGATCACGTCATCAGTAATATGAATTGCAACTTGAATTTTCTTTATCTTGAATGTTACCTGTAATTATCTGCATTTTATCACCTGTACTCGTGAATTTCCTCCACCTCGTTTATTTTTTGAGACATCTTTGGAAAGCCAAAACCATAGGATGTAACGAAACGTTTTTTTTTCTTTTTTCACAGGATTCAGACCCGCTTGGTTACTAATGAAGCAATTTTTGCAAAAACATTTGTGGTTGGAACGAAAATTTAGAAAATGTGTGTCTTTTCTATCCTTCGGTAGTTCAGGAGCGACTTCCAACTGTTTTGTTGCAATCGCAGTTAAAGATGACACCCTACGAGAGCAACAACGGTTGGATGACAGTCATGATGTCAGCTGCTTTCGAGCCAGATGCACCCTGAAAAATTATGCAGAGGCCACCACTTCAAAATTTTATTTGCAGGAAAAAACATTGGCTTCTTAAAGCATGACTTGTTTGGTTGACTGCTTGTGGCATTATTAACCATCAGCTCACATTTTCAGGTGAGTCCCCTGAATGAACGATTGAGGGAGATACCGGGCGCCAGGTTGGTGGTGGATGTTGTGCTCATCAATATGTCCACAAACGTGCCACACCTGAAGAGAGTGGTGCAATTTGTGTGTGGCAACACGCTGGTGTGTGAAACCATTAAAGAGGCCAAGAGCGTCGCCTTTGATGGGGAGCGCCGCCTTAAGGTAAACAGTTTGTTCAGATGGGTGCAGGAAATGCACGCAATGGGCTTTTTAAAAGAAAATCTTAAATTGGGTGCCTTAGACCGTATCTCTGGACGGGACCCTGTTTTCAAAGTCTGGTATAATCTCCGGAGGCTCCAGTGAACTGCGCACCAAAGCTCGCTGCTGGAATGACAAGGATGTTATCAGGCTGAAGACTAAAAAAGATCAGCTGGCTGATGAGCTACAGGCAAGTGAACATACATTAGGTGTTTGATGTGCTCTTAATTCATTAAGTCGCAAATTGAGCCATGGAATGCATGGAGAAAGTTTTCCAAAAACCCTGTTAAAATTCTAATCAAAACCCGCACCTCTGCACTGGGAGGCGGACATGCTAACCAGTCAATCACCGTGCCGCCCAATTAGTTAATTACGTTTATTTAATTAGTGCCCCGCGATGCATATTATTAAATGATATGCAATATTCATTTCCTTGCTAAATAATTTGGGGACCCCCAGGCTACAGCTTCAGATCCCCGTGGGTCCTGGGACCCCAGTTTGAGAACCACTGATGGAAAGAATAATATTTGTTGTCTTGTTGTGTGTCTGTTGTGTTGCAGGAACTAATGAGGTTCAGGCGGAAGGAGTCGGACCTGAAACAGATTATTGCACAGGCTCAGGGTGCCCAGACCCGCCTGAAGTATTCAAAAAATGATCTGGATAACCTTGGGAAGAAAAGCATCCCTAAATGCCTCGGGGTAAGACGAGCTCTTGATTTCCATCAGGTACTCGGTTATTAAAAATGCTAATGCCAGGCGTTGTGGTGCGACCTGTTCCTTTTTTATGTGATTGATAGTTTGGGACATTCTTTTCATTGTTCCAAACACACATTCTTGTCACTCATTGTCATTTGCTGCCAATTGATTCCAGGATATTTCCCGTAATGAGAGTGAACTGGCAAACTTGGATGTCCAGATCCAAATGCAGCTGGAAAGTGTGCAGGCAAAGGAAGATGCCTTGAAGAACCTTAAAGGCCAGATTGAACAGGTGTCGTACCTTCAATTAAACGGAGAATCAAAGAAAGGGTCATTATCTCTTACAGTTTCAAGATATCGCATGGATTTTTTATAGTTGTTAAACTGTTTATTTAGACAGAGGCAATGGTCTTTTCTGACTTCTGTGCTGAGATCGGTGTGGACAACATCAGAGTGTTTGAGCAGGAGCAGCTGAAACATCAGGAGGAGCATGACAGGAAGTGGTATGAATAATATGAGACTGATTGGGATTTATTTTTCTCACTTCTACTGTCGTTTTTTTTTATTTTTTTAATTACCTCAGTGGGAATTTGCAATGTACTGTAAATACTTTCAGCTTGCAATTTGAGAACCAGTGCAATCGTTTGAAAGCCAAGCTGGAGTATGAACAAAGTCAACTAGAGAAGCAGAAGATGAAGCTCAGTGAAATGCAGTCCTCCATCGACCAGGAAGAAAGCAACATGGCCAAGAAGAGAAAGGTTAGCACGGATGCGCTGTCGTTAATATTTGCGACTTTTCTGTGATTATGAGGAATATAAATACATTTTACTTGACTTGACTAATACAACAATCCCAGAAACCGGCCATAAATGGCAAAAAACCTAAAGTAACCCCCCCCCCCCCCCCCCCCCCCCCCGCCCCCATGCCAAAAAAGGTTTCAGACAGGGGCGGGGTTGCCATTGGGAAGATTTTAATAGTAACCAGGGCCTGGTAAAAAAAAAAAAATGCGTTAGTTTGCTTTTGTATTGTCGATGGAGATGTTTTCAGCCTCGTATTCTGGCTCACCTTTTAGGAGGAGGAAAAGCTGCTGGTGGCCGTTGAAAAAAATGACAACAAACTGCAGGAGATGAAGAAGCAGCTGCTGGCAAACAAGAGGCAGGTAGCGTCTGCCAAAAAGGAGCTGGATGAGAAAATCCTTCTGCTCAAAGAGATTAACAGGTAAAACAAATCACTGATGAAGAAGAACAAATGCCTCCATTGCTGCTCCTTTTCTGATGTATGAAGTGTATGCTGCGTGAAATGGATTTACACGACGAAACGTTGTTTTCTCTCAGAGAGTTGGTGAAACTTCAGCGGGAGGTGATGAGTGCCGAGAGCATCCTGGAACAGAAACGTTTAGTCCGACACAACTTGCTACTGGCCTGCAAGATCGAGGGCCTGCCAATCAATTTGCTGTCAGGTGACCTGAATGACATCAGCCAAATTGAGGTAAAAAGACATCTGTACTTCCACCTTCTAATTCAATTAATTATGTGTGCAAGTGTCAATGGAGCTGATTGTATTGTATGTGGACAGATACCCTCATTATGACACAATACCCTATTTGTGCACCTAAGTACAAATTAAGTGAATGTGTTTGGTTCTCTCCAGCTAGATGAAGGGTCTCAAAGTCCTTCGACCACAATGCACATCTTTGAGAGGGAGGCCCAGCTTGTTATCGACTACTCTTGCCTGGAAGATGAGAACAGGGTGACACATTACTCTTTCATCAATGAATTTAGTATTAAGACCGGCATGCTGTGTTAACATTGTGTGTGTGTGTGTGTGTGTGTGTGTGTGTGTGTGTGTGTGTGTGTGTGTGTGTGTGTTTACAGAATGTGCCTGCAGAGGAGTTCGACAACTATCTCGAGGGGCTGAAGGAGGCCCTTCACGCCGTAGAAGAACAGCTAAAACACACAGCCACGCCCAACTTGAAAGCTGAGGAAAAGTTGAGGGAGGTGAAGGACAAGCTACAAGACGTGACAGATGGTACTTTGAGGATTTTTTAAAAATAAATACGTTAAGGTTTTGTTCTAAAACACGTGTACCGTTTATTCTGGATTCAATGACATGACAACGCATGGCTGGATCTCACTACGGAATTAGATTTTGCGCATGCCTGCTCCGCAACAGCGGCTGCGTTTGAGTGCCTTTATTTCACTCACTCACGCCATCCGCTCCGATCTTAACACAGTATTGACCTGTCAAACCACGGCGAATTGCGGCTTTTGTAGTTACAATCTCCGAGGCGATGTGCGAACCATACACCTTACCAAACTTACTACAACATACTTATTACCAACATACTTTAACAATGAATAGCATCAATGGTAAATCAGAGTTTTCTGCCTCTGATTCAGCCTTCAGAGCCAGCACCATTGCCACCAGGAAGTGCCAACAAGAGTTTGAAGAAGTCAAAGCGAAGCGCTTCCGTCTCTTCAGCCAGTGCTTCGATCACGTGTCTGCCGTCATTGACGGCATCTACAAGAGAATATGCTGCAACAAGAGCGCCCAGGTGAGAGGACCGCTTCGCGACTCCAAGGTGAGACGCCTGTCAAATGATGACATCAAGATATGAAATGTGCTTCAGGCCACTCTGTCTGCTGACAATCCGGAAGAGCCTTATCTCGGCGGCATTAACTACAGCTGCGTGGCTCCCGGGAAGCGCTTCATGTCCATGGAAAATCTATCAGGCGGGGAGAAGGCCATCGCCTCTCTGGCTTTGGTGTTTGCCATCTACAGGTAGTATCATTGACCAAAAAAAAAATTGTAAAGTGCAGTCAAAACCAGACACAGGGTTTACGAAGTTAACAGAGGTGGGCAAAGTACCACATATGGTCTGCTACGTTTTTTTAAAATCTGGCAGACAGAGCATTTACGTCATTGTTGCCCAACCTTTTTTGACTGAAGAGCTACTTTTCAAGCCAACGAACCGTCGCAATCGACCATGCATGCACGCGCATACACCACCCCTGATTTACATAATTAAATTGTTGCATTTATTTCATGTGAGGGTTTTTTTCAGGTAAATTATAATGTATGTATTCATTGTTAATGCTTTTATTGATTTATTATAAAAAAAAACGTGGGAATAAATTATTTTAACATGTATTAATTTTATTAAATTCTTAACTAATTCATTTAAAACTAATCATGATGAAAAACTAATTCCAATGATAAATAATAATAAATTTTATTGTTCACATCCATATTTTTACTTGACCTGGCCCATCTGTCTTTTAAAAATCAACTGCGCTCTTGAGGTCAACAGTTTTTGCCCACCCCTGTTCTAAAATAAGACTTATGGGGGGGAAAAAATCTACTTCTCTCCATAGTTACCGTCCTGCTCCCTTTTTGGTTTTGGACGAGGTGGACGCTGCCCTTGACAACTCCAACATCGGGAAGGTAAGATTCCTGACATTCAGCGAGCAAATTGTTTGGAAGATGACATAATTGCACTGAACATATCACAAGTAGGGATGTTTCCATCCTTTCGTTTTCTCTAGCACGTATCCTCAATAGAGTCATAAGTGAGCTGGAGCCGATCTTTAGGCGAGGGGCGAGTGCACCCTGGACTGGTTGCCAGAGTCACAGCTTAAACGCAATTCACTCTGCACACCCAGTATTTCATGGGACCAATTTTACTCCCAAGTCAAGGCGTCACTTTATATGATTTGGTGCCAAATCATATAACGCCAAAAACCACTCGTAAAATCATGTGACGTCCATTTTGTGCTTCCAGGTGACTAACTTCCTGCGGGAGGAATCCAGAAAGAAAATGCAGGTCATCGTCATCTCCCTGAAGGATGATTTTTTCTCCAAGGCTGACACCCTGTTGGGCATTTACCCGAATGTAAGAATGTGATGTTAAACCAGGAATTGGTAAACTTGTGCCCAAGGCCACATTTCATTTTTTTACATGGAGCGGTAGGCCTGGTTATTTGCAGATGAGATGACAAAAAAAGGTCAAATGTGAACGTAAAATCTTTAAAACACTTGTAATATTGATTATACATCATTTTAATTTTCTGATTTATTTGATTCTGGGTGGCACTGTGGTTGACTGGTTAGCTCCAGCCTTCCTGTGTGGACTTTGCGTGTTCTCCCTGTGCCTGCGTGGCTTTTCGCCGGGTACTCCGGTTTCCTCCCAGATTCTAAAAACATGCGTGGCAGGTCAATGTGACACTCTAAATGGTCCCTAGGGGTGATTGTGAGTGTGAATGATTGTTCGTCTGTGTGAGACATTCAAATAGCTGGCAATCAATTCAGATTGTACCCCTACAAATACAAGACTTGGAAATGTAACTCCTCAGTGGGCTGAATGAAAGGACTGAACGGGTCATACATTGCCCGCTCCTGCATTTCCCACTTGACTCGTTTATTAGGATCAAGATGCCATGTTTTTTGCTTGTTTTTCCCCCAGTTTGATGGCTGTATGTTTAGTCAGATCCTGAC
Organism: Hippocampus guttulatus; assembly: GCF_054856545.1. Classification (NCBI taxonomy): domain Eukaryota; kingdom Metazoa; phylum Chordata; class Actinopteri; order Syngnathiformes; family Syngnathidae; genus Hippocampus; species Hippocampus guttulatus. The sequence continues at coordinate 21,968,770 of NC_141264.1, read as the reverse complement.
GTTGGACCTGCGTGCGTTCCCTATTCTGGAGGACGACAATGGAAGACCTACGAGGATCAGAGCCAGAGCAAAGTAGCTCTACATCACGTTCATTGGTTTCATTGTTTTATTGAAGTCATTTTCGCTGAAAAAGAAAGAGTTCCTCCTCCGTTAGATTTCCTTGCAAGTTTGGTGTTTAACTGTCCCTGTTTTAGAAACAGAAGGGTTTGATATTCCAAATGCGTTCTCTTTGAAATGTGTGTTAATGTGCTCCGAGCTTCAGTGTGTTTTAATGACTTCAGGCCCCTTGAGCTATTGGTACTTAATGAATTCACCTGTTTTTAAAAATTCGCCCGTTTCCACCGTGTGTTTTAGCTTCAGTTGGCCTCACGGGGGCGTAAGCGGCCTTTTCAGCCGGTTGACCACTTAACACAAAAAGGTCTCAGATCTTTGTAACGTTCTGCAGTTTGTACCCAGTGCTAATTATTACGTTTCTGTTCCTTTACAGTCTATAAATAATTTGTTTAACCACTATGTTGTCTTACCTGTTGCCAATTTGCCGCTCCTTACGTCATCCACCACGTGACCAATATTTACGGAAGTGGCGTCTCTCAGCTTCAAATGGCTTCCACCTTTAAATGTCACGCTAAAGAGCGAATAAGCTAAATTGTTACCTAAACAAGAAGCTACACACAACCGGACTGTGCGCAAGGTTGTATATTGCCAGAAAATGTTAGGGTAGATGAGATAGTAACCGCCTAGCTTCGTTGGTAATTACTAGCAAACAGCTAGTTTGAGTTTCATTGCCTGCGGAACTTGTCAGTCAGGCAATAATATTCATGTAGTTAACAAGGTGTTTCACGGTTTCGGTAAATCAGTCGGTGGTGTTTCGTTTGTCGAACATTTGCGGGGTTAACCTGATTGACCGATAACCTTAGCTGGTTGATTTGCATCATGGGCGCCGAGCAGAGCGGAGATGCGGAGCACAAACACTCCGACTACAGTTCCACAGGTGAGCATGTTTTTCGCTTCTTTTTCACGCTCCTTATTAGTAAGATGGTGTTTGTATTGCCATTGTTTTGCCCTTGCTCCCATAATCCATTTCTCTATTGCTCCAGAGTCCTATTCCTGACGTTCACTAGTCAAGAGTAGACCTTTCCTTTCGTTTTGTCACGACTCCTTTCGTTCTCTTCACATTTTCTCTTTCCTTTGTCCTATGTTATTTTGTTAATCTCCCTAGCTCACAATTGCGTTGAAATGTTGACGTGGCATATTCGAGAAATGAAAACTGTTGAAACAAATCTTATATATCGCTTAAATCTTAAGTGATTCACTCGCCTGCCTTCTATACAGACAGCGTAAGTTCAATTCCTATAGTTCTCCCTTTACAGTATTGCATAGCCTGTGAGTGCCTGAAAGACCGGAATGGATACTTGACTGCGCCCGAACGATCATAAGTATTTCTGACTGAATAATAATCTTGACTGTGTATCTAAACCGTTTTATTATTCATTTGGACAGTTGTGGAATGATGGTAAAAGATAAAATTGTACGGAAACTAAAACAAACCATACTCTAATAAACTTGCACTAAAATGTAGTCAAATTAACTGGAGGAAAAAAAGCCCAAACGAAATAAAAAACAACTATAATGACTACTTCAAAACTCTTAGAACCAGGGTCGCCGCCCGTCCATTTCAATGCCACTTCAAATGCGACTTAAATTGTGTATTGGTGGGTAATAAATGGAACACTTGTCTTTGCAGTGGTTCCCTCTCCCGCCAAGCAGAAGGCGAAGATGGATGACATTGTGGTGGTGACTCAGGGGACTCAGTCCATGAGGAACATCCACAGTGACCCTGATGTCATTAAACTCCAAGAGATCCCTACCTTCCAGCCCCTCTTGAAAGGTACAATGCGTCTTTATTTATTGTCTGCCTTTTGAAGATTCAGGCTTGTAGAGCAGCCCTTGTTGCCCGTTCCAATACTTAAGTTCACAAAACATGAGAAGATGATCAGTTTTGCCAACGACGACCAGAGCAGCTCCATGTGCCAGCTCCATGCTGGAATATCGTAGCAGCGTGAGCCGTACGTCAATCAATTACACGAGTTGACCCTGGTTTTGTTGTTTTGACACATTCCTTGTTTCCTCGACAGGGGTGCTGAGCGGTCAGACGTCCCCCAGCAGCGTGTGTCTGGAGAGACTGGATTCCGTGCAGGTGCTCCAGCTGTGCACCCGCTACCAGGACCACCTGCACCAGTGCGCCGAGGCCGTCTCCTTTGACCAGAATGCCTTAGTCAAGCGCATCAAAGAGGTGAGCTGCACCGACATAGTCGAACTACAAAATCCTAAATAGAATGCTCACATCAAGATGTAACGTCTGAAATGTCCACAATAGCATCAACTCATGTCCTTACTTCATAATATTGCTTAATCGATGATACTTTTATTTGTGCAGCACTTTTCCGATATCAAATCGCTATTTACAGGGCATAGGGACTTGCCTGGGCAGCAAATAGCAGAACTGTGCAGATCATTGGTACCCACTGACATGCGGAAGTGTGCATGTACATACACTTGTGGTAAAGACACTTCTACGAACAAACCAGGCTGGACTTCGACATACTTGGCTCGCACCAGTTAATACTTTCGGCCACCATTTGTGTCAGTGCGTATGTAGAGTGCGATGTTGTGCTTTAACGTGCTCGCATATCTCCACGTTTTCTAAATTGCGGTTGTACTCCAGATGGACCTCTCGGTGGAGACCCTGTTCAGCATCATGCAGGAGCGCCAGAAGCGCTACGCCAAGTACGCGGAGCAGATCCAGAAGGTCAACGAGATGTCTATGATCCTGCGCCGCATCCAGATGGGCATCGACCAGACGGTGCCGCTGATGGAGCGCCTCAACAACATGCTGCCGGAAAACGAGCGCCTGGAGCCCTTCAGCATGCGGCCCGATGCAGACTCGGGCACCAAGTAAGCCACTCGCTAGGAGCCCTGAAATCTGAGGTGAAGGTCGCTTCTGTCTTTTCCTATTTTTGATTTGTATATGGAGCTTCCATCTGGGAGAATTTGATTCTCCTGAAACTTAATCTTGGAAGTATGAGACATGAATGATAATGAGATCTGGATGCCTCACGGTCCTGAGAAACTGGAATTTAAGGGATTTAAAAGCCGTATAATCTTGGAGAAATCACGCACCTGATACACCCAGTGCGGACCTGATAGATTTTCTCTCCACGGGCTTCCTACTCTTCCATTTTGGGACATTGACTCAAGAATAACGGAAGGAGCTTGGACAAACATGACCATGTTAATTTATTTGTTGTTCAACAATGTTTTGAAATGACCACTGCAGACCTGCCAATGATCTTTTATGAAGCCTCTTTCACGCAAAGATCCCCACTCCATCTAACACTGCTCAGATTTAGTCATCTTGTGCTCAATGCCATTAAAAGCGTGGTCGACATTTAGCCGCGCCGCCATCACATTACAGATGACAAAAGAATGGAATGCAAATATGTTGAAAGGCTGTATTTAAAAAAACCCAATAAAGTTGCCAAAGGAAGTCTTAAGTATTTTTGAATTCAATATTTCAATGTACTACTCCCGGGTGGCCACGGTGCACGCACCAGTAGGAGCTGCGCAATCATAATGAATTACTGTAGTCATGATGCATCAACTGTTGAATTGTTTACATTCTCAATAATAACGTAACAACTATGTTGCTATAAAGTTCAGTGTTATGGAAAAATCAAACTTTATTTGGGAAGGCCGGAACGGAATAATGGCATTTGCATTAAGTTCAATGGGAAAAGATGATTTGACATATGAGCAATGATGTGGAGTCACAGAACAAATTTGAACTTCTTTTCCAAGGCACCATTGTATACTTTTTTTTTGGTTGTTGTTGTTTTCGGAGGTGACTGCTGTTCGAATTTTCCGATATGGGGTATATGCACTGGCTTAATGAAATTGCGTTCGGGTGCCCGAGCTACACATAGTGCAGCATGTTGATGAACGGACAGAGAATGTTCACTTCTAATATAAAGACATGTCCATTGCATGGAGTGACCCCAAGTGTAGACAAAGCATATTATTTAAAAAAAAAAAAAGGTAGTTTACAGTCAATTTTGCCCGAATTGTCATCTTATACATCAAATGAACAAACAGCTTATTTTTTCCGTGTTTTTTAGAAGCTCTGCGAGGCGTTGTGGCAGCGCGGTTTGCGCTTATCGGGCTCAAAGCTGGTGTGAATGAGGATTTAAAGGATTTATCTTGGGCTCTGATGGTGAGCGACGCGTGGTATTTTGAAGCTGGTGTGCTTCCATTTGAGAAGGTTTTGTGTGGTGTCAGTCTAAGCTGCAACTTTGCCTGTGTCATTTGGAGAGAAAAAAGGTTTTAAAGGCCTTGAATGGAGCGGGGCTTGTTTGAAGGTTACGCAAAAAAAATAAAATAAAAAATGTCGCAACCATGCCTTGGCTATTAACAGAAGGATGTGACACAATCTGCCGGTGGAGCAATTCTGTGTGAAATGAAAGAAATCCAATTTCCCCCTTTTTAAACGTCTCATTTGAATGGAAATCAAAATGGCGGGTGTCCCCATTCCTGGATGTGCTGCTCGACTTTCAGCTCCTCCTTCGCCGAGCATCAATTGACTTGTTTGATTGCACCGAAGTTCACATGCCGAGCTTTTTGGAAAACGGCAGCACGTTGCAACGCAAGTCACCTCTCGTGAATATAAGACGACCCCCATTTTTTCAGTCTTATTTCAATGCAAAATACACCGTCTTATATTCGGGCCAATACTGTATTTCCCCCCCCCCTTTGCTTTGTCTCTGTCTGTCAGACTGTATTACTGCTCTCGGTGGCCAATCTGATGACTGTAATTTTTTCCACTATTTGTTTTTACTGTTTAAAAAAATTTTTTTTTGGTAGAGCAAAATTTTCCTTTGAAGACATTCGAGGTACCACCAGAGCAGAGTCCTTCTGATTTGGTTTTAAGCTCCCCTTTTGACTTGACATAAATGATCAGTAACATTGTTTCATCAGAAAACTTTTATTAGTCCTACAAGTTTTGAAATTTGCTTTATATTATTCAGATTCAATTTTATTGTTGGTACAAGTATTATACAAGCAGCCGCCATGGCGACAAAACAGCAAGAAGAGCACAAACAATCAGTGTCATTCTTATGCAAATGAGCACCCATATTCACGCACGCCCTCCTCTCAGCATGCTGCAATTTTCCGTCACTCTTTGAGTCTGCTGACAATAATGACAAGTGGTTTCCTCTCTCGTTGATTAACGGGCAAGAGGCTGTCGAGATGCTTTGTCACGCACTCGTGTTGAATCGGACGAGAATTTAAGCAAATGGTCATTTGCGGTCTCCAAAACAGATCAACCATTCAAACAACAATGCGGCTCCTTTACTAAGCTTTTTCTTCTTCGTATTCTAGAAGCAAGCATGCTAACCACCAATCAGTACACTGGGACACCGGGAGTTGAAAGTTGGCATTGGGGAAAAAAAATGTGGGTGCTGATACTTGTATTAGCCAGGCTAAGCGAAGGAATGTCATGACTTGAATTTGAGAGGGTGCGACCTCGCGCCGTCCTGCCGCCAGGCCGCTCCTGGTTAGCATGCAAGTGAGCGGCGGCGGCAGCGTGGTGCATCCGCATGCAAACTTCCAGATTAACGCCTATGAAATATTAACCGCTCGCATTGTCGGAATTTAAAAAAAGAAAAAAACCACAAATCACCTCTCGAGTCGTTTGCGAAGGCCGCCACAGCTGCCATTTTTTGTCCATCATGATCAATATAGGGTACAAATGTTTGAAATTGAAATTTTAATTTTGGAAATGAAAAAATAACTAAATAAATCTGAGGTTATAGCCTTATACCACCCAGACGTACCTTACGGTAAAAAAATGATTTGATCATTCGTCACTGTTTAAATTGTAATTTGTTTGATCCACGGCAACTTTCATGTTTGCTGCTCAATCAAGCCTTTCTTGTCGCCGTTTGTGCTTGTTGATGTCATCAAGGCACGAGGTAGCTCCGTTCCATTTTCTATTTACATTCACTCCTTTCACACTGTGCACTGCTGACGCTTGTTCCTCTTGTTCAGCGCCGCGCGAGCCGTCACGATCCCAACGCGAAGCCGCTTGTGTTTGCGCGGGCTTGCTGTCGTCTTCATCAGCGCCGCGCGCTTGCATGCTGTCTGTCAACCGTCGCGCTTATTAAGAGACACGTCTCCGCCAGGAAAAACTTGCGCTTCGCAAAGTGCTTTTTTTTTTCTTCTTTCTTTTTAATCAGGCAATTTCCTACTGATTCAGGACAGCGACGACAAGGCTCCGGGAAGGGGGGGGGGGCACCGCAGGCACCGTATTGTGTGTTCCCGCTCGATGACATGTTTTCATCGGTGATGGCGTTTTACTTCATTTGAGATCCATTGCAGAATGTGAAACTCATTTCCGCACTTCAAACGTTACAATGTGACTTCAAACATAGCCGGGACAGCGAGGAAACATAGAAGAAGCCATTTACGGGGGAAGAAAATGGTTTTGCAATGAGTACAACCTGGCAACGGTCCCTCGCGCCCACTTTTTCATCATCAATCCTTGAAATGGCCAAAATGTGTTGTCATGCGCCGCTCATCGATGGGAGAGGTCAAAAGCTTCCCAATTTAGCGTAGCCTATCTGTCTTGGATACCTGCTTTCCCATTTAGGCCCATTTGGGCAAATTCTCTGTGGGTTAGCACCGAGATTCATTCCGAACGACCATTTCAAAGGAAAACTCGCCCATTTTCCTGTTAAGTTTCGAGGCCGGGTCCTTGAGACGTTTTCGTGCGTTCTATTATGCGAAACACGTCCACCCAGTTTCATTTTGATCACTGAAACTGGCATCTGGGGCTGTTTTTTTTCTCCTTACTTTACTGAGAGCAAAATGGCTGCTTCAAACCAAAATGACCGCTCCTCCTGTCCAGTTTCCGCAATGGGTCCTTGAGACTTTGTCGTTATGACAACACATCCAATCCATTTTGTGTCCATCAATGAAACCTGTGTCTGGGGCGCTTTTTATTTTTCCTTTTTCCTTCCAAGGTGATCTGGCTGAGTGTACAATGGCTACTTCAAGTCAAGTCAACAGTATTTATAGAGCACTTTCAAACAGCCATCGCTGCATACAAAGTGCTGTACATGGAGCAATTTAACATGCACAATAAACAGTAAGACAAATCGGTAATAAAGGCGGTAGAAAGCACCAAACAGTAAAACCAAGAACAAATCTAAGTCATGCTGAGTCGAATGCCAAAGAATACAAGTGAGTTTTGAAGATGGGCGGCGAGGAGGCTTGCCGAATGTTCAGTGGGAGGTCATTCCAGAGAGAGGGACCAGCAACAGAAAAGGCTCGATCCCCTCTGAGCCTCAGTTTAGTTCTTGGTACTTCTAATAAGGTCTGGTCCACAGACCTGAGGCGCCGGGCAGGTGTGTAGGGGCGGATGATCTCAGAGAGGTAAGGTGGCGCGAGATTATTCAGAGATTTGAAAACAAATAAGAGGATCTTGAAAATAACTCTAAAATGAATGGGGAGCCAGTGAAGGGATGCCAGAGTAGGAGTTATGTGCTCCCTCTTACGAGTACCAGTCAAGAGGCGAGCGGCGGCATTCTGGACCAGCTGAAGGCGCTTAATGGAGGACTGGCTGACTCCAAAGTAAAGGGCATTGCAGTAATCGAGCCGGGATGTGACAAAGGCATGAATTACCGTCTCAAAGTGTTCATGTGAGAGGAGAGGTTTTATTTTGGCCAGCTGTCTAAGGTGAAAGAAGCTGGATTTAACAACGGCACCAATTTGCCGATCGAGTTTGAAATCACTGTCCAGTTTAAGGCCCAAGTTTGAGACTGTTGACTTAAGATAAGGAGACAGGGGACCCAAGTCTACAGGATGGAATGTACAAGGGCCACTGGGACCAAACAATATCACCTCTGTCTTCTTTTCATTGAATCTCAAGAAATTTTGTGCCATCCAGGTTTTGATTTCTTCCAGACAGGATAGGAGTGGTCTTAATGAGAAGGCCTTTGGTCTTAATGGAAGTCTCGGGCGGTCCTGATGGTGCGGCGGCATGTCAGCTCTCACCCGACGAACAGGAGAAGCGCACGAAAGGCATTAAGACTTCCAACCAAAACACCTGACTTCTTGTTCAATTGCTGGCATGGGTCCTTGACACTTTTTTACGGCTTCTATTGTGGACACATCCGGCCAATTTAGTGGTGATCGGTGACCCTGGTGTCAGGAACGAATTATTTCTAACATACCAAGGGCCAAAACTGAATCCTGCATGGGATGTGGACGTGGATGGCTAAAATACATACAGTTTTGATACACACAGGAAACACCCGGAGAAAAGCCATGCCGACACGAGGAAACTCCACACAGCCGGAATCGAACTCTGCACCTCTGCGCTTTTAGGCAAACGTGCTAACCAGTCGACCACCAATGCCGCCAGCCTGGGAGTCGATGCCAAAATGTATATCTACATATATATTACGATTGGCGACGCTAACGTACTGGAAGTAATGTAAAATGTATTTTGGCAAACGACGAAACAAAGTAACGGATCTGATCTGAATTGGAGGAACGTTGAGGGGCAAGATGGAGGGGAGGTGTCATGCTAAGTCATTGTGGATGCACAGCTGCTGTGTGATGCAACGCGCACGCGCGCGCACACACACACACACACACACACACACATATAAACAGCAGGAGATGAGCCAATGAGGCATTTGGTGCAGACACACTGTGTTTGTGACACCTTGTGAGAGAGAGAGAGAGAGAGAGAGATGAAAGCCGAGGATGGAGAGAGGGAGGAAGATGATTAGGACGAGCAGATGTAGCTGCAGCGCAGCCAGACAGGAGAGCTTCACTTTCCCCTTCGCCCACCCTCCTCCTCCTCCTCCTCATCTTCCTCTTGCCCGTCGTGAGTCACGGACATCATTTCAGGTGAGACCACCCCTTTTTATCGGCGCCCCTCCTCTTCCGCCAACTTCCATCTGACTTGCTCTCACTTCTTCAGCCTCCACGTCGGCGGAGAGGAAAAGATTAATCGCGCTTTCGTGCGCTTCTCCTGTTCGTCGGGTGAGAGCTGACATGCCGCCGCACCATCAGGACCGCCCGAGAGCATCCTCATCCGCATCTTGATTGACAGCCAAGCATCATTACTCGGCTTTTACCGGTGCGTTGCGGGGATTGCCGTGAGTTACTGCCGACTCTTACGGTGTGTGTGTGTGTGTGTGTGTGTGTGTGTGTGTGTGTGTGTGTGTGTATTGGAGCCAATTTTGCGCCGAATACCATCACGTGTTATCAGCCATGTTTTTACCAGGTGTTTCCACCAGACGTGGGAGCAAGTCAGTAAGTTTTGAGTCTTGCAAAGGCACTTGTATCAGGCACTGGTTCATGTTTGACCAGCTATCAGTTAGCTGAACTTTAAAGTTTGTTTGCGAGTAAGTTGCTTTTTCTCCTTTTCTTGAAATTTAGAGACCCTGTGAAGCAACAATAAATGTCTTGTGAGTTTGCCACGACATATAAAAAGGATGCTGTGAAAATTGGATGATATCACCAAAAAAGTATGTCGTACATAAAATAAGATTTCAAAAAAAATTTAACTCAAGCCCTTGTCTCTGCTCTGAAAACGGTGAAGGCATGTCCACTGAATGGCGGAAATGGGATTTGTCGTTCTTGGGAGAGAACACTGAGAAATTGTGCACATAAAATCCATTCAAACTGCACAGATGTACTCCATCTACTTACGCGGCCATATTGAACATGTTTGCCACCTTTGCATTTTTTTTTTTTTTTTTTTTGCAAGTCAGTAGGATTCTTGTTTTGACATCAAATATTTCTCAACTTGATTCATAGGAATCTGGCCAACCCTATTGTAATTGTTTCAAAATGCTGAAAAATGAAATATTTTCATCCTCATGTCAGATTCACTTTGTGGAGAAAAAGAAACAAAGAGATGTGGAAAAATGGAGATAAACCCACTTTTTTTTCTTTTTTATTATTTTTTATATTATGATTATTTCGTTGTCAAGGAGGCCGAGATCTGATATAAGATAAGATAAGAAAACCTTTATTTGTCTCACAATGGAGACCGTCGCAATTTACAGCAGCAAAATTATGACATGGACAAAGTAGAAGACAAAAAATCTAAATAAATATAAATATGAAATATAAATATAAGCATATTAAAAATGGGTGAGTGGGGGGTGAGTCCAGGTTTTCAGGACCAATTTAAATGACATTTAAAGTCAATGTTCATTTTCAGTGAAATGTTGGTCTGGAATTTAAAAGACAAAACTTTGTTGAAATGTTTTCAAGCAACTGTGTATTGATTTTTTTTTTTTAATCTTAAACAATCGACCATGTTTTAAAATTTACGAAAAGTTTTGGAGCTCTGAGGATCATTAGCATGTCCTAAAAAGCGAAATAAAAACTGAAACGAGCAAATAGCTTCCCGTAGTTTTCTCCGCTATTTTCAAAATCACTTTAAATGTTCAACTTTGTTTTAATTTCAAACAAAACCAATTTTGCAGAGTCCCCCAGAATCAGCAGCATCACTTCATAAAGTCAACCGCAAATTCAATTGAAACAGTTTGCTGAAGTGAACCGTTTTAAATTGAACTCTTATAGGCTGGCGGACGGATTAAAATAAAAAAGAAATCAATCTTTCGTTTTTCTTGCTGCCCTCAGTCTCCTCTTGAAAGCAATTGGTAAATGCAGCACGTCCCACCGTTGCGAATAACGCGGTCGGCGCGCTGTGAGTTGACAGGTTTCAATTCAAAAGACGGAAGAATCGTGTGTGTACGGTGTCGGGATGTGCAGGGCAAAGGAGGTTTGCGTGTGTCTGGTGCAGTATTACACTCCACAGTCTCGTGTTGCAGCTCTCCTTTTTTCTTGTTGCCCTCAGTCTCATCTTAGATAAAAATGATGGCATTCAATGCCTCTGGCAGTTTTGTATTTCAAAAGATGGTGTCCGTACGTGCGCGCGCGAGTGTGTGCGGACGTGCTTGCCCATGTGAGATGAGCATTTATCCCATCAGTTGCATGTCGTGTTGTAATCTTCTTATAACGCGCAGCGGGGGAAAAAAAAAAGAAGCAGCAAAAAGCCGCTTTTGATTCGCATTTGGCATCTTTAATCCCCCCCCCCCACCCCCTCTCACCGCAAATCCCCTCAGAGATGATTTTTGTCAAGAATGTTCATCTGAAAATATGAGCATTGCATGCGCGTAAACATGCTGGTATTCGCCGTATGTCTATAAGAAATCTCTTTTTTTCATAAAGCAAAGACAAGTCATCGCTTTCAGTGTTTGGCCTTGTTATACATTTTTAAATCCCATCCTCGTTTTTAGCTGTATTAATCTGTGCGGATCTGCAAGATCAAAGGCACTGGGTTTATTAATTTTAATAATCCACTTGAATAATCCAATTCTATCTCAACTACAAACTCGGCAACCCTCCTGATTTTTTCCCGTATTTTATTATTTTTTTTAGCTGTGAGTGTTTTTACCGAATTGATACTACTATTGAACTGCGTTGGAGTTGAAATCTATTGATGACAAGCCAGGAGGGTGCAGTTAAGTGTCAAAACCGTTTTTCAATGTAAATTAGTAGAAATGTTATAAAAACATTCCTGGCTGTCTTTTTTTTTTTTTTTTTCCAAATATGGTGTTCCTATTTTGCATTTCACATATCATGTGGGCTGGAACAAAAAAACGCACTTCGGCGGGGTTCTTAATGGAGCCGTTCTTTCACAGATAATCAAAACAGATAACCTGTGAGTATTGTCATGTTGTCTGTCTGCATGTGTTGCTCCACCATTTGTGTTAAATTATCAGTGGCTTATAGAATCGTCAATACCAACTTTCGATGCTCATCGTTAGTCGCTCAGAGGTGTTTTTACGTCATTATGTAGGGGGTTTTAAACTAGCGGGACATTCTTCAGGCACAGTTCGGCTGTTTTAAATCGATGTGTCATTCTCTTTGTTAAATGTGTAGATTGACAGTAAGCTTCAACTGGGAGTGGCATTAAAAAGCTTGATGCCTCGTTTTTTTTAAAGATTTATTTGTTTGCGGCGTGCCAAACTGCTGCTCGTTGAAGCGAGTTGAGTTCACTGTTGCCGCACGGCGCTCGTATCTCAAGTTTGCATTCTCAAAAACGTGTTAATTGGGCCACTCATATTTCAAGGCACCACTAATTTAAAAAAAAAGAAATCTGAACATTTCAGTGGCAACAAAATTCAGGAATATTATGTCAATTTAAAAAAAGTGTGCCGTGACGATTGATTTGTGCTGTTTTTGCCGTCTGACATAGGTACTCAAGTTAATTTCTCCAGGTTCATTTTCCTTTGAACTATCTTGCCAAGGCAAAGCAGCTTTATTTATACTGCGCATTTCATACACAAGGTAACTGCGTGATTCACATAGTTACAAAAGAGCATTGAAAGACAATAAATAAGGCATTAAAAAAAACTAAATAGAAAAATAAAAAATACCTTACTAAAACTATTAAGAGAACTTACAGTACAAGAACATAATTTTGGGGGAAAAAAAGATAAGAGAATTCCTCAAAAAGACCTTAATCATAGCTACTGAAATAAAAAATCATCGTTCTTAACCTGGATTTCAAAAAACGTAAACTCCTTTTGGCAGTTTATTCCATTTGTGTGCAGCATAACCGCTAAATGCTGATGCACCATGTTTGCTTTAAATGCAAGACTCCGCTAATCGACCATGACTCACGAAGTCCACTGACCTCTTGACCGTCCTGGATTTATATTCCATCATTATGTCTATATATCTATAAATGTTATTTATTTATTTATTTATTGAGGCGCGGGGGGGGGGGCTCTTTTTGTCACATTCCGTCATTCCAAAGAATCTTGTTCCTTTTCGAAACATATCATAAATGCTTCAGGTCGCTGAGTTGTTGTCAAGCAGGAGGTGTCATTCCCCAAATGTGAGCGAGATGGAGAGCTCTTCCATTACCGGGCTTGTCGCCATGGAGACCACCATCTTCCCTCGCATCTTATTCTCACTTTTCCCGTTGTAAAGCTCCCAAAGTAGCAATCACACTTCCTTTTTTTTTTTTTTTAACTGCTATCAGCTTCAACCCCCTACTTTTCATGTCTCATATATTTCCCTGTCCTACCCTTTCTTGCTTCCATTCGCGTACATTGTCATCTGTCCTCAATGGCAAACAGCCGAATGTCACTTTGGCGTCAAACCGCCTCGCCGCACTCATGGATGATCGGCATGTCCCAGGTGATGTCATATGCAGCAGCAGTGATGGACCATTAAGCGGCTCTCCTAAAATAAAATATCTTTATTATGGTCTCTTTGCCAGACAAAGAAGCTCCTCCTCCATCTCCTCATGAATTATTCATTCAAATACAGCAGTTGCCCCCATGAATGCATGCGGACAACACGTTTTCATTTTTCCGTGCGACACGTGAATTGGACAAAAAAAAAAAGGGGGCGAGGCGCAAACTGGAAAATGTTACATTTTGCTGTTGGTTTTTAGACAAAATACACAGTACAGATCCAGATAAAGGTGGTACATTTATTTTGAATTATCACTTCAGGATAGTGAGCAGTTATCTTTCAGTGGTAGTTAGTAAGTTTGTTGATTGGTTGGTTGGTTGATTTGTTGTTTCGATAATTTGTCTAGTTGGCTGGTTGCTAACAGAATTGAACCAAAGTTAGGCCAGATTAACCCAAGAAATAATCTGCTGCGAGTATGTTAGTTACTTAATGAGTTAATTTGTTCGTTAGTATGGGGAATTGCATCAAAATTAGGCCGGGCGAAAACAAAGCTACCGTTCGTCGGTTAGTTAGCAGCTAACTAGCTGGCTTGATTTACGCAAAACAAATGTTAGCGATTGGGTGACAGGGGATATTTTTTCTTTTTCGTTGTCACCACAGTGAAATGATTTTTTTAATTGTCTTTCGTTACTTACTCACTCAGTGACAGAATGATGCCAAAATGGCACCCAAAATATGAAGCAGTTGGATCTTTGGCCGGTTCATTTTTTTTTCCCACTGTTTGGCCATCGGAGCCCAAGTGTGGAAATGAGTAACATGCATTTTTAAAGACGTATACTCCCTCCTGCATCGGCCGGACCCGAGTAATTGCTGGAAGGGGAGAAACTAACTGCGTGCTCCCCTCTACTACTCCTCCTTCCCCTCCGCCACCATTTGATGAATAAGTAAACACGTACAAGCCAGCAGTTGCTTTAAAAGTCTCCGAGTGGGAGGGCCAGCAACCGGCTGTTTACTCGTTGATGATTGCACACACACACACACACACACACACACACACACACACACACACACATTGCATGGAGATGCTTTGTCAGCGCTCACGCATTTTTGCATTTCAAAAGGAACATATTGATGCGGAATGTAACCAAAACGTGCTTTAATGTCTCCGATTTCTTTCTAAAAATTGCAAATTAGACCAGTGGTAGAAAATGTATGGCCATTTTAATTCTTTATTCCGGCCCACTGAGCATTTATATTGTCAAGAGTCCCAATTTTTTTTTCATTTTTATCTTTGTCGAGATGTTTTCAATTCATTCAGATGGTGCCAGTGTACCAAATCAATTGGTTAGCGTGTCTGCCCGATGAGGGTGTGAGGAGTAGCAGAGGAGTATTCAGCATCCAAAGATGCAAAGTCTAGCAGAATTTTGATGCATTACTCAAAGGGTACAGCTCCTCCTCCCGTTGAAGGCTCTTGAGTGTTAAATTTCTGGCAAAATGGAGGTAAAACAGTCCCCAAAAAACTGTTTTGGGGTCATGATGTCATTACATAAGAAATTATGGACAGTATCTGGAAAGCCCTCATTGAAACCTTTAATCTTACATACTGTAGTTCAGGGGTGCCCAAGTCCAGTCCTCGAGAGCCTTGAGGCACCCCTGCTATAGTTTTTCCAGTTATTTTGTCGATAAGCTCGTGGGGAGGGGCAATGACCAGGCTGAGCCAGTTTTGTATTAAGATTTAGAATTCACACACAAGACTTTTACAGTTCACTGGAGTTCATTGCACAGGAGTCTCGCCACAACGATCATGTCGTCTTGCGGGATCCGTCCCTCAGTGTGGGGGGGAACGCCCCTCAATTCTATCGAGAGCAATGGCGCTGACTTTAGGTGTTGGAATAAAATGGCTCATTATCTTCCAGGGAGATATCCGACGCCTTGCTTAGCTGCAACCTTTGACAGTACAAAGTAAGACCATGATCGCACACTAGAATTTTTGGTAAGGTTCCGCCCCTTGGAGCCAATTTCAGTTAGCAACCTTTGCTCGAAATGTCTATCATGAGTAGACCCACCAAAAAGTCTGAAGAAGCAATACCCCAAAAAGATGCGGGAAATCTGCCGTTTTGGTTTCAAGTGGACTTTATAGACTCGTGATAGCGATTTTCAATGGACATACAAAGAGGAGCTTTTTCTTGAAAAGTTTTAGTTTTTTCCCCCAATTGCTAACATATTAAAGCACATTTACAAGACTAGAAAGATGGATGATGGTAAATTGAGAAAAAAGCAACAACTCAACAGTGACTTTTCGTCATTGCCCGTGGGCGGAGTTTGTTGAATCGCCAGGAAACAAACCATGCGGCAGCACGAGGCCAAACTTGTGTGTGATGCTCACGCCCCGAGGACTACACTTTTCGAACATAGTCATGCACAATCTTATTACGGCGCCGAGTCATGTGGCACGCATGAAACCAGACTCATTGTTGTCTCCGCATCTTGCCGTGCAACGCGGCTGTGGCAGTCACATTGTACTCCATATTCGCAATTGTACATATTCACTGTAGCGGTTGTACAAACATACAAACGGCTGCGGTGAGATGCTCGCCAAAGCAGCCAAAGGCCATCAGAGCGAGGACGCTACATTTTAAACAGCAGCCTCGCCGCACTCGACGGGGAAAATGGGTCACGTTTGTTTCCTGACACGTTTGTGAAACCGACTGGTGTGGAAGCGTGAATTGTGAACGTGCTGTTCTGACACCATTCGTGGCTCACGTGCACCTCGCGCATCTTCTTTTTTTTTTTTTTTTTTTTATGTTGTTAACTGTCATCCATCCGTACATCCTTTTTATAGCGCTTATCCTCATTAGGGTCGCCTGTGAGCCGTAGCCTATTCCAAGCTGACTTTGGGCGAGAGGCGGGGTATACCGGTACAACTTTGAGTGTTCGATCAACCTGTCATGCATGTTTTTGGAATGTGGGAGGAAACCGGAGTACCCGGAGAAAATCCACGCAGGCCCGAACATGTAAAACTCCACACAGGGACCGGAGCTGGAATTGAACCCGGTACCTCTGCACTGTGAGGTTGACCACCGGACCACCTAAACTCAAACAAAGCATTAAAAAAAATAAAAAACCAACCTGCCCAAAAAATGAAATACAAGTAACCGAATGTAAAAAAGTCTCGATTAAACACAAACTTTACTATCATGAAAAATCCCAAACTATTATAACCGTGCTCGTGACCAGTCCATATATGTGCCCTGATACTGCCCCCTCCCTTTTAAATGTTCTGAACTCCCATTTCCACCCCACATGCTGTCATGGTGCTCCTGGGTGGAGTCACTGTCATGCAGAGTGTTAAACGCGCAGCCGTCGCAGGCGTCTGTGGCTGACGCTAATGAGGATCGACTCTCCTCGGCAGTGGTGGCTCTGACCCACATTATTTCACGTGCTGCCCTGAGGCCCGTTGAGTCGGGATGGAGACAAACGGCCAACCGGGAGTTTCCATTTGAGAGTCTCTAAAGGTCCCTGTAATTTCTGACATGTTATTGAGCCACAACATTGTGTGTGCCAATGTTTATGTTCTGGCGACTGACTACCGTATTCGCCCAAATATAATACGGAACCTGATTATAAGACGACCCCCTCTTTTTCAAGATTCAAGTTTGAAAAAAGACTTTTTGAACTCCAAATTAATTTTTATACAGAAAATAATGACAGTACATCTGAAACAAATGATTACAACAATATATTTGAGAGAAAAAGCATGTTATTTTGCCTCATTCAAATCTAAAGTGCAATCACATTCGTAAATGAATGGCTTCTGGTTTTTGAAATGTAAATGACATCATAACTTCTCCTCAGCTGCCGGTTAACCTGGCCGATCTTCGACCCACTTTTCTCCAGATAGTCGCTATGTTTCTCCATTTTCTGTTATCTCTTCTATTATTTTCTTCTCTTTTCCTTCTTGCCACTATTTTTTATTTTTCTTCTTTGTGCTACCGCTGTTTTCATTTTTATTCTTCGTGGCAGGGGTTCACTTTGGCATGGGGAGTCAAGTTCAGCATTCGCTTCAATGATATCTGGCGCCATCTAGCGTCGTGAATGGGTATAATGTCTAGACCTCGAATATAAGACGACCCCCACTTTTTCAGTCTTATTTCAATGCAAAAAATATTCGGGCCAATACGGTATATTAGCCTTCCTCATTTTTTTTTTTACATGATGTGGCGATGAGATCTCCACAATTTTGTGGGTGTCCATGTTGACGTTCCAGGGAGCGCCGTGACAAAGTTATTTGTTTTTCCCAACCTCACTACCATCTTATGATATGTCGGCATCTTTAGCAACGCCGAGCATTCAGGTAGATTGACGCGAGGGCCTGTCCACAATGTTGCGTCCATCCCTGTCGTAGTCGAGGCTAAATGCGTAATGGATGCGTTCCCGGAGCGAGGCGACAGCCCGCAAAGTCAAAGCAAAGCCAAAGCATCAATCACCTCGCACGAGTCGCGTTTACAACAAGCGCGTCATCCATCTTGATGAGGCTGAGCCGAGAGCGCAGGGGTCCTCCACGCGGGGGCACCACCGCTTTAAACGCAAACCAAGGGATTAAACGTGTCTCTGAAGGGCACCTTGACGGAGGCTCCCTTTTTTCCGCCATTGAACCGCGAAAAAGATGATTGGCATTCAGAGCCACCCGCTGTTGTTGTCATCCAAAAAAAAAAAATGGAGATGATGGAATGGAGGAAGAAGCGACGATGCAAAACAAACAAGATGGCAGAGATGTGTCATAAAGTCGAGTCAACACACGGGGCTTTATTCATTCGTGGACGTGACTTCATTTCCATATAAATGTCTTGCGGGCGAGCACAGGATTGAATGAAGTTTCTGTTTTGTCAGAGAAGATCAACAACAAGAAAAAAAAAGATCATATCTCCCCTGCACTTGTTGATTTAAACGTTTCTGTCCCTGTTGACTTATGAAAGTTCTTTACTAAACTTAAAAAAAAAAAATAAAGATCCCTCCTTATTTCCTTTTGTGTTGCAAGCGTTTGCTTGATGTTCATGATTGCTGATCGTTTTCTACGTCAATTGGGGAGGGAAGAAAAAAAGAATCACCCCGAACATGACATACGCCGCACCACAAAATAAGAGCTCGGGATCATCATTTCCAGGCATCCAACAATTTCCTGATTATTATTCAGAATGATTAAAAAAAATGCTTTTGAACATTAACTCCCGTTTCCATTGCGACACCAACGCAGACACGCGGCCATCTACCAATCGACGGATTGCAGAGTGCTTTGCTCCACCCTACATGGGGGGGGGGGGGGGGAACGATCATGAGCATGAAAATGACTAACGCGTGGAATTCTTTCTCATGATGCGCGCTAGTGAGAGGCGGGATGCTGAGGCTGATGTGGAAGTCGACGGACAAGATGCGTTGCCTGAGGAAGAGATCCACGCTGCCTCTGCTGGGCTTCCTGGTCGCCTTCCTGCTGTTCTTCAACCTCTACATGGACATGGACGGATACGTGTTGGTGAGTGGCGGTGTTTTGCTTTAGCGTTTTTTTTTTCTCTCTTTGCATTATTTATCGATCTGACTAGCGTATTTTCCACACTAAACGGCGCACTGGATTATGAGGCGCACCTTCAATGAATGGCCTATTTTGTCTTTTTTTTTCATACATTGGGCGCACCGCATTATAAGACGCAATCTGCAATGCATCCACTAGATGGAGTTACACTCAAGGAACCGCCAACAGAACGATCAGATGTCAGTAAAACTGATTTAATAAAGCAGCGACGCAGTTCACTTAACCAACAGCAAGTTATAACATTGACTCATTAGCGTTGAACTCTCTTGCCGCTGCTCTATTTCTGTGTTCAATCGCCGTAAGTTTGAACTCTGCATTGTCAGCATGTCTCGAGCAAAGGGGCCATTTTGGGGTCGAAATATTACCGTAATGACCACACACAAGCCGCATCGGACTTTTAACTCATTCAGTACCAGACAATTCTGGACCAAGTCTGAAAAGACGTTTAAAAACGTCTTTGGGAGTGAATGAGTTTTAAGAAAATGGAAGACTTTTAGGTGCACCTTTTAGTGCGGAAAATGCGGTAATTGGAAACCTGTATCACGTGCCGAATGAAATGTTTTTTTATTTTTAAACCTATCAGGGACAGTGGCCACGACAGTGGACTGCTTATCATGTTAGCGGGTTACAGGGTGCATGAAAGGGTAAACACATTTGTACATGTTCTTCTTTTCCAACAGGAGGCAGAAAAGCGGCAGCTGGGTGAGACGTTAATGCAACCCGCTAGCTCAGAGCGATACATCCACACCTTCAGAGACCTGTCCAACTTCTCCGGGACCATTAATGTGACGTACCGCTACCTGGCGGGATTCCCTCTGCCGCGCAAAAGTGGGTAGTTCGCACGAGAACGATGTCACTTTGGAAATGTGACGTCTTGTGTGCTACGTGTTATCATCAGACGGCCTGACCGTCGTTTGTTTTTCGTCATCATCAGAGTATCTGACCATCGGGTTGTCGTCGGTGAAGAGGAAGCGCGGGAACTACCTCCTCGAGACCATCAAGTCCATCTTTGACCAGTCCAGCTACGAGGAGCTGAAGGAGATCGTGGTGGTGGTCCACCTGGCCGACTTTGACTCGCTGTGGTGTGAAAACTTGCTGCAGGAAATCAGCCGCAAGTTCTCGCACCACATCATCGCCGGCCGCCTGCTGGTGATTCAGGCTCCCGAGGACTACTACCCGTCCCTGGACGGCCTGAAGAGAAACTACAACGACCCCGAGGACCGGGTGCGCTTCCGCTCCAAGCAGAACGTGGACTACGCCTTCCTGCTCAACTTCTGCACCAACCTCTCCGACTTCTACGTGATGCTGGAGGACGACGTGCGCTGCGCTCGTAACTTCCTGACGGCGCTGAAGAAGGTGATCGCCTCCCGCGAGGGATCCTACTGGGTGATGTTGGAGTTCTCCAAGCTGGGCTACATCGGGAAGCTGTACCACACGCGGGACCTGCCGCGCCTGGCGCACTTCCTGCTCATGTTCTACCAAGAGATGCCGTGCGACTGGCTGCTCATCCACTTCCGCGGCCTGCTGGCCCAGAAGGACGTGATCCGCTTCAAGCCGTCGCTCTTCCAGCACATGGGCTACTACTCGTCCTACCGGGGCGCCGAGAACAAGCTGAAGGACGACGACTTTGAGGAGGACGCGGTGGACATTCCCGACAACCCTCCGGCGCGGCTCTACACCAACATCGCTGTCTTCGAGAGCTACGCCGCCGCCAAGGCCTACAGCGCCGTGGACGAGTACTTCTGGGGCAAGCCGCCGTCCACCGGCGATTTCTTCGTGGTGGTCTTCAACAAGTCGGCCAAGATCAGCAGGATCAAAATCGCCACGGGCTCCGACGACAGACAGAGCGACATCCTCCATCACGGCGCCGTGGAAGTGGGTCAGAGGCGCGTGGAGGGCAAGCAGGACGGCCAGTGCGCCTCCTACATCACTCTGGGGGAGTTCAAAGGTGGCAGGGTTGAGGTTCAAGACGTGGACCGCAAGATTGGTTTCGATGTGGACTGTGTGCGCATCGTGGTGACAGCTGGCCAGAAAGAGTGGCTCATAATCAGAACCATCAGCCTATGGACCGCACATCCCGGCAGTTCGTCGGTCAAGTGACCAATTCGGTTATCGGTGCGGTCATGTTGGACAAGACTCAGAAAAAAAGTATATTTTCTTGTGTATTTTTTTTTTCAACAATTTTTTCCCTCCATCTGATAAGTTTCAAACACGATTCAGAATCCACCCTTTATACTTCATTTTCCTAACATAAAAACAGAAATTTGTTTCTACTGTATGTGTCTGCTGTCATGTTTTTGAAGTTTGGAAATCAAACCGCTTAAAAGCGGTAATCATGCGCATCCTGTTAATTGGGCCAAATTTCTGCTTTTTTTCCACAAAGTCAAAGTCTGACAAGATCCAATTAGTGGATGTCGCGAAAGGTTATCCTGAGTGACTGTCCTGTGGTCTGAGCTGTGCTAAGAGAGATTATTGATATAAAGAAAAACAAAAATTCAAGATTTACAATGGTGGGCGGCACTGTGACCGACTGGTTAGCACGCCGGCCTCACAGTGCAGAGGTGCAGGGTTCGATTTGGGCTCCGGCTTTCCTGTGTGCAGTTTGCATGTTCTCCCCGTGCCTGCGTGGGTTTTCCCCGGGTACTCCGGTTTCGACCCACATTCCAAAAACATGCATGGCGAGTTAATGGAACACTCTAAATTGTCCCTAGGTGTGAGTGTGAGCGTGAATGGTTGTTCGTCGATATGTGCTCTGCGATTGGCTGGCAACCGGTTCAGGATGTCCCCCGCCGACTGCACGAAGACAGCTGCGATAGGCTCCGGCACCCCCCGCGACCCCTGTGAGGATAAGCGGATCGGAAAATGGATGGATGAAGATGAATTCATGACAAAGAATAAAGTAAGAAGACAGAGAATAATTTTTCCCGCCTTCATCATGCGTAGGGTCTTTCACATCAGTGTTGTCATCTACTCCTGAGCTTTTCCTTATTCACATTTGAAGTTTTGTATGAGCCTGCATCCCTTCCGCTTCTTTCTCTGCGGGGTCTGATTGAATACAGTCATTCCATCTGCTCTTTGTTGCCCTCGTTTTTGAGGCCCGTGGACTAAAATCCACCTCGCTTTTCATCCAACACGGCGTCGTTCACTTCTTCCCGTCAGACATCCAAAACACCACCACGTCGTGCCATTTTTACAGCCACTTGAATCACTTCTATGAAACATTTTAATGTTAATTTGATAGTTAATAATGATTTGAACCCAGAGGCATGATAATAAAGTGAAACTTGGTGAGTACACTGTCAATAAATGTTGTACTGGCAGCGGCGTTCATAAAGACTAGCCAGACGTGTATTTTCTTTCGGTTATTGGGTGTAATTGAAAGGGAAACGCTCATTTTGATTTCTACCTGATTGCGTAAGACTGGCGGAAAAAAGGACCAATCAGGTAGCACGCAAATTTAACGCGCTCAACGTCATCACAGTGCGACATATTCGTATGAAACAAAACAGAAGCTTTCTGTGGGGAACTTTGCTCACTTGTCACTGGAGGTGTTTATATTTAGGTCAGCTGTTTTTATCTTTCAAAACGTGTCAAGTGCACAGTTAATATTTGCTTTCTTGAAGACCATCTTACTTGCGTGGCAGCGTGGAAAGTAACGCTTTCGTTTTCTGTGCGAGCCGCGTTGTTGTATCTGACGTCTCCCACCCCAAAATGACTGTTTTAGAAATGCTAATAATTTTCATGTTCAGACGAGCGTTGTTACTGCTGCAAGTTACAATAATTTGATGACGCATCTGATGTTGACGTGGCGTCTGATCGAATTGATTTCTTCATCTTTGCCCATATGTGAAATACGCGCGCTAAGTCGACATGATAATTCACCATATAACACACCGCAGAACAAAATTTGTGCCATTTCATTGTTCCAGCACTCGATTTTTTAACTAGCCCCAAAAGCCTCGGTATCTACTTGCAATTTCAGGACAGTAGTCCTCTCCAGCAATGGACGCGGCTGACAAACAATGACTATACAACGAACTACGATCCCCGACAGTTTAATATTGTTTCAATTTTACCCTGAAATAAATGGTTATTTTTTGTTATTAAATATTAAATATATTATTAAATTATTAAAAATATTATTAAATATATATTTTTTTGAGGGGTGGCATCATTCTAGCACTTTAGGAAGCTCCTAAACTATGAATGCTGTCGTTTTGTCGGATAGGCTCCACAGGGGAAAAAATGTGAATAAATAAATCCCATAAACGGTCAAACAAAATTGTTCGAGGATTACTGTATTTCATTAGAATGTTCTTCCATTCTCTGCAGATTTGAATGACTGCAGTACTGTTGTGCTAGCGTCACCTGCTGCCTGCTGCCTCTGGGATGGGCCAGCAGATCTCAGGTCAGGCGGCGCGTCTCCCTGAGAAGTTGCTCAAACACGTCGGCTTGGTGCGAGACAGTTGCTACCTCACCTACGAGGAGTTTTTGGCCAGGGTGGCCGAACTCAATGACTTGTAAGCACAGATGCATGCAAACACACTTTTACTGGATATTATGTGAAATCCGTTCATCCATTTTCGATATCACTTATCGCCATTAGCTTTGCAGATGGAACTCGAGCTAATTCTAGTTTAATCGATTTGAAGCAGCATTTTTAAGCTTATTTAGTATGCTATTCTGTAACGTTTGAAGAAAGCTAGTTAAATGTACAAAATATAAGTTACAATTGTGAAAAAAACAACAGTTCCCCACAGCTTGGGGGTAGAATTTATTTGTATATATTGTGATAACTTGACTTCTGTTGTATCAGATGAAAAAATGCTGGAAAATAATGAGAACCGAGTCACCTTAAAAAAATGAATAAATCAGAAAATTAGAAAGAGTTGAATAACTGAACATATACTTGGCTGCTTAATTTCACACTTGATTGGTGGGTGGAAGGGCGCTCCAGACAAACAAGGATTTCCGTACTAGCAATTAAAAAGTAAAATTTCCAAATTCTGTTTCTTTTGAAGCAGCATCGCTTAAAACGTGGCTGGATATTCTGCTCTCCGCAGGACTGCTAAGCTAGCTGCAGGGCAACACAAGCACCTGTTGTTTGAGGTCCAGCCGGGATCGGATGCCAGCGCCTTGTGGAAGGTGTCTGCCAGGATCGTTTGCACCAAGGTGAGGCCAAAAAAAGAACTACATTTTATTACTTCCAGTAATTCAGGAGACAATATTTACCCACGGGAAATAAAGGTGGATAGTAATAATCCGTTGCAGTCCAATTGTGGCCGTCATTAACCTGACGTCATTTAACCCGCAATGATTAGTTTCCAGTCGCCAGGTTTAATGGCGAGCATGCAAAAAAGGAAAACACAAAGAGAAGCTTCATCCATCGTTAACGTTATCAGACATTTGTCTACTTATGTCTAGTTTTGGGGTGGGGGGGGGTTCTATTACAACGCCTGTCCATTACACATTGACACATTGGAACCGGTCGTTCCAAGCCGCTAAGTAGAAAAACTGAAGTTGGTTGGAGGGAAAGACGACGGCAACTGCGGCGGTGCTTGGAGAAATGACGATCTGACAAACGGCTGCTGAATGGTCTGTCGCCGGGGAGGCCGGCGCGTCGACCGAGGTGGCCGCTCGGTCATTTGCGTTTGTTGTTCTTCGGTGAGCAATGGTTGACTGTCACGCGACTTCCTCCGCCTCACCGCCAGATCAACAAGGACAACGGCGTGGTGGAGGCGTCGCGCATCATGAACCTGTACCAGTTCATCCAACTGTACGGCGACATGACCAGTCAGGCCGCCGGCGTGCTGGCCGCAGAGGGCGGCGCCGCCGCCAGCCTGACCACCGAGGCCTCTTCCGCACCGCCTCTCGCCCCCGACGCCTGTCAGGCCAGCATGTGGATGGGCAGGTCGGCATCAAAAGCACGTGCCATCGACTCATTTTTAATCAAACTCTTAAGACACAAAATACCCCCCCGCAGAGTGAAGGAGTTGACGGACGACGAGGAATGCTGCATCTGTATGGACGGGAAGGCCGACCTCATCCTGCCGTGCACTCACAGCTTCTGCCAGAAGTGCATCGATAAATGGTACGCCAATTAACACCAACTCCGAAAGCAAAAATTGTTCACCAGTAGTGCGCGCGCTTCACGTGTGCCCGCAGGAGCCGCAACTGCCCCATGTGCCGCCTGCAGGTGACCGCCGCCAGCGAGTCGTGGGTGATGTCCGACTTCCCCACCGAGAACGACATGGTGGGATACATCCTCAACCTGGCCGACGAGGCGGGACACCCGCATCGGCCTTAACGCAACAAGTAAATGAAAAACAAAACAAAAGAAGAAAAAAAACATTCTCGGCAAGTAGACGCGGTGCGTTATGGGGGAACTATTCGCAAGAGGTCACGTAACACCACAACCTCCAAAGTGGAACACAATCCGTTCCGCAGCAAACTCATTTTCCTCATCTGAGATAATGAAAGAAGTTGTAATCTGTTCCCGGGTCAAACTGGCGCCATCATAAAATCTTCATGAACGCAATGAAGAAACTCACAGAACATTCTTACTTGTCATACAAGTGTAAAAAGTAGTTAACAACTGCCAGTGCTAGTTAATTTTTCTTTTTTTTTTCTTCAGAACTCATAAAACAAAAAGTAATCCGTTCCCCTGTCAAAAGGTGCCCATAATGAGCTCTTCCTTAAATACAAAAGTAATGCGTTAAGTCACATTTGATCATTCTTCCGTTTGAGTCTTAAGTGTAAAAATAAGTTAACCGCTGTGCTGTATAGTAAAAATGCTTACTTGCCGATACTGTCATCCAGTAGGTAGTGTGGTTGTGTGGCTGGTTCTAGAAGTGGATTAGTTAGCGCCTGCGTTAGCAACTGCTCGCTACGATGAACGTGTGCGTGCATTTGGCATTGACTGAATCGTGTCGCTTGTGATTTCCACAGTGGAGTCGCGGTTCGCACATCTGCCTTGGAGTTCTTAGGTTGGGGCCTTCCCGGAGAAAAGCCACGCTAGCATGTGGGAAAACAGATTTGAAAACGGGAATCTCTCGACAGTGAGGCGCATGTGTGAACCGGCTGGGCGCTGTGCTGCCCAATTGTTAAAATGTGGATTTGATGGTAAATTTGCTTTATTTTATTTTTTAAATCATATTGATGTCATCATAATTAACCAATTCATTGAACCAAATGAATCAGAAATTCACAGCAAATCAATTAGCCAATGAATAAATGACTTAACTGAAACGTACATTTCAGTAAATGAATGCAACAAATATGAAACTGGACTCACGATGTTGTGAATTTCTTGGTGGTCCTTATGTGCCCCCCCCTGCTTTAAATACATGCTGAGCTCATGCTCAGTTAATTTTTGGGGGATGTTTTGTGGCGTGTGTTCCACTTTGGAGGTTCCTCAGTGTTTACTGGGCAAAATAATGCAACATTGTTGTGGTCTGACAGCATTCGTTGAGCAGCCAAGTTGTACTGTGATGCCCTCGCACGTGGGCAAGAAGAGCCACAGTCACTGATGCACTTTCTGTCATGTATTGAACGGGACAAATATTTATACATAAATACACAAACTAAGAATGCTCGCAGGGAGCAGCTGTGGGCCATAACTCATGGGGCCCCACCCCTTAAAGACACACTGACAAGAACACAATTGCATGTTATTTCCGTATATCATCTTCGACTCTGTTATAGTGTTTTTATGCAATACAAAGCTTTTTTTTTTATTAAAAAATATTTTTAAATGTTTATGGGGCGGCGGGGGCTTTATATATGAGTGAATCGAGTTTCAAACTTTGCTGTGGATTGAATTAAACTCTTACTATGGGATTTCACCGTGCATCAGGCGGCATGCAGTGTGGTTGTCACGTACCGAATTTCATCAGGGGAAACGGGAAGTTCACATGAAGGGAATGCATTTTATTCATAAACATGCCCCCCCCCCCCCGCTACCCCCAGTTGTTCTAACCCAGCATGTTGCTGTGTAATATCGCTGATGAGCGCATGGATAATGAATGAGTTTGAAATACCGCGTCTTATTTTCACATTTAATTTGCACACGAAATACTGTCCTTTGTTCCAGACTTTGGCTGATCCTTTTTTTGATCGACCAATGTCTGTTTCAGTCTTTTATCTGAAACATTTTGAATTGTTCTAATCATTTCATCGCGATATATTAGATACACTGGCAGCCTATATGACTGCAACTATCCAGAGTTCATATATTCTAATCTATTTAATCAATTTTTTTGGGGGGGGGTCATATAATTAAAAAAAAAAGACATGTATATGGTTTAATTTTACCCAATCTCATGCTGACTTTGCTGTACTTTCCATTTGCACTACAAAAATAAATTATCATGCATAAGTATTTATTTCAGCATGGTTATTTACATTTATTTTAACCGCTTCTTACAATAATACAGTATAACATTTGATTGTGTGTAAAAGCAATGCTTTATTTGGCCGTTAGGTGGAATCATAACACTAAACATCCATACAGAAGTGTTAACATAATCACGTGGATTGATTGTAGCAGGAGTATTTTTCCCATTGTTACAAAAAAATATCTTTTCATTCTCTCAGTGTACTACGTTGTTTGACCGGCTCTTTTCAGTTTCTAAGTCATTTAAGAAAATAAGATGACTGATGTGTAATATTATAGGCCTATATTAAATAAATGAGATCATATGTTGGGATTTTCTTTGGTTTCCTAGAACTGCTTTAATGTGAGTGTTATATCCATCCATCCGTTTTCCGATCCGCTGAACCTCACAAGGGTTGTTGAAGGTGCAATTTTTTTAAATGTAAAAAGCCATTACATGTGTCTAAACCAGAATCGATTCAAAGATGAATTACCAAAAAATGTGTAAAACACTTTCAAACTCAAGTCACTCCACCGCTGGAATGGTCGCGTCCGCCAAAAAGCTGAGTTCGTTGCACAACGTCTCGTGGCGGTACGCCACGCGGATTTGCGCCACGTTTGTGCGTCCGATGTCGTTGCCCTCGGGGCCGTCCTGTAGGTAGTTGGAGCCCAGGAAGTGTTTCTTCTCCTGGAGACAAGACAAGAAAAAAAGCATACTGGGCTCTTTCACGCAGTTTTTTTTCTCCTCTCTCTTTTTGGTTGACGATATGAAGCAGGGGTGCCCCGATACTTCATCGCCATCGTCCGGTAGCTCGCGGACTGGTCCAAAGTCGACCGCGAGGGGTGTAGATGGGGGGGAAAAATACAAACAAACCCAAAACATTTGTGTGCGTGTTATTAATGTGATATATATTTTTTGTTAGTGCACGCTGCACCCTTATCATTCCATTAGCCCCACTTTCACAAAAAGTATTTAAAAAATAAAATAAAATAAAAAAGCAGGTCACCTTTAACCGACGGTGGCGAGTGAGCTGCATCCCGGAAGTTGTTAGCGGTCAGCTGTCTGGAATTGCAGCTTGCGATCAGAGCTGTTGCACTATATCTTTTAATGTTCGTATTATTGTCGTTCAGAGTTTTTTACAATTGCATAATTCACCGAGGGCAATGGCAAAGAATTGGAATCTAGAGTGCAGGGAGGAGCATTTTAAAACGGTACACATGAGCTATGATCGTTGTTAACATGCTGCATCCCACGTCTTCTCGTCAAGTCTTGACTAAAAGGTAGGCAGTCATTTGCTTTTCACAAACTCACAAACTTTTTTGTCTACTTTATTTTTCTGTTTCTTTCATTGTTGTGGCTATTGTTGCTCAGCAGGGCATGCGTGTGTAAGTGTGTGCGTATGCGAGCGAGTGCGGTAACAGGTCGATCGCGGGAGGTTGGTTGATCGAAAAGTCGATCTTTGGTCAAAAAAGGTTGGGCACCCCTGGCTTAAACAATCCTCATGTTTTGATGGGTCTCTCCATGTTTTACACATAGTACCTACCAAATTTCTCGTTGCCAAATTAAACTAATTACATGGGCTGAAAAGTCCAGTAATTCTGGTGTGTACTGCTGAACCAAAATTTGATCCCATGTTGCGCTCCCTCGCAGTGACAAATATTTGGCGGTTTACACAGGTGAAACCCAGGTTTGGATATACATTCGAAAAATGTTTTTTCATGTGCTCACCTGGTGCGACAGGCCGCTTTGCAGCACGCTGTTTCTGGCAATCTCGCACAAGTCGCAAGTGCTGAGTTTCCAGAGCTGTGCTGCGATGGCGTACTCCTCCATCAACGCTTCCTGTCAATGTTTCAACGCCATTTCAACCATGTCTTTATCATGCGCCGCAAGCTGCGTTTGGATACGGCAGAGGTTCTAACCTTTGTGTAGTGGAACTGCATGGGGTCGTCGGTGGACAGCGACACAGACAGGCCCTTCTGGAAAAACTCCCTGAGTGGGTTTTTGGAGTACTGTAAGAATAGGCTGTTGTTGCTCAGCGGCGACATGGCAATGGGGACCTGGGCCAGGTAGTAGAGGTACTGCAAGACCGGACTCTGGTGGACAGGAGACATACCAAATGAGGATTCGAGGACTTGACTGTCACGATGAAGGAGTCGTTTACTGTTTGTGAGGTAAAAAAAACAAAAAAAACTTTCATCTTTGTGAAAGCGCAAGACGGCCATCACCTTCTTCAGGTTGAGGCCGTGGGAGATGTTGTCCGCCGTGAGAAAAGCAGACACCAGATGAGTGATGGAGCCGGCCTCGCCGCAGTGGGGACGGAACTGGAAGGTGTTCAACCCACGTTCCCTTTGGAGAGACAAAAATTAAAATGTGGACATTTTATAGGCCATTCATTGTGTGACAATTCCAGAGGTACCTTGACTTACAAGTGCCCCGACTTAAGACTTTTACACGTTGGGAAACGACCCCTTGGGTCAGTTTATAATAATCTTTTTTGCTTTGTGTTGCAAGGCAAGATTTTAGTTAGTCGCAAGCATCAGATATGTCGCAAAGTGAAGTTGAGACAGGGGTCCCAAACCACTGCTACATGGGCCCTTTGTGACAGTGTCTTTACTGTGAAGACACCGATGTATTCTTCCAGACCAAAGGACTCACTTGCGCAGGTTGTTCAGCACCATGATGTTGGCGTACATATAGAACAGGTAGTAAGTGTACGGCGGGTTCTCGTCTGCGGTCCACGACTCAGGCTTCGGACTTTGATAGGAGAACAAGTGGTCACTGTGTTTGGACTCATCATCCACACTGTCAAATCCTGTCACCTGTAGAGCGAGATGAAGATCAGAGTTGAAGAGCAACGTGACCAGAGAACTAAACATCACCTTGGTTTGTTTGACGCGAGTAAGGCATTTACATATTTTAAAAAAACGTGAAGCGCCGGGTGCTTCTGCGGGTTGACTGTGGCCTCAAAGATGGGGATGAAGATGTTCTCCAGCATCTTGGCAAAGTTTGGTATCAACTTCTTTGACCTGAAAATGTCACTGTAAGACAGAGGAACGTCTTGAGATCAATCTGATGCGCATCCGGAAAGGCCCTTTTGGATCCGGATAGACCTTCCGAGAGCACTCACTAGATCCGAGGGACCTGGATCATCCATCTCAGGTTTGGCGAATGGACTCTGTGCTGAATAAACCAGGTGGCAAGGCCCACCCATTCGCTTGCGGATCGTCCGTAAATCGACAGACGAGGCTCGGCGTGTTGGTACTTGCTCTCCTCCAGCTCCTTTGCCACTTCCTGGAACAGATCGCGGGAAGTTCTCAATATACTGAAACAGCCGTTGGGTTATCATACTGTCACGTCCTTAACTCTTATTGATGCGCGGTGCCGAATGACCTCGTCCGTATCTTTTCTTGTACAGGGGGTCCTCGGTTTATGACAGTTGATTTATATTTATATGGCTCAAAAAGGGTTTGAATGCAAATATCAACTGTAATTATGACTCAACAACTGTTGACGCGGGTTAGTGATTAGACTCCAAGCGGTGAAACGGGTGACTTGCGACTTGCGTATTAATGCGGGGTAGGTCGCTGCCATAGAAACGGAGTCCGTTGTAAAACCAAAGCCCCGTTCTAACGGAAACAGAGGTCCAAACTAGTGCCGATGAAAAGTTGACACACCTTGATGAGACGTGCAAAGTACTCTCCCTCAATGTAGTTGTCGGTCTTGAGGTAAATCTCTCGCAGTTCACTGGCTCCCACCGGGTTGTACTTGGAGTTGAATTTGTCAAAGCGATGGAATGTTTGTCTCCCCTGCAAAGGTCAAAGGTTTACTATTTGCAACCGGCGCGCTGACCATTTCGACACTTTTCGTCCTTACAGCATGCACGTCCAGCGAATCCACTGTGAGGTCGTAGGGGTCCATGTGGAGGCTTTTAAAAACCTGCTCCAGCGTGTACCTCTGGCCGCCCTTCTCCAGGACCACGCGGCTTTTCTCCGTCTGGTATGTGGTCTTGATGAACTTCAGCAGGTGCTTTTGGTTCATGCAGCCAGCGGCGTGTATGTGCGTGTCCACCTTTTGTTTGATGGCGCAGATTGGTTTTAGGATACCAAGGGTTCGAATGTAGCAATGGTTTATTAATAGCTCAAGTCGGGGTTCGTCAATAAGGCACCCACCAACCTTTCTGACGTTGTAAAAATCCCTGTGCGGAACGCTCTTCAGCTCCTTGAGCTCGGCCATTTCATTCAGCATTTCATGAAGGTAAAATTTGGAGGACAAAAAGTTCAATCGTCTGTGGCAGTACGTCTTCCTGCAAGACAATGGAGAGTCAGCCGTACCTGTTTGAATCGTCAAATCTTTAACAACGTTTTTGGGACTGTGGACTATGGAAGCTCGAGTACCCATTAAAGTCGACCTGTGCCCGATATAAAATCCCAATTTATATTTTTTATTTTTCCTATGAGCTACCAACGCTGTCAACCATGTAGTATGGGTAGTCCTTACGTGGGGCCATTAGCAATCATGGCCAGCACGTGGCTCAGGTCGATGGCAAAGGTCTCCAGGTCCGGGTAAGGGAGCCTGCGAGGCTGCTGCTGTTTCAGGGCCTCTGCGCTGTTGTAAACATGAACGATGCCGTCCTTCATCTGCAACTCGTAGTCCAAGTTCTCGGGAATGCTCTCCGTGGAGTATGGGTCCTCGTCTTCGCGGGGGAACGGCCAGATGTCTAAAAGTCCAGAGAAGGAACGTTTAAAGGCTGTTACCTGATCACAAGAGAAGGGTTTTTAAAAAAAAAAGTTTGTTTCCCCACCTGGCAAGACCTCATCCTCCTCTCGCCACTTCTCCCCCTCTGTGTTTCGGAGGAACCGGGCAATGGTCCTGGGAAAGCGGTGGTAAGCCAACCGGGAGTACTTTTCCCTGATCACCAGAGCTCTTAGGAGGCTCTTGGCTGCCTGCTCATAATCCTCGACAGTGACCTGGAATAAGCGCAAGGATTCCGCATTACATCCTGGGAACCTAAATAAAACGCCCAGTGAGCGTTTTATTTTGGCCTTTGGCCTTTGTCAGCCAGTAGCAGCTGCAGAAGGGTGTCACCATGAAGGTCGTTGCTTATGACAGACATGCTTACCCCGGCGCAGTAGTCTCCACTGATTGTCACTCTCTGGAAGTCGAGGAAGCTCTCTGAAAAAACGGGTTCGGGCGTGGTTGGGGACATCACGGGCGAGGGTGCCAACAAGCCGCAGTCTCCGGTGGGAATCTGCAGGGACAGCGACTGGGAACGCTTCATCATAAAGTTCTTCTTCCTGGTGACGCACAGGAGAAAAACGGGTATCACTCAAGAGAAAACCCAGCGAACCGGCTGCCATTGCCTGGTGAGCCCGTCTTCCCAGACAGACCTCTTGACTGTCTCCTTGGACCGCTGCTCGGCCAACTCTTTTTGTAGGGTGCGCTCACGGTGCTCCCGCAGGCCAATGGGACAGTGCTCGGGTACGGTGAACAGGGCCATGGCGTCCTTGGTGTCCTCCTCCTTCAAGGCTGAAGCGTAGACCTTTTCGGCCAGCAGACGCACCTTCTCATCCACTTCGCTCATGGACATTTTTGGGAAGAGCCGTGGCATCTCCGCTGAAGGTTACTTTGCTTTAGTTTAAAAGTGCATCGTGGAACTACTGGCTAACCGCGACAGCAAACAGAAAGCACGATAACGGTTTCTCAGATGGATTCACGTGTGGAGTCTCAGCACGTTGTAAACGTTGATGTTATGCGGAGACCGCGTCTTTAACGATAATAAGCCTCTCAGTAGACTCTGACGTGGTCACTACACACTGCCCTATCTTGTGTGTTTACATTCCGGTGCCTTAGCAGTTGCCTCCATTCTGCCCCGCCATCTTATTTTATGCTGACACTTTCTTTGCCACGATTAACAGTCGAGTTGACTCTGACACATGGTCCCTCCACTGTTCGTGTCACTCTTGTTTACAGTCGACTTCGCAACTTGTTAAAATGTAACACTTCTTGACATCTGGTAGCCACCGACATGGAAATAACATCAGTGGGGGGCCTCACTTGTGGACCCGACATGTTTTGAAACCCCATACCAGTAAACATGCCCCGTCCGGACTTGGGTATCACTGGCTTTTATGTGTCCCGCACGTGGTAAAAAAAGACAGACCCCGTGAACCCTCCTTGCGACCACACAGCTAGCCGTAAGATGCGCAAGCTACGATACTGTACTTCCTGTTTTAGTCTTTTGGTGGTATAGTGCACTTCCCCGTAATTTGTCACACCTTTTGTTTTGTATTTCTTGAGTTAGATTGAGTGACTTTGCAATTTATAGTGTTCGTGCTAAAAACAAGAGAACGCAAATAAGTTGATTGTGTGAACGTGAATAGGCGAGGGTTTCACGGTACCCTTGTTTCTTTCTGACTTTCGGGTTGAGTGAACGCTGGCGCGTTTTGGCTGCCGCTGCTCAACCCGTATTGTTTTGTGTTTTTTGTTATTGTA
This sequence comes from Hippocampus guttulatus, assembly GCF_054856545.1. NCBI lineage: Eukaryota > Metazoa > Chordata > Actinopteri > Syngnathiformes > Syngnathidae > Hippocampus > Hippocampus guttulatus. The sequence goes on along the minus strand of NC_141264.1, from coordinate 21,935,020 downwards.
AAGTGTCCTTGGGTGTCTTGAAAGGCGCTTATAAATAAAATCTATTATTATTATTATTATTATATTCAAACACGCATTGGGAATTTTGTTGTCATTCTTTACAGAGTGACATCGGCAACTACTGGCCTGGCATGCATATTTCAGCGCTTTTAATCATTTTCGCAGGTCCATGTGACGGGTTATTTTCACATTAAAACCTAAGAGGGCGCTCTAGGCCCGTGTTGATAAGTCAACAATGAGTCTGACGTAAACGACGTAGAAGAGGAAGCGCCGCATCTTCGACCTCCGGAGTTGGCGGTTCTGCTCTTTTTGTCCTGACCGGTTTGACTTCTCCATTGCCCTTCTTGTTCAGGAACCTAGATTGTTAGTTAGTTAGTCGTGTGCCTGTTGACACACCAAGCGCTAACACGTAACTTTATCTTTACACGTGCCGCCACCCTGGCGCTCACTGTCCGTCACGGCCTATATGCCTCCACAGGCGGCACGTGTGTGGCTGCCATCAACGCGACAGCTGAGCGATTCCTCGCTCGCCCTTGACCTACATCACTGGAAATTGCCGAAACCTGACCTGCTCATCTAATATAACTTAGAACTTCATACAAAATGATGCAGTTCATCTGTTGGTTTTCAAACAATGTATACACAACTAAGATAGCAAGAGTGACATAGTAACATTTTACATACATTTAAAAATACGTTTTCCCCAACTACAGTTAAAATCACTAATTATGAGCGACCCTTCATTCCCATGGAAAGTTTCCAACTTAAAAAAAATTCCTGTCATTTTGCAACCTGAGTTCACTGTCCCAACATTTTTTGGTTTGTTTGTTTCCTACCTTCTGTGGCAGTTTGGGCCATGCTGCCTGCTTCTACGCGTTCACCCTTCTTGGGCAACACTTCTATCGTTTGCTCCGGCCTCTTCTGGAAATGTCCAGCTTGTTTCTCGGAGCTGATAGTTTCTCAACTGGTATCTTTCTCACTCACTCTCACTAGACTTTGAGGCCAGGCTGTTCATGCGTTGGTCATCTGGACTATTTTAGGCCATTGGGAGTGTCGTGGCGACAGAGGGGGGCTAAATCAGGTGGCGATGTCACAACTCGGGGTGGGCCCGCAAAGGAGGGACGCCGAGGCTCTTAGCTAGTAACGAAACCATGAGAAAGTCTGAATTGTGCTCCTCCTTCTAGTCTATGTGCTTTGGCCACCAGGAGGCAGTATGAGACATCTATATGTAATACATGTAGATTTGAGGTTGGAACACAAAGACCATTGCAAGATAGTTGTGGTAATATTTGTCTTTTTTATTTTGTTGCAAGAGCATAAATAATATACGACTGGGAGTATTGTTATATTGTCTGTCTACATGTGTTGTTGCACCATTTGTTCAAATATCAACTGTTTAAAGCAGGGGTGCTCAACCTTTTTTAATTGAAGAGCTACTTTTCAAGCGATCGACTGCTACCACACGTGCACGCATATCTTAGCTCACGTGTACCGTTTTAAAATGCTTCTCATGGCGCTCCGTATTCCCGTTCGTTACCATTCTTTACACCCCCCGCGATCGTTCTTGGGACCGCACCGCAGACTACCGATCAAAATGATATTAGTCAGTCAAATACGCAACATGTAAATGTCTCTGTTTAGTTTTTCAGTTCACTTTAACCGGGAGTGGCATCAAACAGCTTCCATTTGTCATTTGGCTTCACTCAGTTTTCCAAGTGTGCACATACGCAACACGGACACCATTTAAGTTTTGCGCTTATGTTGTGACACTCGCATTCAAATTGTGATGAGTGCTTATATTTCTTTCGCCCTGCTATCACAATGAGGCGTTTACGGACTCCTTTATAGTTTTGATTGTGAGCCACCTCTTGTTACTGCACGTTGGTGGAAAACAATGTTGGGTGTGGAGACCGTGGCTGGAATTATAAATAGAGACTGTGGACAGCCCGCTGACAGTCGCCAGGTGGAAGGATAATAGTCACTGACCTCTCCCAAGGCAAGGTGTGGATTGCTGCTTGCAGAGGATTCCTTCTCTTCTCCTCATTGTGACCTGGGAAGATTGCACATGAGGTCTAACAAAAGCCAACAAGAGTTCCCACTGGGCATGGGTAGTAGGCACTGTGCGACCTGGTCGTGATTACTTAAAGCAGTTGTCCTCAAGCTGGGGATTCCTGGGTAACTTGGGCGTCCGGCTGCAATATTTTAAAAAATCACACCACCAATTGGGAACTTTTTATTTATTTATTTATTCTTTTTTTGCAAACCATCAACTAAAAGCAAAGCTTCCCTCTGGAATGATCCAGCCAGAGCATTTTTGAAATAATCGTATTTAAAATCTGAAATTATATACAGTAATGTGTAGGAGCTGAGCCCTGCCGCAAAGAATGAAAAAAAGTGAGCATTTAACCCAACACACATACACACACACAATATAATTTTCAAACTCGTCTATTCAAAAGTCAATGCTTGACAGATTTGATTTTGGGGAAAAAAATGCACCTGCATTGTACACCGAAGAATCCCACTGAACAGTTCAGCTGAATCGCTTGAGCATACTTCCTTGACACCAATTCATATTTTGGCGGCATTCGAGGATTACCTGTTTTTTTTTCCACTGGTATTTTAAACACAAGTGTGTACAGAGCCCAAATAGGAGTTTGTAAAAAGCAAAAACAGAGAAAGCCGCTTCAGTAAATATGCTGCGTCACGTTCGTGTGAGGCTATCTATAGAACTTTCCGTCCGCTTTCCTTATAAAGGCAAGTCTTGGCTGATTTGGAGCCTTGGAGGAAATGACAGCTCTGGAACTGCTCTTCCCATGCTGCAAGCGGAATGTCAACTTTGATGCCCTTCGCTGGCAATCGACCCCCAGTTATTCCCCCACCCGCGTTGACTCGGGCACAACGTGAGCTAGACACTCACCAAAATGATCGGAGATGTCAGCGAGATGATTCAGTCAATTGCACCGGCATCAACGGAGCGCTTGTTCTTGTCAAGGTTGTTTATTAAAGCCTCTTGTTCTGTCACATTGACACAAATCAACACATGCACAGGTTGTAGAAATAATATTTTAAAATATTCTCTCTCTCTCTCTCTCTCTCTCTCTCTCTCTCTCTCTCTCTCTCTCTCTCTCATAGACATAAAATGTAACTTTTTTAAAGATATGTTTTTATTAAATCATCTTACATCTGCATGTCGCTCCGATGCACACGACTCAAACTATAACAGTGTTTAATTTCCAATTGGTATATAACCAACAACGAGGGTTAAGGAAGTCAGCAGGCTTCATTTACTGTTTACTTCCTGTTTGTTGACCTACTTCTAATATATTGGTTAACAATGTAAGTTTGTGTTGAGCCAAACAATTACATGATGAAGCCCCCCCCCAAAAAAAATTTAAATAAAGAATGAATCAACAAATTGCAACGCAACTCTTATGTGTCCTGAGTAACGAATGAAATACGTATTTGTTTGAGGGGGAAAGTGCAAATAATTATCCACCCGCCAGATATTTGCCCAATTTTAAAACCGACAGTTTTACTTACTGCGCGTGTGGAATCCTGCAGAGACCCTCAGTGAGCTTCAAGTCCTGCTAGAGGAAGTTGAGCAGGAAGCTTTGTATGATGCTTCTTTAGATGAAGGCTCATAAGGGGAGGGCCGCTTGGTTTTATTTAGGATCGGGCTTGCACGTCATGAGTTTTTGGTTGATCAAAAAGTAGATCTTTGGTCGAAAAAGGTTGGGCACCCCTGTTGTAAAAATAAATAAATAAATAGTAATGATAATAATAATAGTAATAATGAGGCCAAGTGTTTAAAACATGTAAGATTAAAAAAAAAAATCTAAAGTACTGTAAATAGAGTTCTTATAGTGACTTGAACCGCAGGGACTAATTGCTTCATTTTTAAAATGTTTTTTTTCCTCTCCAATGCGGAAGTCAACTATCAGGTTGAAAGGCCCTGGCGAAATCAGTCAGTTTGGAAGCGGGTGTCCTGTCTTGTGCAAAAGAGCCACAGCTTACCCCACCTGCCTCAATGCGCAACGTGGCACTGGGAAAGTGGCTAACTCACTTTCTGGTCCCAAATTGAAAACGGAGCAGCGCGGCAAGCTGGAGAAAGTTAACAGCATGTGGACTTTCACACTTGCATACTCTTTAAGATATAAAGTGATCGTCACACATTTTTGGTCATAACTAGGGACAAATAAATAAATAAATAAAATGGCCAAACAATAGCTCATATTTCAAAAATGATGTCTGTCGACCCACCTCGTAAGTTGAAGTACCACTTCATCAGCGACTGATTGTTTGCCCAACTTTTGCTGCTAAATTGTCTCAATATAGAATAATAAATAGAAACTTGGAAATGACCACATTTGGCAGCGACTTAAAATTGATTTTACATGTTATCACCCGGGCGGCCCGGTAGTCCAGTGGTTAGCACGTCGGCTTCACAGTGCAGAGGTACCGGGTTCGATTCCAGCTCCGGCCTCCCTGTGTGGAGTTTGCATGTTCTCCCCGGGCCTGCGTGGGTTTTCTCCGGGTGCTCCGGTTTCCTCCCACATTCCAAAAACGTGCATGTCAGGCTGATTGGACGCTCTAAATTGTCCCTAGGTGTGAGTGTGGGCGTGGATGGTTGTTCGTCTCTGTGTGCCCTGCGATTGGCTGGCAACTGATTCAGGGTGTCCCCCGCCTACTGCCCGGAGATGGCTGGGATAGGCTCCAGCACCCCCCGCGACCCTAGTGAGGATCAAGCGGTTCGGAAAATGGATGGATGGATGGATGTTATCACCCTCTTAAAATAATGGTTGAGCCCCCCCCCCCAAAAAAAAACATATATATATTTTTGCCTTAAACATATTTTAAAAGGGTAACGATGTGCAGTAAAGTTTTGCCTTGTCTTTTTTCTTTGTTTCTTATCAATGCTACCTTGCCTCGAGCTAGCTGCGTGTCGCTTCATATGTTTGATAGTAAAACTCGATTGTACCAAATATGCTGTACCAAAAGAATTTACATATGAATGAATACATGGACTGTTAAAAGGGTTGTTTTTTGTTTTTTGTTTTTTTTAGACCAGTATGACACATCTCCATTCACCTTGGGTCAGAATGCCCTCCTGGATTGCTCTAATCGTTGCTGTTTTCCTTTTTTCCTTTTTTTTCCCTCCCGTTGCCTGTTAATAGTGAATAGATTGTTGTGGTTGTTGCATCGTGTTTCCAAAGCGACTTGAGAACCCCGAGGTAGAACAGCTCTATGTAAGTGACAGCCATTTACCATTTCTGAGAAGCGGCTGGTACAACTTGATACTATTGTAGCTTTTACTGCTGGTACATGAGCGCGATGTGAGCGGTTTATTACATTCAAATATGAAAAGAAGCAGTTTGACAACATGCAAACTGCAGGCCTGCGATTCGACCGCTAGATGGCAGCATGCCGCTCCTCCCCGCGTGGCCTTCTTGCTCGATACAATCATCGGACACTTCATTAGGGACAGCTATCCAAATACAAGAGCTGTATAAAAAAAGTCCTTACAAAGATCAAATACTTCACTGAAGTTACAAGCGGAAACACAAGCAAAAAGCAATGGGGGGGGGGGGGGGGACACATGTATACAAGTGCATTTCAATAAATTAGAACAGGGAGGAAAAAGTTGATTTCCAAGTGACTCAACTAATTTATATATATATAAAATATTCATTCCATGTGTAGTGGCTCTCTATATCCAGTAATTGACCATTTCCTACCGGGAACAGCGAGAACTGTGAATAACTGAAGCTCAAATACTGTATCTACCCCAAACTGTGATTGTAAAACAGTTCAACATCATTGCAAACTCAATGTACGACTTTCTACCTAAAACTGAACGACTTACAGATGAATGGATTAAAAAAAAATGCACCCGAAGCTCGTGAGATGCGTGCGGCGATGACTCTCCTGAACATCCCAGGCTAAACTCCTTCCCGACATAGATACAAAGCTTGTTTCTGTTGCGAGATGTATCACTTTTGCCTCGTCTCTGATTTCTAATTTCCTCCTTTGCAGATTAGACAGAGCTTTGGCGCCATCTTGTGCTGCAGGGTGAAAAAGAGTACAGTACTTAAATTCTGTGGATGGGTTCCCAGAAGATAATCTACAAAAAAATATGTATACAGTATATATATATATATACTGTAAAAATACAGTATATATAAAAAAAATAGTGAATTTTTGGTGGATTGCTGTGATGTATAAAATTCACTTTTTGAAATGAACTCTGAAATAAATTCCGTTTTCCACCACATTCAAAATTACAGAGATGCACAAGTATATCAACAGACAATTAAAATATACTTTTTTTTTTTAACTATGACTGAGCTCATTACATATTTAATAATTTCCCCTCCACAAGCAGTTCATTTCCTTTCAAATGCTTCCGGCGATGTCGTCTTCTCCAGCTCATACTCTCTTTCTCAGTTCCATCGGCCCTCGCCATCTATGGCGCTTGCTGCGTCGGGCGTGGCCGGTCCTTTTCACTCCTCGTCCGTCCTAATGACTCGTCAAGAGCGGCTTTGTCTTGAGCTTTGTCTGTGGTGAGCAAGCACACCCAACAAGGGATCGTCTCCGGCCCGGGCGCGTCCGTGGGTTCGTCGGCGCCCCGGCGGCGGCGGCGGCGGCCGATGGAGATCATCTTGTCTTTTGGGGCGGTGAGCACCTTTTTGTTGTTGTCGTGCATCTGGCTCAGGCGGTGGATGAGGTCGTGGTAGGAGCACGAGAACAGGAAGCAGCCGGAGGTTTTGGACGGCGAGCGGCGCCTTCTGATGTTTAGCAACAGTCTACAAAAAAAAAAGAGATGAAGTCTTTCGAGTTCTTGTTGACAGGCAGGTGGTCGCCCCAAAATCCTGCACGCGTCTGTTTTTTTTTTTTATACCCCAGCAGCTACATGACATATTTGTTGCTGATAACATGATAAGCTGTCCACTGCAGTAACCGCTGTCCCTGAAAGGGTTCAAGATGATCTTGTGTTCTGCCTGCATGATGTCTTTAATGGCAAATTTTCATCACAGGTGGCTTCATGTGTCCCGAAAGGCATTTTTGCCGCTGCTTTTCTTTGTCATCCAGCATTTCTTTTTAAACCAACAGTCAAAAAGTTATTTGGATTCTGCAGATGTCCATCTTGAGAGAATACAGTCATACCTCGGTTTTCGACCATAATCCGTTCCACAAGGCTGTTCGAAAAGCGATTTGTTCGAAATCCAAAACTATTTTGTTATCCCATAATACACTATGCAGAAATAACAACGGCAACAACAAAACCAGTCAGATTTGTGTCAATCACAACAAACGGGAAGCGTCACTTTCTCGTGTAAGGAAGCCGAGAGGAGTCGTTTGGCGTATTCGGGTTTGCTCAGTTTGGTCGAAAACTAGTTTTCAGTCATAATCCAAGGCGTAAAAATCTCAAATTTTCTGGTCGGAATCCGATTTGGTCGATAACGGAGACGTTCGAAAACCGAAGTTTGACTGTACTTGAATCTTTCTATTTGTCTACCTGGAGTCCGGCGATTCAGTTTTTGTGTCCCCGTCCCGCTGTGGTGGGTCCATGTGGACGTGGACCGTGGCCAGGTCTCTCTTGATCAGCAAACGCCCTTTGAACCTGACACAAACGCGAAGTAACATGAGGCCTCTGTTTCGTTCTGAGCAATTTATTGAACAAAGTCTGCGGTCATCTGCCTCGTTCAGTAGGAAGCAGCATTCTCGGCCCATTTTGGCAATTTGCGTCCTTGAAATTTTTGCAAGTCAAGCGCCCAAAACCAGTTTCACTTGAAACATCAAATTTGAGTGGAATGTTCATCCTGTGAGGACCCACAAAAAAATTCTCAAGAGCCCATGCCCAGTATGACAAAGGAAGTTTTGCGTTTTGGTTAAAAGTGATCATTTTGGGGTACATTTTTGGTCATTTCTAGCGGGTCCTTTGAAGGCATTTGTGGTTTATTCCGATTGCTACCAAAGTGAAGCGCGTATGTACTGTATATTGTTTAGAATTTAAGTTTTCGTCCCAGCATGTGGCTCGAGAATGCAGGCAAAGTTTGATGGATCGCCACTGGATCTGTAGCCCAACCAAGAAATGTTGGAAAATTCAGCAGTCAACCAGTTTCAATTACCCAGATAAAAGATTAATGAGCATGTCGATCATGAGTGGTAGACCCACAAAAAAAAGGCTTCTTATTTTCCTTTGAAGTAGCCATTTGGGGGTCTTTGGCTTCGTTTAAAGACAAACTTGTCCTTGAGGTTTTGGACATGGACGACACGAAATTGTGAGGAATTTGAGTTGACTGGAGCGCATTCGGATGCAAGCTTGACGAGTCACCGCGGGTTCGATTTTGAAAATGAAGCCACGATGCCAGTTTCACTTCAAGCGATGTGAAATTTGGTCGGCACGTTTAACACCAGTCCAATTGGACCCAGTAAGTTGGAAACAAATATTTGGAGGTCGTTTTGACAATTCCTGAGGCCCTTGAAAGAAAACATCAACTAGACATGAGTCAATTTTCGACTGAAGAATGACAATTTTGATGAACACAAAACTTCCTACTCAATTCAGTTTGAGGAGCCCTTCAACCACAAGCTGCTATGACGACGTCGATTCTGAGCTTTCATCATTTCAGTGTCAGCGCAGATGACCGCATGAGCTCCCAAATTAAGCCCAAAAGAATGTGAGCACTCACCTTTTCCTTGCAACGGCGCTCCTCACCAGCGGCATCACCGCGATCAACACGCAGCAGCAGACGAGCGTGCGCAGCGCGAACCTCATGTTGGAGGGGGGGCCGGCGAGAAGAAAAAAAAAAACTGCCAGGGATGAAGGAGCACAAGCGAGTCAGAACTGTTGTGAAACTTTTTAGATCCAGGGCAAAATGTTCATCGTGTTGTTATTGTGACTTTGGGCTTATGCCAGCAGGATCAGCACTAACCTGGCCCAAATAGCCATGAGAATTAAAAAAAAAAAAAATCCCAATTTTGATCGGGAAAAAAAAGGGAAAAGGTTACATCCTTTCAAATCTCATTTAAAAAAAAATTAATGCAGATAAAAGCAATATTGTGGGAATAAAAAATGTGATGGGTTTTTTTCAAGAAAAAGTTACAATAGCAAAGATGTCAGGATAAAAAAAATATTAATCTTTCAAAAATGTATTTGCATTTTTCCAATGTAAATTTATAATAAATTCACTGCTTTATTCACCCCGCAAGGGAATTTAAATGGTAAAAGTATATTAGTCAAACTGAATTTTAAAAATACAACTTTGTGATTGCAATAGCGCAGTTTTTCGATGCCTTTATTCTCGATAATATAGGTGCATATGTTATAACTTTGCTTGGAAAAAAATCGGACTTTTTAACTGTAGTAATCCAAAAAAAGTACTTATTCATAAATCTGATTTATATGACGATATGCGTCAAAACTTCTAATTGGTCCAAAGCAACGGTAGGGACAATTATTACATATAAAATGATACAACATAATTTGTTGGAAATTATTTTGCGGACCCCCCCCAAAAAAAGGTGCATTGAATTGTCTCCATTTTATTTTGTCAAGCGGCCGCACAAAATAAAATCATCTAGATCCTGATCCCTTTTTTTTTTTAAACTACTGTTCTTGGATCCAGATGATTATTATTTTGCGCAACCGCTTGACAAAATAAAATGGAGTAAATTCACTTGCACGTTTTTTTTTCCAGTCCAGGAATGTCATAGAAGGAGTCATTTGAAAACGTAAACACGGGCGAACATTTATGGGAATAAAGTGTCGCATACATTTATCTGGTTCCTAATCATTGAGACAAATCATTAACACGATCGGTGACATCACATCAAATAATATAATTAATTATTTATCACACATTAAGGTCATTTGAGAAAAAAAAAATATTGTCGAGTGCCCTTCTCATTAATGGTCCAAAAGTAGTTCTCAGCTTCAAAAAAGTTGATAACCCGTCTTAGATGATCTCCTGAATTTAATGCGGCTCACTGCCAGGCCTACTCTTAACACGGGTGGTCATGCTGTGGCCTGCGGGCCATAGGCGACCATCCTAAATTCTAAAATCCCCCCCCAAAAAAAGTGCGATCAAAAGCATTCAAAATGATTTGAACCACAAATTTGTCATACAAAAAAAAAAAAATCAACATTCATCCCATCCTATTTTTTGACCATCCCAGGTGACTTAAAAACAAATCCAGAAAAAGTCCAAAGATGAAGACGTGCACGGGTGCAAATAAGAAATAAAAATCTCCTACCTGAAATTTCCGAGTGAGTTGGCAAGGTGACGAAAAGGACGGTGGTGTCGTCGTCTTTACTATGTGTGGAAGTCTGACGTTTACGCTGAGGACATGCGAGTTTTTATAGAGGCAGCGAGGAGGAGTGGGGGCGGGGGGGGGGGGGAGCATTGGGGGGTACCTGAATGCCAGAGTGCGAGTGGGAAGGGCTGCGGGACACTTGATGTCACCCCACATGGAGAGCAGAAGCATCCGGAAAAGATGAGCGGCAACGGTACAGTACACACGTGCCGCAAGCAACGGTTAGCGCACATGGTTGTTTTTCGCTTCGTTTGCATAAGTTGGATTGAATGGGTGCTTAGGCGCTTTTTACGTTGACATTTTTCTTTCTAATGTCTTCCCCTCTGCAGCTTCAAAAACCTCACCAGGATGTGGGAAATTAGAAACAACGGAATGTAGTTGAAACACTATTCCTGGCTTGAAACGCAACCCTAAGACAGAAACCCGAATTGGAAATATTAACCCTTTTTGGAAACCAAGTTTGATACCCTATCTTGAAACCTTAATCCTGGTTTTGAAACCTCCACATTTAAAACCCTCACCTTGTTTTAACCCTTAAACCGGGCCGAAATCACCCGAACCCAAACGATGCCTTGAAACCCTAATTCTAATCCCATCTTGAAATCCTAACCCTTGATTGAAACACTAATCAGTGCTTGAAGAACACTTAATTTGAAATACTCACAATGTTTTGAAACTGACCAAGAACCCTAACTTGAAATCTTCCACTAATTTGAAACCCGAACATTTTTTTTGGAACCCTACCCAATGCTTTGAACCCTAATTTGAAACCTTAACCCTTGCTTGAAACCACGCTTTGAAACCTAAGCCCTGGCTTTAACCACTAATTTGAAACCCTAACCAATGCTTGGAACCCTAAACTGAAACATAAGTCTGTCTTGAAACCCTAATTTGAAATCTTAACCCTAACTTGGAATCACACATTGAAACCCGAACCCTGGCTTCAAATTGTAATTTTAAATCCTAACATTTATTTTTTGAAACCCAACCTTGACTAGAACCCCTACCGTGAAACCTTCACCTTGTCTTAAAACCTCACTTTGAGGCCCTAACCGACTTTGAAACCTCAAGCACGGCTTCAAGGCATACTTGGAAACCGAAACCGTGACTATGCCTTGTTTAAAACTCCAACCCAGGATTCAAGGCCAACTTTAACGCTCCAACCTAAAACCTTGACCCTGGCTTTAGAGTAGGTCTGAACGATTTTGAAAAATAATCTACTTGTGATTCTCCCAGCTGCTGCTGCTGCTGCTGAAGACTTGCGAGGCCTTCAACAGGAAGTCGAAATCCTCACACAGGAAGTTGCTGACCTTGCAGAGGAAGTGGAGGTAAGCGCGACTGTGGCCGAAAAAGGTCGAAAGGTGTCATGGGTCATTAATGGCGATACGTGTCGCCGCATGGCTTCACTCAACTTAGGTGGGCGCCTAGCGCTTATGCTTCCTTGAATGGCCTCTGCGTTGCTACGGCAACGGCACGCACTGTCGACATTGTCGTCTTGATGCGCTTTATCGAAAATGCAAACGTGAACGGTACACGATACGGTAAAATGAGAGCACTTGTAAGAAACTGCTGTAGGCCACAACTCACGCTCACTCGCTCACGCTGAACGATCAACTATTAGCGTCACGCATTTTAATCACGCGCAACCGAAAATCAAGTAAATGTGCCCACTTCCTTGTCATTTCCTGTTTCTATTTCTATGGCAGCCCATCGAGGTCGGCCAACTCATTAGTTCCTTAGTGCAAGTTAGTGTTCCCTCTGCTGGTTAGTAAGTCGTGAAACCCGAGACGCTTCCGTTGCGTCGCCTCCAAACATGGTCAGCTTGTTGATGGCAACGTGAAATAAATGAAGTCCCATGTGACGAATGATCCTAATGACGCGGAGCAGCGTGCCGTGCGGCCGCCTCGTCTTGTTATTTCAAAACACAGCGAGCGTGCTTCTCGTCCATGTCTGGCTCAACTTTTATTTTTCTTATTTAACAAAAAAAAAAAAAAAAAAAGACGTTAAAAAAATCAAAAAAAACTTTCCTGGCCAACAACATTCTCACCTCGTATCACTGCAGGAATGGCTTTTATTTTTGTCGCACGTTAATGGAGCCAATGTGTTTGTGGGCCACGCGCAAATGTTTTTTTTTCCCCCCGTTTTTGAAATCATAAAGCGCTTTCTTTTATGACACATTATCAAAACATTTGACTCACCC